>NC_142087.1:71461325-72064763 GCF_054644295.1 Miniopterus natalensis | reverse complement strand
ATAATGAAATAATTTAGGTGAAGCCTTGGGTAGAATGTATAATCATAATAAGAACTCATTATTACTGTGACTATTGAAGTACTGTTGGAATTATCTCCACTTGAGTGTTAGACCCACGTCTGATGACAGCTGTGTGATTTTGGATAGGCCACTTAAATTCTTTGGGTTTCCCTCTCTTTACATTGTAATAGTCTCATAGAATTTCCAGAACATTTCAATACACATTCTGTTATTTAACGTTTTCAATGACTGCTTAAGTAGGATAAACTTGTTTTACAGCTGAGGAAACAAAAGATTAATCATTAACAGTAGCCTCACTTTCAATGAATGGTAAGGATTAAATTAAAACCAAAAGTTTTAGATCAATGCTCTTTCCACTGACATACTTTTCATGCCCTTCCCAGTTTTGAAACGTGTGATGCTAGGTTTCTGGGATTGCTTAAGGAGCTGTTAGGGCCTCAAGGCCAGAGACAGTGTCATAGTCTCTCCTGACTTCCCAGCGCCTAGCAGTGTAATTCGCAAATGAGAAGTCGCCAGGCACCGCTAAGCTGACCCTCCACTGGCCGTGTTGCCTGTTCTGGTTTTTTAGCACCACTTTGATGGTATGAAGAAAATATTTTTTTTTGTTATGACAAAGGATATTGTGCTATAATTTTTAGAGTCATTACCTTTAGCGAGGTGTACTGAAATATTTGTGGATAAAATAAAATGATGCCTAGGATTTGCTTCAAAGTAACCAAAGTTGAGGAGGAAAGGGTGGAGGTGTAGGTGACATAAGTGAGGTCACGGGGAGATAGCAATCGAAGCTAGGTGATCAGTATATTGAGATTCATTAAACTTACTCATCTCTACTTTTGTATGTATTTAAAATTTTCCATAATAAGAATAAAATAAAAATTAATCCCTTAACACAATAAAAGACTTTTGTCAATTACTCCACCATCCCATATGGATCACTGAGTAGAGGGTGAATGGTCTGCTCTACGCAGTCATTCCCAGACCCAATGGAAGACTCCTTGTTATCTAGAAAAGAGCCTTGGGCAAAGCTTCCAGCTCATCGCTATTACGGGGTATGATTCCAGGCCATTTACTGAGAGGGAAGGGAAAAGGGAAGTGATACAGAGAAGGAAGGAAAGCTATTACCTAGTTGGCCACAGCTTGAAAACCCAGCCAGATGCCCATTCACACAGGACATCTTGGAGCAGCGGTATAGATATAGCACAGCTTGGAACAGAACAGTTCTTCAAACAGAAAAAGAGAGGGATTTATCTGTGGGCTAATTCTAGGCTCCCATCTCTCTCATTCGAGCTTGTTCTGTGGAGCATTAACTCTTTCAGCTTCTGGGTTGTATTTCCCAGCCCCTCTGTGCAGGTGCTGGGAGAAGCCGCTAACCTGGAAATGCTCTGATGTCAGTCTTTCATTTTACATGTTTTCCTTAAAGGCTCGCGGATACTTGCTGGTCTGTCACTCTTATTTTAGCGTGGGGCACCGAAAAGCCAACAGCTTAGACGAGAATCTGGGAGGCAGGGAGAAAGTGCTGGGTGGACGATACTCTAGGCGAGCTGTCTCTCTGGGACATCCCCATATTGTTACCTTTGGATGCCCAGAGAAGACAGTTCCTACCTTCTGCCTGCAAGATAAGGGCAGCCAGGTTTCTGAGGCCGGGGGTGGTGGTGGTGGGGGGTGGTGGTGGTGGTGGAACAGTCCAGAATTTAAACTTTCACTTCTTCTCTTTCATTGTGGCAACTCCGACCTTAGTCTGTGTCTGGTGTGATGCAACCTGAAGGTGACCTTCTGTTTAACTCTCTCTAGAGAACCAATGGGCACTCACCGTCCTTGCTTCCCGATGGGGGCAGGGCAGCATGCTGGAGATGTAAAGTGGGACGGAGGACCTGAATGTCCAACTGCCTTGATTTGTGTATTTTGGGCCCCACTCTCCATGCCTGAGGTGCCTGGTGCAAGTCTTCAGCCTTCAGAGACACCCTGTGGATTCACTAAACTGATTATCAGTCTTCTCCATTGCTCACTTGCTAGAATTCAACTTTCTTGGTTCTGCTAAGTTAATTATTACTCCCAAGAACCAATCTACTTTTTAGCCTCCCAAAAGTTATTGCTCTTTTATTCCCTTTATATAAAACAACAGCAGCAACAATAAGAGAATTTGATGATTTTCTTGTGTGGTCTCAGGAAGGACCTGAGGGTAAATGAGTTGTGTGATCTGCTAACTTTTAAACGAATGTCTCCCCCTGATTTTTCACAGCAGTTCTCTGTGTTACTTGTCCCTGTGTCTCTGTGTTAGTTGACTGACTGTGTTGTGATGGCAGGAGTGCAGGAGTATTCAATGTTGCAAAAGAGACACTTTTGCACTGTTGGGGGCAAAAACGGCCACCCTATTTTACCCCAGAGGCTTCTCCTCATGTATGAAGTGGGTCCTGACTCCCTGATGATGTATATCTGAGTCAACTGGTTTACCTGTGACTTTTCCAAATGCCTTTCAAGCTTAAGTTGTGGGGGCAGCTCTAAACCTTGCCTTAGTTTGCTCTTTCCCATGTCCACACCCACCCCTTCCTCCTCAGACTCTCTTCCCCCACCCCTTCCCACCCTTTGACACCCACAGTGAAGTCGGTTCCAGATGAAGTAATTACAAGTCCAGGAACTTGGGACCAGCAAGCCTAATGAGGTAGAGTACTGAGTGGGATGTGGGCACTGGCCTGCTTTCACCTAGAAATGATTCTCTTTCCTCTGGTTTCAGCTACCAGGCCAGGGGCCCCTGAGCCTGAGAACTCAACAGATCCCCCTGTCACAGCTCTGACCCTGATGCCTGTTACTGTCAGTGTAGGAGGCCAGTAAGTCATCTTTTCTAACATCTGATCAACTAGGGAAGCCTGAGATTCCACATTTCTAACAAGCTCCTTGGTGGTGAGTCCCCATTAGGACCACACTTTGAGTAGCAGGGCTCTGGGTGCTCTTTCCTTCTTTATATCTTGTCTATAACTTCCCACACTGGTGGGTGTAGTGGACACTGTTGGTGCCTCTCCTACATGCCCACCCCCAGCTGAGAATGGCTTGCATCTGCAACAGCCAGAGAATTTCCACTCGGTGCTAGAACCACGCCTTCAGTGATGAGAGCTGGAAGCGCCTGGGAGTTCTCCACCTCCCATAAGAGGCATAGCCCATGGCTGGCTCAGGTGGGAATGCCAGAGCCCACTCCTGTGTTTTGATGTGGTGCAGACTCGGAAGTGTTGCCCTCCAGAGCTTTCCACGGGGTCAGGCTGAGTCTGGGCCTTCACCTGAAACCCCACCCTCGTCTGGCTTCTCCTTCGTCAGCTGCCCGCCCCCATGAATTCTTGGTTCCCCTGGGACACTTCCTTAAATTAATCATTCTCCACGAATCCTAAGCTTGAGGGAACTCAACCCAAAACAGGGGGCCTCCTCCAAAGTGGTTTTAGATTCTAACTGAATCTGAGAAGAGAGGCCCCCCAGCACAATTCCGCAGTGAGAGGGTATGTGCCGCTGTTTCTCAGCACCCAGCACAGTCCCGGCACCCAGCATGTGCTTCATCAATTCCAGTTTGCTAAAGTTAATTCGGATGTATCAGGACCCACAAAATGGGGGTGCCACAGTGGCCTGGCCCACGTCACAAGTCTACACCTAAACGAGCCTGCACTTACTTACGGAAAACACAGGTCAAGGACACCTAACCTACTCCCATCATGATTCCTTAGTGAGTTCACCTCGCCCTAGAAAACAGGACCTGCTGGGAAACCCTTACAAGGAAATGCCCCACCTCCGAGCGCATCCTGCCCTGTTCCCACCTGGCCTCTTCTAACGCTCCATACACTTCGCTCTTGTTCCGAATCCTGGGGCACAGCACGCCACTGCTTCTGAGGCACCCTGCTCTCCGTCCATGGGCTGTCTTCCCTGCAACGAAGGGCATCAAACTGGTCACTATATTGTCTTGTCATCTGTGAAGCTGAATGGCTTATTGGGTGATTGAATCCAATGTCTTGAGGGAGTGGATTTAAAACCTTCCCTGGTTTTCTGATCCTGTGGTCATGCGGGACCTGAGCTGCCATCCTACCCACATCCCTGCCTCGGTGGGGCTGGCCCACGCATTCCCTCACCTCTAAACCACCCAAATACTATTTGGGGATTTCTAGGAGGCATAGAAGTCTCATCAACAGATGTCCCCACATCTTACTTTATTTTTCAGCCTAGATCTGGACTTGAGTTCTTAGATGCTGGCACGCCAGGTCCTGACCCTTTTGACCTACCCTTCACCCCACTCCAGGAAAGAACACCAGAGCATCTGATAATTGCCACACCGACACGGAGTTGCTGACCCAGCGCTTGTCCCCAAGAACACATCTTTCTAATCATGAGGAAAGACAGGAAAGGAAGGTCACTCCACACCCAAAACCCATTTCCTGCATATTTGCAATGGCGCCACATCGCACAGCTGTGCCGTGTGGCAACCCAGCCTTGCACGGATTCTTGCAACATTTGCAGGAGGCAGGCCAAGCACACACGCATGTGGTAGGAAGCACCATCCTTGTAAGGACGATGAATTTACACGGAACATTTTGAAGAAAATGTTCACAGAATCTTATGTGTTATAGTTCCTCCAAATCACCGCACAGCGTAACAGGAAATGGAAGGTTCTAGGCGCAGCTGACAACAGAAACACAAACAAAAAAAGGCAAAACAAACGTTTCGCTCAAGTAACAATTTCCGTCCCTGTAGAGAGGTTTGAAGCATATTATTTCGGCTTTCAAAGGAGTCAGCTCGATGACAGGTGTTTGCGGAACACACTGCCACACACGTGGGTGGCAGGGAGTCTCTCTGATTTACATTTTGCCTTGCTGTTCATCCTTGCTAATCTTCACAGTTTTTTTCTCTTTTTAATAGTTTATTGTAGCATTGGCCATTCCAGCCCATTTCTGATTATTCCTTCATGCTTTTATAATACACCATGAAACCTTGTTAGTGTGAAAACAAAACCCGACACTTTTCTTGGCTTCCAATATGATTCAGTGCTTCACGTATAGCAAGAAAACAACGGCATCCAGAGAGCGTTAAGAACATGGTCGGGGCTGGTGATGGTTTTACAGATAATAAAACTTGGAATAAATTAGGACTCCCTAACAGAAAGCGTTGCATTTCTGATTTTTGCTGTGTTGATATCTGAAGCCACGCCATGACCCCTGTGAATAGGCAAGGATGTGTGGAAGTTGTTTCTCCACCATGAATGGATTACCGTAAATTGGGAAACCTTGCTGACTGAGCACATTTTTTCCTTCTGAAGCCTAAAGTTGACTTTTTCTTTATTTTTCTAAATGTTTCTGTCTCTGGGTCTTTCTTTCTTTTTTTCTCTTTTTTTGTTTTGTTAATCCCCACCCAAGGATATTTTTTCCATTGATTTTCAGAGAGAGAGTGGAAGGGAGGGAAGGAGGAGGGGAGAAAGAGAGAGAAACATCGATGTGAGAGAGACACATCGACTGGTTGCCTCCTGAGTGTGCCCTGACCAGGGGTGGGGAGTGAACCCGCAAACCAGGCATGTGCCCTTGATCGGGAATCGAACCCGCAAGCCTTCAGTGCACGGGCCGATGCTCTAACCATTGTGCCACACTGGCCAGGGCTCTGGGTCTGTCTTGATGCCCACTCCCCAAGGTCCCACTCAGATAAAGCTCACCCGCGTTCTACACTGAACACCAACAGGAACGTATGGCTCACTGTGCATTCTGACTATGCAGTAGTGACCAGAAATAATCAAAAAGCAATTCCACCCTTTACTGCCATCCTTGGAAGAACATGGAAGGGTTTCCAGCTGGGCACCCATAGCACCACCTTATAAATCTCTTTGCAACTCTTTTCCAAATCTCTCAGCACCAGCCCTGCCCCCAGCACCTCGCTGTCACTCTTGCCTTTCTCTCCTGCCCCCGCTCTCTTGCTCTCTACTTTCGCACTCCCTCATTCATCCGGGACCCCTCATTCATCCAGGGCCCCTCACTCTACCACAGCTCATTCTCTCTCCTTTTGCCTCTCTCCGCCTCTCCTTGTATCGGTTAACTTACCTCCTGGCTTCTTTCCATTTCTCCGTGTGCTCTGCATTACTCAGCTTCTCCTGCCTGGAAGCTCACCCATGAAACAAGAAGCCTCCCCACACAACAGAAGCAAAGAGAATTAGGGAAGCAGGGCGGGGAGGCTGGGAGCACTCACTTATTAATAAATCATTAATCTAATTATGTATTTAAGTCAATAAATCATTAATTTCTAAATTCAATCTAAAACGAGAATTTACATTCCAGTAATTAAAAAGTGTATGTTACTGTCATAAAACTCATCCATATGCACAAAGAGCTGTGCCAAAAACTTGCCACTCTCTTCCCTACCCCACCCCACCCAGTCACTTCCAAGTTGTTGAAACATGTTTATTTATACCTAACTGACTCTCAGTTTCTGCTTGCATATCCCAGTTTTCATCTTTGGTTTTGGCTTCCTTTGGCTTTGGCGATTCTTAAATTTCCCTTTCTGCCTTTTTTTGCGGGGGGAATAGACGCCCCCATCTAACCTCTAGTCTTTCTTGCTCTACTCCGCCTGGGATGCTTTTATAATAGGCCATGAAACCTCGATAGTGTGGAAACAAAACCCCGAATGGGAACTTCCTGGGACCCTCGGCCCGCGCCTCTTCCTCCCCCCGAAGTCAAGCAGGCAGTGCTGGGCCTGCCTGTCCCCCCAGGCTCTGGTTTACAGTGAACCCCGTTAGCTTTGCTGGGACTGAAGCAGGCGTTTAGAAGAAAGAGGTCGTGTGAAGTCAGTTCAGCTGAGTTTTGTTTACGGTACTGAATCAGCTCCCCAACCTCCCATTCTCGGCCTGTCTGTGCCAGCGCCCCTCTGTGAGCCCTCCGGTCACCCCGACATCTCTTCCTCCCTCCTCCCACACCCACAGTCCTGGCTCATCACCGTTGGGCTCAAGTACCACCTCATGGTCCTTATCTTTTTTTGTACTTATATGCAGACAGTATTTTTTTTTTAGTGAAAATAGCACAGGTTTTGATTCAATTCATAGCAATAATAGCAAGCACCTAGGGAACATAGGTTTAAATATAGCACCTCCTTCATAGGGTTTTTTGAAAATTAAATGAAACCATGCAGGCAAAGTTCTGAGAACAGTGCCAAATAAATATTAGCTTCCAAAAATAAAAAATATTAAGTTTATGTAAAAAAGAAGTCCATCAGTTATGAGATCTAACCCAATTTCAGAGGCATTAAAACATGCATTTATCATCTTCCTGATAAAAAAAAAAATGCTCAGCATTGTTTCATGTGTTTCCCGGCCACTTGAATATTTTCTTTTGTGAGGCGCCTGCTCATATATTTGCCTCTTTGTCTTCGAGTTCATTATTATTTTGAATGCGAGTCCTTCGTCTGACACAGGTGTACAAGTACTTGCTCCCAATCTGTGACTTGCCTTTTTTGTTTTCTGAACAGCTTCTTCCAGAGAGCAAATGTCTTAACTTTGATAAAGTCCAATTATCTTTTTTTTTTCTCATTTATCATCTCTTTATCTGGTATTTTAAGAAAGCATTGCCTACCCTGAGGTCACGAACGTTTTTCCCCATGTTTTCTTCTAGAAGTTTTAACTCTTACGTTAAAATCTATGATCAAGACGTGATGCGTCTGTACGATGAAACACCACTCAGCAAGAAAAAGGAACGAATCACTGACACACACCGACTCCCACCATCATCAGGCTGAGTTAAAGAAGCCAGCCCCAAAAGAACACGTGCTGTGTCATTCCATTTGTAAAAATTCCAGAAAATGCCAATTCATGTACAATGACAGATGGCAGATCAGTGGTTGTCAGAGGCTGGGGATGAGGGCGGGGTGGGCTGATATGGGCATGAGGGAGCTTGAAGGGCGACGAGACTGTTGGGTTCCAATTGAGCTGGCGTGGACACAGCTGTCAAATTGACTAAATGGTTTGTTTTAAATATGTGCAGTTTATTACACGTAACTTGTGTCAATATAGTTTTCTAAAATCTATACACTTGAGATCAAGGGGACATGAAATTGTGCTCAAGCTAGAATTAAGATGCTACGCTGACACCACGCCAACCCCAGCATCTGACTCT
This sequence comes from Miniopterus natalensis, assembly GCF_054644295.1. NCBI lineage: Eukaryota > Metazoa > Chordata > Mammalia > Chiroptera > Miniopteridae > Miniopterus > Miniopterus natalensis. Next base: position 72,056,628 of record NC_142087.1, on the reverse strand, counting down.
TTATAGCACCCTGACGCTCTGCTGCTCACCTTGGCTCTTGGTTTGCGTGCAATTCCTGTCCTCTAGGGGTCAGGCTCATTCTAGAAAAATAATTTTGGAAGCTGGTCAGTACACCCACTCCTCTTCACCTTGAGAAACAGCCTTAAGACATATTGGGGGAAATCTGTGTGTGGTGCACGTAATTTTTAAAATTGATTTTAGAGAGAGAAGAAGGGAGAGGGAGAAAGAGAGAAAGAAATACCAATGTGAGAAAGAGACATCGATCAGTTGCTTCCCATAAGCACCCTGATTAGAGATCGAACCGAAATCATACCTGTGACCTTTCGGTGTACAGGTCGATGCTCCAACCAACTGAACCATACCTGCCAGGACTATGTGCATTTAATTTGCATCAAATAAAAATGAATGTGGTTTAGTATGAGAGCCTCCTCCTTCCCCCTCCCCCAAAAATGGATTCCTCTAGAGCAGGGGTGGGGAACCTTTTTTCTGCCAAAGGTCATTTGGACATTTATAACATCATTCACGGGCCATACAAAATTATCAACTTAAAAATCAGACTGCTATATTTGGTCAAACAATTTAACTGAATTTATTGAATTTCGAGTCCTGCCTGCCGTTGCCTTGGCAGGGCCAAGCCCAATGATATCGCAGGCTGTATGGGGCCCAAGGGCCGGACGTTCCCCACCCCTGCTCTAGAGTGAGGATGGCCACAGTTAACATTTTATGGGAGAACATGTTAGTGGAATCTAAAAGGGATCTTAAATTAGAAACCTCTGGTTCCATGAGGATTTTAAGTCAGAAGCACTTTGGAAAAAACAGACACACAGCTATTCAAATTATTTTCTGCCAGAAGTAAATGTTGGAAGAATTTAAACAAAAGCAATTATTTACTGAGGGTCTACTGGGACTGTACTAACTAAGTTATATTTGCTATCAAATTAATCCTTACAACAGCTCTCCAAAGCTGGGGCTAGTTATTCTGTTTTTATGGGGGAAGAAGCAGAGAATTATAGAGGCAAATTAAGTCTCTAAATTCCCACGGCTTCAAGCCCTGGTCTTGTTGCCTTCAAAACTTAATTGATTACCACTGCAAGATACTACATTTTTATTTTAACAAGGTTTCTCAGGCCTTAACTCAGTGGTATGTATAGTTCATTAATATGGGCAATTTGCAGCCATGGCGGAAGTTTTTGGCCAGAGGGTTTTTAAGGGCTACTCACACCACACTTAGGGAAAACAGAGTCATTGGATACATTATTTAATAACTTTGTAGGGGCCTTGATGACAAATTGAATTTGTAGGTGACAAGAATCTAAGAGGAAAAGTTCAGATAATACTTTCAGGATATCAAATCCAAAAATAGAAAATTTAATAAAGATTAATTTTTAAAAGCCCTGCAAAGCTTTGCAAGAGTGGTTTAAAGGGAGAATTCAAGGGTCTGAAAATGGGAAATATTCTTGAGGGTCTGAGTCTATGTCTCCCATGTCCTCCCTGTAGGAGTCCACTGGCCCAGACTAGAAAGGGGATTACATTCAGGCTACTTGAAAGAAGCAGGGAAAGGAGTATTTTGAAGCAAAAATTCTCTATGATTCCCATTTTGATGATGAAACAATACACTCAGGGCACATGTATTTTCTACAGTTGATTTATTTATTTTAATATTATTCTATTTGAAAACTGCATAGTAATTTTTTAAACTCTACCATAACAAAGTCTATCATCCTGGGAACCTTGGAAAACACCTGTAATGAACCAAACTGAAAAATTCTAGTAATGACTCATTTTTGTTATCAGAAAGTTAGATATTTATGTTTAGAAAGTTTTTGGAATAGTATTTCTCTCTACTACATGTCTAGATAGAGCACTTCTTCTCAACTAGAGTAATAGCAATGTCTGAGACATTTTTGAGGGTCACTACTTGGGAGGAAGTGGTGCTGTTCACATCCAGTAGGGTAGGGGCCATGGATACTGCTATATATCTGTATATCTTTTAATGCCCAGCATGGCTCATCACAACAAAAAATCACCTGGCACAAAAAGTCAGGTGCTGAGGTTGTGAAAACCTGATAAAGACCAGGCAACCCCTTTTTGGAGAACTATTTAAAAACTGCAGATGCAACAAAGAAAACACTAGGGGTCAGTAAGAACTCATGAAATGTCACTTCCTGAGTAATCTTCGACCTGGTAAAGAGTTCCACATTGATTCTAAGAGTTTTTGTGGTGTGTATTTTCGGAAGTGAGTAAATAAGGTTTTGGGAACCAAGTCTTTTCACTGTGGGGGAAGGGACCTACACACAGGAAAAGGGGCACAGTGAGGAAGAACCTTGCATGGTTGGATCTGACTTGCAGATATCAGTGTAAATAAGTAAACACACACTGTACAAGGCAGAATTAGGATGTCCACCCAAATTGGGGTTCCATTTCTAATTCATTTATTTTTCTCAGAAAAGCCTTCTCTGAGAATTCACTTTGAGAAGATTCCCCCTTCGGTTTTTCTCCTAACACCACATTTTTTCTTCAAATGTGGTGTGTTTCTTCAGCTTTTGATAGTGTTCCTCATAATGGGTAATTGTGTACACACTCCTGCGTTTGCTTGTTAAATGTCTATAAGCTCCATGAGGGCAGGAGTGGGTTTGTTTTTTCCCCACTGCATATCCAGTACCCTGCGCTGTGCCTGACCCCCAACAGGTATAAACAAGCATCTGCTGGCAGAACGACCAGGGAGGTTGGTTAGATGGCTCCTAGTGCATCCAGAGCAGAAGACACTGTGTTTGAAGAATAGGTTCAATGCTGATGGGGCTCTTGAACCCCCTCACTCAGGCACCTATACCCCCTGGGAGCAGGCGAAACCTGCTATAATTCAGGGACACACTTCAAAAGATGAAGACTTAATAATGAAGTTCCGTATGATTTTATTTAATATTAGAATTTCTCCCTCTGCCTCCCCTTCCCCCTGGAAATCACTGAAATTTCTATTTGTTCACTGTTCCTCATACAACTTACATATATTTATGTTAAGTGTGGGTTTACCCATTTAAGCTCTTTGCTTCATGAATGTGTGACATTCAATATTTAGCTCGTGGAAACTCGGAGAAAACATATCACCACTCATTACAACTCAATCACTGTGTCTTTTTGCAACCACTGAAAGACAAAATTTTCACATTTTATTCTCTATTCATATTTCCATCCACCATCCACCAGATGGGTGTTTCCTAATGATTTGGTAACTCTGAAGAATCCTTAGGCTCAAGGTCACTGAAGATTTCCCTCGGGAGCCTAAGATTATTTTTTAAAAAAACTTGCTTTATTTCTATGTCTAGCATTTTCTAGCCAATGAAATAGAGGAAACATCGTTTTTATTGACTAGACGCTGTGATAAACAGAAGGAAAGATGTTTAATAGTATAAAGGATTCTTGTTCCGTTTGTTTTCACATGAAAAGGGTGCTGACTCCGTCACAACACGCTCCCTGTCTCGTTGTCGCCTTGGGCCTCGGACAGTATTTCGTGAAAGCGAGACTAGTCTTCACTCAGCGCCGCCACTCATTCTTCCTAATTCTCTCTGGTCCCCCCGCGTGTGCCACGCACAGCTGTGCCCACGTCATGCTACAGGCTGGCACATCCTCAAAGGCATCATTAAAAACAGGACTGCGCCACTTAGGGCCTGCTTAAAGCATGGACTTGGAAATTCTCTCTCTCATCCCAATCCCTTTATTTTCTAAACAGTGCAGATAAGCTGTAACTGAAATGAACTTTTACACTGAGAAAGGATTTGGCCTCCGCTGAAGTGAGAGTGGCATCAGCAGCACAAGGGAATAGCCGGCCTTGAGTATCGTCTTCATGGACAAGTGTTTTGAGGGGAAAAACTTTACTGAGTTTTCTCCACTGCGGCTGCTGCTTTTTTTCTTTTCTGTTTTGTTTTTTTTGTGTGTGTGTTTTGTTTTTTTGAGGTAATAGATAGTTGTTGTTTTTTAAATTTATTTTATTGTTGAGAGTCCTACAGATGTCCCCCATCCTCCCCCCCTCCCCGTCCTCCCCCTGGCTGCTGTGTGTGTCCGGGGCTGTGCACAGACGCCTATAAGTTCTTGGGTCAGTCCCTTCCCGCCTCCCTCCCGCCTCCCCTCTGACGTCTGTCCACTGCTTCTTCCCGATTTTACACCTGAGTGGCCCCACCCAATCCCCTAACTAGCCTGACAAAATATATTACAATAATAATATAATACATATAACGTACATCTTAAATAATTTTGTAATGTTACAGTAAAGTATAATAATATGACGAGATCGAGTATATGGAGCCTTATTTATACATTCCCTAGAGCTTTTGTAAGACAGCTATGCAAAAAATAAATCCTCTGGCTTACCTCTAAAAACTCTCTGCAAAAGGAGATATTCATACAGTTTTAAATATCTTTCCTCACTTTATTAACTCGTACTTTAGTAACTCACATAGAGTGATAACATAATGAAAAGAATGCTATAACTTAAATAAAGATCCCTGGCCTGTCAGAAAGTAAACTCATAGGCCTAGGTTGTTTCTTTAAAGAGAAAGTGCCACATGCCACAGAAAGGAAGCTGTGGGCCACCGCAGGGAGTGTTTTCAACTCCTTAGCAAGCTGCATAAATTCAAGGCCTTTACCTCATTTCAATCTTCTATTTTATTTCTTCTGTGTTTCCTCATTGATCAAAAGCCCTACTCAATTTTAGAAATACTTGTGCCAGCCTCTGACCTAAGTAAAATCATGAACCAGATGAAATGATTAATTAAAATGGGAGGCAAATAAGCGCCATTCCTCTTATTTTTGTTTTAATTGCTTCTACTGAAGTTGCTCATGAAGATGATGGTGATGTGTGTGTCATGTGCTGCTAAAATGCTGTAGAACAGTCACATGGGTGCTGGGGTGGAGGGAAAATGTGAGATTGCCCAAGCGACAACAGTCCGTAGCTTTCATGGTTTTTTGTTTTAGAAACAATTCCTAAATAGAATACTTGTTTCCAAACAGCACCTTATGAACACATTTACAGTTTATTTTTTCAGACAATATTGTTCTGCATAAAGAACTATATGATTATTCTGAAATTTTAATTACTGCCATAGAATTCATTACAAGCGTTTACTCCTGATCCTCTGGCCACCTAGGTGTCTTGGTCTAAGACCGTGCCACGTGAAGCTTATTTTAAGTGTTCAATTTAATGATAATGATTTATTTGCTATTTTGGCAGATTTCCTCCCCTTATCCCTTGTCCTTAATTTTTTAATGTCAAGATCACAGAGATTCATTCATAAGATATTGTGTTTCAAATTTCATCTTTCATCATGTGCCATATTTTTCTTAAAATAGAGGCACAATAAAGCAGCATTTATTTGCTAGCACAGAGTTGCACATGGAACAGCCCTCAGGCAGCCCGCCCTAGAATGACGGCTGCGAGGGAGGCGAAACCTTCTTGAGCAACTGAGTCTCCTGGTTGCTCTGCTGAAGGTGGGGACATCTTTGGGTGGCACCATGTTCCCTATAGATGCTCAAACAACAGGTGGTGGCTGACTAATTTCTCTAATACTGTCACTGATTGGTTCGAGTATAAATGCAAATGTAACTATACATTAATGAACCAAGTAGGCCGTGTGCAAGATGAGGCACGTAAACATGTAAATGCTGATGATAGAAATGAAATATTTTTATTAAGTACCAAATAAGGATTTTTTTAACTTATCATTCATGCTAATATAAGCTGGGCCAAAAGTAGGTTTACGGTTGTGAGTACATGAAACACAGAGTTTATTCTTGTATAATTATTTGTTCAGCATTGTATTTATTATTTACCATACAAACAACTATAAACTTACTTTTGCCCCACCGTGTATATGATGTCATAGTCACTTTGGCTTGTCTGGGAGTGCTCCACACACATTCAGGCTCTTTCGAAACATGTCTTCTTTATTTGAGGTAAAGATATTTTTCTTTAATCCATGCTTTCTACCAGAACCACTGTCAGTTAAAAAAAAAAGCATTTGTCGATTGTCATAACTATGCATGTTGCCAGGTGGGTACCGGAAAAATCGGGGGGAACACTTTGTAAAGTTCTATGATTGTCTAACCACCATGCTGTACACACAAAGCTAATACAAAATAATGTTGAATGCTAAAAGACGCAAATGTGTACTATCTCGGTGAGGAACAATTTGGTGATGTAAATAAAAATCACAAACACACATTGAAATTTATCCAGCAGACGTGATTTGCACGTCATGGTTAAATTATCAAACCTAGAATAACAGAAGCTCTAAGGCGCATTGTTAAGTAAGAAAAAGTTAACATTTGTTTTAAAGGGGGAGGGAGAAACTAAGCAAATGTGATCATCTGTGTGAGACAGGCCTCTGGAAAGTACGAAAGAGACTCACTGCGCTGGCTGCTTCCCCAGACCTTCCCGGGCTGGGGGCGGGGGAGGGGGAGGGGGAGGCTTCCCTGGACACCCTTTTGTACTTTGCTTATGTAGGAATCATATAAAAGCAATATTTATTCAAAAATGATATTAAACATTTTATAAACAAAATAAAAAATAAAAACACTTATCTTCAAAAATCAGTGCTTGTTACGGGTCATTCTAAATGGTATATAGATTTCTAGATTGTCTTTCTTTTTTTTTTTTTAATGATTGATTTTTGGGTCCATTCTTTTCTGTTTTATACAGATCCTCTCTTCTCTCTCTCATTCTCTCTCTCTTGCAATGAGTGGAGATTTTTCTTGTTTTGTTTTGATTTGTCTACATCAGGCAGGTAGAATTCACAGACTCCTATTTCCATTCTGTCTTTGGGTGCTAAGAAATTTAGTGTATTCGTGGGTGGTGGTCAGTTTATGTGACTCTTGGTGTGACTTGTATGCAATGTTCTTATCTACACCGGCTTTCAGAAAATAGAAATCACACTCTAATTCTGATCGCATTGCGTTTCTGTGTATCAAGTGGGTCCTATGCTGTTTAAAATGAAATATACTAATCAAAGTCGTCAAACTACTTGTATATTCAGCAATGAGTTTATGATTAAAGTGATTCTCTAATACGTTATAGTGGAAAGCAAATGTCCTATCCTTACTTAATGTTTGGCACCATGTGGTTTCATTGAGCACTATTTCTGTGTGTTTTTTAGGGGGTAAGTCTATAAGGAAATGCTTGACATTCTAGCGGACCAGAAAAATTTTCTCTTTGCCCGAAGGAGAAGCAGAGGCTGACCCTGGGTGAAAGAATAAAACTGGGAGACGGAGAGAGGCCGCAGCGGCCGGAGCGCGAGCACGGGAGCGTGTGGCCTGTGGGCTGGGCGACAGACACACGGTCTGCAGGGAGGAGGCAGGGGAGCTTGAGGAGTAAAATAACAAGTGCAAAGATGAAACCACAAGCCCACATTATCCAAGCACGACCGAAGGGCAAGTCTAGCAAAAAACTTTCAAAGGTCTGACTGTTAGGGGAGAAAGAAATACTTCTAATGGCGCAGGGCAGCTGATCAGGTAACTGATGCCATAACCCAGAAAGTATAATCCACGGGTTCCTTCGGGGACAAATCCAGGCATTCAGTAAATTTATTTATGGAAAAAAAAAAGGCTAACACGATTTAAACATCTCTCTTTTTTTAAAAAAAATCAATCACGTTTTTTTAAATGAGTGGAGCCAAAGGCAGCACATAAAAAGTCATAGCCAATTAAGCTTCATGATTGTACTTGCTGAGAAGCGCAGGCTCCCATCCCGTGACAAAGGGCCCCCGACGGCCGTCCGCCGAGCCGAGCCGGCTGCCGCACCCTCCAGAAACATGTCCCTGGCAAGGGAGTCTTGGCCAGGACACTGTTCGTTTTGTTTACGTTGGAGATACACTGGCTCAGCCCTCGGCCTCTGTGCATTCTGTTGGAACTAGATTCAATTCTTCGAATTTGATTCTTAGAGAAAAGAGTTCCCAAAGCCGTATGAGTCCCCTTTTCCCAAGTATAGTGTTCTTTTCTTTCTCCCTGTAGAGCTGAGGAGGGGTATGGATGCCAAAGCTTAATGAGAAGAAAAGTTCCCAGCATTAAAATAAAAATAATCCACAGCTGAAATGTTTCACCCCATTGCACACTCGCCCTTGCCCCTCACCTTTCTTATCAATGGGCTGCCTTGGCCAAGACTTCCTTTGGAAGCTATGGTGACTCAGAAGTCAGCTTAGACAATGGGAGGTATTTACAACAAATTTTGGGAGTGTATTATTGGGGTGTATAGCATAGTACTCAGTGCAAAGTACTCTAGGCAACTAGTAAATGTTTAGTAGTACGATATTACCAATGCTTTCCTGTAGCTACACATTACAGAATTTCTGTTCCCTTCTGTCTAAATGTAATTGCTGTGTCCAACCTAAAGCTATTAAAAATCTCAATTGTGAGGTGGTGGAGATTGAGAAGCAAGTTGTTACAATGAAGGAGCATCATTGGAATGATTCACCTGATAGAAGCTTCCAATCCAGTGAGTCAAGAAAAGTGGTTAATATTAGATTTATTACATCAGTAAATTTAAAGTTGAATGTTAAGTTTTGACATGAGCAAAGATATTGAACTAGCTGTAAACTGGAGTGTGTCCCCAGCTCACTTAAAAGTGGAGATATGATTCAAATTTTAAATGCCTGGGGAAAATACTCAGAACTTTCCCTGAATCATTGCCACCAGATAAAACTAAAAATGCAGGATGCTTGCAAAATTAACCCAGGGAATGCAGTTGGCATTAGATAATCAAGCCTGCAGACAACACAAAGGAGTAAGACTCTTCCCGTAAGAGAAAGCAGAGAGGAAAAGAGGGAGAGACCCAACCAAAGAGGGGATGGTCCCAAAGAGGATCCTTGGGGGCCCTTTGCTGCGCTCCTAGACAGCTGTAATTAGAAAGTTAACAACTATCAAGCATTTTCTTTTGTGTTAACTTGTGAATCTTCCAGCAGCCTTAGGAAGGGGCAGGATCGGAAAGTCCATTTTGCAGAGGAGGAGACTGAGCCTTGAGTTGTTCCTGCCTCACCCAAGCTTGTCACCTACCAAGTGTACAAAGTCAGGATTTCAACTCAGATCTCCTGGTGCCACATCTCGGCTCTTTCTGTCCTGTTCTCAGTGGGATCCCCTGAAAAGGGACTTGAGACACTGGGCATCTAGAGGCCAGGAGGAATAAGAGCTTGATGATCAGAAAGTGGGAATTAAGAAGTGGAGAGAAACACACACACCCGCAAAGAAAGAGCATGAAATAAAAACACATTTTCCTATGAAATAATTTCAAGTATGAAACTTCCTTGTAAACTTGAAAAATTCTGCAAGTGCCATTTCTAAACTGTGCCCATTCCTTTGTGAAATAAAGAAGAAAAACAACTTTCTTCTTTTTCTTTCTGCTTCGTTTTTTAAAAATATCTTTTTATTGATTTCAGAGAGGGGAAGGGAGAGAGAGATAGAAACATCAATGATGAGAGTCGTTGATCAGCTGCCTCCTCCTGCACACCCCCTGCTGAGGATGGAGCCCGAAACCCAGGCCTGTGCCCTGACTGGGAATCGAACCGTAACCTCCTGGTTCATGGGTCAAAGCTCAACCACTGAGCTACACCGGTGGGGCTCTGCTTCATTTGTCACCATAGAGGCTATGGCTCCAAGTCTCAGAATACAGACTTGTGGACAGGACAGGGCTGATCATGGTTAAGAGTTGGAGTCTTATATCAAACTTTCTGGGTTTGAAAATACAATCACTTATGTGTTAAATAACTAAACTTAAGTCTCAGTTTCCCTTCTTTAAAATGGAAAAAAAAAAAATCAAAACAGTAATTCCTGCCTCTCAGGGTTTGGTGAAAATTAAATTGGGCCGCCCATGTGAGTGCTTGGTAATGCCACGCACCCAGGGAAGGTTAGCTCCTCTTACTCGATACCTGGTTCAGCTTCTGCTGAAGAATATTATTTCCTTGGAAGAGGCTTTCTGAGGGTTAGTAACAGTTAAATGAAGTTCTGCGCGAGTTCAAGGTGACATAAGAAAGAAGTGGTGCTGATCATAATTTTTTAACGGCATGCTGTAATTTGTGTAACCAATGTAAACCAAACCAAGGATGGATATTATATGTGAGATAATTGAAAAATAAAAACATTGTTAAAAAGTATGGTTTATTTCCTTCAGTTGCACTTATACTGAGTGTTTTCTACAAGTAAAACTCAGCTAATTTGAGGAATCATAAAGCTTTTTGATTATAAAGTCACTCCCTTGCTTACAGGGTGAAAACTGTGCCATAGAAAAGAATAGTCTTGTTCCCTTGTGAAGGACAGGGAAGAAGAAAGGACAGTCCACCTTGAAGATTTCAGGGTTTTCCACTTTGCTTGTCCGCTTGGTAAGGGTTAACTCCGAATCACCCTCAGTGACCTCTAACATGGCCTCACGGATTAGCTTGGAGACTAGGAGGCCCCTCCTGCAGTTATGCCAGGCAAGTTAGCCCTGAGTGGCCAAAGACATCAGTCATTCCCAACGCTGCCAGCAGTGAAGTCAAACCTCGTGGTGCCCATCAAGCCTGAGCTGGGGCACGTGCAGAACCATAGCTGTGTCTTTCATGTTGGCTGAGCCTATCCAGCTTTTAGTTTCTCAGAAATGAGTTCCTTGGTAACCTATGGGAGAGCAAGTGAGAAGCAACGAAGAAATAAATTTCCCCTAGAAAATAAAATTATACTAAAACATGAAGCATCCTAAGGGTTGCATGTGAGGTTAGGAATAGGTAAGGCTACTTCCCACTGTCATTCTGGGAAGCAGATTCTATCAGAGTAAGTGGGGAAAACTCAGCAAGAATTGCAGTCAGAGCATGTAGCCCTGGAATTGATGCCTTTGAATCTATGACACAAAGCATGGAGTCTAGGCCTGGGCACACCACCAAGAGCCACTCAGAGAAACATGGGTCATCATGGGGCGTTTCTACTTTTCTTCCTCCTATGATTCCTCTATAAATTGCTCAACTTATGTATTATAACTGTACACTTTGTATATAAGGGCCCACCCTTTTCTGTTGGCCACATTAAAAGATATCTTTGGAACCTGAGATCCTTCAATTCTGACAATACAAATTATAAGTCTAGACTGACCAATATAACAGTCTACCTCAACTCAACTCAAAATTCTCATTAGTCAGGTGTCCGGGAAGACTGAATTTTTATCAAAGTAAGTAACACACAAAACAATGACCAACTGGAAAGACCAAAAGAGGAAGCACATGGCTGTGCTTTGAATGTCAGAAGCTTTTACAAGTGCAAGCAACACATTCTAGTGCGTGGGTGTTCTTTATTTAGGGGTGCTGCTCATTGTTTAAGCGGACATTAGCACCGCCTTCAGTAGCATATACTCGGTTATTTTTAATGCTCCGGCCTCCTGCATGTGTAATTCTAAAGCTCAGAGCCTTCTCTTGTGGCTGTGGCTGCGAAGGCTCCGTGGTTTACCTGTCCCAGGCCGATGTCCTTGCTGAGCTGGAGGATGACCATACTCAGGTGATCCTCGGTGTCAGGCATCTCAATGACCTGGACCCCAGGCTCCTTTATGAAGCCCAGTTTCCAGTCTTGCAGCCTTGCTCTGGGACTGTAAACTTAAAAACAGAGAAACAGCACAGCTAATGCCTTCTCATTTTTCCATTTAAGACAGGAAATTTACATTTATATTCATTCTCCAAAATTGCTCGCATTGAGTGATCAAAACAAAAGCTGTTCATCTTTCCACAGAATTATATGGGATCATTATTGTGATGACTTAAAGGGAGGGGAGCCTAAACAAAGAAGCTATTGAAGTACAAAGCATTTTCTGTTTTTATTCAACTGTCTTTTTTTGATGCCTACAAGCAGTTAATTCACTTCAAAGAGCTGAGAAATATGCACCGTAAGATCTTATCAGGACAACCATTTTTTAAAGTCAAATAGATCCTTTCAAGAATATAATTTAGGAATCTCTCCAGCTCTAGTAAAATCTAACCAGTCTGCCGCATTGAGTTGCAGATTACAAAATAGTTACAAATAAGCCAAGAATGTAGAATTCAGGTTCTACATAATGAGACCATTTAAGGAAATTTAATTATGACTGTAACCATATTTTATGTTTATCTCTTTGAAATGCCAGTTAACTAGTTAAATATATCTGTATTGTGTATGTCAACCAAATAGACCAGATTTTACTGCAAAATTAAAGATTCTGTTTTATTAACTGTTCCCTATAGCAAGTCTGTTTGCTTTTGGAATATGTTTACCTCTTCAAGTGCCTCTATAAATCCTGCTAAAATATTTTATTCCATTTTCCTTATACTGTGGTACCTCCAACTGGGCTGATTCGTGAATGAACCTGTAGAAGCTACTTAAAAATACATGTACTCAAGTACTTCTTGCAAATTAGAATCTTCAGGGATGTGGCCCTGGAATCTTAAATTTATAAAAACAGATATTAAAATATATAATTTCACTGTTTTATGTCCTCAATATCTGATGTCAATATTCTTTGGAAAGATAGTTCTAAGATACTTTCAGATGTGACTAATACGTTTAGCTAGAGTATTATATTTTTCTTTGAAGTCATTCACAATTTCTTTTACAAGAAAAATATTTATTCACAAGCATAAACTCTCTTTATTTTTACAGTTTACTGTAATAAATTTTAAGTTGACCAATAATTTCAAGCATTTGTTGGTAATACGTTTGATAGCTTAAGGACTTAATTATAACACACAGACTCATTCTTTCACGTTGAATAACATGTTTTATTTTTATTTTAGCCTGATATTTAGCACACTTTGGGGGCACTAAGAAAAGAAGTTGAAGACTGAGGGTGGTAGGACAGCTTACCTAGAACCTTTGATTTTGACTGTGAATCTCCTTCACCAATTTTGATGTGCTTTTAAGATGATACCCATTTTACAAATGACCTGCCTGTTTTTTTCTTCTTAATATTTTATTTTCTTTAATTTAAATTTTTTTTCAGTTAGTATCAGGACCTGCTTTTGATTTCAGGAGTTACTATTAGTTCTTACCAGTCACCTGACTCCATTTCCAGTTAGAAGTAACTACCTCATAATGGTTTAAACTTAGTCCAAAGCTTAAACCTTCTGTAAGGCCTTTCCAGGTCTACATTTTTCATTCGTTTTTAATTTTACAACTACAGTGCTAAAAAACAGCATGTCTACTTTCAAAATAGGATAAAAGTACTATGGAGAATATGTTTGAAAGTTTCAATAAGTTTCTTTAAAAATATCTTGTAAATCTAAACCAGTAGTTTATTGAGTATATAACTAGGGTAGTCACTTGGAAATTAATTTACCTACCTAATGCCAGAAATAATTAACATATTGTAAGGGCAAAAACGTTGAGAATTACCTTCGAGAGAAAAATAAATTAAATCATGAAACTATCTCATGCAAGCTGAAAGCCATAGTTTTGATTTGGTCTTTCTGAAATGTGTACTTGCAGGTCCCTCTGAAGGAAATGGCACTAACCAGCACCAGCTGGTCAGAAGACATGAAGCTGCTGGGTGGAAAGAGGTCTTTGATTTCACCTTTGAGAAGAAAAACAGTAAGATCGCACCTGCTCAGCTATGAAATATGAATTTTTTTCACCAGTTTTGCTTTGAGTTGACATAAGTCATTGCCACTCAATATCTTCAGCTGCACTAAAAAGATTTTTGAGCAAATAGGTAAAGAATTCATAACTATTTAATAAGTCAAGAATGTGGGCTGCAGAAGAAAACAAAGTGAGTGTAGAGCCTAACTGTCTACTGAAAGGTTAAGGTCTGTGGTGCACAGGGAGCTAAATAGCCATCTCAGACAGTGAATAAAGAAAAATTTATTTTAATAAAAAAGGATGGGGTTATCCAAGGGGAAGAACTACGCAGCACTGAGCCAAAAGGTATTGAGTCCATGGTGGTAGCAAAAATATACTTGGGACAGTGAAACAAGGAACAGCATAGAAGCAGCAGGAGAGCCTGGCTGGGCTGCTCGGGCTCCCTGAGGAGTCAGAGAGAGAAGGGGCCTTGGAGACAGGTTCAGGGGTAAGCCTATAACCAGTCACTCCTGCCCATTGCTCCCCTGGTTGCAAGTCTCATGGGGTCCCTTCAGAGGGAAGAAGGGGAATGGAGATGGCATTGGCCTGCTCCCCTGCTGGGGAGCACGAGGTGTGTCCTTTGTCCTGAGCATATTTATCTCTTTTTTGCAGGCAAGAATTTTAGGGAAGGTCTCGTGGGAATGTCTCAATAGAACACTCATCAGCTTCCAGGGGTGCTCTTTGGGGATCGTGGTCTCCATTGATTGGTCAGTGCCACGGCAAGGGGTCATTAGTCAATGTATCTGGTCTTGAGGCAACCAGAGTACCACTTGTCTGGTTTCACTGCTTTCCTGGGCCTGGGGCTGAAATACAACTGAGGCCTCGATGTTATATTTATGGAGGAAATGCTCAGGGGGTCTAAACCACATGATCAGCAATATCCTAGGGGAGGACAGGTTACCCTGGGACAAGGTTCTTGTTTTCCCAGTCCTGCCATTGCAGGGTTCTTGCCCTGGTGAGTCTTTGTACCCTAGTTTCTGTTCCTGGCCCATCTAACACCTACTTTATGGCTACGTACATAACTTTTGATGACATTTATTTGTCTTACTTTATTAATGAATGATATGTTTCTCTACCTTTGGGAAAATTCTTACACTAATAATAACTTGGATGCCAGATAGGACAAAAGGGAAGGACAATGAAAATCTCCTGAGGAAAGGTTACGTATTTTCTTAAATGTACAGTCTTAGAGTGAGGAGGACCTTCAACAATCTGTACACCTAGAAGCTGTAGAAAAACAATAGTCATGTTTGACTTTAAAATTTTAAATGTACATGGCAAAAAAGAACTTAAAGTAATAAAAAATAACAGATTTAAACTTAGCTGCAAGACATACAATAAATGTTAATATCTATCATATGTAATAAGCTCTGACAAATGAACAAGAAGGGGGCTAAATGACACATAAATGAACAGAGGACATGAACAGGTAATGCAAAGAAGACTAACAAAGAATTTATAACAGTTGTGCAGAAGGGTGTTTATAAGGGTGTTGCTTAAAATTTATAAACTTATTAAGTATGCTTATTTTAGTCTTGTTAATATTGCCAAAACATTTTAATAAATAATAATCCATCTACCATAAGTTTTTATGCAAGTCAAGTTGAGATGGATCATAAACCTAAATGTAAACACTAAAACAATAAATCTACTAAAAAACAAAACAAAAGAGAATATCTTCATGACCTTAGGGTAAGCAAAGCTTTTGCAAAGAATATACAGAAAGCACAAACTGCAAAAGAAAAATACTGAATTATTGGACTTTATTAAAATTAAAAAATTTTGCTCATAAAAATACAGTTAAAGTAACTGCATGAACAGGAGAAAATATTAACACTATATGTATCTGACAAAATATTTATATTCAGAATATTTAAATAATTCCTGCAACTGAATAATAAAAGATAAAAACAATTCAAAATGGGCAAATAACTTGAACAGATGCTTCATGATTAAAGATAGAAGGGCTAATAGACATAGTTTTAAAGATGCTCAATGTCATTAGTCATCAGAGAAATGTGAATTAAGGCCATAATAAAATACTACTACACACCTACTAAAGAAGTTAAGTAAAAAAATATTTAAAACACCAAAAAACGAAGACATTACTTGAAAGAGGAAAGGTAAGTTTGAAAACCCAAATCTTTCATGTGTTCTCAGGCAGAAGTCTGAGTACTGAAGAGCGTTAGAGACAAGGGGTAGGCACTGCTACATGTGTGTAGCTACCTTTATATTGCTGTAATAGAAGGCAGATGAAGGGTTTAAAAAAGTGCTTTAAAATCAATCCAGGCTTACTCATCTGTATTGTCACTTAATTTTGTTCATGCCTACATTTGGGAACCCCACAATTGTTTGTGGAATGAAGAATGGATGATTGTTTATATAAATGAATGGGTCTTAATATCATTTGCAGGCAGTTAATATCAGTGGTTACTCAATGAGCACACAAAGATAGTGAGTTCATATAGCAGGTAATTAATTTCAAGTCCTTTCATAAATGTTATCTGATTATAAGCTCAAAGTATCTCTGAGATTTCAGTCGCTTGTATCGTGGTCTTCACTAGGAAGTAATGTTTCCTACAGTCCTATAGATTTAGTTGAGGTATAATCATATGCCCTATATCATAGGTCGTATTGTCCTGTATTCCAGGGACTTTGTGTGAATGGTGTCCCCTGGTGTTGCTTCAGTCCTCATTGTCACCACCACCATCACCACCACCACCATCATCATCATCATCAAAAGAAAGCATAATTATCAGACCTGGAGTTCTGAGACTCTGGCTCAGCCTTTGAACATTGTGGGAGAGAATCATTAAGGGGATGAAAATATGAGGGATTTTCCCCCCCATTTTGTATAGAAAGCAGTGAGTGAAACCTTTGAGTTTATTGGTTCTCTTCTAACTCAGGCTGCTTGGCTGTTAGAAGAGACAAAACATTATTTCCAGACTCTCTCTGCCTGGCTGGTGCCCTCAACACGATGGGCCGCTGGTTGCAAAACCAGAAGCAATCACAGGTATGCGTGGAGCCAGCAACCAGCAGGTCCTCTCTCTCTTTGAAGGAAGGGGGAGCGGGAGGAGTGACTCTGCACACACTCATCCCAGGATGACTTGTAAAGGTTCCAGCAGCATTCTTGTCGTCAACAACTTCTCCCTCTTTACAACATGTATTTACTAAGCACCTGTTATGGGTAAGACACTTACGTCCTATTCTCCCAACACATGGAAATAGAAAAAAATTGAACACAAGAGCTTTCACATTTAATTTTTCTTCAGTTTAAATATATTATTAAATCCAGAGTTTGACTCCAGATTTCAAATTCATTTCCAATATAAATCCTGACTGGGGAGAAGCTTGTTCCACTAGTTCGTTATTTCCTCTATAATAAGCAGAGAGATAGTAGGCATGTTGAAAGATGCCTACTAAGAAATATTTCTTCCAGTCACCCAAAATTATTGGTTGAGTTAGAGCACTGGTGATCTCTCTGGAATTGTAATAGTACAGATTGTAAATCCTTGCAAAATATTCTTTATGCAGGAAGGCCTTGGGAACGTAAGGGTGCATATGGTGGGGGTGGAAGTGGAGACTCCCGGTTTTGTTGTGGGTCAGGGTGGCCTCATCGAATGCCTCTCCCCGCTCCGCCACTGCTGTGCCCACTCATCCCCTGCTCCTCAGAACAGAGCTTTGGAAAATCTTGCCTTTTGCACCCATTTTTGAAAGAGCCAATTAGGTAGGTACCCTTAAGTGAAGGTGGACAGTCTCTGGTGTTGACACAGTTGGATGTCTGTGAAATCTCCGCAACAAGCGGGGTTTGAAGTCGTCATTTGATTTTCTTCCATACATGGCTGCAAGTGTGTTTCTGACACACTTTTTCCATCTGAGATGCACCGTCTCCTCTGGCCCCAAAGAACACCACGGCCAGGGCGGACGGGAGACTCAAGGGAAAGAAGAAGATGATCTCAATCGTGGGGTCAGAGCTCACCTCTTTAAAGACATCAAAGCAGACTGTGTTCTGGAATACAGGGCAACTGCCACCAACAAAGACGTAGGTCAAAATACCACCACTTAGCCATTTATTTCAAATTATGAAAAGAGTTACCTCTACTTTGTTAAATCTAAAATGTTCAAAACGAGGTTTTATGGAAGCAACAAGAACACAGATTTTGGAATCAAACGAATTCCAACTCTGCCACATTCTAGACTTAAGAACATGGGCCAATTATCTAAATTTTCCTAGTCTCTGTTTTCTATTCTGCAAGTGACTAAGTAACAGCTTCCT
Organism: Miniopterus natalensis; assembly: GCF_054644295.1. Lineage (NCBI taxonomy): Eukaryota > Metazoa > Chordata > Mammalia > Chiroptera > Miniopteridae > Miniopterus > Miniopterus natalensis. Next base: position 72,038,774 of record NC_142087.1, on the reverse strand, counting down.
TACAGGATTAGTGTGAGGATTAAATTATGTAATGTTTATAATGTTTGTTTGAACTGTGCCTGCATATAGTAGGTGGTCAAATGTGTCAATGAATATTGCCATTATTGCTGTTGTTATTGTTAGCTTAGGTTAGTTCACTGGGTTAGGTAATAACAAAAAGTACAAGTTTATAGTTTTAATCCCAATAGAAACATGACATCTCTGAGTCTTTCAAAAATACACAAAGGAACTGACTGAATGAGAGAGTAAGGGCACACCAGCCAAAGCCTATTCCCACCATTGCAGAAACATCTCAAAGAGCACCTCTGCCTCCCCCCCCCCCCCCCGTGGATTGGTGGTGCCATCAACATATATAATGGAGAGCATTATTTTATATATTTTTTAAAAGAAGAAATATAATGAAGCACATTAGAGTCCTACAGAATTTTTATCCCACTTTCTTCTATGAAACCATTCTCAAATATTTATTAAGAAAAGACAGAGCTTATGCTGGGTGGAGGAGGTCAATGGGCGGGGGAGGGAAAGGGGGACATCTACAATACTTTCAACAATAAAGATAAATTTTAAAAAAAGAAGAAGAACAAAAGAAAAGAAAAGATGGAGCTTCCTGTTCCGGGGTCTGTAGGGCTGGCAGAACTCACCTGGGCTTGGTGCCTTCAGGTGCCTGCTCACAACCACACAGGGCTCAGGAGCCTCTCCACGGGAGCCAGCCCGATGCCACTGGGTGTTCAAGGAAGGACAGTCTGTTGTTCTTTCTTTCTTCAGTGCACTGAATCCTCCCTTGCCCTGGGCACTGTCTGGAGGCCTGAGGTGAGAGGATAACAGGGAAACCTGAGCATTTCTGCTCCAACCTGCAGCTAAGTGCAGACAGTCATGGGACCCTGGTACTGTAGACTCACTTCTGCATCTCTCTTTCCCATGAAGGGGTTATTTTGAAGAACCACCTGGAGCTGATAGCCTCTAGAGAGTCATGCTGGGCCTAGGAGGAGGGAAGACCCTAGGGTGCAAAAGTTATGGAAGCTCTCACTTTAAAGTGTTGACCCTGTACCTCTGTCACCTTGACCTTGGGAGTGAGCGCCTCCTTAAGAATGAGCCACCCTCTGAGTGAAATTTAAGGAGGTCTCCTTAAATTTTGCTCCCTTTGGAGCCTTGCTTGCCTCACTTATCTTCTGACCGGCTTGGGATACCTGGTCAGGGTTGTGGATACAGGAGGCTGAATGTCTGTATTTTGGTGGCTCTACGGTTATCTTATATTGCACTACAGATACCTTAAGGGGCTTCCATTAAGTTATTGGAATTAGAGTGAAATTCTCCCCTTGTCTCTTGTTGGTGCAAATGGAGTATTTCAGTCTTAGGAAGGTCGAAAAATCTTAAGAAAAGGCCTTATTTGTCCTGATGTTCTAAAAGGGTAAAGACTCTATATGATAAGGTTCCTAAAGGAACATGTGAAAAGGAAAACTAGAAGTTTCTGGGTTGGGGTGAGAATATAAATAGAGAAGTTGTAATTTTTACTTCTGATGACTGAAGTTATAGAATGTCTTGCCAATACCCTGAGGCTCAGCTGCAATGTCTCCAGGCCGAGGGTTGGGGCTCCAGTAAAGCAGCCTGAGGAATTCCTACACAGAGAAGAGCAAGTTGAAATAATTTGCCTGGTGGGGTGGTTGATGTTTTATAGGCACCAGAAGTGTTCCCACTTGCTTGAAAAGCTATCACACTCTTCACATCAACACGGAAGTAAAATCTTCTAAGACATCAGTATATTTCTGATGCCTATTGTCATATAACTAGGAATAGAGTGGGGGGTGGGCAAAAAGTGGGGGTCAGAGGGGGTTCAAGTTCACAAGAAAATAGAAATAAATGTAAAGACCAGGACCTGTTCCTCAAAGCCTGTGAGGCACTTGACCCATTGTTTCCCACCCCCTCATTTGTTCAACTGTTTGGGAAGCCTGCCCCCTGGTAACTCACATGATCACCCTACAATCAAAAACTTTCCTCTGGCTATACCAGATTTTTCTAATTGGATCCACGGAATCCAAAAACACATGTTTGTGCTGCTGAAAGACAATTAGTTGAAATAGCCCATCATAGGTCTTTATAACAGAGAGCTCGTAAGTCAGACAGACTTGAGTTTTAGCATGAACTTTGCCTTTCACCATCCATGTGAGTAACTGACCTGACTTCTCTGAACCTGGTTATAAAGTAAGGATAACAGCAGATGCCTGACAAGGTTGCTGTGAATGTTAAATGTGATAATGAAAATAAAGCCTCTAAGTCGAAAAATTATTCATTAATGCTTATCTTTCCTCCCTCTTTCTAGTGATAAGGGATTTAACTCAAAGAAGACTCACAGACTTGAGAAGAAAACTATCAGGCTCCCTAATTAATTCTACAAATGGAGGGACTGAAGTCCTGCTAAGGACACAGCCTAGGAGTATGTTATTCTTGAATAGCGGTAGGTGGGAATGGAATTAATCAGAAAAACCAGTTTCTTCTCCTAAAAACACAAACCGCTGCATACCAGTTCTATTCACCCCCCTGCAAAGGTCTCTGAAAGATCATGGCCATTTCAGGTGTGGCAGGTTAGTGACCAAATTAGCTTGGTCAGGGGCTTCTCTATATCTTTCAAATCATGTCACATTCACTCATTCATGCCATATTCCTGGATTCCACAATATTTGTTTAAAGTTGATATCTGCCAGGTCTACCACGAAGCACCACAGAGCCATGCTATAAGCTACTGGGAATTTCAGCATGGTCTATTGATCCTCAATTTATTTTAATCTGTTTTATAAAGCTACCTGTGACTTACTCTAAGTATTCATATGTGCTAATCCTTTCCCCTTACGAATTTAAGTCCTAGTATTTAAAATGAGCTTATCAGTCTATGTAAATAGCTATAAAAGTAACTTTCCTGTGTAATAAATTAACAACATTTAACAAAAATCAGATTTATATTTGAAAGCATTCTTTCTTTTCCATTGCTTGCTTGCTTGGCCTAGAAAAAAATATTGCTGCAGTCTCACACTTGGTCACAAGAGAAGAATCACATGGTACAGTTTTGTTGTATTTCTTTATTCTGATAAATAGAGAAAACATGCATAAACTACACAGCATGTGAAATAATACACTATACATAACAACTCGTAACAGTTAAAAGGTATTTAATATTTGAAAAAACTATGTACATATTAAGTGTCTATCAAGGAAGAGCCAAAAGACATTCATTCATTTGAAGTTATTCATGAAATATTTTGGTTGGCCCCCAATTCCAAATCCATATTTTTTCACTTTTAGATTAGAGACTGATTTTATGTCAATGTTAAAGTCAACTCTAATATCTTCTGAAGTCACCAAGGAAAAGTTATCCCTCACATTTATTTCTAGCATGTGGACTTATTTCCTAGATCATTTACTATAAAACTAAAATATCTGGGTTGCCTACAGAATTTCAGAAAACATCTTTAGGACTGATTCTCCATTGTCATTATCAGTGGAGTACATGTTCACAATTCCCAGATGCCATACCCAGATCTGTGTGCAAGTGGCTATGGGGCAGACTGGTAGAATTGAGTGTGGGTAGACAGGCAATGAAATTATGAATGGGTGAGGCAGATGGTGGTAGAAATGCTAAGAGCAAGATTGGGATAATCAACCAGGTGTCTGAGAAGGGTCAAGTCACCGAAGTCACCTGCTGACCAATGTTAGAAGAAAGTAAACTAAAGGGAGCTCCACGTGCTTCCCATTAAACTATATCTATTCACTTGAGGTGGTTCCTTAATGTTGATGGGACTATCGTAATAGAAACCAATTGGATTGTCAAGGGCAAGAGACTTTGCCACTAAACAAGATGATGTCATTCTTCCTGATGACAAATAAGAATGGGTGATCAGCCCTAAACACTGTAGACATAGGGAGTAGCTTTTCTACAATGTTATTTTCTGAGATAGCAGCTGCCTCTGTACCGTCCTCGTTAACCTCTATGTACGACTTGTGCATCAGTTTCGACAAATACAGACGACCTCCTGAAGCTATGCCAGAGAAATCAGCTCTAGATTCATCAAAGATATCTTTCAGCCCCAGGGCTTGTAAGTAGCGTTTGATTTCATAATTCTTCTCTATCTTGAACTGAGGAAGAAAGACCTTGACGTACTGGCGGCTCATTTTCCTTGGGTTGGTCCATTTCATTAGATTCTCAAAGGTCAGTTGGTTTTCAATCTGTAGTAATATTTAAAAGGCAATTTAGAACCATGTGGTTAAGAAACGAAGGAAGCAACTACAAAGATATATGGTTTTCCATAATTATCCTCTCCTGTATACTGTATTTATGTGTCAGTATGTGAATGGGTCCTGGAGAGTTTGGAAATGGGAAATGATTAAGACTAATAGTTCAAGCACTCTTTAATAAATCACATATTTACTTTGTTCTGCCATGACAGGGTGTGACTTAATTGTATCCCAGGGAATTTCTGTTCTCTGCCCACATATGAACATATTTAGCCAAAGTGGAACAATGGGCAGGCAAAGGAACTAGGGAATCAGACATCATCAGAGGGAGAAAGGAGCTCAGTAGTCATTTAAGTCAGTGTTGCCTGACCATTTCCTCCTGATGAGAGATATAGAAAATGGTAATGTTTGCGTAGCTTGCAGGAACAAACCAATGGGAATGAGCCAGGTGACCCGAGGCAAGGAACACGGAGCTCTAGCCTCAAGGACTTGGGTGATCAATAGCTCCCAGTACAATCACTCATACTGTCAGGGAGGCCTGGATCCAAAATAACTCTCCTGCTCCACATGAGGTGACTGAAACTCAAGAGAACGTGGGGAGATGTGCCTGAAGTGCACAGCTAGGAAACTTAGTTACATAGCTAGGAGCCCACATCTCTTTCCAACGGCATTGCTGCCCCCAAATGATTCACATATTAGATTCTCCTGAGAACTGGTCATAGATCACTCCAGGCTTAAAATGGGAAGATTTTTCATGCATGTTGTTTCCAGATCTTATATATGGGCAATTGTTCTCAAATTCAGGCCCACTGGAATCCCAGACAGATTTTCACAGCTATTCAACTTTACCTGTATTTTAGCAAGAATCCAAATTTATACAATAAAATTGAACCTTATTTAAAATTCCTGTATGTAAATTATCCATTTTGAAATTAATCTGTAATAACTTTTTATTCTGAGTTAGAATTTTTTTCTCATTTAGCCCACTGCAAAGCCAACGTCCTCATCATTACTTGGTAATGTAAGATTATGTAGGTATGTAGACTTATACTAATCTTATCTGGGGCAATCTATTACAAAAAGAGACAACTCAGACAGTAAATACAAGAACAAATCTATCTTTTGAGTTGCCTACTGCTTGTTTTATCTTTGCCTCTTTTTCTATGATTGCAGATTATTTCAAGTTAAATAATTGATGTGTGCTAAAATCTCATTGGTATAAATATTATCAAGTGAATCATTTAATATGAGTACCCATATTTTATATTGTACACTTTCCATTTAAAAATGCCAATTTATGACATTTCACTTGCTGTTCATGTTAAACAAGATAATATAAATGAAGCGCCTGGCACATAGTAGCGCTCAATAAATAGTCCTTTTGATAGGAAGTAGAGAGAAGGGAGATGAGATCTAGGCTTCTAGAACTGCAGGCTGCAGACCGAGTTGGCCAAATTCACGAGGAAGAGAAGACGAAGGGCTGGAAGAGTATTGGGATCTGAGATACAGCGATGACGTCTGGCTCGCATGGCCACCACCCTCTGCCCCTTGCACTATGCCAGTCTGTTACTTTTGCTACACCAGTGGCAAGGCAGGCCCTAACCTCTGCTTTTCCTAGCAACACAGCAGCAGAGTGAGATCATACATTTTAATTCTCAAAAGGCTAGGACTTCAAAATGCCAACACATCACTCCTGCCTGAAAATGCTTAGTCTATCAGAATTTCAATATACATTGAAGAAAGCTTTCAAGCCCAAGGACAAAGAAGACCGAAACTCATGCCCTATTCCCTCCACAGCTGAGATTTGAGAGGGTTCCAATTTTACAACTATTTAAATAAAATCATGCTAAACTGAGGGAAGGCAATTTCGAACCCATAACAATGCCAGGCACATAGTAGGTACTCCTTAAATATTTGTCAAATAACTGAATAAGTGGGTAAGTCTTTACTATTCCAACAACCTGACATCACAAAGTTGATGGGTGAACACACAATTAACAGCATCCGAAAAGCTGTTCCCAACGCTGGAAGCGGGAGGGGCAACTTACCTGCAAGAGGTTTTCATTCTTAGGCAGCAGTATGTACATGCTTATGCCGCCCTGATACCTGAGTTCCAGAACCTGCATGTACGGGTCCTGAACGACAGACAGATTGAACATCCGTTCTTGATACATCATGGCCACTGCTTTCCCTGGACACTGGAAGTCAAGTCACAAAAACATCTCAGTGAGCCCACCTTGTTTCACTGGCGGACCAGGTACAAAAAGGAGAATATTCCCCTTCTTGTAGGTTCTTCCTCACATGTTACCAATAGTGGTTGCATTGGTGCGCATCTCGGTGCTGAACTGACTTTCAAACTCCCCAGCTGTGCTACCTTGGGCAAGTTACTTCACCTCTCTGTGCCTCCATTTCCTCATCTATATTAGGAGGGTAATGATTGTCTCTATTGCATAGGATTATTGTAAGGGTTTTGAGAGTTAATATATCTAGCACTTGGAACATTGCCTTGCACTTAGTGTTTTATCTGAAAATGTCTATATAATAAGTAATAAATAATTTTTAAATAGTATTACCTTTAAAAATGAATGCTATAGATTTTTTTTCTCTCATTAGAAATAAAATACAGACTACTACTATTAAAACTACATGATTTAAGAATGAGGTCTTGTAAAAAAATTTTTTTTCAATTCCTGCAAAATATTTTACAACATCACTCAAATTAACACAGTAGCTTTAACCTTGAGAAATATCATTTGCAGATTTGGAAACATCACAGACGTGTAATAAACCATCCATTTCCTAAAAGAATGTAATTCTGCGAACTTGTCATCTTGCCTGTCATCTCTCCCTTTCGTACAGAAAGCTGGACAGGAGAATGAGAGATAACTATTTGCGCTGGCACCAGTGCCCTCCTCCCTCTGGAAAGCATGTCCTCTTTGACTGAGAGTCTGAGCCTCAGAAAGAACACCCCTGGAGCAGTGAAGGGGGAAAGGCGCCTGCCGAACCCAGCCTGGTGCAGATAGGCCCTGGCATCTTACAGCCACGGTTTCGCATTTCTGTGCCAGGGCAGGGGTCACACAGCTGAGTCATGCCAGAGAAAGGCTGAAACAAGGCTTCTTAGCAAAGGGGTCATTTCACCAAAACTGACGTCAGTGATAGTTTCCATAGTCTATTAGACACTGTATGTCGTAGCTATAAGGGACATAAGATGGGCAGGAAGGTCACAGTAAACAGGTATTACATATTAACACTTATTTAAGTAAAAACTTCTGTAGGACCATCAACAAAAACCCACAAACAGTGTAGGGGACAGGCTCGCTGTGTCTTCATGGGAGGAAATGACTCAACAAATGCCGTCTACGTGGGAAGGTGTCAAAGGAAAGCGGGGAAAAAACTCACTTCCAAGATCTTAACAGTGCCAGCCCATCCCTAAAACTCTGATGCTCCCTAACACCCTTCCCACTGCAATTAGACAAATAATGTCTCTAGAGGCAGAGCTACATTTTTATTCAGCTTTATTACATTATTGTTTTGTCACATACAAATTTCAAAATATTTCCACGCCCCTCTCTTTGTTCCCACGGAGACACCTGCATTGTAAACTCGCTCCTCAAGGCTGTGCTTAGGACCCTGCGTCAGGGACACACGGCAGGGCTGGCTGCACTCCACGCAAGAAGGCTGCAAAGGGCAGTCACCGCAGCCAGCCTGGGGGTCACCCTAGTCCCTGTCTACCTGCACTTGCGTCTCCTCCTTCCTCTGACATTCCTCCCAGACGCCTCGCTCCTGCCACACTGTGGCTCCAGCAGGCCTAGGTGGCCTTTATTCCCACCCCCTTGCTCGCCAGTGGCCTTTCCTTTCCACCAGCATTCAGCACTCCTGCGTCTTAAACTTCTGATGTGGGGAAATGCAGAAAGAACATTTCAGTAGCATTTTCCACTTGAAAAATAAAACTAAGTTTAAAAGTTAAATCTCAGTGTCTCCACCTTAACATAATAGACTGAGCGATTGGAAGGGAGAGTAGAGGTGAGCCGTGGAGTCGCTTGGCGTCACCGGGGAGGGGGCTTCAGAGGTTTTGCTAACTTGCTCAGACCAGGTAGCTTCTCTGAGGCCTCCGATGCGATAGTCCTGACTCCAAGGCCTTTGACGTTTCTATTATACTAAGATTATTATGTTCAAATTGGTAAAAAAAAAAAAAAGACTATATATTTTATGAAGGTTGTTTTAAATCGAAGAGAATTAAATGAAGAAATAGATATAACCGATACATAACTTTATTAAACATAATTTTTGTTTTGTAAAAAGAACCACATATTTGCCTTGACTAAGGAAAAATCGTTGATACTAAATGACTCTAACTGTGCACCCTGCAGTTAGAATCCCTAAAAAAAACCCCACACTTTTGTCATATTTTCTTCTTACAGGCCCCCTATTGGAATAACTTCAAATAATTTCATATGTTATTACTTTGCTCAATTTCAAATATATTTTAAGAAATAGCAATTTACAGGGCACCTCCAGTTGTATGCCATCACCTGCATTAGCAGGAAAATAGAAAGTTTATTTTATAAGCTCTTGACCATATAATATTATTAATGCAGCAGAAAAATTAATAAAGAACAGGTGAGCCAGGCATTTGTCCACGTAAATACTATGATTGCTGTAAAGAAATACTATCGTAAAAAACTTCCTAGATTAAATAGATTTCACACCTTGGGGGATCTGAAGCGGCAGTGTACAGTGTCGCTCTTGGTGAAGGCCGACTCCCACTTGCCTTTGAAGTACACGGCGTTCACCAGCACCATGACCGCGGAGGAGCTGAGGCTACCTTCACTAATGATGTTCGTGATCTTGCCTTTTGAGAAAGAAATTGAGAAAAAAATGTCAATTTTTTTATGTCAATTAGGAAAAAATCTAAGATGAGATAAACATATTTTTTAATCACATAATTATAATAACCTATGAACAATTACTCTGTCCAGCACTTTTTAAATGCTTTATGTGCAATATTTGGTTTAACTCTCACAAAATCCCTGTGAAGTAGGCTTTACAATTGTTTCTGGCTCCTGCCAAAGAAACTAGTGCAGAGAGCGGTTAAGTAATTTGCACAAAGTCACAGAAGAGGATTCCAACCCAGGAAGGCAATTCCCAGATCCCCTCCCTGCTCACAGGCACCAAACTGCCTTTATTTCATTGATGAAGCCACAGCAACCCAAGAATAATTCAACCCATTCCATGGAAAGAGCTATTTCCTTCCTTCATTCTGCATTAATGAGATTTTTGCTAAATGCTTTGGACTATTCTGGATACTTGAATCACAACAGCGAAAGACACAGTCCATGCCGTCACTGGGCTCACACTCCAGTACAGGGAGGCCACAGCCAAATGCACTTGTAGCCCCCTGGTGCCGACACCACACCACGGGCTCAGTGCTGTGGGGTCACAGGCTGGAGGCACCCTCTCTGGCTGGGCCAAGGCGTGGGCAGGGAGAACTTCCATAAAACGGGACTGTTTCTTCAAAGACATGGAAGCCTGGAAGGGCAAAGTGAATTTGGGGAAACCCTAACCCATTCTGATGCTAACAGCAAAGCTGGGGAAGTCTGAGGCAGGGGCCAGCTAATAAAGAGCCTTCAGTGTCTGCTAAGAATCTGGGATTGTCCTGAAGGCGGCGGAGAACTACTGCTCATGATTCGCTGGAAGGCAAGAAAGGGCATGGTCACGATGGATCAGGTTTGTCTTTCAAAAGGAAGGCTCTGGTAGTGTGTGGAGAATGGGGGGGGGGGGCACTATTGGCAACACTTGAAGTGTCCGCCCAAGTGAGTATTGAGTACATAGGCTTATCAAAATGAGAATAATTAATATATACGTATGTATTTGCATGGAAAAGGAACAGAAATAAATGGTACAAATGGAGAAAAGTATTAGTAACCTGATACCTTTAAATACTAAGCAGTAAATAAAAGCCCGTTCAGTTATTAGAAAGGTAATTGCATAGTTTCTCTTGATGTATGAGTAGAATATTTGAAACAGATAGTTGCTGATGGTCAAAGCAACCCTCTACTGATGTAATGATGAAAAATGAACAAAGAGACATCTCAGACACTGTATTCTTGTTCCCAAGATTAACTGATGCTGTTGAATGTTTGCATTTAACAGTACAAATCACGTCTCATATTTCTAACACAGAGCCAGACTCAGCAAATGCATCTGTATTGTTTAGAGTATAAAACGAAACCAAGCCTTAGGTAAAAAAAAAAAATGGTTAGCTTTGGAGTCGTTGGTTAACAAAACAAGGAATAGATTTCTTTATTTGCTTTGTCCAGAATGTTAGCTGTGATTCAGTGTTAAGCTGAAAGATACTTACTAATAAAGAAATGTACTTTTTTCTTGAAGGTACTACCTGAGCTGCACATACTACTTTGATAAATAAAAATAATTTTTAAATTAAAGATAAAGTATGCATCCCTTAGAAAAAGCAATGATAAGAAATATATTTCTTAGAAAGTAGGATGTCATAATTTTAATGAGATCCTTCAGTCAAAGAAGGAACAGTAAGATGCTGGATTGATTACTAGATGAATTAAGTTGTGGTCATTAAAAATAATGTCCTATAAACTACTCTTAGCCTTGTTCACTAACCAGGCTCAATATATTGAGGATAACAGAAAATTACCTTAACTTATCACTAATTTATGAAATGGCCATAATAAAATCTATTTGTCTTATAAGATTATTTCCCAATCAAATGAGATCATTTAATAACCAAGACTTCTTAAAGGTATAAAGCATTCAAACTATTAGGATTGCTCAACATCGCATTGCAGACAAATACTAAAGCAATTTTAAATACCAACAACCATTGCTTTGGATTATGAAGAGCAGTTCCTTCTGTGCACAAAAGACTCCTAATTTTAACGTTGACAGTTCTCAGCATTCACATATAACTGACCGACCTGTAGAAAAATCGAGCATTACACTCACCATGTGTCTCATTTGCAACCCATTTGTTAATTCTATATCTGGTGTCTTCTACAGCATTTGTAAAGTCAACTCGTTCCACTCTGGCATTGTATAATTTTTCAGCACACCTCATATAGTCCTATAAACACAAACAATATACAGTTCTATAAGTGTTATGTAGTTCTTATATTTACAAGTCACCACCAACTAAGCATATAAGAAATATATTCCTGAATTTGGCTCTTTATTTTTACCAATTTACTCACAGATTCATTCCTTTCTCAGAGGTGAGGAAATACAGCTAGAAATATGGAAATATGGCTGGAAGGGAAACTGAGGAGCTCAAGCAGACTGTTTAACAGAAGTATATCTGAAATGGATTGGGGGAGACTAACAGATTGGGGCTAATGCCCACCTCCTTGCTTTACTGCTGCTTTCTCATCATAAATACTTCAAGAGGCTCCAAATTTGTCTCCCTTGCTTATGTCACCCCCATCTACTGAAAACTTGTCAAGGCCATTTCCTGAACTTAAGATAAAGCCCAAATCCCCGGACCTGACCTGCAAGGCTCTGCTGATCTGCATCCACTTTCCTCATTTCCAACCACTGTCCCCTTCATATTCTGCTCCCAGCCAGACCCAGCTACAGGGAGCTCCTCAGAAGTGCCAGGTATCCTGTCTCCATGGAGGCTTTTGAACAGCATTCATTTGCCTGGAACGTCCCCGTGGTTATGCCTTCCTCACTTTCTAGTTCCAAGCACAGATGCCCTTCCTTGATACAAGTCTTCCCTTGGCCCTTCCTGTGTCCTCCAACAGTCCCTTCACCTTCATTTTCTGACCAGCTATTATCTCACGGCATCTTACTTACATCTGATTTTCCAAGCCCCTCACAAGACAGTAAATTCGGTAAAGTCAGGACCATACATGCCTTAGTTATTATTGTATTCTCAGTCTCTGGCACATTGCCTTGCACATAATAGGTGCTCAATAAATATTTATTGTTTTTAATAAAAAGAAATCAAGGTGATCTAATTTACCAACACACAAGCAATACAACAAATATGCATATACATTTTGAGAGATCTTTTCATCATTGGGGAAAATGAGATTCATTACAAATGATGTGTATTGTCAAGGGATATCCACTGTCAGTCTGAAGGATGATATTACATCTATAAAGAAGGCTTCCATGGGTAAGGCTCTTTTCATCTTCTGATCCATCCATCCATCCATCCATCCATCCATCCATCCATCCATCCATCCATCCATTCTGACACTGGCTACAAAGAGTACTTTTAAGAACAGTCCCTGGCCAGAGAACTTGATGAGTGCAGGGTGTCAGAGCTTCAGAAAAATTCTGGAAGAACTTTGGGTCACCAAGAATTTGTGTGTGTGTGTGTGTGTGTGTTACACATAAAATTTTTGTTTAGTCCAGCTAGTATGTCTTGCCAATCACCTTCAGGCACTTCTGCTTCTGTCCTTAGAAAGATACATGAAGCATAAATGACAAAGAATAAAACTATTGAGGATTGTCTGTCCATATGTTTATTGGCCAATTAAATGTGTTCTCTTGTAAAATGTTAGTTCAAGATTTTCGACTGGGCTGTTTGTGTTTCTTTTATCGTTTTGTAGGAGCCTTTGGTTTTGAATATCAGTGTTTTGATGCTTATATGTATTGCAAATACGTTCTGCCACTGTGTCTTGCCATTTTACTCTCTTTATGATGTCCTTTAATGAAAATAAATTCTTAATTCTAATGCCACTTGTCCTGTCTGCTTTATCCTATAGGATTAGTGCTTTATGTAACCTAAAACAAAGATTAGAAAATCTTTGCTTGTTTAAGGTCTTAAGAATAATCCACATTTATCTTCTAAACACTTTGTTGTTTCACTACTCACATTTATATCTAAGAGGCACCTGGAATTGATATTTTGGCATACAGATAGGTGTCAAGATACATTTTTCTCTATGGCTAGCCAGTTGAGCCAATGCCATTTATTACAAATGTCATCTCTTCCTTGTTGCTCTGTAGAGTCACAATTATCATAAATCAAGCTTCTCTATGTATCTGTTTCAGGGTCCTTTACTGTGTTCCTCTGGTCTACTCTCTCTCTTTGTAAAAATGCCAGCAAATTTAATTATTATAGCTTTTGAGCCTTAATTTCCAGTAATGTAAATCCTCTGGGTTTTTTCCTTCACAATTTACTTTTCTTAGTTCTTTGCATTTCCATGTAAATTTTAAAATCAATTTCTCCAAAATCAATTGCTTTGAATCTGCAAATAAATAGACATCTTTATAATACTGAATGTTTTATCCATGAACAAAATGTATCCTTTGTTTTTAAATTCTTATTTCTCTTAGCAACTTTTTGATTTGTGGACATCTTTCATTAGATTTATCTCCAGGTGTTTAATGTTTTATAATGCCACTGTGGATTTATTGTTTTTAACTTGATTTTTAAATTATAAAATCATAGAAATAGAAATGAGTTTATATGCTAAACTTGATAATTCACTATTAAGCCTAATAACTGATTTCTAAAATCTTTTCGATTTTCTACATACACAATTGTTATCTGTGAACAATGCTGATTTTATTTCCTCCTTCCCAATACAAATAAATTTTATTTTATTTTTTTCTTCCTGTCTGTGACCTCCAGTTCAGTGTTCGTACTGGTTATGACTCCAGTAAAATGTTTATGGGAATGTTACAGGAAACATCCTTGTCTTGTTCCTGGTATTAAGGCAAAACATTTGGTATTTTACCAAAAACATTTTATGTAGAAAATTCCCTTTCTAGCTTGTGAGAATTTTCTGCATCTATTGAAATGATGTTCTTTCCCCTTTAATTTTTCAATGTAGTGAGTTACGTTTATTGGTTTTTAAATGTTAACTCAATATATCATTTCTGCATCCCCACCATGTCCTTATGATTCTTGGCACTTTGTCAGTGCTCAGGAAATAGTTGTTGGATATTGAATGAAGATGGTACATCGGGGACACTTTTGTTTTAGCTGCCACACAATACCATGCATAATTTCCATTTTCAATGCATATTGAAGATTCAAAATTACAAATTAAACCATGAAGGTTGAGAGCCATAGAGACTATTTTGTATAGTTCTCTCATTTTATCAACCAGGAAACTAAGGCTTGGACGTATGAACTGATTATTGAAGAACACAGAGCAATAAAGTGACACAGTTAGGACTCGGCTAAACCTGCCCCTTACCTGGCACTCTTCATTCTACCTGAATGCCTTTTAAAAAATGAATATGTGATCCAGCCATTTGGGAAGCCCTTTGATGACGTATGGTACTGCAGGATTTCAGATTGGGAAAGAGTGTGCCTCCAATAGTTCTTGTCTTCTTACAGGCTATGGTTGGCTCTGTCTTCTTCCCAGCAGAGGCTGTCCTCTTCAGGTTGTGGCCTGGGCGAAACTCTTCTTCTCCGTGGCCTGCACTGATGCAGTCACCTGGCTGAGTTGTTGAATTAAAGGTTTTTCATTGTGTGTGTTCCCGTAAGTGGAGGAAGCGAACTGAGATTTCCCAATCCTGTGACCAAGAAAAAAGTTTTCTCTCTCTCTCTTTTTTTTTTAATTGAAGAATAAGTAGCTTTCATTAATCAAAGTTCCATTACGGTGTCATGATGCTTAGACTATGAGTCATCTCTTGCTTTTGAAAATATCTGGTGGTCACTCATGACAGTAAAAGGCCTGGGTGAACGCTGCAGGCTAACCTTCCGTTTCCTATACATTTAATGACGATCAGGTCCACAGCTTCTGGTTGTGAGAATTAACTGCTCTGTAAACTTCACTGTGTCATCCTCTTCACGTTGCCCAACGATAGCAGACTTTCAGTGTCTCCATTTTTCCAAGTTCTTCATCAGCTCTCACCTTTACTGTGTTTCTAGGCGCCTTGCTCTGTGCACTCACTGAGGGCCAGAAAAGGGCCCCCGGGAGTCTGCTATAAATAGTAGCTTGATAGACACGGCGACTTCCACTGAAGAGTCGGCAGCCCTTCGGGGACACAGCAGCATGCGTGGGAATAGGCCCGAACTGCGGGGCTGAACATGCACGGTGGTCCCTGGAACCCTAGTCTAGGATTCTTGGGGGAAGATTGAAAAACAAAGTGGCCTAATGCTTTGTAATGGGCAGGTTGCCCAAGGATTTAGGAGTGGCGCTGGAAAGGGGCAAAGAATGTGAGTGGGCGACAGGCAGAGGACACTATAATGGTTGGGTGGAACACACAGAGCTGGGAAGATGCAAGTGAGGATTAGTCCAGAGCTGTCACAGAGGAGCAGTTTCATAGTCGTCTCGGAACTGGAGAATTAAAAGGGTGAACAAACAAACCTGCCCAGAGAGTCACTGCCACTGTGTCTGCTTGGGTCGCACTCACCAGCTCCTGGCTGCCACAGCAGTGACCGTTGTAGGGTATGGGCTGAGCACAGCAACACAGAGCGTGCGTCTGACCTCACTGGCATTTGGGTGGGCACATACTAGGACGAATAAATTGATAATACAAACACCATAGAGGAATACTAAAATTTAGACTGCCGACCTCAAGGAAACCTACTCGCGCCTCTGGGTCAAGTCTGAACTGCTCCTCTGCCAATGCTGGCCTCGCCTGGCTGTGTCTCCTACCAGGAATTCTTTTTATAACTGATTTGATTGAAAAGATAAGTAAGGAGAAATGAAAGGGCATGACTGAGAAAAAAGAAGGTGAATGCAACACTGGAGCTGCAAAACTACCCCAGCAGACATAAAGCTCAGAGAAAAAAGTGGACAGATTTCTCCCCCTGCTACCTGTGGGTAACCCTAAGTGGGCCATCTGCTCCCCGCAGCCCAAAGGACAGCTTTACATCGCAGCCACAGGACAAGTTCGCTTCGATTTTGGAGCCTGTCTGTCTAGTGACCCTGAATATGTGGATCACTCGGGTGAAGTGAAGTTGTACTTTGAAAACAAGTGATGATATTTTGAATACGCCTGGGAAGCTACTTAGTGGTGACAAGGGAAAAAAATCACCTTTGTATGGTTCAGCAGAAAGATGTAAGCCTTTGCTCAGATGCTGGATTGAACAAGACTCAGGTCCAAAATGAAAATAACCTTCTAAGACAGGAGGCTGAACTTACCTCATGAAAGTCATGCACTTTTTCTATAAAGAGACCATTGGCCATGCTGAGATCGTAATCCTTGTGATATGCGTTTATATCGGAGAGAACATTTTTCAGTTGAGATTGGACTCCTGGCTGTTGTTAAAAAAAGTTATAGAAATTTATTCTTGGACTGAAAAGATAGACATACTTTTACTTACATAGGAAATAAAGCATGTACATTGTACCATAAAAGAATTGAAAGATAATAACACTATAAAAGCAGCAAATAATGCCACATAAATCTACAACTTCTTACCCTTTCTCACAGTAGTGTCTGTGATCAAAGTCAATTAAAGGATTTACTAAAGTAAATGATTAACCATAGAATAAAATTACTAACAGAAGATAATAAATTTGCCTACTATGTGCACTAAATAATTCATTTTACCAATGTAAGTTGGCAGTGAATATCAAAGATAAAAGCAAAACATTTAGTTCCACACTACCTTGCCCAAATCTGGCCAACACACAAGTAAAATATTGGTAAATTAATAATTAACAAAGAAATTTCCAAAAAATCATTTCTGAAATATTCAGAATATGGAAATCTGAGTAAAAGATGCTCCTTTGCTTTGAAAGGACAGAGAGTGTAATTCAATATGTCAGGGAGACAGGGATTTCTCTAAATTTAGTCTCACAGACTGTTTTTCTAAAAGGAAACATTGTCTTTACCTGAGTGTTAGGGGAGTTTCCATGTCCCTGGACGGTGTTGATGTGGAGTATCTGCAAACAGGGACAAGGGAAGCCGTTAGCAGGTCATGCTGAACAAGAAGGGACCTGGGGAGATAAAATAAGGTGTGGAGTCTTCCGTGTGTGTGTGTGTGTGTGTGTGTGTGTGTGTGTGTGTGTGTGTGAGCACATGGGGCAGGGGTGAGCTGTGCAGCTACTCTACTGGCTTGGTTACAACATCTGGCTCACTGGAGAAAGTATACCTTGGAAGAGTGAAATCAATGGCCATGAATGACATGTGTTGAATTATTTTAGTTTACTCGTTCTGGGCGAGTAATTTAATAAGTGCTCACTGATTAAACCTGGACAAGAATGAAAAGGGGCCGACTGAAAAACGAAAACTTTGTTTAATCAAGTGGGAGGCAAGACTAAAGCTTACCCCATGGGCTCCAAAGCCTAAAACGGAGAAGTCGTTATTGACTATCTAGAAATGCCTAAGTAGGAAGTTAATTTGGGACTTGGGAAATATGATTTTTGATCCTGCAATTATTTGAAATTAAGCAGTTTTGAGTTTTCCTTTTTCCAGAGTGGCTCTCAGAGCCCCATTTTTCTAATAATTGCTCTGTGCCCAAGCCTTGATTTTCTGTTGCACTTTGTCTGAATTCCCCCAGACCCTTATGTCTGTGGGATCTGAAATGCAAGCTCCTCTATGAAGACGCGAGAAAGGACCCTGGCCATCTGACAATCACTTGTGCAAGTGACTGGGGCAAACTGAACGTGTGCTGCCTCCTGGGCTTGGATGGACAGCACATGAAGGCAACCGTGGGCTCATCTAACTTATATTCCTCCAACCAATGGTTTGAAAGGTTTAAATAGCCACCAGGCAACTGTGGATTTGTCCCACTGTCTCAGTTTGTGACTCCTAGAATCTTATTGGTTGGATTTTTTTGGTAGAAATATGTAGCTTTTCTTTAAGGTATCCTGTCTGCTGTATTTGAGACACATCCCTAGTGGGCAGTGGGGGTGAACAGAAGGGTAATTTAATTAAACAAGTCAGTCTTGCTATCAGTGCCCCTGTGGGGCTTTTGACATCAAGGCTTCAGACCCCCAATTCACATCAACATCTTATTGGCTAGGGGAAAATGGGACAGCTCGGCGAGAGATATGAAAACTTAACAAGGCCAAGAGTGGCACTATTAGTCTTAATAGGTCACAGAGAATGAGCACCTACCTCATTGCTACATACTCTTAATCTTGAATAATAATATGAGATGGAATGAGAGATAAAGTAAAATCAAGAAGGCAGATTTGATATACAAATTAGTAGTTAATTTAAAATTCACAAGTGGGGTCTTTGCAGCCTGAGTGTCATTTTCTCTCTAATTTGATGACGTTATGAAGCATGAAGAACATCAGCCCCCTTTCTCATTTTGCTTTGGCCAAACACAAAGATGTCCAATGCCTTACAGAATATCGTATAGAGTTGTGAGGGTCCTTAAACTGCTTCATTGGGTTGTGGTCAATTTTATTGTGACTAAGACCCTTCCATTGGTAAACACGGAGTTGGGACCTTGTCATTAAGAGATGAAGGTTCAATGAGGACCTTACATTTCCATGGAATTATTTATTTTGTTGTTACAAGGAGAGGAAATAAAAGCATGGGTCCTTATAATCTGGACTATGTCATTACAGTTGTTTCATTCTGCATTGTAACGTTTATGTTAGAAGCTAGATGAAGCTGACCTGTCAGTGCCCCTGAAATGAAAATGAAAAGGTTGCAAACAGAGGTTATCACCCTCAGTCACCTCCGTATAAGACGGAGAGAGAGAGGCACTGGCCAGACTGTGTCCACCGACCTTGAGCTTGGTCGTCCCTTAAGTGTTTTTTCTCCCTACGATGAGGGGCTGGGAGTAGGAGGATTCAGTTCTATGAGCTTTGAAATAGTTCAGGGAGAAAACTTTAACCAAAAGAAGGCTGAGAAAACATTAGAAGTCATAGTTATTATTATGTAATCTTGAATAAAATGTAAATGGGTTTGTGGAAAACCTTTTAAATGGTATGTGCTCAGACTTTTAAATATTTCATTCACTCCCTCATAAAAAGAACCTGGTAATTAATGTGAAGCCTAGCAAGGAGAAATGAAATCCCTCCCTTTTTGGCCAAAACTCCTCCTAAATCAGATTAACATTTTAAATTTTCCGCAGTTTTGTTTTGTTTTGTTGGTTTTTTTTTAGAGTCCTAAAGTCCCCATTGTATAGATTGCCATTTGAAAGTAAATGGATGTACTAGAAAAATAAATACAATAATAAAGTGTCAGGACTCAAAGATCCCAGTGTCTTTTCTGAGCTGACTTGTGGAACCCAGAAATTATTACAAAAATTATGTGAATCTCCAGAAGTCTTTCTTGGTAACTTTTGAGAAAAAGTTTAGTAAGTATCAATATTTAACATCATTCTTTGATTATTTCTAATTTTACTCCATTTTGATATTAATTTGGTTGCCTTTTCTGACATTTCTAATTGGCTTTTAGTAAACTAGACTGATACAATATTAAGGTGATACATATCTGTTTTTCTATTTTTTAAAATTCTAAGAAATTACAGATTCAATAGTAAAACAACCATAGCTAAAGATGAATGATGATACTAGTAAATATTTAAATGTGATAAATATTAAATAAAATTTCAAAGGGCATATTTACCATCATTTGAAATGCTAGGAGTTCTATGCTTTTTTATACCCTAGAGTCCCTATGTAGGAAAATCAAAATTTCTTTTTCTTTTTCTTTTTTTTAATAACTGGTAACAAATTCAGATGATGGTAAAAAGAAGAAAATTATGGGTATATACAATGTAAGGAATTTCAGGATATTAGGATTGAGGGTAAAAAAATGATACAATAAGTCACCTGTATCCCAATAATTCTGCATAGGCTTCTCCCTGTGTTTTCATGCCAAATTAAAAAACTATTACATCTTCCTGCAGAAGTGGTAGAATAAGTAATATATTATAATGATTATTTTTATAATGCTTTTGATAAAACCCAATTGTGTTTTAGAAAATTTCAATTTGTATAACTTTTAAATAATATTGTAATATAAAAACATGATTTAGGATAAAAATTTATAATATACTGTATTTCAATGGAAATGTTATGTGAGAGAGAAAAGAGAGGCAAGAAGCTCAAAAAATGGAAATAAAATTTTAAAAATTTTATATTAAATCAAGAAAGTACAGTCATATTAGAGCTAAATAAACAACTATGAACCTGAACACAAGACCTTATAAATAAGTGTCCCTTTCTGGTTCCCTCACTCAATGGCAAGCAGGTCACCTTAACCCCAGTGAACCTCACTTATGCCGACTCTGGGCTTCAATGCTATTATCCGGCAAAGGAACCAGACTTTGCAGAGGGTAGCTGACCTTTCTTTGAGCCAAGAAAATTCAAGAGAGGTCTAGAACATCCCATTGTCAGTAAGCAAAGATAGTTTAGACTAATCTGGAAGAATTATTTTAAAAGACAAGTTTGAAGGGATTTGTACTGGCCCAACTGCAACCATTTGAGCATCAAAAAGAGAAAAGACCATTGGTCCATGGCAGTGCTTAGAAGAGACATACAGATGGATGCCGTAACAGGAGGAATGGGTGGGCAAAAGGGGTGACAATGGCCTTCACAGGCAGCCTGGACCTCGTGTCTCTCCCGCTCCTGAATTCTGATGACAAATTCCTGAGAGAAGTGAGAGAAACCGTGACCATTTCACTTCCCTGCGCAGCTTGGCTCAGGGCTCATAAGCACTTTCTAAAAGGTGGCGGTGACAATGCGATGACCACCCAGGGAGGCCGCTGTTATGTCGTTTGTGCCCAGGCCACTAGCATTTCAACTGGGACTTCTCTGGAGTCTCCTTGGAGCCCTCCTTTCTCTCACGTCCACCCAGACGGTGGCTCTCCAGCTCCCCTGCGCACCCCGAGGGCTGACTGAAACGCAGAGGCTGGGCCCCGTCCCTGGGGTCTCTGGTCAGGTGGGTGTGAGCAGAAGGCCAAGCATCTGCATTTCTAACAAGCCCTCCGGGTAATGCTGAGACGGCTGGCCTTGGAAACACTCGGAGAGCCTGTGCTAAGGTGAAAGGCCAAAGCTGCGGCTCTGGAAACAGTGTCGCCCCCTCCCAGCTGACAAACAAGGGCCCTGAGCTGGGTGCACTCTGCACGCCTGCAGGGGAGCCCATCGGGGTGTCCTGGCTTCCTGGGGCTGTGGCAATCAAGCACTGTCAGGGGAACCAGCTGCCCTAAGGATTCACGGCAGGGGTCACGACGGGGACTGACCTTATCCATCTGGGCAGCGCCGTCCCCTCGCGCACCCAGGCGGACCATGGCCAGGGCGGTGAAGATGCTCAGGGAGGAGAAGAACACGTTCCCGCTGCCCTGGTTGTTGTCCATCTCTCGGAACAGATTGAAGCAAAATTCCGCATTTACTGTCGCCAGGGAGGCCATCGTGGAAGGGAGCGTCGCCTGAAGGACATCAAGGAAATGCTATGAGTTCAAGTACATTTTCTCTGACTATACTGGGTTTTACATTCTTTTACTTTTTAAAAGCTTCCTGCCTTCAGCCTCTCGTCCAGTGCTCTTGTTGCCGACCCTCTAAAACTCTCTCTTCTGGCAACAAGGTTATGACACACTCGTCTTTTTTACATGGATACTCTCTAAGCAAGGCTTCTGTGTTCTGCCCATGGCCTCATATTCTTATCTAGGACATATTCCCATTTCTCTTTGATGCGGCATTTCTATCCAGGGGCCTCTGAGAGTTTCGTTTTTATTGAAATTATTGGGGTGACACCGGTTAACAAAATTCTACAGGTTTCAGGTGCACAATTCCACACAACACGTCGTCTGGACAGTGTATTGTGTGTTCACCACCCGTCCACCCTCCATCCATCATCGTTTATCCCCCCTACACTCTCCTCCAACCCTCCACAGGGCCTCCCCCAATCATTTTCAAGTCCTAAGCAGACACATTCATGGGGCTTATTCTAAAATCACCCAGATTTCTAAGGTGAAATAAAGCAAAAGTGCTGTTTGCAGTAAAATAAATATTACATTAAATAGTCTATTAAAGGGGCTACAATTATGAAGATTTAACACAGCATTTTCTCACCCACTGTCTCCATCATAGCCTGCATTCACATTCTTAGAATAATCATACATCCTAACATTTTTTTAAGACGATCCTATTTCAAATACTATGCACCTTTGGTCCTGTAAGTGTATTTATTGTTTTCAGACCATTCTCTGATCATTTTCTGATTCTTTGGGGGAATGGAAATGTAATTACCACATTATGTATCACAAACATTCAGAAGACTTTCCAACACAGAGGTCTATCTCTTGCTAGAGAACCTAAGGTACAATAGCAAATGTAGAATCCAGGATGAAAATGAATTCTTGATAATGTTGTTTCCGCCCCCACCATGGAATTCTTCAGGAATCTGTTTTGGTATTTCTTTGCAGACTTTCTCCATAATACTCAACCTGATCCCAATACCACAGTAGAGGTTGTCCTCACCATACGAATTAACATGAATACTCTAAATTATTCCCCCTGTATATTCTTCCATATCACATCCAATGGTGTGGCAGTTCTCAAGAGATGAGAACTCAGCCTTAATCCCAACACTATGGCTAATAGTTGTGTGACTTGGGTAAAGTCTTAAACTTCTCTGAGCTTTTAAGTTTCATCTTACTCAGTGGGATGATCAATTTACAGGACAGAAAAACATGAGTCCTTCTACCCTTACACCTGTAAGAGGAACGCACCATGGCATCAGGACATTTGAGGTGAGGGGTCAGGGTTGGGTGGGAATTAAAGAAGGTCAGGAAGAGGGACATATGTGTGGTTTGAAATAAGAACATTCCAAAATTGTCATCTTACTGACTTTGTTGAAGTCACAAAAAGTCATGCCTTTATTAAAAGTGACAGTAAAATAAGTTTTCAATTTCTATTTCACCAAATGGGAGCTTGAGTTTAAAAATAAATGAGAAACAACTCTATATAATACCTGACCCGCTGTAGATGGTCAATGGGTTAAAGCTGCTCCATTCATATTCTCTAGACAATGGTCGGAATCTGTTCTGTCCTGAAAAGCAACAAATTGGACATTTCCAGAGTGTTCTGAGGACCCCATATGCACTTTGGAATTCCAAGTCCTGAGAACATCACTGAGGCACGAGATCATAAGTGAGACTGTCTTTCAAGGTCAAATTCAGCTACTTTTCAATTCACTGTAGGTCTCACTCTATGTTGTACCCCCAGGAACACAGGGTGAGAAAATCATTCACTCCCCACACAAACTTTACTACAAGAAAGAACATCTATGTTCTTTCAATAGCTATCCAGAAAAATAGTTAACTAATTTAGTATTGAATCCAGTGAGCAATATTGGCAGTGTCTAAGGAGGCCCCCAAACT
Source organism: Miniopterus natalensis (assembly GCF_054644295.1). Taxonomy (NCBI): domain Eukaryota; kingdom Metazoa; phylum Chordata; class Mammalia; order Chiroptera; family Miniopteridae; genus Miniopterus; species Miniopterus natalensis. The sequence goes on along the minus strand of NC_142087.1, from coordinate 72,015,313 downwards.
TTTCAGGGACTCAAAAATCATATATCATGTCTGAAAAATAAGTATAATTTCTAAAATGTGAAAAATGGTAAGATTGAAATTATTGAGCATACAAGTAAATATACTAAATTGAAGCATAAGTTGATTTTTATATTAAATTTACTAGTCATAAGAAGTTCCTTAATTTTAGGGAGAAATTATGAGCTAGATTCTCTTGAAATAGTTTCCAAGACTTTGTTGATTGCTGAAAATCACTGTTAGGAAACAAATTATTATTATTATTATTATTATTATTATTATTATTATTTTAATCCTCACTCAAGGATATCTTTTCCATTGCTTTTCAGAGAGAGTGGAAGGGAGAGAGAGAGAGAGAAACATCGATGTGAGAGACACCCCGATTGGTCAAGCCTGCAACCGAGAGACAAGCCCTTGGCCCAAATCGGTCTGTGGGCTGGTGCTCTAACCACCTAGCGAACCGGCTAGGGCAGGAAACTAACTTTAAATAGAAAGTCATAATACTCCTTTTAAACTATTTACAGTGAAAATTATATTTAATGGAGAACTGGGGGTATATTTTAATACATTTGGTATAATATGGACTAGAATGTTTAAAATAAGACCTGAAAGATTTTTAAGTGACTCTTTTTGGGGACCTGGCTGATTGGCCCAATGGGGTCTGGAAGCTACTTGGCAGTACCATACCCCAAAGCACAAAAACACACATTTCAATGAATTTTCTTTGCTCAAGCTCAAGCTTATCTTGTTGCTTTACTAATTTATGGTTTACTACTTTACCTTCTGAGGTGGAAAAAAACCTCTTTCAAATCATTCTTTAAATCACTTTCTAAGCAATAATTGCAAATTTTTAGTTTCTAATCTTTTAGTCATCCTGGTGACTTTTCACAAAAGGTACTGAAGAGAAGAGAAGCTACACAGAAATGTGTATATTTAGGCATCAAGTACATATTTTTTTTTATCACTTAGGAAAGTTTTATGGCAAAGAGGCCATCCTAGAAAAATAATCATTATAGAGAAATATGAACCCAGACATTTCTAGACCATTATCAACTCTCAAACAATGGCTTTTAAAATGACAAGTGGCACTAGAAAATATACCTTTAAGCATTCTTGTTCATACATGTTGAAAATAAATACCAAAAAGCATGTTCATGTCGCATAATTGCTTTTATAAGCTTCATGTAGGTGCACTATAGGTTCCAGAAATGAAAGTAAGATTCTTTTTCTTCTCATCTGACATAAAGTAGGAATGTTGTTGGCAAACAGAGAACGATATATAAGGCTGACTTAATTGTGTTGCACCCAAGTTTCCATCAGGTGACAGATAAATAAATACTAACATGGTACCAAAACTCTGATTTTTCTTTCTCCTATAATTTCTTTTTGCAGCAACTCTTTAAAAACAAACAAAACATAATTTAACAAACTATCAACAAGTACCTGATGACTTGAGTCCTGGCTAAATAACTACAGGAAAGTGAAAAGGAAAGATAAGTTATGTTAAGTCACAGAAAAGACATCACTATAATGTTCTCTCATATGCAGTCGTCTGGACAGAGCAAGGAAGGAAAATTCTTTTCATATTATAAGAACTTGGCTTTTGATTAATTCTATGTTTCACTACAAATATACCATATTCTTATGTTCTTTACATAAATACTTTAGCTTAATACATTGATATGTAGTTAATTTATAATTTTTAAGTTAACACAACTCATGAAGATTCTTCAATCCCAAACATCAGACTTGAGGATCTAGAAGTCCACAGAAGCCTGGAGCATATTGGCTCACTTATGGGGTATTTCAATGCAAGAAATGTTTTACCCCTTTCTTTCTGTTGTCAAAACAAAGAATAAATACATCCTCACTAAAGCATTTTTTAAAGTCTAATAAGATGAAAGAAAAATAATTTTATAATGAAGCATAGGAGAAACAAGGAACAAAATACATTCAATAACATACCAGATAATATATTAAAAGCACGAGTATAATTTTTTTAAAAAACCACATTCAATAAAACATGAAATTATAATGTTTCATGTACTAAAGCTTGTTATACTTAACTGATCAATTATTGCCTTAAATGTTTGATCAAAATATTATCTAATCTTAGAATAATTTTGTCTGTAAAAGGAAAAGTAATCATATTTCATGGTACATTACTAGAAGAAAGAGAGAAAAAAAGACTTCTGTATTTACCAAACCAAAATGCACAGATTGGAGGAAAAAATTAATAACTAGTATTTAACATGTTTAATTTTTATTGTTACCATATAAGTTAAATGTAATGCTAAAAATAGAGTTACTCCTTTACAGAAATATTTTCAAATCTTCCCATTTCTATTAAAAATGTGGTTTCAAATGTTGATAAATCCCTAGTCAGGTGTGCACTTTGCTATGCAATTAAAACAGAGTTCAATTCTAATCTCAGAAATTAGTATATTCCAACTTACAGTGCCTTCACTGAGAACACTGGAAATACAGAATCTAGATTTGTACACAATCCCCTAAATGCTATTTTTCATTCCAAGAACAGCACCTAGAGTGTTCAGCTGGCCTGGGCCCTGCACAGTGGTGCTCCCCAGGCTCCCAGGACACCCACAGAGTCAGCCATAGACAGAGCATGAGACAGAGAAGCTGAGAACAGGACCAGGCAACGATTTTGATATTGTTTGATGAATTTGGACTCTCAGATACCGAGAAGCAGCCATAACTCATTCACTTCTCTCTTTCTCTAAGTGCCTGGCTAGACTTTTAAGCTGTGGGCTTTGGAGATACTTACCTTACACTCTTCATAGAGGAAGCGAGCAGCTGGTTGGGTGAGTCTGAAAGAGTTCCTTGCTCTACTGTGAAATATAAAGACTCTGACTCAGACACTCCCTACTTCCTTTTGTGATGACCATGGTAGTTTTAGATAATGTTGTTAAGATGGAATTGTGTTCAGGCCCTTTGTGGAGCAAATTAAAAGAAGTGGGTAGAGCATTCACTACAAATCCAAGTAGTGAAAATAGGTATTTTTTAAGGAATCAAACTTCAGCAGGAAATTCCATTTAATTTGATCTTAACATCACATAGTACTTTCACATAGTGTGTGTAGATGCTCATACATTGTGGTGCAATGGCACTTTTATGTATGGAAAGTATGCTTTTCAGATTCAATCCCTGATGTTAGTTATTGTTCGTTCAAGTCTTCCCCCCCTCCAGTTCTGGTATCTAAGGAGGAACACGGCAGAGCCTCCCCTTCAGGGTTTCTGTCCCAGCATGTGTAAATTTATCCATCACAGAGGAGCACCCTGTAGTCCTAGGGAAATGGGGAGAGCCAAGTGCTGGACAAAACGGGGGGGGGGGGGGAGTTGCTCTGGCTGGGGACTGGGAAGTCCTGGATTTGAGGGAGGTAAGTGAGCTGTTTCAGGAGAGAAAGGTTTTACTTTACACAGCATTTCTGACTTTACCTTACACACCATTCCTACAAGCCTTTGCCCACCCTGAGAGTAAGCCTTTAACTGTATGTTTTAACGCTAAAGTGGACTATCCTGAAAGTGCGGAGTTCTCTAAGGTGAATATTCTATCGGAAGAACAGATGCGTTTGAACACATTGGACACCTGAGGAGCTATGTGCCACCATCAGGATTACATTAGTGATGGGAACACTGAACGCTAACAAAAAAACTGGGCAAAAATGACAGTGAAAAACTCTAGAGGAAACAAAGTTTACACCATGAAATGTATGTCACAGCACCCTTTATAGTTCATCTGTGGATAACATTCTCTTAGTTGTAATGATTTAAATATTACACACTGAGCTGAACAAAACTTATATATCTCTGTAGGAGTGTTAAGAGGAGATTGTGGGAGGACTGGGGGACAGAACATCCAAGAGGCACATGGGCTTTCCATGAAAGGAGGTCTGTAAGGAGCCTCTAAAAGTGAAGAGATAAAAGACCAGCATTGGCATGTTATTTAGGTGCCTGGAGGAAGATACAAGCAGCAGCATTAAAAACAATTGAGCCCTAACTGAGTTTGCTTAGTGGTTAGAGAGTCAGCCTTCAGACTGAAAGGTCTAGGGTCTGATTCCGGTCAAGGGCATCAGCCAAGGGCCTTGATCCGTTGCAGGGCTGCAGGCTTGATCTCTGGCCCCCTGGGGTGCATGCAGGAGGCAGCTGATCTCAATGTTTCTCTCCCTCTCTCTCTCCTCCCCCCCTTCCAAGCTCTCTGAAAAGCAATGGAAAAAATATCCTAGGGTGAAAATTAAAAAAAAAAAAAAAAAAAAGAGCAATTGAGATTGGAGATAAGTATACACCTGTGAAACCTTCACCACAAATCAATCGTATCTCAATAAAGCGGTTAAAAAAAAAAAAGCAGTTGAGAGTTGCTGTTCCTGTTCAGTGGGAGGCAGAGTGGGAGGAGGAGGGGAGGAGGCCACTGTTTTACAGGATAAGCTTTTCGGTCTCATTTGGACTCCTTCGATCATATATAAACTTGGAACAGCTGGAGTATATACTAGGTGGAGGTTAAGTCCCAGCTCGGCAGCTCTCCTAGCTGTGTGACCTTGAGCAACTGACTCCATTTCCCTGAGCCCCCACTTTCTCATCCATAAAATAAGAAGTCAGATCAATTATATTTTCATTTTAAATGCATGTACGTGCATATTTCATAGATGCACATGTGTATGTGAGTATAAAATCTCCGGCATGGGGCTCGGCGCAGGACAGCCCTTGGAGAATGGGGGTTTTGTGGCTGCCATCCCTCAGTGCGCGTTCGGTCCCTCCGAGCCCAGATGTGCACGGGCCTCGTCGGGTGGGCTCCCGTCCCGGGTGCGGGAGAGCTTTCAGGAGCCCAGGGCAGCGAAAGTTCAGAGTCGAGAGCAGGGAGTGGCGATGGCTGACAGCACAGAGGTTGATGTGTGGAGGGAAAGACTAAGGTGATTAATGTGACCCAGTTTTCTTGGGGGTTTCCTGATTTTAACACCAAAAGTCCCGCATCCTGGAAACCCCTCCAGTCCTGGTGAAATACCCACTGGGATGCTCCCTCCTTAGGCCACCTTCCCCAAGGCTTTCCCCAGACCGTCACTTACCTAGGGCACCCCAAATCTGTGCTCCGCACCATCACATGGTCATTCCATTCTCACTGTCCTGAGTCACACAGAATGTATTCTTGACACCCAGAAATATGCCCCCATCTGCTCACTGATATTTGAAATCACCGTGACAGGAGACATGGGGTCCTATGCCGCAGTTAAAGTCAGGCTTAGGAACCAAGCAAGTCAGGAGCAAAAGAACACCCCGCAGGGTTCCCTCTAAGAAAAGATCAAGCCAAGCAAAACTGTATTTCTAAAGATGCTTACGTAGATGGGCAGGCTATGCTAAGGACAGGATTGCCTCTACTTGCCTCTAGTGGGGAGGGAGGATTTTGCTGGTAAAAGAGTGGGGGAGGGAGCTGGCAGTGTTCTGTTTGTCAAACTGCAGGCATATACTGAATGCACTTTGATGTATCCAAGCTATATTTCATAATTCCTAAAAGTCAGTAAAAAACATAAAGAAATAAGATGCCTCGGAGATAGGATCACAGTGCTTGTATGTAGCTAGTAAGCGATCTGCTCCCGGGAGCAGGATGGGCTGGGACCCCGAGCCGAGGATAAGCTGAGTGGCATTGAGGTAGACAGTAAAGTGTCAAAACCAGGACCGACAGACATGGCACGTGACAGAGACCAGGGCTCAGGGTATTTCCTCGAGCAAGAATTCGGGGCGTGGCACAGGCTGCCGCCCCAGAAGACCAACAGCCCCTCCAGAGAAGCCACCCGCAGAGGTTTCAGGCTTCTGAATGTGAGCCTTGGCCAGTTTCTCTTCCTCTCGAGGTTCCGTAGTGAGCTTGTCTCTCACCTAAGGCGGCAGAGAAGGGAGCAGCCTATTTGAATATGCGAATCAGTAATGTATCCACCAGTCTGGCAGCAAGTTCGAGAATCTGATCTCCTTTCCCAAAGTGATCTGCTGTCGCTCACAGAGAAAACGTTTCTCCCCCCTACTGAAGAAGGGGGCCACGAGGGGCCGCATGGCAGGCTGGTTAACCACTATCTCATGAAACCAAGCAGGCCTTTCTAAACTGATCTTGTTTTCTAAACTCCTTAGAATTAGGCTTTAAAGGCTGTCCCTAGGTACAGCCTACACCCTGGCCAAGCACCTGCTTGTTGATGTGTAGACCTAGCTTCTGGGATGGTTTCCCTGTGACTCAGAGTAAGTGCTGTCCCTAAAGAAACTTATAATCATTCAGCCTTTGCACCAGGTTTCAAACGAGCACCTAAGGAGGTCATTAGGATGTTCATTCAGTTAGTGTGTGAGTCAGGTTTCAAGAGGTAATTTGCCCATCTCTGTTGTTTACGAAGCCAATGGGTTTACAGTAGCCCAACCAACAAATGTCAGGGGCCACGATATTCACCAGCCTGTCTCAGCACAGACCCTCTGTTTGTGAGAGGGAGCATCGCTTGACTAAAGCAAGACAGCGGTGACTCTGGGAGTTTACAATTTTAGTGTCCAGTTTTATTGCAATGTGTCATTGAGCTCTCATAGTCTAAATTCTTCCAAACCTGTCCTGTGTAAATGTGCTTGGCATCGGGACCTAACGTACCATTTAACACAACATATTCATCCTTCCTCCAACTCAGGTGCTCATCTGGACCCCAAACTACCTTGGCTGTGGCTTCTCTTTGTACTATTTTCCACCCTTCCCCGACTCTCTCTTCTTCCCAGTTTTCTCTGACTTGGAATTTTCCAGAGACCTATCCGTCAGTTAGTAACCTCACCTGGATGCTTACCTGCATTGAGCAGCTTCAGATAGGAGCTGAAACTTGGGGTGTTAGTTCATTCTTGTTACTCTGCCAGCCTCCTCCCCACCCTCCTGACCTGGCAATGGAAAGTCACTCCTGCAACACCCAGACCCTCCCTGCTATCGTATAGGCCAGGGTTCACTGAAGTGTTTTTTTCCCCTTGAAAAGTGGCCAGGCCTAAGCAGAAGTAGATTAGGACCAATCCGTTGCTGACACCTTTGTCACTGGAACATGCCACACAGGGGCATGCATGCTGGTCTTGGCTCCAGGATCACATTGTTGAGCTAGAAGTTGCACCCACCTGCACCTGTTCTGCACAGAAGGAACAGCAAGCCTGGTTCTTCTGGCTGAATGTTTCCAAAGCAGAGCTAATGCTTACCCAGATGACTGAGTCCTCTATTGTGAAAAGCTATTGGAATCTACAGGCACCATCAACTTATGGTTGCTTCTCAATTTTGTCTAGTTTTGCCTCTTTTCCAAGATGAAGGAGATCCTGGAGCTTAGCCAAAATCAAACAGGGTAGCTGTTGCTCACCTCCATGATGGCTTATGAGTAATAAAATAGAGGAAATAAAGTCACAAATAATGCCTGAAAACCAGGCTTGATTTAGTGGTTCCAGTAAATGTTCTAATGGAGAAGGTTGTTAATATGGGAAATATAAGCTTACAAATGGATTTTCTCTTCTCTGTATGCTGATTGCATTGATCATTGACTAGAGTGAGCTGAAATATTTTTAAATCCATATCCTTTCTATTATATACCCATTGTAGGGATAAAGGACTTTCAAGTGGTGAAATGGCTAGTAGGTAAAAGGCAAGAGACCTGAGTGACACACGAACTGGATAATCCTCCTGGAATTACCAGTCAGCCATAATTAAAGTTCTTCTCACCATTGTTTTCTTCTCCACACTAACCCAGACAACCCTCCCACTACTGTGTTTACAGCAGTTCACTCCCAACTAACCAATCCCAAAGTGACATAAGTCCAAGGAGGAAACTCAGCCATGAGAACTGGCCTGTCACGTCCATTCTCCCTTGCCATACAATGATAACCCAAGTTTCCATGGGCCTTACCAGTTCACAAGTCACATGAGTAAGGTCACATGAATCTTAATAACCTAAATTTGACTGTCTCTTGTCCTCGCTTGTTTACCCGGAACTGAAGCTTGCCGTGAAGTTTGCTCATCGCTGGAGCCATCACATAGGTCTTCCATGCTTCTCTTCCCTTCAGGCACCCTCATCGACATCCTCAGTCTCCAGGACTTTTGAGGATCCCTCACCTTTGTTACTGCTGCTGCTCATTGAGAGAGCACCAGTGTCCCCACAAAGAATACTATTTCCTGGTGCCCCGAGAGACCCCCAAGCAGGGGGTCAGCACCTTCATTTGGTTGCAGTAAGAAATGGGAAGCTTGGCCAGGAGTGGCTCAGCAGTTGAGCATCGACCTAGGACCCAGGAGATCTCGGTTCGATTCCCTGTCAGGGCACATGCCCGGGTTGTGGGCTCGATCCCTGGTTGAGGTGTGCACGGGGCAGCTGATCAATGATGAGTCTCTCATCATTGACATCTCTCTCTCTCTCTCTCTCTCTCTCTGAAATCAATAAAGATATTTAAAAAAAAGAAAAAGAAAAAAGAAATGGGAAGACGGTTGATTCTTCACTCTTAGACCTTATTGCCAGGATGTAGCAGAGATGCTTACTGCTAGATCTTCCAGAGCTTACCATCTCCACAGTTTCTTTGGCTGATGCTTATCCTTGGGACCAGGCAAATAACAGAGATTCTCCTGTGTTTCTTAATTCACCCACTGTACCCATAGATCCCCATGCAGAAACACCATAAACATTCTTCTTGTAGGTTCCTTGCCTCAATTAACTGAACAATTGTAAATAGGCACTTTGGGGAACTACCAAACCATCATGTGACCAATTTTCTCTCCTATTAATGAATTTTCTAATTTTAACAGTTTATATGAAGGTTTCATCTGAAACATATTCTACTATTCTTATCCTCAAATGAACCTCTAGTCATGTCTTCTCTTTAAAGGCATAATAATATACAGTGAATAAAAATGTTCACCTTCCCCAACAGAATGCCTGGAAATAAAACAAAATGGTCTATCTAGACCCAGAAGTTATTCTCTGCTCCACACTGTGGATGTCCTACCTACCAAGGGAGCAGTTTCATAAGTAATTAGGGGAAACCCCAGTGTCTGTAATGCAGGCACTGCTTTCTCATGCTAACTCTACAAGGAAAGGGATGTTTTCTCCACATAGCTTTGATGTCATGACTGCCCATCTAGGAATGTTTTTATTGTGGCAGTTCTCCAGCTACCTGAACAACATTATTTTCATTTTTTGAAGATTAAAAAAATATTTAATCGAGTTTACCATGGGTGTGCTTTGTAAGGCTATATGTTGTATATATATTCTAGATACTAGGAGACTCCTTCTGGCCAGAAACCAAGACTTCGTCTTCTCTCTTCCCCCATGTATATGATAGTGTTAGCCTGAATAAATGTTATTGAAGGAAAGAAATGACCTAGAATAGAATAAGCCAATGAAAACACTGACGAAGACATAATGTATTGGAAGTGAGCCTCACAAATGAGCAAGCATTTGAACTGGAACTTGGAAAATAAAAATGAGGATCATTTCAGGGAGAAAGCATGGGGAAGACCATGTACGTGATGTGTTCTGGAACTAGGTAGCAAATGCCTACTAAGGCAATGGTGAAGGGTGGAGGCCCTTCAGGCTCTGTTGCCTACATGGGTGAGATGTCATTAACAGGGACAGAGAATTCAGGGGTAGGAGGATGAATGACAGAGGGGGAAGAAATAATAAGCTCCGCTTCAGACATATTGATTTTGCCCATAGGATATCCAGTTGGAAAACGTAGCTGGAAATTCAAGTCCTGTACGTAAAAGTGGCTGGTGATAGAGATGTTAATTTGGGTGCCTTTCACACAGGTTATAATTAAAACCATGAGTGAGATTCTCAGACCGAGTCCAGAGCAAGAAGAACAACTCCTTGGGAAGACTTCTTGGGAAATTCTTACAAAGGGTAGACATGTCAAGGGTGTGGAGAGGCAGAAGCCAGAGGTGAGAGAGGTGTAGGGAAGTTGGAATGAACATCTGCGCCTCCAAAATTCTCCTTTTCCTCCCTACATTAAACCATCTTCTATTCATTGATTTCCCCCCCCTTTTCCCCCTGAAGTTTCTCTTTGCACAATTGAGATGGGGAAAATTAATTGTTATAATACACTGATGGCTACTTCTTGATTGACCTTCCCCTTTGAAAAGCAAGGAATTCATGCTACATTCGTTCTGCCTTGCATTCGGGAGGACTATTTTGGGAGGTAATAATTAAAATCCATCCGTAAAAACAGCAATAACACCATTAGTCAAGAGAAATTTCCTTCACATCCTAAAAGATATTCAAATATCCCCTGGAAGCTGAAGCTACTTGGGTTTTATTTGTGCGTTTGGTGTTTTGTTTGCTCTGAACTGCAGAGACTGAAATTTTGATATAAACTGTATTTACCAGATCTAATCCTTCGAATCTAAGTTATCTATTTGAATAAAATCTTGTAGTAGCAAGTTCCAGGCCTTAATTGCATGTTGTGTCATGGGTGAGTCATTCTAAACCCTTTGAGGGTTATGTCTATTTTTACTTCTGAACATTTCTTGGCTGTTTCACTACAGGCAGGGCACAGAGCATTCAATAGTCTACCTCTCTTATTTACATGGGAATATTTACCCTCTCCTCTCTCTCTTCTCCACTTCCTTCTCTTTTGTCTTTGGAGTGAATACACTTAGCTTTCACCTGGCAGTGGATACAAGGCGTAGCATTCTCCTCGGACCTTTAAGTGAGCGCAATGGTAGGAACGTCCTGGGATTTCTCGCCATCAGAATTCCAAACACTGGAGGCCTGAGTGTTTCCACTTATTTGTGCTCTGTCATTTTATCACAGCAGAACAATGAATGGGACAGTCCCAAAGGATTTAGTCATCACTATTGCCTATTCACCACCTTTTTTATTTGAACTCTCTCAGTTCTATGATATTTATAACACACTGAGATAGGAGGTTCCCCCCCCCAAATCCAATTCTAATTTCTTAAGCAAATTAGAGTTCCCTTTCCACTGCAGAATTTCTACTTCCCAAATAAATGCACTAATTGGTCCCATTTGATTTCCTGAACTATTTTTTCACCTCATCTTGAATATCGTTATCTTTCATGAAAAAATACTTTAAATCTCCAGATTCATTGAGCTTTACCCTCAGTGAGCTTCACCCTTGATCAGTTGCAGTGGCAAAGTTAAATGTAAAACATATTTATTTTTTCGTATAAGCTTTTATTTTCTTATCTTTTTAAATCATTGTTCTGGTTCTCAATGGCTGCTTTAAAACTATAGTTTAGGTATATTCTTCCATTTGCAGTGTTATTTTTAAATCTCCACATACATTTTAGTTAATTCTATAAATTCAGTGGCCTGAGAGGTAAACATAAATACAGTTCTTTCTTTGTGAGCAGATAGGTATGAAATTAGCTAAAGGAAAGTTCAGAGATCAGTTAAGTCTAAATCTCTCATTTTACACTATGAAAAAACTAGGACTCAGAAAGTTTGTGCTTTTTTTTCAAATAAGAAGTTGGAACTGCTTCATACGATTATTTTAACATAGTACGAAAAAGCCATTGGCACACTTCCATACCCATTCGTAGTAAGAAAAATTTAAAAACACGAAAGTAAGTAAAAAGACGCCTACTGCCCCTGTGACAACCGAGCTCTGCTCTGACGGTGTTAGCAAGCCGACCGGAAGAACAGCAGCGGGTCTGAAACGTAAGTCAAATTCCCTGCATCGGCAGATGTTGTAAGAGCACATCTGGGAAACCATGCACAATTAATGATACAAGCTAATCAAACAGCAAAAGAATTCAGTGACGTAACAGGTATAAAATCAACCTACAAAAATCAGTAGAAAGTCCAGAGTTACACCCAAACGCCTATGGAAAGTTAGAATGTGATAAAGGCAACATCTCAAATCAATGGGATAAAGAAGGGTATTTAAATAACCTTGGGACAACTGCATTACCATTTAGGAAAAGATAAAATTATATCCACATCTTACCCCATACCTAGGAATAAATTCCACATAGACTAAGGGTCTCATGAAACAAATAAGATAGGTGTACTAGAAAAAATATATATGTAAGTCAGTTACTCTCTAACTTCTGTGAAGGAGAAGGATTTCTAACTATGACTCAAAATCCAGAGGAAGAAAAGATAACACTGAGAAACTTGACTACAAAGTAAAAATTAAAACTTGTGTATGTCAGTCAAACATCATATGATTTCACTTATATGTAGAATAGAAAGAACAATATTAATGAGCAAACAAAACAGAAACAGACTCATAGATACAGAGAACAGACTGGTGGTTGCCAGAGGGCAGGAGGGTTGGGGGATGGGTGAAAAAGGTAAAAGGATTGAGAAGAACAGGTTGGTAGTTATAAAATAGTCACAGGGATGTAAATACAGCATAGAAAATATAGTGAATAATATGTATGCTGCCAAGAAGGCACTGGAAATATCAGGGGAACACTTTGCAAAGGATACGACTGTCTAGCTACTATGCTGTACACCTGAGACTAATACAAAATAATATTGAATGTTAACTGTAATTGAAAAAAACTAAAAGTAATGTAAAATAAAAAAATAAAACTCATGTATGTCAGAAAACACCAAAACCAAGCCAAACTGGAGAAAGCATTCACAACACATATCACAAAGGCTTATGTCTCTAATATATAAAAATCTCTTAAACGTGAAGAGCACAAAGTACCGAAAACTTGGTAGAAAAAAATGTAGAAAAGACACACAAAAAAATGTTTAGCTTTTAATAAACTTTCTTTTGTAGAGCAATTTTAGGTTCATAGCAAAATTGAGCAGAAAGTAAAGAGATTTCCCCAATACTCCCCGCTCCATACATGCATTAACCTTCCACATAAATCAACATCTCCCACCAGAGTAGAAGATTTGTTACAACTAATGAACCTCCACTGACACATCATGATCACCCAGAGGCCAGGGCTTACATTAGGGGCCACTCTTGGTGGCGTACACTCTTGGGATTTGCACAAACTCGTGACATGTAGCTACCGATATAGCATCATACAGAGTGATTTCGCTGCCCTAAACGTCCTCTGTGTTCCACCTGTTCATTCCTCCCTCTTCCCTACTCCTATTTTAAATTTGTATGTAGTTGAAAATGTATGATTTCTTCTGTTGCTCTTATGTTTAGAAACTACTTTTCTCTGAGATCCAGTACCTAACTACCCATGTCTTCTACTAGTTTGGTTTGTTTTATTTTTGTTTCCTTCTATAATTTTTTGCTATGCAGTGAAAATCTACATATTTAATTATAATAATAATCAATGATTCTACTACTATTATTTCTTTAAACTCTTTCCTCCCAAATGTATATGATTCCCATTCATCACAAGCTAAATTTTAACTATGTAAGTAAATTTCTGAGCTATATGCTGTTTCATTAATCTGTCCATTTATTTTTTTATTAATTAAAACTGTTTGCCCAGCCAGGCATGGCTCAGCGGCTGAGCACTGACGTATGATCCAGGAGATCAATTCCCGGTCAGGGCACATGCCCAGGTTTTGGGCTTGATCCCCAGTGGGGGACGTGCAGGAGGCAGCTGATCAATGACTCTCTCATCATTGATGTTTCTATCTGTCTCCCTCTCCCTTCCTTTCTGAAATCAATAAAGACATATTTTTTTTTAAAAAAAGCAACAACGCACAACAAAAAACTGTTTAATAAAAATATATTTCAGCATTTGATAGGACAAGTCTCCCAAGATTGTTTCTTGTTTTCAAAACATTCTTGACTATTTTCACTTATTTAATTTTTCCACAGGAATTTTAGACTTTTGTCTCCCAAGAAAAACATCCTAGTAGAGAGTGGCATTAATTTCTGTGATTTTTAAGAACATGCTGGGTCACATGCTACTTTGAGGAGAATAGCCCTGGTGCTCTGGTACAGCACCTCTTGGAAGACTGGTATGAAGGTTCCTCAGAAGACCGCAATCTGCGGACTTGGAGGAGCAGGAAACTGTGTACAAGATGTAGAAACAAACAGGGACAGCCAGACCCAAACAAGCACAGACTTGACTTCCTTCAAGGAAGGGCCAAATCATTCAGTCACTCAACCTTTACTTGAATATGAATCAGAGAGAAGATAAAATCGGGTTTGAAATCTCAAACATAGAGGAGTTGGGATACAAGCTAGAAAAGAATAGAGACTTAGTAGCATCTTCTTAGATTGGGTAACCAAGCCTGTAAGTAATTGAGAAAAATTCACCTAAGCCTATCCAATCAGTCAGTCCTCAGAGAGCCCAAGTCTTGGGAGAACTCTTTTCTTTTATGCTGAAGGTTGGGTTAGTTTCACTCTCGGACCTGCCTTCAGGTTAGTTCGCACCATATAAATGGCATGCAGAGTTTCTGTTTTCATAACTTGGGAAATGCTACTCAACTGTAATTGTATTATAATGCAATTCTTTGTAGTGACCCATTTAGAAACACAGGTCAAACTTGTTCTTTTCTGGCTTCCTTGGCTTGAAATATGTTCCCAAGTCATGGAATTCTCAAAGCACGGCTTGGTGAGATCTTAGGATTTAAGTCATCAAAAATTAGTTCTTACTTTAGAAAGTTAGTGAGTATATGTTCAAGGGACATGATCTTTAAGAAGGGAAAGCAGCTACAGTAATTTTTGCCCAATAGTTGGTAATTTCAACCACACTCAACCAAAATCATAGTTATTACTAAAAGCTGCCACTTACCTAGGTTATGGTTCCTTAGCCCCTAATCTCCTTCCCTGGCCTTTCTGTTATTTTAAATATCCTTTGTGTTCCCCAAACACCTTAACATTCAGCTACTTCAATTTTGGACTAGTCATTACTCTTTAGGTCAAGTATCTGATGAATTTGAATACTACCAAATTTAGCTTCTGACTGACTTCACCAGGGTTATTTAAAATAATAAAAGCCTATTTTAGACCCCTTTGTAAATTTGAAGTGGCTTATTTTCCAATTTTTTTTTTTAAATATTAAAAGTTAGACCAGCTCAAACATAAAATCTTTCTAGGTAGAAAATTTTAAAATATTTAAGTAATAACAACCAAAACCCTACAGAACAGTTTATTCTAGTGAGCAAATTTCTTTCTGAGAGATGCCTTAGTTGTTTCCACTTGTTAGCATTCTATTTACACTTGTTCAAAAATGAATTAGTTGCAGGAAAGTTTGAAGCACAAAGCTGCACGAAGGTGACAAGATTTTCAACAATTCTCCGGCGGATCTCAGAAGAAAATTATGTCAACATTTCCCTAATGGAAAGTAGAGGTTTGTGCGCTATAGGTTAGGGTGCTCAGTCTCTTTCTAAAACAGGATTTTCGTTCATCCTTCTATTCCTTTCCACAAACAATTACAAAATGAGTCTGTGACTAACCACAATCCATCCAAACCCCAAGATGATGGAATAATTTTAACACCAGAACACAATTGTTGGATCCTCCCCTCTCCATTGTTTTTCTGAAGTAATCTAAAGATAAGGATATGACCTATCCTCCAACAAATCTTGTCAACCTCTTAATTCACAATTGTCTGCTTACATTATGGGCATAAGTGTAATTCATTTTGTAATTAAAAATATCTTCTTGTTGTATTTATACAACACTTGTTTTTGACCAAATTGAGAAACAAAGGTCAATGTAGAATGTGTTGCTGAATGTAGTGAAATAGGTCACCACATTAAATGACTCTTTTTTCTGTACAAGAAAAGGCAAAGATTAATAAAACCCATATTTGACACACTTATTTTAAAAGTCTGTGTTCTTAGCACTTGGTTGTAAAGAGAGCAAATGCCCAAAACCACAGAACAGGTGAGTGTCTGGCATATCAACAAAACTCAGGCCTTCTGACACTGGGTCTCCTGTACTCGCCGATGTCCACAGATATTTTTCTCTGAGATGGGTGGAAGTCGGACAGAGCCCATACCATGTCCTCTTAGTCTCCTTTTCTGGCTCTTTACGTTCCCTTTATGCTCTAAATGTTGGCCCTTTTTCTCTTCCCACTCTCACTCTAGGAGATCTCATCCATTCCCATAACTTCCAAGTCTACCCACCACTGAGGACTTCTAAATTTTTATCTCCAGACCTAACATCTCCTTTAATTCCTATATTCCAGTGCCTACGTGGTATTTCATAGACATCTCCAACTTCTCACCCTCACATCTACCCTCATGATCTTTCCTCGAACCTGCTCTTCCTCTGCAGACTTTCCCGTCTCAGGAAGTGGAACTTCCATTGGCCCAATTGTTCAGTATGGGATCTGAGTGTGGCCTTTGACTTCTCCATCTCCCCCACACTTATGCAATCCATTGCCAAGTGTTACTGATTTCTCCTCCAAAACTTATCTCGGGCCTGTCCATTTATCATCTCTCAACTGTCGCAATGGTTTCCTCCCTCTTTACTCCTGGAATGGGTTGAATTGTATCCCCCCAAAATATATATCTAACTATTACCCCCCGGTACACGCGAATATGACCTTACTTGTATCTACTTGTCTCCTGCATGTTTGTCTCTCCTTTACACTCTGGGCTCCACTTAGGCAGTGTCTGTATCTTTTGTGTCACTAAGATAACCTTTATGCCAGCCAAGTAGACACTAAAAATAGTTTTTCAATAAATGAAATTACAGAGATAAAAGAGACAACAGGATCTCCTTTCATTGGTGAGTATTTGAAAAGAGGCATGTCCCATGTTGAGTTAGCTGAATTCTATCAACTGAGTTAAAGTTAAATTTATAAAATGTTGATACAACAAATTATATTCTGTAGATATAGATTAATCCAATTAAATCAATATGACATTTGACATTAAAATGCCATTATAAGAAAAAATATCTCCTCTTTGATATTTGATCTACTGGAGAGCAAGGAAGATTTTTGCTTGCATTCACTTACTACCACATGAACCGGCTGAGACAGCCACGATACACAGTTCAAAACCATGCCAAGGAAAACCATGCAAATCGGATCCTTGGCACATGAATGTGCCTGAAGCTAGGATCCTTAACATATATGATCTCTTCCCATGGGGGAGGTCACCATGTCTCCTAGACCTGACACACATACTGACGCACATAACATTCTGTAAGTCAGACTCAGTAATAGAGGCAGGTCTTGGGCAGGTGAGACCTGAATCAGGATACAAAAACTATGTCACGCTCCTATTTCAGAGGGAAATTCCATGGACATTTTGGCATTGTGCACAAAGCTAAAGAAGAGTGCTGACTATAATAGAACTTATTTTAATAAAATTGCCCATTCAAATCCTGCATCTTTTTGCCACTCATTGATTCAACAGACTTTCTTCAAGGTGAATGAGGTGCTGGGCTCTGTGTCATACTGTAGTGATACTATGTTAAGGAAGACACAGTTTTCCTTCAATGGTCCCCTAATCTGGGCTAGGAGGCAACTTATGAGCAGTTACAAGGCAGCATGAAATGTGCCACAAGGGGTGGCTTCTGAACAACCAAGAAACAGAGTTCATTGAGCACTAGAGGGAGCAGAGAAACCTAGACCCCTCAGCTAAGTTGGAACTGGCCTGGCCTGGAGGGGCAGAAGGTCAGCCAGAGCCACACGGGCAAACTTTCAGGGGCCACAGGGAACATAGTTGTCCTTCAAGTGACCGACGGAGCTGGTGGTCAAAGGCAGGAAAAAGAAACATGAAAAAGTCCGAATGAGAGAAAAACAAGGAAAGAGAAGAGCTAGGTCATGAAATAAAAAGGAAATCGGGGTTTGCAAATAATCTGTTGTGGAAGAAAAAAAAAGACTATTCCTAGAGAGCCTGACCCCTCTCATTTGATTTTATAAGAATCAGAAAATCCAGAATCTAGATTTTCCTGCTGCAGCTGACTGAGTTTCCTAGACAATGAAGAGGGGCCTTCCGTGTCACTTACTCTTTTTCTAAAACCTTTATTGTTGTCCCTCATTGAACCCTTCTACCCCTCACTCACCCCCACCCCCTCCCCCAGCCTTCCCCACACTGCTATCTGTGTCCGTGGGCTCTGCATATCTGCATATAAATTCTTTGGTTACTCTCTCCCCACCCACTCCCACCCCGCCTTCCCTCCGAGATTCCTCAGTCTGCCCCAGGCTTGTATGTCTCCGGATCTATTTTGATCATCTCGGTGTCACTAACTCTTAACATTGAGAATTCGAGAAAAAGAAGGCTTTTAATTCACTATAATGCCAGCTACAAAGAAATGAGGGTCCTTGTAAGTTTTTCTTTCTTTTTAAATCACACACACACACACACACACACACACACACACACACACACAAATACATTACTGCCCTGGCCAGGTGGCTCAGTTGGTTGTGGGTTTGAATCCCAGCCGGGGCGTCTACCTAGGATACAGGTTCCATCCCCAGGTGGGGTGCCCGTGGGAGGCAACTGATCAGTGTTTCTTTCTCACATCGATGTTTCTCTCCCTCTCTCCCCCTTCCTCTCTCACTAAAAATTGATTTTAAAAATATGCTTTCCTAACCAGCTTGCTGAAACACCCCACACGCCCACAGGGTGTAATGATTTTAGGGGACCCGGTACGTAGCGGAGCCCACACTTGAGACGGAAGCAGGTGACGACATGCGAGAGCAAACATCCCCGGCCCATACTTTGCATCCCCCACGGCGCACTCCCCCTACATAGCATCCCTGTGCACTGAGGTCACAAAAAGCAGCCCTACTCTTCAAGTTGAAAGGTTCACGTACAAAGCCCTAACGTTTATCTCACTGAATGCGGTCTCTGTGCGTGTCCACCTTGGGTGGAAGGTGATGGGAAGCCGTTAGAATGACCCGAGAGGGAGAAGTCGAATGAAGGGCTCTTCAGAATGCAGAGCTGTTGAGCCCCGTGTGCCTCGCTAGCTCACCCTTCAAATGATGTCATTGCAAGGGAATATTTCTCAGCTAACCCATAAACTCTAGGGTCTGACATTAAAACAAGCTAATTATACAAAGACAAATACCATATAATCTCACTTACATGTGGAATCTAATGAACAAAATAAACTGATGAACAAAATAGAGACAGAGGCATGGATGCATGGAACAGACTCACAGATCTCGGGGGGGGGGGGGGGGGGGACTGGATGAAAGAAGGTGAAGGGATCAGCCCAAGAGCAAATACGCAGGACTCATAGGCACAGACTGTGAGACGATGGCCAGTGGGAGGGGACGGGGGCTGGGTGGAGGTGGGCAAAGGCCGTGGGGAATGGGGACATCTGTAATAGTGTCAACAATAAAAATAAAGCTAAAAAAAACAGGCTAATTATATACCAAAGAGCCCAGTAGGAAAACTCTAGGCTCATTCTGGTTTTATCCCTAATTTTTGTTCCTATTAGTGCCTCCTCCTATCCAAAAATTTCTCATGACTTCTCACAGGAAAAGAAAAATGGAAACAAGTGGGAAATGACAAAAAAAGAGGTAGTGAAAAAAAAAAAAAAGTGCTTTTCATCATTTCAGAAAAAGTAGGGGGGAAAACTGGAAGCCTGTAACCATGGCCTGAAACCCCACCCTCAGTTCAACACCTTGGCTTAAACACTGTGGGGCACTAGGAAATTATGATGATATTTTCCCTGCTCCCCTCGACCCAGGGGTTCATGACCTAAAAGTAAATTTGAACACCGGGCGATGGTGTAAGGACTGTATTGGCTGGAGAAACCCAGAAAGCGCTGTTGGGAGGTGGAGGGATTACAGAAGGCTTCCGAGTGGAGGTGATGCCCCAACTCCTCCTGCAGAAGAAAGGACGCAATCCAGGGAGGTGGGCTGGGCTGGAGGGAGGGCTCAGGAGCCGAGATTCACAGCCCTGCCATTGTCCTCTCTCGGCCTCTCTCTGAACGGCCGGATGACCCGAGTTAACCCTGACCCACCCGGGTCTTCGATCTTCGGAGGAGCATCTCAGGCCACAGGGCTGGTGCCTACACAAGGTCACTTGTGAAGCTGTTATCTACTTACTGATTTTCTAATCATCATTAGAAAACAACCAGGGCAGGACAGGAAAACATCACCTCATCAATTAGCAAAAAGAATAAACCAGTAAATCGTGTTTGCTATGCAGCAAACCCAACCCTGGTCTTCACTCATTAAACACTTCCCTGGGGTGAAACTTCGTTTTTTATCCCATCCTAGGCACATCTCTAAAGCACTTTCCAGACAAATGGCAGACTTTTTATAAGGAAGTCTTGCAGCATAGTTTTACTTAATCCCGGAGGATGAATCAATGTGATTTTATTTATCAGTATAAATATTACCTTCTCTACTCATGTGTTGGTATTGAGCAGCCTGGATTAAAATCTTCCAGATAAACCTGTGATTAAACACAAGGTTTCTTGTTGTTACCGTTTCTGTTCTAACCACCATAGATGTTAGGGCCCCACAACTATAAATAGTCCTCCCCCTCTCCTCTGTGTCACGCCTTGTAAGGGGTCCCATGAGAAGCCCAATCTCTAGTTCACTGTTGTTAGTACAAAAGCAGAAGCAGAGGTTCTATAAATTATTGTAGAAGACAATTATAGCACAGAGATATTCCAAAGCTCGCCTGGACTCAGCTTTGCATTTTTTGGAGGACCTTTGATTCTGAGTAAGTTTATCAAATACTCAAAGGTGCCTAATATTACTAAAAACAACAGGCCTCTCACCATTGCTGCTCAAGTTGCCAAATATCATTGATAATAATGAAAATATAATCAACAGGGAGCGTCTCCCAGCCAGCACACTTTTGGGGGGACTATTATCATTATTGCATTGTGGTCTCTAGCTCTTGTTTTTGACCTGGGGCTTGGCATGTAACTTGTCACCAGGGTTTTAGATCATTTGCTTTAAAAAAACAGGTAGAAAAGACGAGCTTGTAAATATCCATTCATTTCATTCATTCACACATCTTTATTCAACATTATTGTAACTCCCACAGATAGAAATCCCAGACAAAAGCATTAAACATATTCAGTGCGCAAGTTATATTTTATGGGCATCAGGATTTGTTCAGCAGTTGGTAGGCATATTTCACATAAGGTAAAGAACAATGCTGGTTTTCCTATATCCAGTATGTTGGCCAACATAATAGATGCTGCCATCCTAATCTCAAAAATCACTCTACAACAACCGGCTAGAAAACAGAGATTGGATGGGGGAGATTATGCTGCCTTCAAGGAAATGCAGGAGGCTATGGTTTTACCAAGCAAGGGGGTGTCTGGCTGTCAAGAGCCCACCTCTCCCCACCCAAGAGCCACAAGAAGAAAGAGGGACAGAGACTGATGGTGAGGTGGGGAGCCGTAGCCACGCAGTTAGGGACAAAGCTGTAATTGAAGGCAGATGAATGCTCCCACAGACAGCTCCAGGGGCTGTCCGTTAATTTTAGGGAGCTTGAGAATACTTAGAAGCCTAGAATGGGTAAGAATCACCCAGCATGTGTAAGAATGCCACTTACCTCCTCCCACTGCTTTTCGGAGGCCTTCACTGCTGGCTCCGGTTTCCCCTGCCTCCTCTCTCCTAAGACTCCTCACCCCTCCCATCTCACCTCTGCCAAGGTTCAGGGAAAATGTCCCAGCCGTCCCATTGGCTCAACCCCAAGGGAGAGGTTGGTAACAGCAGTAGCAGCAGCAGCAACAGCGACAGCAGTGGGTGAGAAGTCCCTCCCCTCTCCCAGACTGTGCTCAGGAAAATCAGGGAAGAGACGTCAGATGGGCTTCCCTGTGCAGCTCAGGAAAGCTCAGGGCACCCCTCCCTGCTCAGCTGGAAGCAGAGAGCAGTGCCTTGGTGCAAGTTAGCCATCCCATTGCTAATTCATGAGAAGCAAGGAGCCACAGCAGCAAAACATTCGGAAGACTCTCCTTTCACATCCCCTTCTACGCTGTGTGTACCTGGACGTCGGGAAAATGATAGGTTAAGAGTCGAGAATCAGAGCTAGCAGCATAGAACACAGGGAAAAGGTAAACAGGAGGGCGAGCCAGGGACAAGAGGAGCCAAGCAGCTGGTAGAGAACTTAGCCAATCCTGTCCTCCATCCAGGACAGAGGTCCAATGCCTGGTTTTATCTACTCCCAGGGCCGTCATTAGCTAGGGGTCAGATGGTGTCCCTGAAAGATGAAGTGACTCAAGTCCCAGATCTCATGATAAGCTTGCAACATAAGGATGGTTTTGTCAACAACACAGGGCAAGGTGCAACTCTAGAGAAAGGCTGACAGCCCACATGCGCAGCAGAGACCATCTACTCTGAACCAAACATCAGAAGTGCACTTTTGCTGGCAGAACTCAGAAGGTGTGGTGCCCTGGGAAACTCCAGCTTCTCAGCTGGTACCCAGGTGACCTTCGGCAAGCTGTTCGGCCTCTCTATGTCTTGCTTTCCTCCCTTGAAAATTGGAGAGAACTTTGGTGATATTATGATTTAGGTAATACGTGTAAAGTACTTAGTACATACAGTTAACCTTTGAACACTGAAGGGGCCAGGGGCCCTGACCCCATGTAGTCAGAAATCCACACACAACTTTTGACTCTCTGAAAACTAAACTACTAATAGTTCACTTGCAAATATCCATCAATCACATGAGCAAGACCTTCAGGAGTAGGTGATGGAGACCCTGCGCTCCCTGCCTAGACATGAAAAAGAAGACAGAATGGGGCCAAGGTGATGAGGCAACAAGACCAGCCAAGAGTGGCTTTCTAGGCTTCTCCTTTATTGCTGCTGACTGGTGGCAGCGGGGGACCTAGACATTCATTTGGTTGTAAGGGCAGAAAGCCCCTAAAGGGGGATTTCCTGAGAAGACAAAACATCTCTTTAGAGTCAATAATTGCCTAGCAAAAATGGTCTTGAAAACCAAAGGTACTAGAAGTTATACCAAGATACACATCATTGGCAAAGTTTTAAAAGAGTGAATTCCCAAAGTGGCTTTGTTACAAATCGATGAATAAAACAGGATTATTCTCGTCAAAAATGGATTGGATGCCTGACCACAGAGAATCCTGAACCAACCTCAAGGCTTTGGAAAACAACCAACATGACAAGACAAAAGCAAAACAAACCAATGAAAACAGAGACGGGACTGAACAGAATTGAGCTCTCCCCACCAGACCTGTCCATGACTCTGAATCTCATCTTCTGCCCTGACATTTGCACTGCTAAATTAGCAAATATAAATATTGATGATATCTATAAAGAGATCCAAACATCAAAGTATGTGCAAGACCTCCTCATAGAAAACCGAAGAATATAATTGAGAGAAATAAAACTTAAATAGCAGGATATATCAGGTCTATGCATTGAAAATCTAAATATTGTAAATAAGCCAATCCTCCCAAATTTTTCCCATAGGTTTCTTTTTGTTATTCCAAACAAAGTTTTTATGTGTATGTTGTAAATTAACGGCTGATTCTAAAATTTATATAAAAATAAAGAGGACAGTCTTGAAGTATAAGAACAGAGTTGCAGCCTCACATTAACAGGTGCCAAACTCTAAAGCTACAGTAATTAAGAAGATGATAAGAGTGCAAGGATAGACAAATAGACCAATAGAGCAGAAGAGAGAAACCAGGAACAGGTCAACTAATTTGGTCCTGACTTAGAACAAAGGCACCAACCATTAAGTGGGAGGAGAAGAGGAAAGGTATCTTTTCAATAAATGGTTCTGGACTAACTGGATACCCACACTTTTCTTTAAAAATGAAGTTTAAACCATACTTCAGAGCATTTACAGAAACAAATTCCAGATGGATTGCAGGTCTTACAAAAAACAAACACTAAAACTTCTAGAAGATAACAAAGGAGAATATCTTTGTTAACTTGGTGTAGACAAAAATTTCTTGAACAAATCACAAAAAGCATGGGTTATAAAGAAAAAGATTGATAAATTGACTTCATTAAAATTAAGAACTTCTGGTCATCAAAGAGACACCTTCAAGAGAGCGAAAAGATGAGCCACAGACTGGTAGAAGATATTTGCAATAAATATTTGTGACAAAGATCTGACATCCTGAATATGTAAAGTAGTTCTACAAATCAGTCACAAAAGGAAAGACAACCCAAAGGAAAATATGCAAAAGGTTTGAACAGGAACTTCTCATGTGTTGCTGGTGAAAGTATACATTAGGAAACCCACTTAGGAATAATACTCTTGGGCAGTTTCTACTAAAGCTGATCTTAAATCTGTGCTGAAGCTGCTTTAGTCCTGCATACACATACTCAACAGAAATGTGTACCAAATCAGCCAGGGAGTCTGCTCCTCTCATGGTTTGCACCCTGCATATTTAGTGCCACATTTTGTAAAATCAATGAGCTAGTCTCTTTCAAATTCAGATATATGCAAATGTGAGTTTGACTTTCAAGGCTATTGTCTAGAAAACCCATTGAGAAACCTGAGCAATGTCTTTGCCCCACACTTACAGTCTTGTCTCATAAAGGCAGGTATATAGAAAGTCTGGAAGGTGGATGTGAGGAATCAAGGGGGAAGTAACCCCTCAACTATTATCTTAAATTATCATCCGATACATTTAAAATTTTAACAGTAAACTAACTGGAAAACATATATAAGAAGAAATTATTTATATAAATCCTGCTGCATCCTGTAAACAAATACTGTGCTATTCTTAAGAATTATTTTGTAGAGAATGTTTATAGACCCAGAAGTATGTCCAAAATATATTAAGTACAAAAATCAATTTTAACATTGTATATGCAATATGACCATTTTTAAAATAGAAATTTAAATATATGCAAATATATACATAGGAAAATTCTGGAAGGAAATGGACATAATTTTAACAAGGTTAGAATGAAGAGAAGAATTAGTAATGAATTTTTTGTGATCAGGGTAAACACCACTGATGTGGTAAACTGAGAAGGGCACAACCTTATTCTGGTTTTCTTGCCCAAAGTGCACACCATCTCCCTCCAACTGGGACACATCACACAAATCCAGACCAATGGACATCCTATAAAATAATGGACGGCACTCCTCAAAACTGTCAAGGTCACGAAACACTAGGAAAGACCAAGGAACTTTAACAGACTGAGTAGGAATAATAACGAAATTCAACATGAGCCCCTGGGTCTGATCCCAGAACAGAAAGAGGACATGAGTGGGGGGAAAAAATGGGTAAAATTCCAAAAAAGTTTGTAGTTTAATTAATAAGACTATATCAATGTTAGTTTTTTATTCCTGATATCTATATCATGATTATGTAAGATGTTAACATTACCGGAAATGGTGTGAGATATAAAGGAAGATTTTAGTATGTTTGCAACTTTTCTGTAAGACCAAAATTTATTAAAAGTAAAAAGAGTTTTCAAAATTAGGTTCTTAGAACATGAAAGAAAGTAAAGCAATTATCAAATATTTTTGAGTTCCTACTATTCTAAACATAGTCATGAATGAACCAAATTCCCCACTATCTGATTTAAACTCCTTTTGCAAATACTGTATACATTGAACAACAAAAAAAGGAAAAATGGAGCTGTTAAAATCAAAGTGAAAGAAATTTAATGCGCATAAATTTAATAAATATTTATAATGCTTGATTAACTAGCCCGTGAACTATTTTACCAAGATTCCAGGTGAGATTTACAAATTACATACCATCCGTCGACCACACCCTCTGGTCCCCCTGCTAGCAAGCCTGCCATCTAGTGATAGGATGGGGAACTGCAGCGATATATCTACTGCCTCTAAACCAGTGAGTCAGCCCAAAATGTTTAGGGACCGCACCATCTTAAGAGGTGCTGTGGCAGAAGCAGGGCTGGAACCCAAGTCTCTAAATTGCCACTGTAACTTCTCCAAAGTCCATAAATGTAGTGAGTAGCATTATAGCAATAGTGCAGAGGTTAAAACATGGACTCTAAAGCCAAGCTATTTGGGTTCAAATCTTGGCTCTACAACTAACAGTGTGGCATTAGGCAAGTTACTGACATTCTCTAAGTCTTAGTTGAAGTGACCAGGTGACATCACATACAGTTGTGGGGATCAAATTGGTAAAATGGTTCCTGGCATGTAGTAATACTTCAGTAAATGACAGTTCTCATCACAGCACAGATATATCTTGTATGCATCTCATGTTATTTTCTCACCCACTAGGAGGAGCTCAAGACACACTGATTGACACAGAGGTGGTAACTTGAGTGTAAAAGCTGTATAAAATTTAGCTGAATAACTGGCCAAATCAGTTACATTATTTAACTCAATGAAGCTTTGTTTTGGAGATGCCAGAAACACTTGACTAACCCTAACAATTTTACTTAATTTGAATGATGTCCTAACAAACCAGCAGCCACTCCACAGCTCAGCTCCCAGTTATCAACACCTTGTGCTCAGACAGGCTGGAATTCCCCTTGCACTTGTGACCATCGTTGTAACGGGTCAGCCGACTGCAGTGGTCATTGACTCTCTTAAACTGTAGCTTAGATGTTCTGGGGAACCCAGCGCAACACAAGGTGTGTCTTAAACCATCTGAGGTATGTGGAAGACCATGTATGTCGAAATAAAACATTTTTCCACAGTGCAGCCTGGGAACATCTTAATTTAATTATGTAGCAATCCTATTAGAATTGTCAACTGAGCTCTGCATTGGTCAAGTTCATTGCATGATCTCCAGCATGTCTTATTTAGACTAATGATCTTCATTTTCCAACTCTAGAACAGGCACTCAAAACATTGAAGTATTAAAGGAATGAATTCCTTAATTCATCCAACTGATATTTATTGAGTATCTATTATGCTCCAGGCATTGTTAGCACTAGGACAACATACAAAAAAAATTTTTTTTTAAACCCTGACCTCATCAAGTTCACATACTAATGGGTAGAGATTCTCCATAAACAAAATAAATAAGTAAAATATATAATGAGAGCAATAAGTGCTAATGAGAAAAATAAACCAAGGAGGAGTCATGCAGGAATTCAGGGGTTATGAGGTGTCTGAAGAGGTGGTGAGGAAGCCCACTGGAGCCTATTTGCATGAGGAACCAAGGAGTATCCTGGAAAGAGTTAGTGCTCAGGAGGAAATTCAGAGTATCTGTGACCCAAAAATGGTGGTTCAGGTTCGGAGACAAAGGGCAACCGTGCAAGCAGCCCACCTGTGTGCTCGAGCCTGAGTCCCAGGGAGAAAGCCTTCATGGGACAGTTCAAATAGTCTGTCTGTCCTTGAACAAGGCGGGAGACCTGCTTGAGAACTATGGGATGGGATGCAGCCGATACCCATGGATGGGGAGAGTCTTCCCATCCCAGCTTCCACTCCTAGCACTGAAATGCCTCCCCACACCAAATCCCTGGGCCCTTTGGGCAGGAACAGGAGCTCCAGGAACTCAGGGAGTCTTAGCCCAATGCAGTTCTAGATGCAGCACCAATAGAGGGTGGCACCTTCCTGGACCTGTTGGTGAAGTCTCAGGCTTCACCACTGCTCTGTGGCACTAGAGAGAGGAGAGCAGGTTCCATACTGAGCCAACCATGAGTTGGAGGAAAGTGGGGAACCCCAGACAAGATTTGGGGAGCTAGGGAAGTGAGGCATGGGATTCTGAAGGACCCATAATATCCAGTGAGCTCCAATACAGACTGTTAGTTTCATGTAGTCTGGGAGACACGGGGTATACAAAGTCATACAAAGATTTCATTAACAGAAAGCAGTATTTGAAAAAATAAGTCTGTAGAATGCATATAGGATTTGGAAACCCTGCCAAATCCCAGTCTGGTAAATGTCAGCCAACAGCCTTATTACGTCTTAACAAAGGATCTTTTCAACATTGATGGTGAAAGGTGCTTGGGGACCAGACTAGGGAATTCTTGGCATGGATGTATCAGAGCTCTTGTGGGTGACTCTGACTCATGTTCATATTACTGGACAATTCCATCACCCAATTAAGCATCCCAATGGCGCCTTTCACTGTTACACCTAAATTGTCAAAGATGCTATCTACGTGTAACCAAAATAAACCATGAACAGGGGTTTTCTCCCCACTGCGAAACTGCCCCAGTCCTACCGAAGTGATTATTGACATGGAAAATGCTCTTTTGTGATTTATTTCATGGAGTTCTTAATGCATCTTTCCCATCATAAAGACGGCCATTTGGAAGCCCAAGTGATCTTTCTAGAATGTAAATCTGATCAAGTCACTTTCCTCAGAAAAGAACCCCCACTTCCTGAAATGCCTTACAGGGGTCACCACTTAAAGGAGCCCCCCCCCATCACTCTGTCCTCATGGCTTGTTCTTGCTGATAGCAGTCTTCTCACAGCAGCCATCACCCATTGCCATGACTGTTCTAAAGTCTGCCTTCTCTGCTGACATATTAGCTTATGAAGACAAAGATAGAGACTCTTGGCTATTCACTGTATATATTTATGGCTTAACATGGAACTCAAGAAATATTTCTTCATGAAATGAACCAGGGTATCAATAATGAAATGACCAGAATCTTTTAGTCGTTCTCTCTGGGATAGCAAATTTGGTGTTTGGCTAGAGGTATACGTGTCATTTTGGATCCGGCTACACTGAGCTGGGTGCCTCAGTGAGCTCTGCTTTCTTTATTGACACAAAGAAGTAACACATGGAACCAACGGAAGGAGATAAAAGGAGAGTCTATTATTCAGCGTAGGGTCGGACAGAAATTTGGCCAAAAATTCCACTAAAATGTCTCCAAAGGGCTTAAGGCATCTAGTATATTTAGTATAGTCAATACAGAATTATTTTGAACTAAAATTCATGATGTTATATTCACACATGCAAAGAAAATGACAATATTTTAAAATCCAACCAAAGTGGAAGCCCTTCAGTTGGTTTTCTAGAGGTGGGGCAGTCACTTATTCAAGAGCTCACTGACATACACAAGTGAAGAAAATGTAATTCCTTAAAATTTTCCTCCATGACTTGATTATGTCACCCAGACAGTCTTCAAATGAGGCCCCAAAGATAAGAGAGTCAGGAAAGCTTTTTGTTTGTAAATATGCCTTCTTCCATGGTTACCACAATCTTAGGGTTCACCAACTCGTGGAATAAGTCAAAAGAGATCCTAGACCCATTTTGCAGATAAGCAAACTGAGACACAGAGGTGTGAGGGGTGTGAACTGCTCTGAGTCACTGGTTTATCCCTGCACCTCCCCTGTGACCCTGGGCCTTGTTCAACCCCATGTGCTTAGGGAGAGGGAGAGGGAGAGGCGAGCTTGCCACAGAAGAGAATGGTGTTGGTGCCAGTGTGCCTTATGAAGAACAGGAAAGGGTGGTTCGCCATGAACTGAGCTCGGATGGGGAGTCTTTTGACCACGAGGTTGTCCCCAGTGGCCACTGCTGCCTCCGTGCCCTCTTCGTTGACATCCACATATGACTTGTGGATGACCTTTGATAAATACAGGCCCCTGGCTGGTGATATTCCAGACAGATCAGCTTTGATCTGGTGGAAGACATCTGTCATCCCGAGGGATTTTAGCAGGGAGTTCAGCTCATACTTTATCTCCAGCTTGAATCGGGGCAAATGGACCTCGACGTCTCTTTCCCTCATGTTGGAGGAGCTGGTCCACTTGCGAAACGTCTTCACGTTCAGCTGCTTCTCTACCTAAGAAACAAAGCACAGATGGGCCCGCACGAGCCCAGCACACACCTCTGCATTAATTGCTGTTGGTTTTACAATTCTCAGTGTGACTGTTTCAATTCCACTCACTTCTTTTCTACTTTTAAACTGTGCTCAGGTTTTATCCGGGGGGGGGGGGGGAATCTTGCATTCATCCATGTCTTCCATTTTCTATTGCCTAGTCATTGATATTTCATAATTCAATTTGCCCAATGTGCATTCTACCATCTTTGTCTTAATCCATTCCCTGCGTGTAGGCTTCACCTAAACTTGCTAATGCCTCTGCAATTATCTTCTCGTTTTCTGGGTGAACTCAACCAGTTCTTCTTGGTTCTCATATCTGAAACGTTCAGTAGCAACCTCTGCTATGAACTCATTCATCATTTGGCTTTTATGACGCCGGGCCCCCCTGTTCCACTCTGCTTTAATCCCCTCCTGGCCCCACTCTTGAAGCTGAATTCCGAATGCCTCCACCTAGCAAATCAACTCCCACATCCCTGCTCAGGTTTCCCAAAGCAGCCTCCAACCCCGACTTCTCACTCTCCACCCGGTTCCAGAAGTTTTTGTGGACTCTTCAAACTTTGTCCTTGGGCATTTGAAACTCTCTACCGTCCCGCCCCCAGCTCCAAACCAGCATCTCAGGCACCATCTTTTTTCTACTGCAGAGGTTGAAGATTTTTTTGTTATCTACTCGGGACCCTGACAATATCAGATCAGTGGTTTTGCTTCCTCTATTTTCCTTTTGTCTTTTTCTGCCCTGATCCAAGTTACCACGACTTCATGATGCGAAGCCATCCCGCTGCCTGGTGCTTTGCTCTGGTTAGAACAGCATCCAGCGTGTATTTCAGTTTCTACAAGAGCGCAGAAGCTCAGCCGGCCTCCTAGGCAACTATCATGCTGGCAGAGCACTGGGTGGCCCCAGCAAGGCTGGGAGGAGCTGTGCTCACCCCACAGCAGTGTCCTGCCTGCTCTGTGCCAGGCAGCTTTGATGGCAGCCGGGAAGAGGGGGTTTTTTTAGACCCAAACTCCTGCCACCACCCTGACCTCTTCTCAGTGGGTGGGGCTCTCATTTCCCCACAAAACCAGGACACTAAAAATGATGGGTAGCCCACAAAAACATGTGACTTTTGGATCAGAAGTACTACTCCGGAGAGGAAGGTGGCTTCATTCACTATCCCTGGCCTGACAGCCCAACCAGCATTATCATTTCCTTACAAAGATGTTTCCCAAGTGTCAAATGATCGACATGTACCTGTGTTCATACAGCATGGTCCTTTTGCCACCAGGTGCCTTTTCAAATATAAAAATGAATTGTCTTCCCTAAATACATTATCCTGAAGGCAGGGACCAAAAGAGCTCCCCTTTTCCTCTCACAGTCCCTGGGGCAATGCCGCCAAGCTCAGTGTGACTGAGTGAGCGACTGGCTGTGCTGACCTCGTGGGACACACACATGCCGGCGTCCCTGTGAGGTTACCTGCTCTAGACTAGCCGTGCCCACGGGAAGCAGGATGATCATGCTCAGTCTGTGGTTCACGTAGGGCAGCTCCAGCACCTGCATCTGCGGCTCCTTTACGAAGGCCAGTTTAAACGTTCCCGTCTGCTGCATCATTTCCACGATCACGCTCTTCCCCTGCGTGTTTTTAAGATTATAATTAGACGGTAGTCACATATGTGCATGGGTCCTGATTTGCTTGCCTAACAAATATCTGAATTAAGACTCTAAACATGTGGGTAAAATATAAACTACAAAATACACCCTTATCACTTTCCTTCACAAAGGTTAGGACCTTTTTATTTCAAACTAAGTCCTTGGTAGAGACTGAATAGTCTGAATTATGTATATAGTAAGAAAAACAATAATATATATGTTTCCCCAAAACAAAGCCAAGGTTTCCCAAGAAAATGAGTTATATGGAAAAATGATATCATGGGATCATTCCTTTCTTAATTTAATTAGAGACTTTTTAGGAGAAAAATAAGAGAAGGTTGCACTGTGCCGCTAGAGCAGATCACTGCAGTGTACGTGGGAAGGACACACAGATAGGAGAGCAGTCGGAAAAGAGCAGTTTTTTTTCCTCCCAGGGCACCCCAGGGTTCAAGGGCTCCCCTTAGATGCCCTGTGAGAGAGGTTACTGTTACTTCATAAGGAGAAATGAAAATAAAACCCATAGAATACACAATTAAAGCAATCTACAGAAATCTAGACCAATATTTTCACTAAACTTTCTATCATGTCCTTAAACAATTATTACAGTCTCCAAAATTTATCATCATTCTGAAAATGAAGTACGTACTTTACTTAGCTGGAAAGGTGTTTTAATAGTCTCTCTTTCCTGAAATTTATTTTGCCATTGTCCTTTGAAATATATGGCATTCACCAGGACCATCACAGAAGAAGGGTCAATTGTGCCCTTCCCGAAGAGGTTTGTAATTTTTCCTTGTAATAAGAAAAAGAATAGATAATATGTTTAGATTTGAATTTATTAATGATAGACAGTTAAACAGTCACAATAGCTAACATTAAGTGTTCTCTCTATATATAATAAATGGATAGATAAATAAATAAATGAATTATTAAATAAAAGTAATACTCTAAATAAATATACAGCATGTGGATCCTCAATGAACATCCATGGCAGACAACACTAATCAGTCTATTCATTTATACTAAAAATATTTCATGAGACTCCTATGTGCCAGGCACTATTCTAAGTACTGGAGCAATAAACTGAGACCAGAACAATAAAGCAAACAAACAAAAACCCTTTCCATCATGGAGCTAACATCCTAGTGACTCGATTGTGGACCGGTTCAGATAACCTTAGTTTAAGC
Source organism: Miniopterus natalensis (assembly GCF_054644295.1). Lineage (NCBI taxonomy): Eukaryota > Metazoa > Chordata > Mammalia > Chiroptera > Miniopteridae > Miniopterus > Miniopterus natalensis. The sequence continues at coordinate 71,982,994 of NC_142087.1, read as the reverse complement.
CTCAGGCTCTTTCTCAACACAGAGTTCCCGGCAGCCAATAGCAGTCTATCAAAGTTGGCATGTGCGATAAAACACATTTTCTTCCACAGTTTTAAGTAAATTAACAGATCTAAAAAAATGTGTAGAACTTTCCAAGTGTTTTCTAACAATACAAAGAACTGAGTAGATACATATTTTAATCTGGTCACCTGTTGCTGAATTTGAATAACACCCATCAATCGACACGATACTTTTGAGAGCTCATCACTGTTAAGTGACATAATAGATACAAATATGTTAGAAATATAGGTTTTATATTAGAGAAGTAATCATCTTCTCTTAGTAACTTATATTACTAACATGCTCTTCATAAATGCAGTTAGTTCTAATTTAATGCTTTGTTTTTATTTCATCCAAATTTTAATCTGTTAATTAATAAAGTTAATTCTCTTCCATGTCAGGAAATATGATTATCTATGTTCCAAGACTTCAGAAACTAATGGTATAATGAGTTGGTGGCACAACCACACAGAGAGAGATTATTTCAACACAGTAATTTGTACATATCTAGTGAGATATGCCCTAAGGACAAAAATAACTACAAAAAATCTCTTCAACTACTATTGTTGATTGTTTTATTAGTATTGTTATTTTGCAACTGTGTGGATTGTTGGATGAAGTCACTGTGCAATAATATTGGAGACACTGAAAACTGGAATTTTTGACGTGAGATAAAAAATAAATAGATGTAAAATGGAGGGAGTGTTAAGTAAAAATCCTGTGAATCTGAATTTGAATTGGTAATATTAGTAAGAAATAAAAATTTCTAAATGTATTTTATCTAAATATGTGTAGCTCCTAGTTATATCCACTTTAAAGGCCTAGAAACAATGATGAAACCAGTAGCAATGAGCACTCTTATACTGAGATTATGGTATCTAAATATCATTTCTCATTAAAAGGATCCAGAGTTCCCTGGAGAAGTAGGCAAGTACAGGTCAGGGACAGGAAATGAACAAGATAAGCCTGGAACATCTGGTCAATTCAGAACAAAAGGATACTGTCATGTTCTATAGGGACCATGCCAAAAGGACTCAGGAGCCATCAGAAGATGGCTAACTAAAGGGTACAGTTTGAGCTTTGATAGCTTGAAACATCTCAGAGATGTTTAAATGTATGAATTCATAATGACACCTAAAAAAAGAAAACTCATTGGCTACTTTGGAGCATGCTGGGGGGGGGGGGACACGACATTATTTTAAAACTTGTATTGAAGAAAAAGAATCCAGCATCCTTTTTTTTCTTTCTTTCTTGTTTTGTTTTGTTTTTCTCACATGAATAGTACTTGGGGTAACCAAATATCTTATGAGAAGCTTCTCATATAGAAACATTTCATCTTATAAATAAAGAAAGAATGCAAGAATTGGAACAGCAACCTTAGAACCCCTAATGAAATAATGGGCCTAAGCAGTAATCAGCAACTCCAATTAGATGAAGTTTTAAAATAGGCAGAACTAATACGGAGTAATAGAAGTCAGAGAAGTCTTAAGGTCTGGGAATGGGGTGGGTTAGTTTCTGGGAGAAGACATGAGAGTAGCCTCATAGTGCCCTTCCCAGGAACTAATGTTTTATTTTCCTGGCCTGGGGGGTGGTACAACAGAGTATTCATCTTTGTAAGAATTCCCTGAACAGCAAACATATCATGTATAAACTTTTCTAAATATACACACATTTCAATCAGAAAGCTTATTTTAAAAATCAAGCTTTAAGGAACATATTAACCAATTGCAAAGTACAAACATCATTTGGGTTCTGATTCAAACAAAAAAAAAGAGGCATTGGAGGAATACAAAAACTCAGTAAATATTTCTTAATATTAAGTGATTTTTTAAATTTTCTAGGTGTAATAATGGTGTGGTAGTCATATTTTTAAAAAGCTTATATTTTTTCAGAGGCACAAACTGAAACATATACAGAAAAAAATATATGATATCTGGGATTAGCTCCAAGATAATGTGACAGAAGTGGTAGGAAAAGGGTGTGGCTTTAGTAAATAATACTGGCCTTAAGTAATAAATATTGCAGCTAAATAAGGATTCATTCTATTAGTCTCTCTTTTCTTTAAATTTTTCCTTAACTCGATTAAAAAAAGAAAAAAAAAGAACACATCTTTGGTAAGAACATTTAATGTTCCATTTTTAAAAAGGAACTATTTAACAATATTATAGGGTTTATTTTGAAATTCGGAAAGGTAGATTTAAGTTTAATTGAGTTTAATAGCAGGATGCATGGCAACACCTCTATAATGTAGAAATAGTGTTCTTTTCCCAGCGTCACTTGGCTAGATCATTTAGGACAAATGGGCATGAGGGACATTTCAAAATCTTCCCACCTCCTGCGCTGTTCATGCGCCGGGCCCGCCCGGGCCTCCCCCAGCTTCCTCCCTAGCGTTGGCTCGGGGGGTTTATCGGGGCAGCTCGGATCGAGTTTGCAGACACATATGCGACTTACCATTAGTTTTACGCGCAACCCAAGCATTAATAGCTTGCCTCGTTTCTTCCGTAGACTTTTGAAAATCAACGGCTTGCAGCCTGGATTGATACAGCTTCTCAGAACAACTTAAATATTGCTGGAAAGGACAGGAGAACAGGTAAGAGCACAGCTGCACCGTAAGGAGGCCAAACAGCTGCGGCCGAACGTGCTCCCACATCCTCGCGCACAAAGGCGGCTCATGCACACGCGTCCGAAGGGAGGCAGAATGCACGCAAAGGCGAATCGAAGAACTTTTCAAAAGGAACGTTCGGGAACTTTTGGTTGCTACTTCTGTCATATCGTGGGCATCCTTAGTTTTAAAACATTCAAAGCAAAATGACAGCTTGCAGTAGGGCGCCTACCTTTTCGCTCTACCCCTCCACTGTCCTCTTCAAAGGACACAGACAAACGGGAGTTAGGCTCTCACGTTCCATGTAGGAAAATTGAGGACCGGAGTGTTCAAAGGGTTTGCTCGATTGAGGTCTAACAGAAGGTTACGTCTCCACATGGTCTATTTCAACCTCCTCGCAAGCCACCACAAATAAAATCAATGACAATATTCTCTGATGTAGATGTTGACATTTTTTCAACTTTATGTAAAATGTAAACAAAAATACCTTAAGGATTCACTAGTTTTTTTCACATATAATGTATTATCCAAGTAAAAATAATGTATAAATTTAGCACAAAGAACCTAGCCCTCTCTTTTGATCAAATTTCCACTCCCAAATTGGTTCCCGTGTAGCATTCTGAAGCCACCACTGATTTCTACCCATGGCCTTCGGGTCCTAGAACTAGGAATGTCCCAGTGCCAAATCTGCACAGACCCAAATGAAACTGCTGGCCCTTTCATTCTTGAGACCTTGGGGACATACCTCTGTAGTCCAGCAGGATCCAGTGTCCCACCATGAACATCTAGGGTGACACAAGATTTAGAAATATGGCAGGTGTGGAGGTGGCTGCCTGGTGTTTGGCTTGCCATTGGCTTAACTGGGTTCTCTTGTGCCTAAATCCAGTGTAGAACAAAAGGAGAGCTTAACTAAGAGCAAAATCTGGGCCTTGACATGATTCTTGTCCTGAGCTGGGTTCCATGGTGGCTGGAACATGCTTAAGTGACTGCCCAGGAGATGGGAGTTTTTCCAGACAGAATCCTGGGATAATAATATCTTATGACACAGTTCATGACAATCTTCATAATACTGATGAGGAGCTTCTCACTTGTGAAACAGATGCAATCATCATTAAGCCAAATTAGCATTTCTCTACTATTACATCCAGATCACTGTTTGGGGGAGACAAGGGGATCCAACTCCGAAGATCATGAATATTAATTCCCACACTTCCAGCACTCTTCATAAAACATTCCCTATATGCTTCTAGGGCAGTAGAGGAGATAACTCTGAAATATCTATAGTACCAGGGTGGGCCACCCCAAGTTATAAAAATTCTGGCAATTAAAAACTTGCCACATGTAAGACACCTCCCGGATAAAGAACATTAGACAAGGCTGCTTCCTGATTCACTTGGCTGGCATTTAAGTAACACCGGTCAGACAAAAACTAAGTCACTGGGGCCAGCATATCACCTCAATCACAGCAAGATGACGTAGCAATGACAAACAGGGGTTTGGATTTGGACAGGGATCGAGTTCCAGCTTTGCCACTTATCTCTGTGACCTTTCTCAATTTTTTTCATGATTTGCTTCACAATTGTGGAATTAATGGCAATTTTGTACCTACATATTAGGACTATGTAAGGATTATTTATATAAGATAATGTCTGTAATGTATGGAATAGAGTGATTGACACATAGTAAATAATAAAACTGAATATTCCAATGTTTTTGGGAAATGGCACAAATTGTGTTAGAATTTTGTAGCCAAAACCAAACATACAAAAAAATACCTTGGTCCAGTCCTCTCATTTTAAAGGTAGAAGTGACTTGCCCAAAGTCATATGTCTAAATGAGAGCAGAACTCAGATCTCTTGGCTCCCAGTCCAATGTACTTTCCACTAATTCTTAATACTCTGCCTTTTAAGGCCTTTGAAGAAGAAATGAGAAATGGATTTTGTCCATAAGGGATAATTCTTACCTTTGTTTTGTGCTTCATCCCTGACCTTAGTTCTTGAACAACTTCGGTGATTTTGTGGAAATAAAGATTTTATGTGATATTTCATAACCTTAAATGGGGGTTTGGTGAAACCATCTCACTGAAACTCTAACTAGGCTCCAATTTAATCTCTTAAAGATAAATGTCATGTGATTCTTCTCATTCTTGATTTATTGTAAGTATGAAATTCAGAGGATGCCAAGAAAGCTGGGGACCATCATTCCAGGTGGCCTTACCTGATGGAATGTCATCCCCTGTAACCCGTAGAGTCTGTTGGCGATGCTGAGGGTATAGTTAGAGTCTGGCTGGTTGATCTGAGAGAACAGGGCTCCAAACTCTGAGTGAATCCTTCCAGTTTGGCTACACTAAAGCACAGTAAACAAAGAATGGAGTATTAAATTGCTTGATTTCTTGCCATAGGAGGGTTATAAATAATGTGAAAACAACAAAGAGTTGAAAGCATTTTCCTTCTCTAGTTTCCTCTAGCACAATAATCTCAGCTCTCTGTGACTCTGGTTACAGATTGTGCGCACAACTGAGAGCTATTGCAAAACACACATGCACTTGCAGCCCCAAAAGTTCAAAAGCAGAAGCTATAAAGAGATCCTAATCGGGTTTTTAGGGCAATAACCAAGGGTTTTTTGGTTTTGGCTTGGTTTTTTGCTGCCTTCATACCTATAGAATCATTTCTCTTCTCCATCACACTCCTTTCAGTGTTTCCATTTCTGTGACCCTTTAACAGGAGTCTTCGGCTCCTCGCTGAACTGACCCTCCACACCCACCTGTCCCTCGCGGGAGCAATCTGGTTGAGCATGCAGCTTTAATGCATCCGACTTCACGGACATCAGAGGGCTTAAGCCTATATTCCCTAAAGCGAACATTCCCAAACTATCGGCTTGAATCTCCTAACAATAAATTGGCTTCTGTGAAGCAAGTATTCTGTGAATCTATACACACGTATGTATTTTCTCAGTCAATCACAATCAGACACACAACTAAATAAATTTCATGTACAAAGGAACCCTCCTACAGAAGGAACTAGGAACAGGGGGCTGGGCTGCATCAAGCCCTGGTGTCCTGGCGTATAATTATGTGGCAAAGCCTTAGGGTCCTTTCTCAGTCCCCTCACTGGTCTGAAAAATGTAACACGGCATAGATGAGGCTGGCAGGTTCCACGTGGCACACAGTTTGCAAAAGAACAGAAACGTTTGAGTAAGGATGACAATAAGTCATGTGGTCAAATCTGGGGACTTCATTATTGTCGTCATCATCATTACGTTAACTCTACAGGCCGTAGCAATGAGCAGGAAGATTGAAGGAGGAGACCAAGGAGGACACTGCGAGCCCCTTAAAGAACAAGGAGGGGCTCTGCTACTCAACCCCTGCACCTTTATCTCTTGGTTGTCTTCCAAAGAGCGTGTGACAGCTCAGCAGTGACACTACCATACCTTAGCCGAGTCCTGATCTGGCCTTAATGACTCTGCAACATGATTAAAGTGAAGCACCTAGAAGAAGAAAGAAGGGTCAATTGGCATCCAAAGCAGTGCACAGCCTATAAAGGTTAACAGTTACAAGGAACTACTTTTCCACTTCAGATAAGGACCAATATAATAGCTAACATTTAACGATGTTATATTCCAAGTCCTGAACTAAGCCTTTACATATTTTACTTAACTCTCCCAACAACTCTATGAGTATTAACTATTATCCCCATTTTTTTGTTAGGGTAATTGAGCTAAAGAGAAATTAAGCGACGTGCCCAGGACCATTGTCTGCGAGGGCCCAGAGACTGAGGTGTCATGGACTAGACTCTTCTCCCCTCTCCCACCTTTCTGAGGCCACTCACTATGACAGAGCCCATCCAGAGCCACATATAACATTATGTGGTTTTTCAGCACAATACCTATTTTAAATTCAAAAAAATTATGAAAGTTCATCAAAGTATGGAATAAAGAAATAAAGAACAAACAGTAATAGTTTGTGCAAGTATCCTGGAAGTTGTTAGGTGACATTCTTCTAGGCTTTCCACATCAATAAAAAATACATATAATGGAAAAATCACTGTATATCAGCCTATGTAACCTGAAAAGTCAATCTCAGTCTATGTTACCTGAAAAGTCATCCTTTCTCTGTTAGTCTCAGTTTCCCCAACTAGGGACAACAATAGCTACTTGCCACACAGGGTTGTTATGATGTTCAAATACACTAATAAATATTTTTAAAACTTGATAACTCTTGAAATGTCATTAAATTTTATTATAAATTAAACTTCTAGAGGGCAAGAATAGTACCCATACATGTGGTCTCTGTTATGTTTGACTCGTGAAAGGATGAACTCTAAAAGTAATTGTGGAAATGTATGTGTGGTTACCGATGGTAAAGAAGAGACTGTGTATGGCATGTACTGTGTTATTTTAATTTTAATGTATTATATTACTTGAGCCATTACCCACTTTTAAGAAATATGGTTTGCCCAAAAATGTGTTCTTCTTTCACAAGATGGCAGTTTTCTTGGTGTAAAGATGTAAGTAATTTGACTGACCCACAGGGGGCGCAGGTAAGGCTTCGAGGCTCTGGAGACATCTTTGGTGATTCCATACCTTTTGCATCTGTTCTGCACTGTTTCCTCTGGCACCAAGGAGGATCATACTTAGAGCATAAAGCAAACTCAGCGGGGAAAAGAAGATGTTATCTCCCACGTGGTTATTGTTCAACTCTTTAAACATATCAAGGCAAAATTCAAGGTTTGCTGTGCTGAGGGAATCCATTTTATGCCCAGCACTACCTGAGGACAGAAGGGAAAACAGCTCAGAATATTACTCGGAGGTATAGATAATATATGGAGTTCAGTTATTACATTTCATGAATTAAAGAGCCTAAGCACACTGCTTCAGAAATTAGAAAATGCTAGAGAGGGGGATTCACAGTAGTTTAGATTCTAATGAATAGAAAATTTACTATTCTTTTCAACCAATACCTCAAAGCTATCATTTGTGTACATTTAAAAGTGACCTGTGATTGTTCCGGAGCAAAAGAACAGAAGGAATTAGATCTTTGTGCTTTGAATTTTCATGTTTTACGACACTACTCATCCTGGAATTTGTGTGGAAAAATTCTTGAGCTACACAGGCTCAGCCAAATGAGATACTTTCCTGCTAGACTATCCACCAACACAAGGAGAGAACACTCCCATCCTGGTCATTCATAACCGAACAAGGTGAGAATCGATAAAGTAAACTTGGGCAAGCTTCTCTGCTCATTTCCTCTTTGAAAGTAAGGGAATGTTAGCAAATAGGTCATGCAAGAGAAGCTGCCCAGAGCCCTCAGCCCTGGGCCGCAGCCATGGGGCCAGTGAAAGTGGTGGACCCAGAAGAAGAAGACCTGAGAAAGAAAAACATAATGTTGAAGTATGTGCCACCTAAGGACAGTGCTATGTCGGGAAGGATTTGTTTTACTCAGTCCCGCAAACACTTACTGATCACCCCTGACTATAGGGGCTTGTAGATACAAAACTTATTGAGCACAGTTCTTGCCCGCAGGAGGTGTCATTTTCCAGGAGCCTCCATCGCCTTCAAACACATTTCTTCCTTTAACTTCTAGGTCATCATTCTTTCTTGGTTCACCCCTCGGTCCCTGGGCCACTCCTTCTCAGTCTCATTTGCTATATCTTAAATCGTGGGCCTCCGTTCACACTCAGGCAGGTGATCTCATCCAGTTTCAAGCTTTAAGTGTCACTGATACGCTGTTAGCTCCCAAATTTATCGTGCCCCTGAATTCCAGATTCATATATCTAACCGCCTACTGAACATCTCTACTTGAGTGTCTAATATGTGTCTCAAATTTAACACGTCCAAAAACTGACTTCCCGAACCTCTCTCCAGCCTGCACCCCAGCAGCCGTCTTGGTCTCTGTAAATGGCAGTTCCGTTCCTTCATCTGCTCAGACCCAAAGCCGCGGGATCATCCTTAAACATTGTCTCATTCTCATCGCATTCCATCTACCCCAAAAACCCTGTTTTCTCTGTCTTCAGAAATACTCAGCTTCTCCCCATTTTTCACCTCGCCAACTGCCACCTGGGTCAAAGCTGTCACCATCCCTCTCATGAGCTATTGAAACAGGCTTCTAACTCATTTGCGTACTTCAGTCCTTACTCTCCTCCATTATGTTTCCTAGAGAAGACCGAGTGGTATTTTAAAATACCATTTAGCTATGTACTAACTGCAGAACTGCCTACAGCCTCTGCTCAAAAGTCCTAGTTGCTTCCCTTTCTCTCAGCACAGAAGCCAGGCTCTTTTCTGTGACCAAGGTTCTTCTTGATCTGGCCCCTGCAACCTCTTAGTCTCATCTCCTACCAGTCTCCCACCAGCTCCCTCTGTTCTAGTCATGTCACCTCCCTGCATTCCTTCAACATGCAGAACAGATTCCACCTCAGGGCCTTAGCATGTTCTATCCGTCCTCTGGGATGCTCTTCACAAAGATATCCAAATGGCTCACTCCAGCAGGTCATTTCTCGCTGCTCAGATAGCATCCCTTCAATAAGGCTTTCACTCACCACATCCCTCCAGTAATCATTCATTCCGTTACCCTAATTTGTATTTATATATTATATATATATATATACACACACATTTTATATAAATATAAATAAATTTACATTTATTTATTTGCCCTTTATATGTACTTATTTGCCATATATATTATTCATACATGTATTTATACAAATATAAATGAACTATATATATTATAGTGTATGTTATATACTATACATATATTTATTGTCTTATCTCCCCTCCCTCTAGAGTACAACTTCCATTAAAGCAAGGACTTTGTTTTTTATGCTTCATTTCAGCATCTAGACCAGCCCTGGCTAGTCACTCACTAAACATCTGTGGAAGGAAAAAATGAAGGATGACATTTTAATCCAATTTCTTGGATATGCCAGGATATACAGGTAGAATGAGGTGTGAGCAAAAGCTACACTTGATTAAAGAGCAAGCTGCCCCTCCCTCGGCTCACTACAACCCTGTCCAAATGCCCTGTTTTGCTACTCTTACCTGTTCCCCTTTGACAACAAGCACAGCTGAAACCAGAAAGCGGAGAGACACTCCTCTTTGCCTTTGCTGCTTTCTGGGGTGAGATTGGAGCCGAGTCCCTGAAGAGGAAATATAAAGCCTTCACTTTTTGCCCCTCCCTTTCTATTTGTGTCCTTAGTGATTCAGCTCTGCACCTGCTGGGAGGTAAGTTCAGCCCTGAGAGGAAGTCCCTCTAAATGTCACCAGAGACGCTGGTGATGCCCAGTGCTTTCGGGATGGCCAGTGCTTTCTGGAGAAGCGCCCAGTTCTTGAACTTTTTCTGCTCTGTTAAAGGGGAAACATTGACAAGTCTAATGTATTTTCTATTCAAGAAAATAAGCCAACTGTCTAAAAAGGGTAACCTGAACACATTCAAGTGGGCAGGTCCATATTTCATGTTCTGGGGATTGCCTGTGTCAGCAAGCAAGGCACAGAGCTACCCAAAGGGAAAGATTCCAGCCGGGATGGACGCTTCCTGGCCCGAGGCACACTCTCCCCAAGATCTTTTGGGCTCCCCTGCATGGAACACATGTTTTTACTCGGAGCTTCAACAATCTGTTGGCAGGTAATTCCTGTCCCATAAAAAGAACAGAAGAAGGAGCTCCGGCAGGAGCTATTCTGTGGTTTCTGTTTAAAAGCTTGGTAGAAGCAATAAGCCAGCCCTACCTAAAGTAAGCTCAGAGGTATGATTCAGAACTATTTTAAAAAGATTATAGATTAGGGGTAAGGATGAAAGCTGGAGACAAAACACGTCTGCGGTGTGCAGCAGCCAGAATGAGCACTATGTGACAAGCCTAGCTTCCCAAAGGCCAGTCCTGTCCTTGTTGCGCACAGCCTGGCCTCCGGGGGTGGTTGCCGTGCCCAAGGTAAGCCACGCTGGCCGGCGCACTGCGCGTAGGTTACGAGAAAGTCCTTCACGGCCAATGACTTCTCTCTTCAACCTCAGTGTGCAACATGTCCTCCCTTAGACAAAAGTAAACCTTTTTACTAGACACAGGAACTAGAAAAGTTAGTTTTAAAATGATGGCCCTAATATCCACTGTACCCATAAAGTTTTCATAAATATAGCTATATGCCACCAACCACAAAACTAAAAGGAGTCCTGAATCTGTCCCATCTTGCTCTGCTCAGAACCAGTGGTTTTGTTTGTTTGTTTGTTTAATATGTCTTTATTGATTTCAGAGAGGAAGGGAGAGGGAGAGAGATAGAAACATTAATGATGAGAGAATCACTGATCAACTGCCTCCTGCATGTCCCTTACTGGGGATCGAGCCCGCAACCCAGGCATGTGCTCTAACTGGGAATCGAACCGTAGTCTCCTGGATCCTAGGTTGATGCTCAACCGCTGGGCCACGCCGGCCAGGCTCAGAGCGAATGTTTTCTGATGTGGGCCCATTCCAGCTGGGAGGTTCCCACGGCTCAGAAGCCTCAGGCCCATGCTCAGGGACAGTCCTCTACCCCTTCATCTTGTTTTCGTCTCCCCTGAGATCCAATAAAAAAAAAAAGGACTAATTTTCTTAGCTTTTGGGCTATCTAAGAATTGGGCTGATCAAAAGAGATGTTTTTCATCCTTGGTCCACATTGTACTCATATTATTTTTCCTGTCAGAGGGGAAGCTCTTGGGCTCATTGGATTTTCCTTTCCAGGTGGAAGGACATCCATTGTATAACACTGTTTGCCTCTCTTTACTTTCTCACTCACTCCTCCCCACCCCGCCTAGTGTTTTAACCTTAGACAAAGTCTTGAATGCATGTAATTTATTTGGGAAATTGTCTCAGGAAATAGAAATAGAAGAAAAACAGGAGTGGAACAGGAAAACAGAGAAAGCTCTGCAATGATTGTTATGTTGGCCACTGGAACCTGTTCCCATAGACCTTCAGAAGACCCTTATAAAATATATCTTAGAACTGTCCTCCCAGGGGAAAAATGAGGGAAGCCTTTATCTGTTGGCTTTCATACCATTGGTCAAGGATGACCCCACAGGAATTAACTCAGGTTGCACTTGTATGCATGTCAAGCATGCTCAACCCACACCAAGGCATCAGGAAAGCTCTGGAGCTAGAAGCAAGATATGAGGGGAGGTGCCGTCAAGTTGAAATTATTTAGAGCTTGTGCAGAACTGATAGCCTTGCTAGCAGCTAGGTTAAGAGATGGGACGACAGAATTTGAAGTGACTCAGAAGAAGTGGCCAACATATCTCATCCAAGCCATGGTCTGCTGGTGGGTCTGGGAGAGGAGATGCCCTCCGGTTTCCCTATGTGGGTGCCAGCTGTCTGAAGGAAGCACACATTCCAGACTATTCTTCCTGCCCTACGCTTTCCGGGGCAGCACCCTCCACTGAGAGCCCAGTAACCTCTGTGGCTAGGTTGGACGTCTGTTTAACTCTGAGAACCAGAATTAGAAAACCCATTGTTGGCTCATACCTAATCCTCTCTCCCAACCTACCCTTACCTTCTTAAATACAGGGTGTCCCCCAAAAAGTGTACATACTTTGAATAATTGTTAATTCCAATAGGTTAAATATGAAGAGAAAGAAACATCAATCGAGTTAGCAGCTGTGAAAGTGTGTATACATTTTGGGGGGACACCCTGTATTTTGTTCCCCATCTGCCTGAATTCACTGACTTTCTCTCAAAACTTTTCAAGATTCAAGTGAAGTGAGAAATATTCTTTTTTGGGCCTCATAGCCTATGACCGTCAGCATGGGCTGGAGAGCGGGGTGCAGGCTGGATTCCTGCCCCCAGCTACTCCCTCAGCTGGGTCAAGGCACCATTAACACCACCTGTATTTGGTGGCCTTTGCCAGGAGCTAAGGGGGGGGAGAACCAGGAGGTCCCCAGGAGGGCGTAAGTGACGTCAGCAGACCTTGCGTGAATGGGTTCGAAGCCCGAGGCCCCGCTGCATGCAGGTCCTACGAGAGAGCACACCCTTTAAGTGAGGTGGTGCCATACGGCCATCCTAAAGGAAGCAACGTTGAAGGATTATTTTATGGGCGACTTTAGCCTATCCTGAATGATAGGTGTCCATAACCTTTCTCCCTCCCTGCTTTCCCAGAGGAAGACTGTCACGAGGACAGCTGAGCTGGGACCACCTCTGTGATTTCAATGAGATGATGGGGGTGGGAGTGGGGTGGGTGCCAAACGGAGAAGCAAAAGGTTCACTGGGGAACTGAGAACCTCTGATGGGAACGAAACAAAATAGGGTTGGACAAAGAGGAGCCTGTTGAGACTGGGTTCGTTGTTTTGGGCACTTAGAATGGGAGGGAGGGTGAAGGGTATTCCTGGAGCATCTGTCCCGCATGGGGTGCAGGGATGGAGAATGTTGATTTTCTGGAGTTTTCATTTGCATTAGTTTTCATTTGTGGAGTTACTGTTTTATTTTCTAGGAGGCACATAAAGAGCCTTTCAACCATAATGAGCAGCTCTAAGGACTAGAAAAATGAGTATTTTGAGCCTTGGATAGGCCTCTACGCTTGAATGCCATCCCCTTCTGTAGGGTGGCCACATTTAGCAGGTGAAAATGCAGGGTGCCGAGTTAAATTTGAGTTCCTGATAAATGTTGAATAATGTTATAGTATGAGTATATCCTAAATATTGTAAGGGACGTATCTATACTGTGTCTAGGACAGATTTACACTCAAAATAGCATTTGCTGTTTATATGAAGTTTAAATTTAATGGAGCTTTCTGTATTTTATCTGGCAGCCCCACCTATTTGGCATTGCCTTGAGAGACTGTGGTAAAATATTTGCTGACATTTGTTTGAACGAAATACAGAATTAAGGAAGGTCTGCAAGGCAGCCTGGTGTGAAGCTGGTGGCTAAATTTTTGTGATGAAGGAAAACATAAAGTGGACACCAAGTGGCTGTTGTTGAGGGAAAGAGGGAGAAGCACTGATGGGGAAAACCATTCAAAGAGAGGTAAGGGGGTGGGACACAAAGCATCAGGAAGAACCAACTTCACACCGATGACAGATGGCCCTTCCCAAACACAAGAGCAGAGGAGGGTGCATACTTATTTAAATAAGTTTGCATATATAACAGTTAAAAGTTTGGTCTAGACTGTTAATACCTCCTGGGCAGGGGCTATGCTTTGGCTAAACGCCTGGCATGTAGTAAACACTCAGTAATCATGTGTTAAACTCAACTGGTCGTCTTTTTATTGAGTGGAAGGGAAAGGGTGCACTTTAGGCTGGGGTGAGACAAGAAAGGAAGGGTTGGAAATGCCCGTTAGGAAAACTGGAGAGCGGCCAGATCAGGAGCACACCAAAGTCTTCCCCACTGGACTGCCAGGTGAGGAGGGTCCACAGGTGATCAGTAACATAAAGTGAGAATGACATTCCAGCAAGTACATTTTGCTGTGATTTGTACCTCCCAGGCCTTCCAAGTCCTAGGAATGCCATCCTCATAACGAACTTGCAGAAGATTCCATTTTCTGAAAGGATGTTTTCAAAAAGGCAAGACTTTTTTCAGTGAATCCCTATAACTCTTATTTTCCATTACAGATAACAATTCTTTCAAAAGAAGTCATGCCATGTGAAAACCAAGAGTTTTGGAAACAACACTTAGGGAACTTTCTCCTTAGTTACCTCTTGACAAAGACCCAGTTGTGACAAACTGGAGTGTGAAGCACAGACCCAAGGAAAGTAATCAGCTATCTCACTGTTTTATTTTCCAGGAGGCACACAAAGAGCCTTTCAGCCATAATAAGCACTCTAAGGACTAGAAAGATGGGTATTTCAAGACTTGGATGGGCTTCTATACTTTAGTCTGTACACTTGGAATATATCCTTAAGTAAGTCAAGAGGAATTCACTACCTAAAACCGGTCTTTTTAAAAATCCTGTAAGTTTCATCAAAAGCCACTATTAAGAAACTAGGCAAGCCACAGTTTGGGGGAACTATTCACAACACATATACCTGAAAAAGTGTTTGTATATAGAATACACAAAGAACTACAACCCAAAAAAGCTAGAAATAATGGACAACATATTTGTGCAGGCATGTCACTGAAGATTATGTATACATGGCCGACAAGTACATAACAAAGTGCTCAGCATGATTAGTCATCAGAGAAAAGCAAATTAAAACACAAAGACATACCACATCACACCCACTAGAATGAGGAAATAAGAAAGATTGACTACACCGAATGTTGGCGTAGTCAAGAGGAGGAACCACCAGGACCCTCCTACCCTGCCGGTGGGAATGCAGAATGTTACAAACACTGGGAAAAGTGCCAGCCTCTTAAAAATAGTTAAACATGCATCTCTCCTGTGATCTAACAAGTCCTCTCCAAAGTACTTATCCAAGAGAAATGAAAACATCTGTCCACAATAAGCCTTGTTCAAGAGTGTTGGTAGGAGTTTTAAACGTAAGAGCTAAGCACGAGGTGTCCATCAAGAGGAAAAAGCGTAAACAAACTGTGGTGCAGCCATATGTCGGAACACTACACAGCATTAAAAAGGAACAAACTGCTAATACACGTGATAACACCGGGTCGGCCTGAAAAACATTATGCTGAGTCAATGAAGCCAGGCCCACCCCCACCCCTCAAAAAATAAGGCCAATAACTACATAGGCAAGTACATATGGTAACAAAAATCAAAGCAATGGTTGTGTCTCATGGAGCAAGAAACTTCCTGGAATAATAGAAATGTTACATTTCTTGGTAAGATTATGGGTTATGTGAGTACACACATTGGTCAAAACTGATTAAACTGACTGATCTGAGGATGCAGTTGTAAGAAATAATAGAGATCCCGTGTATCCTTTGCCCAGTTTCTCACAATAACACCTTGCCAAACTATAATACAATGTCACAACCAGGATATCGGCATTATCAAAGTCAAGATACCACCACAAGGATTCCTCATGTTCTCCTTTTAAAAACACACTCACTGCACCCTCGTCTCATCCTTAAACCCTGGCAACCACTCTGTTCTCCATTTCGATACTTTTGTCATTTCAGTAATGTCATATAAACAGAATCGCATAGTACATGATCTTTTGGGGTTCACGTTTTTTCGCTCAGAGTAGTCCTCTGGAGTTCCACCAAGTTGCTGTGTTCTTCAATAGTTCACTTTTTTTTTTTTTCTGAGCAAGGCCCATGATATGAATACACCACCATATGCTTAACCATTCACTGGTTGAAAAACATCTGGGTTGTTTACAATTTGCAGATATTACAAATAAAGCTGCTATAAATATTTATGTACAGGCTTTTATATAAACGTAAGTTTTCATTTCCCTGGGTAAATGGCCAATTTCTGGACCATATGGTAATTTCATGTGTAGTTTAGTTTAGTTTTTTGTGTGTTTTTGTTAAGAAACTGCCAAACTGTTTTTCAAGTGTGGCTGTACCATGTTACACTCCACCAGCAATGTGTAAGTGACCTAGCTCTCCACATCCCCACTAGTATTTGGTGTTGCTGCTATTTTAGCCATTCCGATAGGTGTGTAGTGATATTTTGCATTTCCCTAGCATTTAATGACATGGCAGATCCTTTCATCTGCTTATCTGCTATCTGTATATGCTCTTCCTGTATATGTCTCTTCATGTCTTTGCCCATTTTCTAATTGGATTGCTTGTTTTTTGATGTTGAGTTCTGAGAAGTCTTTATTATTCTAGATACTAGTACTTTGTTGGATATCTCGTCTTTCCACCCTCTTCACAGGGGTTTTCAAAGACCAAAAGTTTTTAATTTTGATGAGGTCTGATTTATCAACTTCTCTTTTTATAGACTGTGCTGTTTTTATCAAGCCTAATAACTCTGCCTCCCCTGGATCCCAAATATTTTCTCCTGTCCCTCTTGCCCTCTACAGACCCTACAGCTTCTTTCTTAGAATTACAATCTCTCATTAAGCTGCCTTCCTGCCTATATCTTGGCCAGAGCACTGGGAGATTGGATCCAAAATAAAATGGAACATCCATGGTGCCAAACCTTGGTGTTTGTGGAACCCCATTAAAACCCTCCTCTGATAGCAGCAAGCCTGAATTTTAGAACATTCTCACTGGTTTGACTAATAGGCTGATCTGCTTTCTGGGTTTCTGAATCTCTTAAAAAATCCACAGCCCTCCACCCCAGCCTGGTACCACTCTCAGTTTCCAGGTTCCTTGGGGACTGGATTCCAGTGTTTGTATTGGTGACTTAGGGGGACAAAGTTCAGCTTCCCAAAGAGAGGCTTACCCAGATCACACACAGGTTGACAGCTGGGAGTTAACTGTACAGTTGCCTTGTTATTTGCAGATTTCTAACCTATGTCCTGAGTAATGCTGAGAGCAGGAAATAGTAAATATTATGTGATGCTATTTATCTGAGGTTTGTGTATATTACTGAGCCTTATTTGGGGAGTTAAAAAGGAAAGAAATTTTTCTAGGGCTTGAACCCAAGAGGGAGGTTTGGGAGCAGGGAGGGGCGTATTCAAATCACAGGGTAAATGCAGAGTCACCAAGCAGTTTAATGAATGTACTATTTTTTAGAGAGATAAATATAAAATATTTGACATATCCACTTGTCAAATAAAATAAAAAAGGTTCGAAACAGAGTACTTGAATCTTAATTTAATCATTACAAGGATACTAAAAATTTCTAGAGCATACCAGACAAGAAAAGGGTAGAGTTAAATTCAATGTGGGGGGATCTAAGTGGAGGAATAAAGGGTGAGGAGGAGGGGAAGGAAGGAGCTGGAGAGCTGCAAAAGAGGAAAGCTGTGATGACCCCAAGAGCTCCAGGAGGGCTCTGGGGGTAGAAACCATGTTCCTTAGGCCCCTCTGACAGTGGTCAAATTACTAATCTTTCCTTGGCAATCTTGAGAAAACCCTCTGGGCTGCCTTTTTTGCAGTTGCAAATCAGGCCATTGAAGCAAATGATTTTCTGGAGTTGATTCCCCATCCCGTCCGGGTATCTCACCCCTTCCATGAGGCCTGAAGCTGGCCCCACGCGGTGCCACAGCTCAGCCGCCCCACCAGAGAACTCCTGCTGCCGTTTCTTTGGCTAAATGTTTAATTTGCTTGCATATTTTTCACCCTTTAAGTATATTTTATAATTTAATTTATGCTTGCTGCCGATTTGGCTTCGAGGGCCCTTTTTAGATCTAAGTCTAGGATCCTGGAGCCTAGGGCTGTTTGGTTATCCGAGGTTTTAGTCCCAGCGCAAGGCCTCAGGGCAGTGAGATCCCGCTGTGCTCGGAGCCAGGGGAGAGAGCCCAGAAAGCATTGAATCTTGAGATTCAGTAGCCATCCCGGGTACGAATGTCAGGATACTGGCCTGTTGCCTAACCAGTTTCTCCACCAGGAAGAGGCAAACCGCTTTGAGTCTTCCAACTGCACCGCACAATGAATAAAGGCAAGGTAGAGGCCCCTTTAGTTTGTGTTTGCTCAACTTTTTAAAGAACAAGAGCTTGTGAAATCACCGGAGCTTGCCCCTGGGGTGCAGACAGTGCAGAGAGCGTAGGCTTTGAGATGCTTTGTGTTGAAACAATGGTCCCAGGTTTCCTAGGCCCTCCGCGGAGACTTCATGTAGCCCGCCTGCCCATTGAGTTTCGTCACATTCTATGTCTTGGCCTCTCAAGTTACTCATTTGCACTGTTTAATGTGTTTATTGGCAGATGTTGCCAATGAGTGGCTGAGCACAGTGAAGGTAGAATCTTTTGCATTTTCCTTTTTATCTTTTCTAGAACCCAGGACAAAACTGGCACAGAGTGAGCATGAAAAACACTCATTTCGAAGACAGCAGATTTTTCATCTGAAACCATGGAGAAGCACAGGTAACAACCTGGACTTGCAACTGGCATCCAAGCCCTAACCTGAGGTCCTCACACACACACTCTCTACCTGAAACCTTGTTGTTTACCCCTCGGGCATGCTGTGTAAACTCTAGGAATTTTGAGTAAAAAATCTTGTTTCTTAAAGTTCCCTGATAGTTTTTTCTGAAGTGCACCGTTCAATCATAATTGGAACTACAAAGGTCAGGCCAGCCACAACCTTGGCCCCTATGCAAAGACACACATGGGCAAGGAAAAGTAGATTTATTTAGGATCTGGAATCCTGTACTAATTTTGGTCATGGTTGAAAATAATTTAATTTGATAATGCATAGTTCTTGATAAATTACTCTTAATTCCTTAATTTCTTAGTACATTGATTGAGTTCATATGTTGATCTATCCTTGCATTCCAGAAAGAAATCTTTTTTTTTTTTTTTTAATATATCTTTATTGATCTCAGAGAGAGGAAAGGAGAGGGAGACAGAAACATCAATGATGAGAGAGTCATTGATCAGCTGCCTCCTGCACGCCCCCCGCCTGGGGATCGAGCCCTTGACCTGGGCATGTGCCCTGACCGGGAATCGAACCCCCATCACCTGGATCCTAGGTTGACACTCAACTGCTGAGCCACTCCCAGCCGGGCCAGAAATAAATCTTAATTGGTCAGGATGTACAATCCTCTTAGTGTGCTGCTAAATTCAGTTTGCTAATATTTTATGAGGACTTTTGTATTGGTGTTTATAAGGGGTGTTGGTCTGTAGTTTCCTTTTTTGTGTCTCTCTGGCTTTGATAACAGGGTAATGCTGCCCTCATAGAATGAATTCGGAAACGCTGTACCTTCTTCAATGTTTTGGAAAAGTTTCAGAAGGATTGGTGTCAAGCTTTTAAATATCTGATATAATTCACCAGTGGAGCTGTTTGGACCAGGGTTTTTGTTTGTTGGTAGAAAGACCACATTCCTCTTCATGATCTGCTGAAATGTAATCCAGCCACGTCCTGTCTACACCGATGTCATTCTCTCTGCCTGGATCCTCCCTCTCTTAATAGCCTTCAGAACCCGGGGTGTTTATCTAGTTAGTGTATGACGAGGGATGGTCAACCTTGCCCTTATTTTAGAGAGGAAAAGCCAGAAATCCATGTTGTCCTCAGGAGGAGTGTACTATTGAGTTGCTGTTGCAGCCATTGCCACACGGTGTCACCAGTGATGTAGCCTGGAATGTGTGAACTTGGTAGTGCAAAGCACCATTGTGGCCTGGGTCTGGACCCCGCAACAGTGATCACCAAATCCTATGGCCTGGGTCTGGACCCTGCAACGGTGATCTCCAAACCCTGTGGCCTGGGACTGGACCCCGCAACAGTGATCACCAAACCCTATGGCCTGGGTCTGGACCCTGCAACAGTGATCACCAAACCCTATGGCCTGGGTCTGGACCCTGCAACAGTGATGGCCAAACCCTATGGCCTGGGTCTGGACCCTGCAACAGTGATCACCAAACCCTATGGCCTGGGTCTGGACCCTGCAACAGTGATGGCCAAACCCTATGGCCTGGGTCTGGACCCTGCAACAGTGATCACCAAACCCTATGGCCTGGGTCTGGACCCTGCAACAGTGATCACCAAACCCTGTGGCCTGGGTCTGGACCCCGCAACAGTGATCACCAAACCCTATGGCCTGGGTCTGGACCCTGCAACGGTGATCTCCAAACCCTGTGGCCTGGGACTGGACCCTGCAACGGTGATCACCAAACCCTGTGGCCTGGGACTGGACCCTGCAACGGTGATCGCCAAACCCTGTGGCCTGGGCCTGGACCCTGCAACAGTGATCGCCAAACCCTTTGCTCAAGAATAACTCATAACTTCTTATTAAACCCTCGCATATTTTTTGGTTGACATCTAAAATTTTTGTCCATAACATATGTAGTTATGAAGGATACAATTTATGTCCTATTATGAACATTTCTCTTTTAAAATAAAACTCTTACATCACTCTTTTAAATGCATCCAATGGAGTCTAACGATATGATACCCACTGTCATTGCTTTTTAAAATCTTTTTCCAGTTTTATTGAGAAGTAACTGACATATATCATTGTACACATGTAAGGCGTGCAACATGATGGATCGCTTTACATATATTGTGAAATGATGTCATCCATTTTCAAAATGCATGAACAACCCCTTTTACTTTAGAATATTTTACATCATTCCTTTTTACATGGAAATTACATTTCCGACCCACTTTCTCCAAGGAATTTTATTCTAGTTAAATATTTTTATGTTTTAAAGTCTCTTACTGATAACTTTATCATCCTTCTTGCCAAAGAAAATACGAATATAAATTTAAAATATGAAATGTTTAAAATGGACATCTGTAATATTTTGAACAATAAAAAATGAAATGAAATAGTTAAGCAATAAAATAAAATAAGAAATGTTTGTATTCCTCATGACCATATTGCTTTAAATGTTTAAAAGGTCTCTTTTAGATTGAGTTATTACTACTAGTATAACATTGAAAAATATAATAAATATAATAAATACAATGTCGACAATTATTAAACACGAAAGCTAATGGTTTTTATTGGAGCAACATCACTCAACAAGACAAATCATTTAAAAAAATTATCTGTGCTTTTTAATTTAAGATAAAAATGTATGCTGCTAAAAATTCATAGGTTCTTCATTTAACATAGAATCTTGGACTTTGTTGATAGAAGACTGAACTAGTAATCATTTTAAGAGATGAAATAAAATAAAGAGTAACTTTATAGGAGGAAATATCCTTGATGAGACATGATGAAATCGACCTTATGTATTAATTGAATGCACAGCAAATTGGGAAGAAATTTCATAGGTTTTATCCAATGTATCTTGAAAATATATAGTGTATTAAAACATTCCAGCTAGTTTGGTATTTTCCTATGCCTGCAATAACTATCAGGAAGAGCAGAAAAAAATTTCTCACATGTAAATTCATGGGTAGAAAAATCACATGTAGTGTTCAGTAGCTCCTGTAGATGTTTTTCTGTTCTGGTCTCCAGAAGAACATGATCTTGACAGTTGTGTAAGCTTCAAAGAGCTTGTGTTGTTATTGAAAATGTGTCTTGACTCCAACCACCACGGCCTTAATGTTTATATATTCTTGTTCAGAACAACCCAGTCTGAGCTAAAATACTTTCCTCTGACAGTCCCTTCCTCAGTTTCCAGGGCTCGCTGCAGCACAGGGAAAGCAGGAAGCCCTGCGGGCCAGAGGGTCTTGATGAATCAGTGACTGAGAGTTTGCCTGTGTTACTCCCGGGCATCTCACTGGATGGAGTGAGATTTGAGGTAGGTGACAAGTTTGCTTTTCTTTTGTGAAATGAGGGACCATTGGGAAACCTACTGCTGTGAACATGGGACATTTCCGGCAGATAAATTTTGGAGAAGAGAACACATGCCTTTGAGACTTAGAAATTTTCATACAACAGAAGAGTCTCTGTGGACACCTTTCGGATTAGTCTAATTTGAAGACCCCTTTTTAGACGATGTTTGGGTGAGGACAAGCCTCTGCTCCCACACACAGTCAGCTGCCGTGGCCCCATGACCCACTGTCCTCTTCAGTGGTGTCATTGTCTCTTTCCCTGCCCCTGTCTCTCTGTCTTCCTCCCTTCTACGCTGTCTCACAGTCTCTCTCTCTGTTTCTCTCTCTCCTTTCCTCCTTACTTCCCTCTCTGCCTTTCTTCCCCCCCTTCTTATTGTCTCTCCCCCCCCCATTTCCCTGTCCCTCTCTCCCTAATCACACACACACCGCCTGACGGAGGGGCCTGGGTCAGAAGTGGCCCATCATTAGCACGTCTTGCCTTTGGCACTATCCCCCCTTTCAGGCCTTGGGGAGGGCTTCTCAAGTGACATGACAGTTTCTTGTGTTGTCCTTTTAATCCTTGCTCTTGAAACTAGGACTTTACCTCTATGGTCTCTCAATTGCTGCCACCAGAAGTGACACGCCCCTCTCCCCCAAAATAAAAACAAAAGCAATGGAGAAACTAGAGTGCAGTTCACCCTGAGCTCATTTCATGAGGTCTAGAGGGGGTAAACACCCCAGGAGACATGACCTCGAGCACCCTATCCCATTCTGGGTGGCCCTTCAAGGCTGCTGAATGTCCCGCCTACTGCAAGGGCCATGGTCTGCCCATTTGCTGCCCCAGGATGATTGGCAGTCCTAATGCCAACCAGCTTGGCCCCATTGCTCTCAATAGGTCAGCATGAAGAAGTACACTCTGGTGTCCATGGATTTCCCCGTGTCTGGGCTATTCCGGCTTATTCATGATCACATGGATATAAATATATGTCTTATTTAATTAAAAAAAAAAAAAGCTGGGTGGTTTCTCCTCAAACTGTTCCAAGTGATTAGTTTGATTAGTTTGACTAATGAGATTGCTGGTTATAACGGGTTGAATGGTAGCCCTCAAAATTTCAGAATCTCAAAGTGTGACCTTATTTGGAAATAGACATAATTAATTAAGGTAAAGTCACGCTTGATTCAGGGTGGGTCCTAATCCAGTGACTGTTGCCCTTATAAGAAGAGAAGAGACACACAGAAATGTCGTGTGAAGACAGAGACTGAGGCCGAATGCATAAGTTGAGGAACACTAGGAACCCCCAGAAGCTTCAAGACGCAAGGAAAGATTCTCTCCTAGAGCCTTCCGAGGGGGAGTGGGCCTGAGAACACCTTGAATTTAGATGTCTAGCTTCCAGAAGTGAGAGAATAAATGTCAGTCGTTGTAAGCCCCGGCCTGGGTACCTTATGAGAGCAGTCCCGCTTGAGAGTTCTGCTTGTAGACTTCCCTGTCTGCATTTCTGAATCGTCTTCATTTCTATGGCAGGGATCTAGTATTTCAGCAATTTAAAAAATACTTTAAAAAAAGTAAAGATAAGCATCATAAGAATGATATGGTAAATCAAAATGAATATTGGCCAAGTATTCCATTTAATGCCCTGAATTTCAGAACAATTCTTTTACATACAGTACAATTAATTACCATGTTTTCTCAAGTGATCCTCATAGTGTAGAGAAGAGATCACTGGGGTAATTTCAAAAATTGGACTTTCTCATGCAATAACAGATCATTACTGGTATGTGTGGGAGTGGATATTATTACGCTTGGGCCACCAGAAGACTCAAGTGACAACTTCTTTGACAAGTCGGGAGATGCAAATTAAGGGCAGGATTCTTTCCAGGAAGACAGAGGCTGGTTTCAGAGGTAATAAGATGGGAAGTGTCTGGTGATCAAATGGGCTCAGAAGTTTGGCTCAGGGGATCAGGCTTAGCAAATCATCTCTCCCCAAAAGCAAAGCAACCTTGCAAACCTCCGTTGTCAGTAAGTCCCTTCTCTGGCACTGTGCTAGACACACATTCTATTATTTGATGCTTGAAGAATCTTCTTCACTAACAGGTTGTCCTGTAGACAGGTACGACTACATTCTTGGTAAAAAAAAAAAAAAAAAAAAAGAAAAGAAAAAAGAAAAGAAAAGAAAAGAAGAAAAGAAAAGGAAAGAAAAGAAAAGAAAAGAAAAGAAAAGAAAAGAAAAGAAAAGAAAAGAAAAGAAAAGAAAAGAAAAGAAAAGAAAAGAAAAGAAAAGGAAAAGAAAAGAAAAGATAATGTCCCCTATAATTTACAGCTTAAGGATGCTTTCAAATCTTCATGCCCTTCACAGGGAAGTGAGATTCAGGAAAAACTAGGAAATATTTCTTAACCAACCTATAAAGATATTAGAAATAGCAGGATGATTCCTGAAACTTAATTTCCTCTTGGGTTTCATTGGGTTCCAAATTCCTGGAATCAATGATGCCGGTGAATATTTGGAACATACTCAAAGCCAGAAGCTGGCAAGTATTCATATGCAAAAAGTCTGAGAATTGCTGACTCTTTGGTGACACTATGATCAGGATGTCACAATCCTGTCTATTATATGCCAAGAGTATGTTTTGAAAACAAGAAGAAAAAAAAAACGAAGTGTTGCAATCCAAACTCTATGTTTAAGCAAACTGCTGGTCCTTATCAATTAGTGTCTTCTCCTCAAACCCAGCCTCTGCCTGAGGGATCTCGGTAGCTTAGCCTCAGAAGAATTCAGCCTGAGCTAGAAGTTCCCTTGAAGGCCAATCTATCTACTTCGTCTTATTTCTTCTTCTACCTCCAGGCTGAGCTACTTGCTTCTGTCCTAGGAGAAACAGGTTGCTTTCTTTTTGAACCCAAATAAATCCACCCTTCCCCTGCTCCAGGAACTTCTGCCCTATCTAGTGACAATGCCTGTGATACCACCTTGCCTGGGAACTTATTCCTCATGTTTGTAATTTTCTCCATCCTGGGTCTTATTTCTTGTCATGTTCTTCTGTCATCATCCAACGTATGCCTTAGTTAATCAAAACTTCACTGTCTACAACGCCCCTCTCACCCCTCCCAGTTTCAACTCAGGGATCATTTCCACAACAGTGCCATTCTGGGATCCTATACATATAAGGATAGAGGGCGCCTGGGGGTGGGGAGATCAAGCAGGGAAAATCTTTCCATTTTACAAAGATCCCTTTCTGCCACTGAACCCATCCTCTGCTCCTGGAATCCTGTTGGAGGTGAATCTTCTTATGAGTTCTTTTTATTTTTTTTTCACATTTTCTTACTTAAAACATTTTTTTCAATTAGTTTACATTCAATATTATTTTGTGTTAGCTTCAGGAGTGCAGCATAGGGGTTAGACAACCATACACTTTACAAAGTGGTCCTCCCTGATATTTTTAGTACCACCTGGCACTGTGCATAGTTATTACAATATTATTGACTGTATTTCCTATACTGTACTTAACATTCCCGTGACTATTCTATAACTACCAATCTGTATTCCTCAATCCCTTCACCTCCTTCACCCAGTCCTCCAGCCCCCTCCCCTCTGGCAACCATCAGTGCATTCTCTGTATCTGAGTCCGTTTCTGTTTAGTTTGTTCATTTATATTGTTCTTTAGATTCCACATATAAGTGAAATCATATGGTGTTTGTCTTTCTCTGACTGACTTTTTTTGCTTAACATGATACCCTCTAGGTCCATCCACATTGATGCAAATGGTAAGATTCTTGACGCGCTGGGACTAGAGACCCTGCTCGTGGCTGATGTTAAAAGAACCCAGGGCAGTAACAAATGTTGGAGGGATGCAGAGAAATCAGAACTCTTGCGCGTATTCCCATCATATTCTGGTGGGAATGTAAGACAGTCTTGCAATATGATCACACAGATAGCATCTAATGACAATAATAAATTTTTTAGATAGATAAAAAAGTTTAAAAACGAACTCAGAGATGCATAGAACAAATTGGTAGTTGCCAGAGGTGGGGCATAGGGGGGGTAAAATGAGTGGAGGTGGGCAAAAGTATATCAACTTCCAGTTATAAGAAAAATAAGACCTTGTCGGTATTAGCATTTCCTGAATGTGTTTCAGGGACTGCTAGCCTAATAAGGAACTAAATTTTTTTTTAAGTGTGAAACATCTGGAAAATTCTGCATACTTTATCTGCTTTTTTGAAAGGTTTAATGAACATCAGCACTGAGGGCTCTGAGAGGTCCCACAGTAAAAGAATGTGTTTGACATTATATAACTCAGTAGTTTAACCTTAGAACGATCCCCAACTCTTTTCTCCCTTCCAACTCTTGACATTCCATTAAACAGTTGTTCTGTCTCAAAAAAAAAAAAAAAAAAAACCCAACAACAACAAAACAAAGAAAAAGAAGATCTGGACTTCATGTACAACATGATGAATATAGTTAATAATACTCTATGGTATATTTGCAAGTTGCTAAGAGAGTACATCTTAAAAGTTCTCATCACAAGAAAACCATTGTAACTCCGTGTGGTGATGAATGTTAACTAAATTTATTGTGGTAATTGAGGCAGGATAGTAAGAAGCTAGGAAAATTCCTTGGCAAGTGGAATGGGGAAACTAAGCTAGATAGCTGAACAAACTGGCCGAGCAATTTACAGCCAGATACAGAAAGTCCCCAGGGTGGAAAGCTCGGGGTGCCTAGCAAGGGGCAAAACTGGTGTAAAACCTCGCCCCCAGCGTGGCCTTTCCTCCCCTGGCATATCACTCGTCATGCACTTTAGATTCCCTGACCTTTCATATCGCTGGCCATGAGGTTCTGACCCTCCCCTGACCTTTCCTCCCTAGAAATAACATCTAGGCCTCAGTTGTATTTCAGCTCCAGGCCCAGAAAAGCTGCAAACCAGTCAGGCAATGCCAGGACCAGCTGTGATGATTAATTATCGCCCCCTGGTGCTGGCCATTTAGCAGATACCACGGCCAACCATAAAAGGGCATACCTGAAAAAGCTGATGAATATTCTACTGAGATCTCCCCTGAAAGCTCCCCTAAAATCTCCCCCTTTGGAAAGCAGATAAAACCATTCAATACAAAGAAGTCAGTGCCTGGCCCTTCCTGGGGCAGGCCCACTTCAATCTCCTTTTCGAGTGAATTTTCTTTCTCCTGAACTCTAAGGGACCCCAGGAGACTAGGGGAGCATTGGGCAGTGTCAGCTCATCTCAGGCTATTCCCCTGAACCTGTCCCCAAGGCCCCCTTTTCTCTGACTTCCCAGTGAGCCAAACAGCCCCACCTAGGCTCTTTCCGGTCACTTCCTCTATCCTAAGCCCTTCCTTGTTTCACTGTCCCCAGCTCTAAAAAACGTACTCTCAAAATCACCTGGACTTGTATTGTGAAATCTTTCCTGCATGAAGGACCCACACTCTACCAGCCATCCCTGCCCTGGGCCTGGGCCCTTTCCAGTGACAGTAATCATTTTGCAATATCTACATATATCAAATCTTTATGTTGTATACTTAAAACTAATGCAATGTTATATGTCAATTGTATCTCAATTTTTAAAAAATAGAGTAAACAAATAAATTTGTACACAAGACTACATATCAGCATTATTCACAATGACCAAAATGTGGACACAAAAAAAATGTCCATTGATTCACAAATGAATAAAAAAAATTGTGTTATATCACACAAAGGAATATTACTTAGCCATAAAAAGAAAAGAAGCACTAATACATGCTACAACATGGAAGAACCTTGAAAATATTATGCTAAGTGACAGCAACCTGATACAAAAGGCCACATATTATGTAATTCCATTTATGTAAAATGTCCAGAATAGACTAATCTATAGATTTGGGAGGAAGAGAGAACTGTGCAGGAGATTTCTTTGGAGAATGATAAAATCATTCTGGAATTAGATTATAGTGATGGTTGCACAACCTTGTGAATATACGAAAAAACAGTGACTTGTATATTTTTAAAAGCGAACCTTATCGTACATGAATTATATCGCAATTAAAAAGTCGGCCCACAGGACAAACATCCCTACCCCTGTGGGATATGGGCTAGATGCTTGAAATGCCAGCCCTCTCCCTGGCCACAGCCATGCCTCAGGTACAGTGTGCTCTGTGGAAAAGCACTCTCTTTGTCAGCTTCCTTCCCTCTCAAGGTCATTCATTTATATTAAACCCCAGCTGGACAGAGCTGTTTGAGGGATGGGAGGGTTAGGCATGATTGATTCCCTCTCTGAGCTCAGAAGAGGTCATCCCATTCCAGTCCCCATACATTGCTCATAGTTGCCTCTGGATGGAGCCTTAAAAGGGTAACTGAAAGCCAGGCCTCCTCTCTTGGTGACTGTGAGGCTCAGAGGTGAGTTTGGGGGCTTAGTCTTTGACTCATGCCTGTCCCTTTGGATTCCGTGTGAAGACATTTTCTCTTTCATGAGTGTGGAAGAAAAGAGTTCTCTTCATTGAAACACAAGGAAATGCCTCGTTTTAAGCCCAGAGTCTGCCTAACATAGTGTGGGCAGAGGATACATGTGCAGTCCCTGAGCCAGGTTATCTGCCTGGATGTATCACCTATGCAGGTCACCCCACCTGTAAAAACCTGGGCTTCCATTCAACCACTCAGTGCCTCAGTTCTATGGTCTGAGAAATGGGTATAACAAACAAACCTGCCCCAGTAGGTTATTAAAGTCATAAGTGGATGAATACATATCCCAGCTAATAAACATCAACAATTTTTAATATTATTCTGCCTCTGGGAACACCATGCACACAAAGCGAAAAAGGCTCCATTGATAACAGAATTAACCATAGCATTCAATGAACTCCTTTTTCGCAGTTTTTCTTACAGGTCATTGACTACTTTGTCCAGCCCATGAATCTGAAGCTGGCATACGAAAGGGCAGGGTGACAGAAAAGTGTCATGGCCCTGGCTGCTCAAACAACCTATTTTAGCTTCATAGTTATATCAGAAATAGAATGCCGCCACGATAGGTTATTAAATGGCCCTTTACATGGATTGCTGATGATTCCTGTCCTCCACATATTGCTCAATACCTGGTGGAAATTCAAGCTGTGTTCCTGGTTACACACTATAACCACTAAGGGACTTGGTAGGTTGCACAAGCCCTTTCACAACTTCAATTTGCAAACGTAAGTTTTTGGTTGCTTGGTGTTTTAAGGGGTCCTGAAAGACAATTCACCACCAAGAGGAGAAAGGGATTTTTGAAGTGTTAGTTTTGAGTGGGTGTAGCTGGGGGAATGTGAGGAAGCTGGGATTTTAATTTTATTCTCATATTGCTATTAGAAAGGCACCTGCAAGTATGTTCTATGACTCAGTGATGGCCTCAAAAAGAAAGTAGAGTAGTAGGGCAATAAGCATGTTTTACTCATAAGAACTTTATGCTTATTCAGGTAAGGGTTGGTCTGGTTGAGAAATCAAATGTTGCTTTACTTGAAATAGCAACGATAGAAAGGCGGAGCAGGAGAGGTATATATTCAGGATCTCACCATTCACCGCACATAGGCTCACAGGCTCCCTGCCCACCTGCTTCCTCCAGGAACACAGGTAAGTGCTTCAGCGGCTCCCGCTGAACAATGTGAATTGTTTTGGGAAATATGCGCAATCATGTGTTTTCTATCATGCATGCATTTCTTTCTGTAAGAGGGAATTTTACTTATTCTGCCAGGGCAAAATTCAAATACCTTCTTCATCTTCATTTGTCCTTTCTCAAATTTATTTCCCAGGAAACAAACACGCTCTTAGGAGCACTTGTGGAGAGAGGCAACCACATAGCCTTGCAGGAAAAGGCAGAGAGGTGCCTCGGAGGAGCTGGCTGGATGTTAGCCACATCGACCATGGCCTTGGCATCTGTTATAAAGCCTTTCCTTCACAGATCTAGTGCAGCCAGTTACAAAGGACAGATAAAGATGTTCTCTTTCTCACAAAACTCTTAAAATAGTAATTGTGCTAGTCTTCTAATGATAAAATTAATATACGTACTTTATAGAAGGTTTGAAAAGTAAAAAGAAGAAACACTTGAGTTGCCAGAATCCTAAAACCGAGATATAAGTTGTTTCTTTAAAAAAAAGTCAGTACACAGTAACCTTCTGTTTGGTAAAATCATTTAATGAATCTGCTGCTTTTCCAGGAGTTCCAGATCACACCAACGACACCATGAATTCACTCAGTGATGCGAATACACGCTTCGCATACGATCTGTTCCAGGAGTTCAGAAAATCAGAGAAGGAAAATATCTTCTTTTCCCCACTCAGCATCACATCAGCCTTAGCCATGACTTACTTAGGGTCCCAAAACCACACTGCATCAGAAATTCAGAAGGTAAGTGTCAGCTTTTTTTTTTACGTTGACCAGTTTGGGCTGGCCCCTCTGTTGGCTTATGTGCGTGGTGACGGATTCGGCTGCCTGCATGGGAAGCCCAGGAGGAGCCAGTATTCCCATGACTGGCCCAACTGCTTCCTTGTGCCTAGACTTCCTCTGGGAGCTGGAATGAACCCCTACCATTGCCCACCAACCAGAGGGGAGGCTTAAATGGAGAATTATTGGTAGAAGGGACACACTGACTTAAATCCATGGGAAACATCATCACGTGTCCTCAGCAATGGATGAGTATGAATTGGGTTCTATGAAGTGGCTGGTCATCACCCAGCTTGGCTGTTCAAGGAGCAAACTCTTACTCTAAAGTTTTCTTTATTCTGGTTTCTTTGTGTTGGTTTGGCTTGGGGGTTTTGTTTAGTTGTTTGAGGTTTACGTTTACGTTTTTTCTTCTATTCTTTCTTTGTTTTTGCCTCTTAATTTCCTCTGCTGCAGACAGATCTTTTGAGTAAAGTTTTCTTATTCCACTTCCTGTCTCCTCCAGGTTCTTCACTTTAATGAAGTCACAGGGAGCACACAAGGAGGAGCCACAAAAGCTCACGTGAGTCACACAGCACTTGGGTCTACAGGGAGCATTGAATATTCAAGAGGGTCAAAATTAGACTGGCAACTTCATATAAACGGAAAAGTCCATTTCTTAGGGGGTGGATACCTTTGGGCAAAATAGATTGGACAAACAGAACTGTTTTTTATTTCATATTACATACTTATTTATTTCATACTTTTGTTTTCATGAGAGGAGGTCAGCATTGTGGTTAAGAGCGTGGGCACTAGCTTCAAATTTCTGCTCTGCTGTTCACACATGGTGACCGTGGGCAAGACACAGATGCTTTGAGCCATAGTGACCTTATTCCAATAAACTAAGGGCAATGAAAGATCTGCCCCTATTCATGAAAATACATTCAAAACATTGCAACAGTGCCAGGATTGCTGGAAACCTTGATAAAAAAATAATGTGTTATTACTATTGTAGAATAACAATAATTCTAGTAACCACCATAGCACTGCTAAAAATCATATAATTTTAATTAACTCATAAATGGGATTTAAAAATAAGCATGCGTCCCAGTATATTTGGGGAAATGATTGTATGAGATACGTGGCTTGTAGCCTTAATAGTCCAAAACTCTTAGCTAGCAAGCGGAAGGTTCTGAGTCAGACAGGCCTAGCTTCAAAAATTGGTTCTGTGACATGTGTCTCCTTGGAGGAGTTATTTAATTCTCTGAGCTTCTTGTTTTCATCTGAATTAGACTGAAGACTTAGATACAGATGGAAAGCCCTTAGTAATGTGCCTTCGAGTACGACCGTTATGAATAAAGCATAGATCATAGTCAATGGGTCTTAGGAGATGATACTGCTGAGGAGTGTAATAGGGCTTCATGTCACAGCATATTAAAATATACAAGTTCAACATTCTCACACCACTGATGGCTGTTAGAAATGACATATGATCTAGTCCTTAAGGAGCTGAGGTTTAGTTGGAAAGCTGAGCCTAATCGCTAAGCCAATCAAAAGACAACCCAATAGAGGAATCGTACTGCCTCTGTGGTTCATAGGGGGAAAGACTGGAGTATGTTAGAGCAGAAAGAAAAAATTTTTGGATGATTCAATGGAAGAATTATGAAGGATATTTGAGGTAAAATACACCAAATATCAGAAAATAACAACAAAAGTCATCCATGGGGCTGCCACAGGTTAGGTATGAATCTAACAGACTTAAGTACATGGCTTAGTACTTACATTGACAGAGAATTCAGCAAGCTCACTTTTGATGTTTGAAGGTTGAAGAGCCGGGGAGCATACACCAGCAATTTCAAAAGCTTCTGACTGAGCTAAATAAACCCACTGACGCTTATAAGCTGAGCCTTGCCAACAGGCTCTACGGAGAAAAGAAGATTCAGTTTGTTCAGGTGAGTTTCCTGGGTCTGCCACATCCTTCACCTGCATCCTGGGCCCTCTGTCCCCAGTGACCAAATTGGAGAAAGTGAGTCACAAGAACTTGGCTGACCCACCCGGGGACCATTTTCTCAAGTGTGTCAGTCAGGACCCCTCCCCACAGCTCTGACCCCTGGAGTGTCCCCAAGCCTGACAACCCACCAGTAAAGTGTGGGTTGAGGGGCGATCTTTTGTACTATATTTGGTCATGATTAAACGTAACTTAATTTGGGAATACGTAGTTGCTGATAAATTACTCTCGGCTCCTTTCTTCCTCCTCACATCAAAGGAATACCTGGATAATGTTAAGGAATTCTACCTAGCCAGTGTGGAATCTGCTGATTTTGTAAATGCTGCAGAAGAAAGCCGGAAGATGATTAATTCCTGGGTGGAAAGACAAACGAATGGTACAGTATGAGAGGATCACCCATGAAAATCACCCTGAACCCCCACCGTGCGTGAACCCTGTGCCTGACAGTGCATGAGGTACCAGGATAGGGGGTGAGACGAATCTGCAGGGAGGCTGGGGGAGGGCACTGCAGATGGTGGCATGGTCCAAGTAAATGTGGACAGGAACAAGGGGCGCCCAAGAGGGACCGCAGGACCAGCTACATGGAAACACAGCTGGAGACTGATGGCATCTTTGTGGATCGCAAGTCTCTGCTCAGATCCCATCTTGCGTTCACATATTTTACTTTAAATCAGAGGCTTAACTTCTGGATTATGATCCTGTATCCTTCGTTAACTGGGAAACAAACAACTCTCCTATAAACCCCCCCCTCCTACCACCTGCCTGGCCCACTTGGCCATCCCCACAGCTTCCTCCCCATATGCAACAGAGCGCTTGACAAAGTCTCCATCCTGTGAACCGTAGCGTCCCTCCCGCGGCCTAGGCTAAACTGACAGCATTTCGAAGAGGAGTGACCCCAGGGAACGGTGGCTGACCACAAGGGCCATGTGCCTCAGGTTGCAGAGCTCGTGACGTTGTCCCTGAAAAGCATTCAGACCCTATTTCCTCTGAGTCATGAGCCTAAACTTGAAAAACAAGGAAGGAAGGAAGGAAGGAAGGAAGGAAGGAAGGAAGGAAGGAAGGAAGGAAGGAAGGAAGGAAGGAAGGAAGGAAGGAAGGAAGGAAGGAAGGAAGGAAGGAAGGAAGGGAAGGAGAGTAGACTAAGAAGGTAGGGGGAAAAACAGGGAGGGAAGGAGAAGGAAAGGCTAGGAGGGAGGGAGGCATGGAGGAAGGACATCCATTTGTTGAAAGAGTAGTGAAATCAGTTCACCAGTATTCAGTGTGAGATGACTGAAGTCGCCCTCAGAGAACTTGAGCACCTTCCTAATCATAACAGGGGGTGTCTTCTCCATGGGGGCAACTCCATCAGGCCACGCACCTTGTGAACTGTTTGGTCATGGAATCCCTAATGTGGTGACTTGTGCGAATAGCTAATGATCACGTTAGTGTCCAAAGCATCTTCAGACAAACCACTTCTCCCTTTCATGACAGACCTTTGTTTTTCTTCCTTTGGTAGAAAAAATCAAGAATCTCTTTCCCGAAGGTTCTCTTGACCACACCACTGTTCTGGTTTTGGTGAACGCCATCTATTTCAAAGGGCAGTGGAATAAGAGATTTGATCCAGAAGTAACTGAGCCTGGGAAATTTTGGCTGAACAAGGTACTGTCTATTATTTATTTATATAATGCAACGTACCTACACATGGAATGTTCCATTTCAGCACAGATCTGATTAATGTACAACTGCAGGTAGAGAAAAGAATTTCTCAGAGCTGCACTTTCTTGTTTTTTTTTTATCATTATTATTATTATTTTACTCTATTTAGCTGGGAACACGTAAAGAAACTCTTCTCTCTAATTCACAGATGTTCCAGGTTACCTCTTAGAAGGAGAATGTGTTTGGTATCTCAATAATATTATCTCTCTTTTTTTTTTAACTTATGCCTCTGGTCTTTGTTTTGTTTTGGTTTTTTTTAACTTATGCCTCCCTTGGCTTTTGTTTGCCACACTAACTTACTGCAGGATACAAGCAAATCTGTGCAGATGATGCAACAAAGCCACAAGTTTAATTTTACCTCCCTGGAAGACGTGCAGGCCAGCATCCTGGAAATACCATACAAAGGCGAAGAACTGAGCATGCTGGTGCTGCTGCCAAATGAAATCGATGGTCTTCAGCAGGTAAAACCCTGTACCCCCAATTCTCCCTCTTATTGCCCAGTGTCCTCGTAGTGCAAGGCTGTGTGGGCCGTTCACGGACACGGCGCTCACGGCCTGTGGGTGAGGTCTGACAGGGCGCGAGGATAGATTACATTGTCTCTTCTCCGCATACAGCCCGAAGGAGAGGTGTTAAGGAGAACCTGGCATTCCGTCATGTTCCGAAAAATAAATAAATATCTTAAGTATCACAGTGTGTGTCACATGGAAGAATATATAGAAAATTTTAAGATCATGGGTTCCATTAATATTCTGATAAAACCATGAATGTCAGTTCAGAAAAAAATATATACCTTGGCACGCACATAGAATATTTCACAACAATAAGAACCATGGGTATATGCCAGCTTATTCATTTGAAGACAAAAAAAACTAAGACTTTGATGTAGGTGACGCATGGAAAACATATGTAAGTTTGCCCATAAACAAAAGCAAGCAAATTAAAGCACTGATGGGTACGATTTCACACTGAATCCAGTGAGTTTGTGGACAGTAGACAAATCCATTCATCTTGATGTTCATGTTTCAGTTTAGAAGCTCCTGTCCCTAGGAGCTCAAAGGCATTTGGAGTTTCATTCCTGTGAAAAGAGAAAGAGGAATTTTCCTCTTTGCGTTGTGATAAGTAAAGATAATGTGTAAAAACATCAATCACAATAGCTCACATATTGAGGAGTTGCAAGTATGGCCATCGGCAATTCCTGTAAGCCAATGACACTGCTGGAGTTGCAGTGAGCTCGCCACTCAAAATATATATGTGGAGACCCTGGCAATGGGCAGCGCTTCGGGACAGGAGCCTGGCGAGGTGTGTGAACAGCCATCGCCACCTCGGCGCTCCCGCTTAGTGGCCCTCCTGATGGGTGACATCAGGAGCCCCGGTCCTGGGGTTTACCCTACGCTAGCAAGTCTAAACAAGGCAAAAACTTTTGGACCAAAGTGGCTAAAATAATGAAAATTCAAAACAAGGAACAATAGTGTAGCTTCGTATTGCCAATAGTTTAGCTTAGAGGCTGACACCCAGTAAATGCTTAAAAAATATTCATTACGGGAAGATATACATGTTGACCATCAATTTAATGGTAGTATTATATAACAATTTAAACTCGATTAAAGAAATATATAGCTACATGGGAAATGTTTACCAGGAGGTCAAGCAACAGAAAAGAATAAAAATAAGTTATATGCTATAAATTGTAAAAAATTATGTACAAAAGGACATTAACTAGAAAGAACAATTTTAAATTGAAACATGCAGCCCGGCTGGGCGTGGCTCAGCGGTTGAGCATCGACCTAGGATCCAGGCGATCAGGGTTCGATTGCTGGTCAGGGCACATGCCCGGGTTGCGGGCTGGGCAGCCGATCAATGACTCTCTCATCATTGATGTTTCTGTCTCTCTCTGTCCCCCTCCTTTCCTCTCTCTGAAATCAATAAAGATATATTTAAATAAATAAATAAATAGAAACAGGCAGTGGGTGGGCAGTTAAGAAATGGAGATATATAGCTCATCTTTTATGAAATAATTTTATTTAATGTTTCTATTGTTTTATGTATATAATACAGAAGATTCTGTTTATTATATATAATATATTTCGGTATTACTATATATTATATTATCTATATATTATCTATATATTATATTATCTATAATTATAGATTACTGTATATTGTAGAACTAAGTGACTCTCCCGTGTTTACGTTTGCGTGCCATCCACCCAACGTTCGGTTGTGTCCGGTGCCCGCTGACCTGGCGCCTGCCCTTCCCCGTCGCCCAGCTGGAAGCAACGCTCTCCGCTGAGCACCTGGTGGCGTGGACGCGCCCCCGGAGCGCGAGCCTGAGAGACGTGCGCTTGCAGCTGCCTCGCTTCACGGTGGAGGAGAGCTACGGCCTCAAGGCCACCATGGCGGCCCTGGGGATGGTGGACGCCTTCGACCCGAAGCGCGCTGACTTCTCAGGCATGACAAGGAGCGGGGGTCTCGTGCTGTCCAAAGTCGTGCACAAGTCCTTCGTGGAGGTGACGGAAGAGGGCACGGAGGCCGCAGCCGCGACCGGCGCAGGAGCTGTTACCACCTCACTCCCCGTTTATACAACGTTCCGCTGTGATCACCCTTTCCTGTTCCTCATCAGGCACAACAAGACCAGCAGCATTCTCTTCTTCGGCAGGGTCTCTTGCCCGTAGGTGCGATTAGGGCGCCACTGCTTTAGGGGAACGGTCGCAGGGTTGTTCCGGGACAGTGACTGCGGGACATGGGTTCTCTTTAGCTTTCCTTTCCAATCTCTAAGAATGCAACGGCTGAGAGAGCATGTTTGTCTGTCTTTCTCTTTCTACAAACACATGTAAACATACTTTATTCCATCTTTGGGATAAAATGTTCAAGGGGAGGTAAAAGGATATTTCAGCACTCTATCTTCTACGTTTGAAATAGCACATTTGCTGCTAAAATTATATCTACTATTCAAATGAGTTATAAAAATTTTATCTACTCTTCAAATTTATTAACCTTACACCTACATTTGTTTAAATTTATTTACATCTGCTGTAACATTTCAATCCAATGTTAAATTGTGTTCAGTATCCACTGAGAATCACATCATTTCTATTTTTCCCTTTGGGGCCCTGGCGTGTCTACGCTTTTTGATTTTATGTAATGCATTATCAATAAAATGGTGGCCTATTCATATTATTTGTTGCTTTTCCTTAGTCATAGATGAAAGCAAGCCTCACAATGTTGTGTGAATGAAAGGATACATACCTAGTTCCCTTATGAAATGATGTTGTCCTGTTCTGGGAAAAACCGTCACTGTATAACCTTGTCAGCGCCATCAGATTGGGGCTCTGTCAGAATTGTTGGTGCTGCATGCCTGGGGCACACACAGGAGTCAGTGACTATGTGACGAATGAATGAATTATTGAGTCATTCCCTTTAAGTCTCTCAGGGGCCTATTATTTCTTCTATAAGAACTCATTTATAATCCTATTATAAAGGACATCATAAAAATCCAATAATGTATTTATTATATACCTCACTGTGAGTAGTGTAGGACAGGCCATTTAACAAACAATTATTCTGCACCTACTATGTGCCATGCTGGATTAGGCAGCGGGTTCTCTGATATAGGGTGACAAAAAAAATACATAAATAAACCAAGCATCCTGAAGGCCAGAATAGGGGAGCCAAAATCAGCACACAAGCAGGTCAGCATTTGGAACAAATGCCCTAATGTTGATGGTCGAGGCAGAGTTCAAGTTCTGGAAATATAATAGCAGTACGGATGCAACACATCTATATAAGTACCTGAAATCAGTCAGAAAATAGCTATTGGGCAGTCAGAACTCTAGAAATCCACAAAACTTAAGGATCCCATAAGTGAGGCAAACTCAGAAATTCAGGAAGACTTTCACAATAGACCCAGAGACCAGAAGTCACTGACAGTTCTGCCCTCCCAAGTGGTTGTGTGTTATTCCTCAGAGGGTAGGGCCATCCCAGGGCATAGAAACCCAGGGCTAGGCCATTGCCATCTAGAATCTTAACATCTAAGGCTGCATTATTGCCTCTGTTTCTGATAATTATGTGCCTTAATGGGTGGAAACCAGAAACACTCATACTCCAAAATATCGCCTAAGATGATTCACGTTTCATTTGAAACTAAAAATGCACTTGTTTCCTTTCTAAGAAGGACTTCTTTTACTTATATTTTATGTCTAACAATAGTTTTTGAAAAAGCAAAGCTTGCATTCTTTTGAGTACACTCTGAGTTAGATAGTGATCAGACTCAAGTGAAGTTTACCTTTAGATAAATTGCACATGACAAACGGAGTGTTCATTGTCTGCATTTCACCTCCCTGCTATGATGTTTATTCCAGAGGTTGCACATTAATGACCTCGAAGGCAATGCCAAGGCAACTACTGCAGAGGATCCTAGAACTCTGCATCCCAGGACTGGTGAGGCCCATCGCAACATTGGGCTCTTGCTCATTAGAGCATGTCCCAGATTGCACAAACGGTGGTGCCAGGAAGGCCATCCTTTCCAGCCCAAGACCCCGCCCTCCAAATACACATCTGCAAAAATATGGCAGTTAGATCAGTGCTCAGGGGTCCTGGGACCTTCTGCTGACCCCCAGAGAAAGGCATGGAAAGGGTGTTAATTTTAGAACCAGTTATTCTGCCCACACCTTTTGCAGTGAAAGGTTTTGGGTGAGGCAATGAGATAAAATTTACTTGGAGATGCAGAATGCATAACAAATATAGGCTCAGATTCTGAAGCCCACAAAAAGCCATGGTTGCAAGGCAACTACCCAGCCTGAAATGAAAGAAAAGATAAGCACCTCCAAGGAAGGACAGGATGCCAGCACTGACTTGCCTGGGGCAGAACATGGGAAGAAAACAGAGCCCCAGACAAGTGCTGAAGGCCGAGTGTGGGTGGCACCAGGGTATAGAACACCTGAGACCTTAGCTACAGAGGGAGTTTATACCCCGTCTTCACCACAGAGGTTCTTGGGTGCTCACAGAGTGTCTTTAGGCTAGCTAGTAAGAAAGCCCCTGAGCCCCCTTCCTTGGCACCTGCAAGAAGTGCAAGCCAAGCAATTCCATTTTGACCAGGCACAGGAACCCTCACCCAAGCCCAAGTCTTAACCATAGTAAAAGCCCTCCTGGGTCAAGTAATAAATCTCTTCATACCTTCTTGGTGCATGTGTGGTATCATCAGTATCAATGTTCAACCCATTTTTTGTGTGGGGGTTGGGGGAGTCCATTCTATCTCCATGGGATGACCACAGCATCCCACTATATGACGTCTATTTTTAATGCAATATACAGAT
Source organism: Miniopterus natalensis (assembly GCF_054644295.1). Lineage (NCBI taxonomy): Eukaryota > Metazoa > Chordata > Mammalia > Chiroptera > Miniopteridae > Miniopterus > Miniopterus natalensis. The sequence goes on along the minus strand of NC_142087.1, from coordinate 71,943,821 downwards.
GATATAGCATAAAATTGTACACTTGAAATCTATATAATCTTATTAACCAATGTGACCCCAATAAATTTAATTTTTTAAAAACTCACTTTGTAAGGACATGTCTAAGTTAAAATGAAAGGATAGAAAAAGACATACCATGCCAACACTAGTCATATAAAAGCCTGAGTGGTTATGTTATCAGACAAATCAAAGCTCAGGAAGGACTATGTTCGGGGATGGGGAGATACTGACATATAATAGACATATAGATCAGTAGAGGAACAGAGGATCAGAAACACACCCACACATGCATATGTCACAAAGTTTCCAGGGTGATTAATTCATCAGGTAAGGATGGTCTTTTCAACAAATGGTGCTGGAACAACTGAATGACCACATGAGAAACAATGAGCCCCAAACTTTACTTCACAATAATTAATTGAAAGTAAATCATGGGTCTAAATGTAAAAGCTAATGCCATAAAAGTTCCAGGAGAAAACATAGAAGAATGTATTAGCAAACTTGAGATACGCAAAAAATTCTTAAATAAGACAGAAAAAAAACAGAAATCATAAGAGAAAAAAATTAATGAATTGGACTCTGAAAATTTTAAATTGCTCAATGACACCAAAATTAAATTCATATGGCTGACATAACACTTTTATTCAGAATATATCAAAGACAATTACAAGTCAATAATAAGAAAACAATTTAATAAAAGAAGGCAAAAAAAGGGCAAAAAAATTGAATAGACATTTCACAAAAGAAGATATGCATACGACCAACAGGCACATGAAAAAGGTTCTCAACATCATCCGTCATAAGGGAAATGCATAAATTAAAGCCACAATGAGGTGCCACCTTCACACCTACTGGAGTGGGTGTAATGAAGAACACTGGCCACACCAGCCACTGGTGATGATGCAGAGCAACTGGGATGCTCAGACATCGCTCGTAAGAGTGGAAAATGGCACAACCACTTTGGAGAATATTTTGGCAGCTTCTTATAAATTTAAATGTGTACTATATATACCATAAGACCCATCAATTTCACTCCTTTGTGTCTACCCAAGAGAAATGAAAACATATGTCCACACAAAAACTTATGCACAGAAATGTGCATCGTAGCATTATGCATAGGAGCCAAACACTGGAAACAACATAAATGCCCAATGGGTAAATGGACAAACAAAATGTGGTTTATCCATACAACAGAATACTGTTTGTCAATAGGAAGTAACTGATACCCCAACAACATCGAAGAGCTCAGTGCTCAGCAAAAGAAGCTAGACACAAAAGAGAACATACGATACGAATCCATTTGAATGAAACCCTAGAAATGACAACTGTACCCTGTAGTGATTGAAGGCAGGTCAGCAGGTGCATGAGCTGGGGCTTTATGGGGTGGTTGACAGGGAAACAGAACAGGGGACCTTGGGGAACGATGAATATGTTCTGTATGTTGAGTGTGGTGGTGTTTGCACAGATGTATACATTTATCAAAACTCAAGTTGTAGGATTAAAATGAGTGCATCTTTTTTTATGACCACATTGACTTCACAATATCAAGATGTTTGTGCAACTGACAATGAGTGATTTGCTCTGCTAGAGCACAGGGTGGAAATATGGGCATCCTCTCTGCCTAGGACATTGTTTCACTTTGTTCTGGCTTTTGAGTTTTAATTTGTTTCGCCAATGTGTTTCTACATTCTCTTTCCTATGCGCAGTTTGCCGCACTATCTGCAGAGAAAGAAAAAAGTAACACATGAATTGAGTAAATTATTGTTTTATTTTACTTTTCATTATCATCTTTCAAAATATTAGAACTAGAGGGACCCAAAAATCACTAATTCATAGTCTTTACTGACGAGACTGTTACTTTCATTGGTGCATAAAACCACGTCATTAATTTACTTTCAGAAGAAATCAACCGCATTTTATTACTAAGCCTTGATTTAAGTCACTTTATACATGACACAGACAAAAGGACATTTCCCTTTTAAGGAAAATTATAAACACACACACCCAGCGCAGTCACTAACTCATGCGCTTTGGTGGTGAGATTGGAATGCAAGCCAGGAAAGCAAATCGCTGTAAAGAACGGGCTGTTCCCACAGTCCTATTAATCCTCCAACACCGATCTCCCGCCAAGCCAGCGGCCGGCCTAAGGAGAGAAGAATCTGCCGAAGAAGATGATGCTGTCGGACCCATTGTGCCTGATGAAGAACAGGAAGGGGTGGTCGCAGTGAAAAGTTTCATGGCCTGGCACTGATGTGACCCCGAAACCCGCCCCGGTGGCCGCTGCAGCCTCGGTACCTTCCTCCGTCACCGCCACAAAGGACCTGTGCAGGAACTTCTGGGCGTGCAGCCCTGAGTGCGGGGACATGCCCGAGTAGTCAGCCCCCCGCTCGCTGAAGGCGCCCCCCAAGCCCAGGGCGGCCAGCGCCGCCTCCAGGTCGTAGCTGTCCTCCACTTCAAAGCGGGGCAGGCGCAAGTCCACAGGCCTGTCCTCCAGCTGCCCCGGGCTAGTCCACTCTACTAACTCCTCGGGACTTATTTTATTTATCATCTATTAAGGAAAGGGGGGGGCAAGATTATCAATAAAAGTTTGAAACAGTTTAACACTGATCTGTATCCTTCAGAAATCATTAATTTTAGTAACAACAGTAGAAATTTCACTAGACCGTTGTCTTTATATAGCAGGCACTTGTCTTATATTTTCTCTATTTAAATTCTCTGTGCCTATGTGAAAAGTCAATAGCATTTAGTGAATTTTTAAAGATAAGAAATTTCTTATTCCATCGATCTACTGCATATTATTTCACATCTTACTATTCCCCTAATGTCTTTGCATATTATATATTTTTTATAGATAACAAAATATATGTTTATGTAAATTATATAAGCAAATTATAATTAATATATTATATTATTGTAAATAATGTAATGTTTATTATAATATGTAGTACATATTAATACATTTACATATAAATTATGCATTTACATAGTTGCAATCACAGAGAATGTCTGGTTTATTTTTTATAATGTAAACTTCTTTACACTACTGCATATCTCTCCTAAATATCTTTAATCTGAGAGATATTTTCACCAAATTGATAAATTTTCCCCAACATTCACCCATTCATTCACTTTACAAGTATCTATGTATCATGCATTGTAATAGATAATAGATTATGTTGATACAAAACATAATTATGATGATGAATTTCAAACTAGGTATCCTAGTGTATTTAATGCAGAAATTTTTAATTGACTCAAAAAAGGCAATTTTTTCTCCTGAATTATTTCCTTGGGATAATTTCCACAACTGGGGTGTTTGCGTCAGAGCAGGAATACTCTCAAAGCCCTTAAACATACTCCTATGTCGCTGTCCCACAGTGTTGTCCAATGTGTAACGAATTAGCCATGTTTCACAGCAACGGGACAACATCCAGTATTATAATATTATATGTGATAGGTGCTATATTGTTATAATACTGATGCTGTTCTGTGCATGTTATAGAGATAGAGACAGAGACACAGAGATAGAGACAGAGACACAGTCAAAGAGAGAGAGAGACAGAGAGATAGAGACAGAAACAGAGACACAGACAGAGATAGAGACAGAGACACAGTCAAAGAGAGAGAGAGAGACAGAAACAGAGACAGAGACAAAGAGAGAGAGACACAGAGATAAAAATAGAGACAGAGATAGAGACAGAGCGAGAGATAGAGTATGGCCTCTAATCGTTACAATAACACTACACATTAAAAACCATGAAGCCCATTTTATAGACGGAAAAATATTGAGTTTCAAGGAAGTTAAATAGCTTGAAAGGACACAACGCTGCTAAAGAGGAATCAGGGTCTGAAGCAAGGCCTTCCTGGCTTCAAAAGCACAGTGCACCGGCCACGCCAATACGTTAGCGGCAAAGTGGCAGGAAAACCTGCAGCCGCCGGCGCCCAGCACAGCCCCTCCTGCAGGCTCACCCGGCACTAGCTCGGGCGCAGGGCCCCCGGACGCCGACGCGAACACGGGCACTGCGAGGCCTTACCTCCTCCAGGCCGTCGACGTCGTCGGGCAGCAGCAGGAACATGCTCAGGTCGCCGTTCTTGTAGGGAATGCCCAGCAGTTTGGCCTGCAGGTCCTCCAGGAGGGCGAAGCTGCAGGAGCGGCGCTGCGCCATCATCATCACAGGCTTGCTCGTGCCCTGCGACACGCCCGGGCACCCGCGTCAGGGCAGGGCCGCCGGGCCAGCCCCCGGCCGCCGAACCCGCAGGTGCTGCCCCCACGCCCTGACGGAAACGCATCGGGGTTCACATCCCGTGAGCACGTCACTCCTGTAAAGCACCGCACCTTATCCAGCCAGAACGCCTCCTCCTTGGTGTGCTCTTTCTTGAACGCCCTGTCCCACTGCCCTTTAAAGGACACCACGTTCACCAGCACCAGCTTCGTGGAGCTGCTTAGAGTGGCATCTGGAAACAGGTCCTTGATTTTTTCTGCAAACGACAGCAACAGAATTGGCCCATCTTCAATATGTTAAGTGATATGCGTGGCAGACACCAGGCAGGGGGACTCGATGGGTCCTTAGCCTGGGCCAGGCCGGCACCTGCGAGCCCTGCGCAACAGGCTCACTGCCACCGCCTGTTCATCCCAGGGGACTGAGGTGTGAGGGGTGAAGAGCTCAGGCTCTGCCATCTGATTGCCTCTGTGAGCACCCAGTTTGGCCTCTTATCAACTGAGGAATCTCTCTCTGCCTCAGTTTCCACATCTGTAAAGCAGGAATGAAACCTGCCTCATAGGGCTGCTGACAGGAGTGATTTAATACATGGACAGCACTTAGATCCCTACCCGGCTCACAATAGGCACTCAGGAAATGTTAGCTATTATTATTTTTACCCACTTGATGTGGTTACCACCTGAGATTGAGAGATTTCTTATTTTATTGGAAAAGGAGCTGACATTCTTGTCTCTGGGTTCAGCCCACCTCAAACTCAATTCTAAAGAGTATTATCTTCGACCAACCTTTTGGTAGACCCTTTATTTTCCTACTTTAAAACCTTTTCATAGACCCTTTATTTTCCTACCTTTAAAACCTTTTATTTCCTTTGGGTTAACTATGAAGAAAAATGCATTCTGAAATGACAGATGTCTCCCTGATAACTGGAATAAAAAATGTGATCTGGAGCTCTAACGCTAAAGTATCAGCTATCCCCCGCCCCCGGGTATTTGCATATCACCTCTCCTCTCGGGAAGTTCTTGAGTGTTTGGCTCCCGCTAGGTGGGTAATGGGGAGGAGAGGGTGAAGTGAGGACTTTGTCACGTTCCCTGCTGTGGATGGGGCTGAAAGTTGTTATCACCCCCAAGTGATGCTCAAGTGGAGAGCAGGCCCAGGTAGCCCCAGCTGTAGGTAGCAAAAGTGGGTCTTGATGAGAGAGTTGACTGTTTCTCATTTGATAAAGAGAAAGGAAACCCTCTCTGACATTTCCACTTAAAGACCCAGACTCAGACAGAAAGGCTCTGATATAAAGGAAAGGATGTGAACCCGAGCAGACATGAGCCCAGTTTCAGGGCCCTCAAAGTTATTGTGGGGCACAACCATGTGCAAATAATTCTCCACTAAGTGTTTCCATGGAGTTGGCTCCTATGACCCCCTCTCTGGTTCTCCTTGACCCTCTCTACCATTTGCAGGGCCTCTTCCCTCCCCTCATGCCCAGGCCTGCCCTTCTGACCCCGTAAAACCCATACCAAGTCCCCTCTCAAAGCTTGTCCACCCTGGCCCCCCACGCAGTGCCAAGCACAGGGCTTCACTCACAGAGGGCACTCAAGGAGCTTTTTTATGATGAACGACCCATCCATACTCTACCATGTGTTTGGCTTTCAACCCAGGAATTAATCTTCTTTCGACTTTCATCTGCTGCATTTATAAAATCAACAGGTTCCAGAGATGCATTGTAATATTTCTCAACATAATCTAAGTATTTCTTTAGGAGAAACAGGGAAGGAATAAAAAGAGGTTGAAATTCAATGTATCCATTGCCAACATCTCCAAATGAGTTTAGCTGTATATCAAGATCCTTAACAATGTAAGCAGGGATTTTGAGGACCTGGGCAAATCACTTTGAATACTTCCGTGCATATTTTTATGCAGGTGCAATAGGGTTAAAGCAAAAATCAGATTTAAACTGCCAAGTTTAAAAAGGAGTTCTCGAAGGGCCTGGATGTCTGAAAAACAGGCATGGGGGACAGCAAGTGATCTGGGCCAACCCAGGCAGTCAATGTAGGCAGCATGCCACCAGGACCTACAGTCCCAACAGGGCCACTGGCCATTCACGAGCATGACTCACAGAGGTGGTGGACACAGCAATACTTACTTGAAGGAAAAGGTATGTCTTCTCTCCAAATAGCCTGTTGGCTATTTTCAGCTCATAATAATTATTGAGTTTGCTTAGTTCACTCAAAAGCATTTGGAATTGGTGGTGTATCTCTTCTGTCTTCTCAGTCTTCAAAATCAAAACAAAAACTCAATGAGTTATCTTAGCAAAAGCAAGCCTAGGTTCTTCCCCAGGAGGACATGGCTGCTGGGCCTTTCCCTCAGCTTGGCAGCCTTGAGGATGGCCCATGAGTGTGGTATATTCCCTGGATGTCAGGTGGCTTTTACACAAATCATCTGATAAGGTAAGTCACAACTGATCTCAGCTCCACAAAGAAGCCTGCTCCTTGGCCCAATACCACAGATCTTGCTTTTCTGGCTCGGGCTGCATTTTTCATCTCAAATGTAATTGCCCACCAAGTGTTTCATGTGCTTGCTTTTAGCTCCTCGCAATACTAAGTAACTGAGGAAAGTAGATGATTCTTCAGGTGACTCTTATCCACTTTAAATTTGGACATATCTGTTCTATACAGTGGATAAGAAAAGAGACTTTTGGTGGTATAAGTAGCCATTTGTCAGAGCTACACACTGGGCTGAAGTGAGACTTTTTTCCTTATGTCTAGGAGGGGAAAATATCTTATGTCTAGATATTTTTTGTAGAATCCATCAGTTTTCTGATTGAGGGCTGAGGAGTGAGTGCTCCATGGCAGGGCACTCTGACACAGCTCATGTCCTTAAAACAGAGAGCAAGACCACTCCCCTGCTTGTTAAGTGATGTCTGGCTACTTCCATCTGTGCTGGATGCGAGGGAGAGACATTTTAATTTTGAACTGAAAACCTTACCCTTAATTGATGGCACTAACAGAAAGGCCTTCTTCCTCTAGACTATAAAACCCATGAGTCTTTTGTTTGTTTCATCTTTTTATTTCACTAATGGCTACTCAATGGCCAAAGTAGTAGCTGGCACATAAAAAACATTCAGTTGATTCTGTGCATAACCAATAAACATTTGAAGACATTCAAATGGAAAGTGTAAAAGTGTGCTACTCAAGCAAAATATCTGAGGTTGAATTTGACCTTTGGCTCCCTCCTTGTTACTATGAGCCTTTAAATGTCCAGTGATCATTCATGACTGAGGTTGACTGACATGTGACATGAGCAGATCAAGGTATTGAAGCCTATGGGGAAAATGGATTGCTATAAAGAGAAGGGTGTAATCGGAGTATTTCTCCAGTGGGCCGGTTGTGACTAAGTTGACCTGAAAATGGAGAAAGGGAGTAAAAGCCTACAGTCAAACAGGTTTGAGGTCTGAAATCATACTACCTCTGTGGACTGGGAAACCACAAACTAAGAAATTAACTTAAAGTGGCACTAGGTTGGTAACATTCCAAGATCTTATTCCAGAAAAAAATTATCTATATTAGAAAGGTAACTGCATCTCAGGTTTCACAGGACTACCATAGATTACCAACCAAATATTAGTTCATATTCCAAAACTACAAATCATGAGAAAATAAGTCTCACATCAAGAATCAGATGAAAAAAATTGCAAAGAGCCATATTAGGCCCTCAGGACTTTAGATGTTGATATTATCAGATATCACACTTAAAAAGTGGCATATTGAGAAAAGATATTGAAAATATCTTTGAGAAAGAGGAGACAGTTATCAAGTTCCAAGTTGGTTTTATAATCAACTAGAATCTCTATATGTTCAATAAACATTGAAATTTAAAAGCTCAATAGATGAGTTAAACAGCCAGTTAGGCACTGCTAAATTAGTAGACTAGATAGAGCTGAATAATTGTCTCAGAATGCAGCTCACAGACAAAAAGTGATGAAATATGTATGACAGGTGAAGAAATCTAGAAGATAGAATAAGAATTCTAGCATTCTTCCGAAAGGCAAGAAAGAATGGAGAACATGCATTATTTAAAAAATTAATTGGCTAATTTTCCAGAATTATGGAAAGTATGAATTTTCAAAGCCCATCTGGTGTGGCTCAGTGGTTGAGTGTCTAGCTAGGATCTAGGAGGTAATGGTTCAATTCCTGGTCAGGGCACATGCTGAGTTTCAGGCTTGATCCCCAGTAGGGGGTGTGCAGGAAGCAGCTGATCAATGACTGTCTCTCATCATTGATGTTTCTCTTTCTCTCTCCCTCTCCCTTCCTCTCTCTGAAATCAGTAAAAACATATTTTTTAAAATTACGAATTTTCATATTCAGAAATCACAGTAGATCTGTCTTAGTAAATAAAGAAATCCACATCTAGACATACTATAGTAAAATTCAGAAACAACAAAAACAGACAGCAAAACTTAAATGCAGCCAGAGAGATCACCTACTAAAGACTGACAAATAAACCAACTTCTTAACAACAACATTGGACATGGAGAGTAGAATGCTATCTTCAAAAAGCTGGAGAAAATCTCAACCTAGAATGCAACATACAATTCAATATTCATTCGAGAACAAACAAAGCCCAGTGCAACCTGACAGCATCTACCATGAGCTAATCTTTACTAAAGAGGCTTCCCAGGAGTGATGTCATCAAGATGAGCAAATAAGAAGCGCCAGACTAGAGATACTGACTTAACAACAATACAAGAAACAAATACATTTGTAAGATATCCGGAAATGAGTTAAGAGGTTTTTGTATCCCATTGAGCATGAAACCAATTGACCTGAATCCTGGCCAAAAAAATTCACGGCATTTATTCACCAGAATCCCTACACACACATAAACACACACACACACACACACACACCATGATATGATTAGGGGAAAACTCCCAACTCCCAAATTATCCCCGGGGAGAGAAACAGAAGAGTGCAATGTACATCCAACCTTCTGACTTTCCCAGAAGCTGCCTGAGGGCTTGGTTCCTGTCTGGCCTGAACCTAAGTGCCCATAGGAACAGGGCACCAAGAGAGCCCCTGAGAACAAAGGCAATTAACATTCATGAATCTGCAGTACCACAGGCAGACACCAGGGGTCCTCCTGAGTAGAAATCTGCAAACTTCTTCAATCAGGAGGTTACCCGCATTTACCCAAAGGGAATTCATCCCCAGAAAAGGCTTAGCGGTCTCCAGGATCTCTAGTCAGCAGGAATTTTTTTGTTTGTTTTTTTAAATCCTTACTCGAGGATATTTTTTCCATTGTTTTTCAGAGAGAGTGGGGGGGGAGAGAGAGAGAAACATCGATGTGAGAGAGACACATCGATTGGTTGCCTCCCGCATGTACCCCAACAGAGGCCAGGGATGGAGCCTACAACTCAGGTAAGTGCCGTTGGCTGGAATTGAACCCAGGATCCTTCAGTCCGGATGCTCTAACCACTGAGTCAAACTGGCTAGGGCTCTAGTCAGCCTGATTTTTAAAAGATATTCTTGTGTGGCTGAGTTTCCAATTGCCAGATCCCAACAGAAGGCAACAAGCATGCAAAGAAAGGAGGAAATGTGACTCAATGAAAGGAACAAATTAAATCAACAACCTAACTTTACATCTCAAGGGACAAGGGAAAGAACAAACTAACCCAAAAGTTAAGGTTACATTTAAAGCAGAAATATGTGGGACCAGGAGTGGCTCAGTGGTTGAGCATGGGCCTAGGATCCAGGAGATTGCTGTTGGATTCCCGGTCAGGGCACATGCCCGGGTTGCGGGCTCCATCCCCAGTTGGGGGCGTGCAGGAGGCAGCCGATCAATGACTCTCTCATCATTGATGTTTCTATCTCTCTCTCCCTCTCCCTTCCTCTCTCTGAAATCAATAAAGATATATTTTTTAAAATAATAATAAAGCAGAAATAAACAAAATAGACAGTAAAAAAGACAAAAACAAGAGTTGTGGGGTTTTTTTTTAAAGAAGATCAACAAAATTGGCAAATCCTTAACTAACTAAGAAAAAATAGAATAATAACAAAAATTAGAAATGTCTGGAAATAAAAAGGACTATTAGGGGCTGCTATGAACAAGTATATATGTGAAAGTAATGAATAACCTAGAATAAGCAGATAAATTCCTAGGAATATACAACCACCCAAGACTGAATGATGAAGAAATAAAAATGTGAACAGACATAAATAGTAAGAAGACCATAATCAAAGACCTCTAATAAAGACAGATAGTTTCATTGGAGAATTCTGTCAAATATTTTAGGAAGAATTAATACCAATCCTTTGTAAAGTCTTCCAAAGACTTGAAGAAGAGGGATCATTGTCAAACTCATTCTATGTGGCTAGAACTACCCTGACACCAAAACCAAAGACATCAGAGATGAAAACTATGTACCAATAACCCTGATGAGTATTGATTCAAAAAACCTCAACAGAATACTAGCAAACCAAATTCAACAGCACATTAAAAGGATTATACACCACAACCAAGTAGGATTTATACCTGGAATGCAAGGACGATTTGACCTAATAATTCAGTCAATGTAATACAGCACATTCATACCGAAAAACGAAACCCACATGATTGTCTCAATTAATGTAGAAAAAGCATTTGACAAAATTCAGCACCCTTTTATGATTAAAAAAACACACCCAAAAGACTAGAAATACAAGAAATCAACCTCAAAGTAATAAAAGCCATTTGTGCAAAATCCACAGATATTATCACACTCAGTGGTGAAATGAAAGCTTTTCTTCCAAAATCAGGTAAAGACGTCCACTCTCACTACTGCTGCTTAACATATTCAACATAGTACTGCACATCCTACCCACAGAAACTAGAGAAGAAAATTAAAAAGGGGAATGCAAATTGAAAGTAAAAGAAGTAAAATAACGTCTGTTCGCAGATGACATGATCTTATATGCAGAAAGCCTTAAAGAGTCCACAAAACGAGTGACAGCTAATAAATTAAGTCAGCAAGTTTAGATACAAATCTACATTCAAAAATCAGTTACATCTCTATACACTAACAAGGACCAATCCAAAAAGTAGTAATCCCATTGACTTAGTACAAATAACCGCATTTACTATAGTACCAAAAAGAATGAAATACGTATGTATAACTTAACTAAGGAGGTAAAGGACTTGTATACTGAAAACTACAAAAATTTGCTTTAAAAAAGTTAAAGGAGATACAAATAAGTGGAAAGACATCCCATGCTAGTGATTGGAGAATGCAATATCATTAAATATCTGTATTACCCAAAGTGATGTATAAATTAGGTGCAATCCTGATTGAAATCCCAGTGGCATTTTTTAAAGAAATAGGGGAAAAATCCTAAAATTCATACAGAATCTCAAGGGACCCTGAGTAGCCAGAGCAATCTGGAAAATAAAGAACAAAGTTGGAGACCTCAGACTTCCTGATTTCAAAACATACTACAAAGCATCAGTAAGTAAAATGCCGTGGTACTGGCATAAAGAAAGATATAGGTACCGATGGAAATAATAGATAGTTCAGAAAGAAATCGTTGCTTAAATGGCCAAATAATCTTCCACAAGGGTGCCAAGACTACACAATGAGAAAAGGACAGTCTATTAAACAAAAGTGCTGGGGAAACTGAATATCCGCATGAAGAAGAATGAAGTTTGACACCTTACCTTAAACCACATACCAAAAAAAAAAACCCAAACTCAAAATAGGTTAAAGACCTGCAATAAGACCTACAAATATAGAACCACTAGAAGACATAAGGGGAAAACTTTAGGACACTGGATTTGGTAACGATTTCTTGAGAATGACATCAAAAGCACAGGCAACGAGGCAAAAATAGACAAATGGAATTACATCAAACTAAAAAACTTCTGATCATCAGACAATCAACCAAGTGAAAAGACAGCCTGCACAAAGGGAGGAAATACTTGCAAATGATATATTTAATAAGGGTTAATATTTGGAATATACAAGGAGCTTCGACAACTCAACAACACCACCACCACCAAAAATAAACCAATGACAAATATGGGCGAAGAACTTGCATGGGCAATTCTCCAAAGAAAGCATACCAGTGGCCAACAGCATCTGAAAAGATGCCCAACATCGCTAATCATAAGGAGAGTGCCAATATCAAAACCGCAATGAGATATCGTCTCACACCCATTAGGAAGGCCACTATAAAAAGAACAGGAAAGAGCAAGTGTTAGTGAAGATGTAGAGAAGCCAGAACCCCTGTGCATTGTTGGTGCAAATCTAAAATAGTGTAGCTGTTACGGAAAATAGTATGGAGGTTTCTCAAAATTTAACAATAGAATTAACATATGATCTAGCAATCACACTCCTGGGAATGTATCCAAAAGAATTCAAAGCAAGATCTCAAGGGATATTTGCACATCCATGTTAACTGCAGTTCTTCATTCACGACACCCAAACACTAGAAGCAACCTAAGTCTCCATCAACAGACGAATGGATAAAGAATGCGTAGTCTATAAATACAAAGGAATATTATGCAGCCTTTAAAGAGAAGGAAATGCTGTTGCATGTGTCAACACGGATGAATCTCAAAGACATTATGGTGAGTAAAATAAACCAGTCACACACAAGCACACAAAAAAACAGATACTGTATGCGCATATGAAGTATCTAAAGTAGTCACAATTATAGAAACAGAAATTATCAATCAATCAATCACCAGGCCCAGGAAGTTTTAAATCCAAATTCTGAACAGAATACTAGGTGTGTTTCTAAATTTATAAAAACTCTTCCAGAGAATAAAAAAAAAGAGGAAACATTCCCCATCTTAGGAGTCTAGTGAGACTTTGATATCAAAACTAGAAAAGGACAAGACAAAGAAAAATAGTACAGATCGATTATGTTTATAACATAAATTTTTTAAAAACGCTTAAAATATAACCAAATCCAATTCAATAATGTATAATTTTAAAAATCATGATCAAGTTGATTATCCCACAGATGAAAAAATGACAACATTAGAAATTCTATTAATGGGATTCACTCTTTAACAGAGAAAATAAATCATTGATCACCAATAGATACAGAAAAATATATACTTATTTATATGTGTATGGAAGGATAGATGGATGAAAATGTATTGCTGGGGATTGTAAGGCCGGTGGGATCTCAGGTCTGACTTTCTTCTTACAACCATATGAAATGGGCCTGTATACACTGCTGAGAGCAACAGATGTTGGAATCAGCCCTTTTGCAAACATTAGGTAATATTTAATAAAGTGGAACCTGCATACACCCTACCTCCCAGATATATGCTATAGACCAGCGCTGTCTCATAGAAATAAAATGCGAGCCACAAATGTGAGCCACATACTATGTTAAAATTTCTAGTATCTCTGCTCTATTTTTCCTCATTCCCACAAAGGTTCTATTTGGGAGGGTAAGTGCTCTCAAACCACTGTGCACCTTGACTGAGTGGACAGCGGAGCAGCTACCTGCCCCAACTCTCATACAGAGCCTGGGAGGAAGCCTGACTCTCCACGTAGGCACTGGAGGAACCCAGACGACCTGGCCGTGTGGGATGTGAAATGAACAGCCCGTATGACTGGGTGACTTGACCCCTATTTTTAAGAGGGTCTGGGACTGAGCTATAACTGTCAGGGCAGATGTTACCTTCCTGAGAGCTCTAACCATCTCCAAATGTCAACCCCAACCTTCGGACTTAACCTCTCTCCCATGTTTGCATACTCTGTCCTTTGCACGAGGCATATACAACCCTAGAGCTGGAAGAGACCCCAGGAAGTCATTAATCCTGTGCGAATATTTTTTTTTAAATAAAACATCAGAGCAGGAATAGGGGAAACAGGGAACTTAAAATAAAAATACAGTGTAGAGCCCGGCCAGGCGTGGCTCAGCAGTTGAGCATCGACCTAGGATCCAGGTGATTGGGGTTCGATTCCCGGTCAGGGCACATGCCCAGGTTGCGGGCTAAGCAGCCGATCAATGACTCTCTCATCATTGATGTTTCTGTCTCTCTCTCTCCCTCTCTTTTCTTCTCTCTGAAATCAATAAAGACATATTAAAAAAAAAAATACAGTGTAGTAACAATATCACCTATACCACCATGCCACCACTGGGCAAGTCACCAGTGTGTTCCAGGCACTCTACTGGGCACTCTACAAGGCCCAAAGAAGATGAATAATTTGCCTAAAGCAGCACAGCTGTTAACTGACTGGGTCAGGATTTGAACCCATGTCTGTTTACCTCCAAACCCATCCACTCTGCTGTAGGGACTCCTCAGTCTGCTGGCCTTTACCAGTATCTATCATAGTGGTTAGTGTGCATTCAAGATAAGGTCTCCTCTTAACACTAAGGGTTTGTTATAATTGTATAACCCTAGTGACACTGTTTCACTGCTGTGATTATTACTGCTTAAAATAGAAAGTGTGAGGTAGTCCCTCTTCCACACATTTCCCCAGTGAGGCCACATCTGCAAAGCCACCTTAGTGACGTGGTAAGGCAGGTCTCCCACCTCTTTTTCCTCGGCTTTCGGTCTTGAGTTTTCTGTGTCTTTTTCAGAGAAGAGCACCTGAAAGGGACAGAAAATACGGTGGTCAGAGCAGGGAAAACCTCCCACAGAATCAGTCAGGGGATCGTGGGCATTTGTTAAAGTCTCCTCAGGGGCACACAGATAACATTGGTCTCCTTGCAAAATCATGAACAGTCTGATTGTCTTCAGAGGAGCCTGCAAATGCTTCGCCCGTGCATGTCTTCATCTTTGATGTGTCCTTTATAGCCTAGTGGGGGTTATGCAACTTCTCCTGATAGGTCTTTAATTATCAGGTTAATGGTTTTGGACGGGGCCTCACCCAGCCCTCACCCGGAGGAATTCTGAGTGCCAGGGAGCAGATGGCCTGGGGAATCTGGAGAGGGAAGAGGGCTTTACTGATAGACCTAAAGCCGCTTCATGTCTTCACACGCTTTCTTTGTTTCCTGGCCCATGGGTCAAGAGGAGCATGTTTTCCAGGTAATTCTAGAGGGCTCATCCCCAAAAAAGGCTGCTCGAGAAGGAGTGGCAACCCCCCACCTACCTTCTGCAGCTGGGCAGCGGTGGCCCCTCGGGCCCCCAGGAGGAGCATGCCGATGGCAGTCGAGATGCTCGCGGGGGAAAAGAAGACGTTGCCACTGTTTCTTTTACTCAGCTCTTTGAAAAGATCAAACCCAAACTGAGTGGTCGCTGCTCCAAGCGACTCCATGAAGATTCTAGAGAGATCTAGAACAGCAACAGCAATCAAAACCAATACAAATTAATACTGAGTGTGAACTGTAATTGAAAAATATTATTTCTCAAAAAAAAAAAGAAACAACAAACCAAATGAGCACTTTTCACTTGGAATTGCTTTGGGTCATGGGAACCCTCCCTGCTTCTCTCTCTTGCATTGATCCATAAAAGAGGGTTTATGGACTATTTCAATAAACAAATTAAAGTCAGACACAGAGACAAGCCTGGACTTGAGCTGCAGAATTCTCAGGAGGCGTTTCAGGCTCACCTCCTCTGACAACGATAATGGCCACCAACGCCTTTGGAGGTGATGGGTATGTTTATGGCCTTGATCACGGTGATCAAGTTGTGTACCTTAAATATGTAAGCTTTGTGCATATCAATTATACCTCAATAAAGTATTTTCTTAAACTTAAAAAGAAAGAAAGAGGGATTTCCCCCCTCTGGGTGGAAGGTCCCTGCTGCGTGCTCTTCGCCCCTTCGCTCGGCCTTCTCTTCAGCAGAGACGCGCACCAGCCGGGCACCGCCCGGTGCTTCTCGGTTCTCGGTTCCCCAGGGAGCAAGGTGACCGCCTGGCACTTGACTCTCCCTTGCTCTCTGTCAGGACCTGCCTGCCCGCCGCCTCCTCCCTGAGGTAAGCTCCCAGGCAGGCCCAGTCCTTGCCCTCCTTGCCCGGCTTGTCCAAATGAGGGACCCATGGCCAGGCCGGGGGAGGCGGGGGAGCCCCATGCCGCCGATCCAAGCATTGTTCCCCCAGCCAGCCTTAGAAATAATCAAGCCAAGAGTCATCCTTCTCTGATACTTTCTCAATTGATTCAAAATCCTGTGCAGAGGCGATAGGGTAAATTAACTCTCTTAAACCCCAGTCCCTAGCTGCATGAAAACTTGACTCTGGGCTCAATTTTTCCTCCACAATAATGACATATAGATTATTAACTGAGAGTGAAAGGCTTTCCTTTTTATAATTTTCTATAGAGTTTTGAGTTTGTACAGTGAGTTCATATTACTTTTGTTATCTCATCAAAAAAAATTTAAGAACAATTAATATTTACCCAAAATAAACAAAATACATTTTATATTTTCTTCACCTCCAGCTAGCTGTGTTATAATTAGTTAATAAAGGCTTTAAGAAAAAAAAAAAATCCTAAAACAAGAATGAGATTAGGCAGAATAAAATTTTTTGACAGCCTACATACTTAGGGGAGCGGGGTGTCTTTGCCATCAAGGGCCCACCGCTGCCTGCTAGGGCATCCAACATCTGCTGTGGAGATTTCCATTTCACCCCAGGTTGCCTTGCAGGTTAACCCAGAAATACAATGAATTAACTTGCTGTGAAACAACACGAAGAAGATACAGTCTCATGGCTATGTAGACACTGAATTAAATCAGATCACCCCAAGGAAAGTTATGCACAATAAAAGGTCTTCTTTCAAATCAACAAACATTCTCAAAACACAAAGAGTCTTCAGTTGGAACTGAAGAAAGAACTTACCTGGCTTCTGGAGAGACAGAGGTGGCTGAGCATGGACCCGGGAAGCACGTGTAACATGAGTAATTGAGATCTTTAATTTATATCTCTCTCTCTGCCTCTCCCTAGTCATTACCATTTTTGCATTTCCAGTGAAACAACCTTTGGTTTCTCAATGATGATGTCCTTCATAAAATTAGCATGCAAGATTTATGACAAAATTGAGGTTGAATTTCCTATTTCTTTCCTTCATGGCCATGCAGTTATGCACTTGAAGTTGTGGGAAATGCACTGTCAACTGTAGCTCAAATACAATACACTTTAGACATAGAGGAGGAGGGTTGCAATTTCTCACTTCTCTGAAATCCCTCAGAAATCCTTTTAGGGTGTCCAAGTACAAAGAGATCTAAATTAACAAGAAAACAAAATAAAACTAAAAGCAGGAGCTCAACTGAGGACCAAGGGCAGCATTAGAACAGTCAAGTTAAATGAATCATGACCCAAGCAAGGGGAGACCTTAAGAGGGCCTTCAACCCTAATGATATTGGGGATCCTCTGAGAAGAATTGGTTCTCCACATTGGGTGCACATTAAAATCTGCCAGGGAACTTTAAAAAAAAAAAGTCTATGCCCAAGCCCACGTAACTGAGTCAGCATTGCTGGGGTGGGAACCAAGCACCAGAATTTTTATCACCCCAGGTGACTTAATGTGCAGCTGAGGTTGGGAACCACTGGTTTGTAGCCACAGGAAGCTCTGAATCAATGCATACTTCATTTACCACAGATGTACAGAGCTATGTCCTAACAAGCCCCATCTCTATAATTAAGTTAACTTTGGGGTTGCATTATGTGGGGGATGCCAAACGCAAAGAAGAAAATGAAAGAAACTGCCTCGCTAGAAAAGTAGTGAGAAAAAGTCATGAGAAAAGTTTAGGCAGGCAGCTAAACACACACACATACACACACCAGCTCTTGTTCTCAAGCATCCTGTTCATTAATTATGATCTCTCCTTTTAATTCATTCGATAAACATTTATTGAGATTCTACTATGTATCTCATTGGGCTAAGCGTCAATAATTCGTAAATATCCAACAAGCTTGTTGATGTCAGGAGAACAATACTACTGAAAAAAACCTCAACAGGAAGTTCCACCTCCAAATTCCAGTTTTTCCTGCCAACCCTGGGGCACCCCTGCCGGCTCTACTAGTTCATTAAAGGAAGCAGCGCTTGGACTCAGGGCGTGGAGATCCCTCACATTAGCCAGCAGCAAACCCTAGAAGGACATCTACATCCATCCCTCCGTGCGAGTGTCTGCTAGGGAAGCAGCTCAGCTCTGATGCAGTTTCCAAGGGCTGCCTGATGTCTGTGCCAATCTCAATGCTCACAGTTTGCTTTCTAAAAAAATATTTTGATTACAGCTCTTTAAGCAAACTCAAAGCAGTATGTCATTAACTTTGTTTCTAACTGTCTCTGAGAAATATGTAAACTGAGGAAGTTTGGAAGGAATCAGCACTTAGTTGTGGAGTTAACCCTGGATGCCAATGAAATGAAAAAACAAACAAAACCTCATAGATACAGATTGCCAAAGGGAGGGTGACAGGGGGGAGGGTAGTAAAGGGGTCAAACATATGGTGACAGAAGATTTGACTTTGGGTGGTAAGCACACAATGCAATATACAGATGATGTATCGTAGAATTGTGCTCTTGAAACCTATATCATTTTATTTATCCATGTCATCCCAGTAAATAAATTTTAAAAAGGAAGTAAGTATGACATGGAATCCTTGAGTTGGCAATAATGCTCTATGTTTTAATCAGTTTGTCTTCTAATTTCTTTCTCTGGGACCCTAGATTCCAGTTCCATTGCCCAGCTATTTTCATTGCCCTCCGCTTCTCCTGAAGCATTTCTCTACCACCAGACTTTCACAGGGATGCCTGGCTTTCCCCTGAGACCACCACACCCCACAAAGTCTTCAGCGGGGACAGCCACTCAGATCTTGAGATCAGGAAGCAAGGTGCCCATTTGTCACCTCTCTCCCGCTTTTGCTTTTTCCAAGCCATTCTCCCTTCAGTCACTTGCAGTGTCCCTTTTTGGGGTCACAACATCTCGCTGTGCCACACTTTCCCTGACCATAGCTTCCCACCCCAGTGCTTGGCATATAGTCCTCCTGTCGCCCTAACCACTACCACCCTCTGGAGGTCTTCACAGCCCAGGTGTGGGCATCCCTCACTTCCATGACCCTCGCCTCCCGTCTCCTCTAGAAGCCCACATACATGGCCATGCTTTGGGCGCTGCCATCACCAGGGCCTGCTCCTGCCATAAATGACTGGACACCAAAACTTCTCCGTCTGGTTACAGGTGCCCATCCTTGATCTTTAGAAACCTAATTTTCAATATCATCACAACC
The DNA here is from genome assembly GCF_054644295.1 of Miniopterus natalensis. NCBI lineage: Eukaryota > Metazoa > Chordata > Mammalia > Chiroptera > Miniopteridae > Miniopterus > Miniopterus natalensis. The sequence goes on along the minus strand of NC_142087.1, from coordinate 71,924,454 downwards.
TCCCATCATTGGACCCCTCCTCCTTTTTCTTTCATCAGTCCCATCCAGTATCAAAACTGTCCCAAAGGTAGATAATATGTTAATAATTAGAAACTATAAAAGTGGTTTCTATGCTTATGAGTGAGGACAGAAAATAATTAAGCCCTGAATCAGAGTACTAATGAGCTTCGCACCCCATTCCAAGTTTGGCACAACCCCTGCGTGTCTGTTACTGATTCTGCCTTGTAACATTTTCGTCTCCAAGCCTGTAACGTTGTAGTGGATGCTGCTGGGGTCCTACCCAGTCTCCCTTAACCAGCCAGTGTTTCTATCACCTGCTTGCTGGCCTGGCTGGTCGTTCACATCTGCCCTTGTGTCTGTCGAATGACTCAACTAAATGGAAACCACCTACCTGGGAATACACAGTACCCCACGCCTGCCAGGGCACACCTCAGGTGTGACTCACTGGCATGAGGATATTAAAGGACAGGACGGTCCCCTTACATCAAAATAGGACTCATTTTGTAAATGCAATTTGTCATCCAGAGCTTTCCCCATAGGATCCGACTGAAGCCAATGTCTTGCTGAGGCCACGTGAGTGTTTAACATGTTTTTCTTACCTTGTCCTGCTTCTCTCAAAGACAAGCCCCTATCACCTCCCCCACCCCCACCCCCCCAATACCTGAACAAGAATCCTTGTCTTTGGCTCTGCTTCTAGGGTAGCTGACCTAAGACAAATGTGCTTTAATGGGGGAGAGAAATTGTCATCTTTACATATTGAGCCAGGAACGTGTTCACCTTACAAGTCCTTCAATAGCATTTACAGATAGAAAGAAATGGAGAAAGAGAGGGACTTCTCTCTGTGCTGAAAAAAAACAAGCACGCCCACTATCACTGCCTCCATTCAGATGGGACCAGAGACAATCAGGCAGTTGATTAATTCATTCATTACTTAATTAGTTAAGAGTTTCAAGATTCAAAATGAAAAAAAAAATCATTCACAAAGGAATTGACACATCCATTATAAGAATTAAAAAGTGAGTTTACCAAGATTGATGAATACAAGGTCAGTATAAAAAAAATCAAATTATTTTTTATATACCAGCAATATACTGTTAGAAAATGGAAATTTTTTTAAATATATGATTTTTAAAAGTACCAAAGAGCATCAAATATTTATTAAAAATGAAAGAGATAGTTTATTTGTGGTTTGGAAGACTCGATATTGTAAAGATGTCAGTTCTCTCAAAGTTGATCTCTACAATCTCAGTGAAATCCCAGGAAGTTTCTTTTTTTTTTAAATCAAAAAATTGGCCAGGGATTCCAAATTTATATGAAATAGCAGAGATCCTAGAATAACCGAAAACACCCTTAAAGATGGAGGAAGAGGGCCTGTCAGATAGTAAGACCTGTCCTTAAATAACTAAGTGCGGTTTGGGCAGGGGAGAGGCCAGAGCGCACACCTGCACGCGCGGGCACGCCGGACTCTTCCGAGAAGTGCGGCTTAAGGGCGGTGGGAAGGGGGTGTTTTCAGTACATTGCGCTGAGTCCTCTGGGTATCCATACAGGTAAAAATAAATCTTCACTACTGCCTCACACCATATACGAAATATCCACTCTAAATGAATTGCAGAGGCAAATGAAACAAGCAAAACTGTTAACATTGATAGTAAATATTACTATTAATTACTATTACTGGCTACATAAACATTAAAAGTTTTCATTAATCAAAAAATATATATTATTAAAGTTGGACATATATATACCCTGTGCCTGCAATTCCACCTCAGGTGTATGCCCACCAGAAATGTGTGCTCCCGGGCACCACGAGACATGCACAGCAGGGGAGCGTGCAAATGGAATGTGTTATAGTCACACCGGGAAATACTACACAGCAATGACAGTGAAGGGGCTAAAGCTTAAACAGGGAGGGGGCTAAAGTTTAAACAACAAAATGGATGCATTTCACAGTGCTGAACAGGAAGGGCCAAATGCACAAGAATATATACTATCTGATTCTATGTATATAAAGTCCAAGAGTAGGCAAAACTAAATTATAATGCTACATATCAACAGACTGTTCTACCTTAAAGAAGATGAAGAATGTAATAAATGGGAAAGAATGCAAAGGGGGATTTGGGGTGATGACACTGTTACATTCCTTTACCTGGGTGGTAGCTGCATGGATGCTCTGCCAGAGCAGAAACGACAAAGCTAAGAAAGTGGGAGAAGATGCTAGAAAGGAAAATGAGAAGATAGATAAAGTCCATCTATTATTGCCTAGGTCATAGATGAAAGTCAAAATCTATTTTAAGTACTAAAAAGCTAAGTAAGAAAAAGAGTAGTGTAAAGTCATTATATAATGCTATAGTATAAAAGCAACATCTACAACAAGCAAACAAAACAACTTCCCTAAATGTCACAAGGAAAAATGAAAAAGAGGGAAAATTTAAAAGAGTGAAATGAGACAAAATGATTCTGATGTTCATATGGGGGGGGTGGCGGGGAAGCAGACAAGAATAAATAGAAAAACATCAAAAATTTAAAGCAATAAAGTCTCTATAATTAAAACACTGTGATGTTGGCACATGAGCAGACAGGCCAAGGAACAAGATAACAGTCCATAAATAGACCAAGGCACATATGGAAATTAGTATATAATAAATGCGCTATCTCAGATTCCTGAGGGACAAAGAGGTGTTTTAGTCAGTAGTGTTGGACAAATGGAGAGCCATTTGGAAAAAGATAAAAATTGGATCCATACTTCGCCTTACATGCCAGAACAAATTCCATTTCTATCAGAGATCTAAATTTTTAATTCTGAAATCACACAGGTAATGGGGGAGAAGGAATGAGTAAATTATTTTACAGCCTGAACATGAGAAAAGCCTGATTTAAAATCTGGAAGCAATAAAAGATTGATCAATTCAACTTACGAAAACTCAAAAAATAACTTCAGTTTTTTGGGGGGGTTTGGCCAAAGAAAAAATAAATGCAATAAACAATGTCAAAGAGAAGTGATATTTGTTTACTTGAAAGGTTGGAATCTAGAAAAGATATACTAAAGTTATCCACTATTTTTGTAGATTTTTTTCCATTTCTTCTTTTATGTGTACTTCCTGGTATTTAGAAATTATACTATTAAGTGATACTAATTTTTCTTTTTTAGATGGCATCTTTTATCAAAGTGAAATATTTATGTTTGTCTCTATTACTGTTTTGGACGTTGATTTGATTTGATTTTTTTATCTGATATTATTGTGATTCTCACTTCCCTCCTGTTACTATTTCTCTGGTATCTCAATTTCTCTGTCATTATTTTAATTTTCCCTTTGTTTTTGCTGTCTCCTACACATAAATCTATGTCTTTTGAATTCAGTCTGTCTTTTAATTGTCCAAGTTAACTCATCCGTACTTCTTGGGACTAGTCATATTTCAACTTATTTGCCGCCTTGTATACGCCATGCTCTCTTGGTGGGTTTCTCTTCTTTTTTACATTTCTTCAAATTGAGCAAGAGTTTTTCATTCTTTTTCCCCAGAATAGTTTTAAATTATGCATTCTCTCTCCATTCTTCAACTGGTTATCCTTAGGTTAACACAAATATCCAAACATGAATTTCTGTTAATGTGGAAGATCACTCTGTTCTCCCTTGCATCCCCTAAAATATAACAAAGAGTTTTATTTCTATCTAATTCCCTCTTCACTCCTCAACACCACCATTTCCCACCTGTCATATCGACATCACCTGAATCTTAATTTTTAAATTATTTATTCTAATTTAAGCTTAAATCATGTATTAACCTTTTTTTATTTTGGGGGACACCACTGTTACACATATCCCACATTTCTTCTCCAATTCATCTTCTAAATTCTTTTAGAACAGAACTTCTAGGTATTCTTGCAGGTTGAAATGTGCAGATAGCACACTTAGAGTCCTTGCTCACACTTGAGTAATAGTTTGTATGGATACACGTTTTTGTTTCATAATTTTTTCTCTCTCTCAGAACTGCAAGTATTGCTCTGTGTCTTCCTGAAGGATCAAAGAGAAGCCCGAACACAGCCTGATTCTCACTCCATTGTAGGAGCTCTTCTTCTTTTCATGACAAAGCTCTTAGAACGCTTCCTTTTTCCTTGATCTTCTATAATTTGTGCTACAGTGTGGAAGTGTAGTTCCTCCATGGGCCCTCTCAATCACATGACTTTTTTTTCAATTCTGTACATTTTTCTTTCCTTATATCTTTGAGTACTTCCTCCCCACTCCCTCAGAACTCTATTCTTGAAATCTTCCTTGATAAGCATTGGAACTTCTTAAACTACCTTGCATGGCTCCTAACATTTTTCAGTACTTTATCTTTTTTTCTATGTTTTGTAGAATTCCAAGGTTCAGTCTTCCAGCTGACTTATCAGCTGTGCTCATTCTGCTACTCAGTCAACTTACTAACCTTTCTGTAATAATTAAGTTTATTTCCAAGAACTCTAAAGAGATATTTAAATAATTCCCTGTTCTTATTTTATACTTTTAATGTCTCTTGTGTGACCTATTACTCTGTCGAGGTTGATGTCTTTCTTTCAAGAGCTGCTTCCTTTAAACATTCGGTAATCTAGATTATATGCTTATCTCTGTGTTTGAGATTCCTCATTAGACTGTATGAATGCTGTTTTACAGTCACCACAGCCTACCTTGGCAGTTTAGGAGTGGGAGCGGCCAGCGTGCTTCCAGGCAAGGGTACCAGCTGCTTATAACCATTAAGCGGGAACTTGTCCTTCTCTTTGACAAAGGCCGTCACCTGGGGCACTGCTGTGCGCCTATGACTCAAGCAGACACACCTACTGCTCCATCCTGGGGGCAAAGACCTCTGCGGCTCACTGCCTCTCACAAGGCGGGAAGAGGGAGACGCACACCTACTGGCTGCTCCTACTGAAGTGCTACTCGAACCTGTCCCCACAATGGCTGCCCGCCTCATAACTCCTACTGCTTTCTGAATTTTCCACCTCCAGACTTAAAGGACACCGGCACTCTCAACTCTGTTGGCCACCTAAAACTTGATGTTGGGGAACCCTCGGCCCTCAGAGTTTCCATGTGCAAAATAAAGAAATGGATATAAATGACCTCTTGTATTCTTTATTTCTCCTTGGAAGGATAGACAGAGCCATGGTTAGAAATCCACTGTATAATATCCAGCCAGACAGCCTGGTTCAAATCCTTGTTCAACCATTTGCTACCTGAGTGACCTTACACAAATGACTTCATCTCTCTGTGCCTCAGTTCCTCATCTGTTAAATGTGGCTAATATTAATAACACCTCGTAGGATGATTGAGAGGATCAAATGGGCTGACATCTATCAAGGTCTTCAGTCAATACCGGTTCACAATCAATATTCAATAAATATTAGGAATTATTATTGTTCTAATTCAGAGATTTCAAGGCTGCAATCTCATTCAGGATATCAAAACTCACCCCCTACCCACTATAAAAAAATAAATAGTGCTAAAGAGAAGAGTCACACAATTTGAGGACAGCATTAGGGTTCAAAATTAAGAATTTCTCTTCTTCCTTTGTCCACTGAAATCACATTTTCACTGAGGGAAATTATTAACTTTTCGGAATGTTTGACTGCATTGGATTCTGCTCAAAGCGACAAGAATTTCATTTCAGTTCCTATGATGTTTACTAGGTGCTGGGGGTTAAACATATACTCAACATGCAAAAATATATCGGAGAAGAATTTTCTGTTGCATTTACAACCTGACTCAGCATGAAATTCTTTAATCACATATTTTCCCCTCAAACTTTTACACTAGATTTTATTTTCTTCAGAAATTGAACACAAATGTCTGAGGGCCATCTGATTGTTTATCTTTTTAAGTAAATTTTCTTTCCTGCCCAAATGCTCATAGAATTATTTTCTCAAACTTTTATTTTTTTTAAGTTTTTGGGATGTTTATCTTTGTTTATTTTTCTTGGAAATCAGTGTAATCAGGTGACTAGGTTAAGAAATTTTTTGAAATTATATCTTTGGCTATTGATTTCATACCAATTAATCTGCTTCTTTTCTCAGAAACACCATAATTCTTGGGTTTACTTTCTGCTCTCTCTTTGTATCTAACAATTTCTCTCCTACGTTCTAAGAGAGACACTCAAATACCCCCCGCTCATCACTAACTAAATTTTCCAGTGCATCGGTTTTGCTGCCTTATTTCCTCTAAAATCTATTTAAATCCTGCTGTTGCATTTTTAGTTCCCTAGAAGCCATTTTTTTAAAAAATATTTTTTTTTAATGATTTTTGAGAGAGAAGGGAGAGGGAGAGGAAGAGAGAAACATCTATGTGAGAGTGAAACATTGATCAGCTGTCTCTTGCATGCTCCCTGCTGGGGAGAAGCCTGCAACCTGGGCATGCACTCTGACCAGGAATCAAATTGGCAACCCTTCAGTGCGCAGGACGACACCCTACCAACTGGGCCACACCACCCAGGGCCCTAGCAGTCTTCTTACAATTCATTCAGTTCTCTCACACCTTATCACAGTTTATCTTCACGGATGTCCCTTCCAATTCCACAGATGTTCTTCCTTCTTTTTTTCCTTCTTAAATCCTATTAATCTTCTACTTCTTGCCATAAATCTTTCCCTGAAATCTCACTTTTTGTCTCTACCATGATGTATCCCTTCCTTATTTGACACTATTTTTTTATAACCCTATAGTTTTTACCCATTTATTTAACCTTGGCTATGGATTGATGTGTTCAGAATCTATGTTTGTCAGCAAAGGGTGTGTGGCAACAGCAGGTTTCTGTCGGCCCCACTGTTGTACATTTATTTGATTGCTTCTTAAATCCTTGTCACGCATCTGTAGCTAAGACATTGTTTGATGCATATCATGGATAACATTATTTGTAAGGGAAATGGTATATTAGAGAATATTTAAATTAAATATTAAGTATAGAGAATACATTGGCGAAAGGTATGCATTTGTGGGGTAAGTTTTGTGTTATTTTTATTGAGTAAAAGGAAAGAATAAGACGCTGGATTGCAGAAAACAAGAATATAAGGTGACTAATGTGGATGAAGTTGGCATCCAACTGAGGAACAAAGGAATCATTCCACTGAGGCCACTGCACACCTTCTTTGCACAGTCACCCCAGCTACAGGGCCTCCGCCACAAGTTAATAACAGTGTAATAAAACAATATCATGCGTGCCAAAGAAGTAAACAGCATCAGGGATGAAGCAATAAGTGTTCTGGCTCGTCCCAGCTCCAGGAAAAACTGGGGAGGAGTCTGAAAGGGAGATATGCATGCATTAGATGATGTATGAAATCATCCGGAGAACTTGGGTTGAAATAAAACAGAACGTCCTGAGAACTGTGAGTTACGAAGTACTAGAGAACCTGCTGACTAGTCGGCATAAATGAGGAAGTTGTTTTGAAGTGTGCATTGCCTCACTTGTCCTGCAACATTGCTGGACGGAGGGAATTTCGAACTAGACACCGAGGAGTTCACTCCCCGGTTGGTTTGCTAGCAGTTATGGCAGCCTGCTGATCTGTATGCTTGCCTTCCTCTGCCTGCCTTACTGGTGTGAAAAGACCAGCAAGAAGAGTCGAGAGCTCCTCATTTTGAGCATGAGTCCCGCAGGCCCATAGGCCTCCGCCTAGTTAAGTTCTGCTGGACTGCAAGAATGCATTTCTCCACGGCTGGCCTGACTGACACTCCAAACAGAGAGTGGATGAAATACGCAACCCAAATATTGCCCCCAGGGTTCTTTCTGTCCTGGTCCTACAAAAAATACTTTACTCGTGATGACTAAACTGCTAAGAGTGGAAAGTGCCAATGCCCGTCCTCATTCTCCTCTACTTGGGGACTTCCATCCGGTCTTCACATGGCTACAGAAAGAAAACAAACTGATAAGAAGGACAGAGGCTAGGAGGCAGGGGCACGTGCAGCGCAGGCGGGTGTCCAGAAGTCAGGCTGGCAGAGACCTCGTGCTCCTGACCTCGGGAAGGCAGCCGTGGCAGGAGCCCAGTGGCGGCATGACACAGGCAAGCCCCCAGCTGGACCTCTCCATCCAGCCCCCTGAACCTGCAGTCAGCAGAAATTTCTTCCACATTCTCATGATCCCTTGGCAATCTCTTAGGTGTTAGAATTGGTGTGAGTTTTCATTTCTTTTGTATGCCTCCCTGTGCAATCATGGTGTAAAGCTGGGAGACTTTGTGTGGTGCAAGATATATCTTTCCTATGTAAAGGAGATGAATTGTTAGTTTTAAAGATTATGTATTTCTATATTTTCGGATGAAAAAAAATTTAAGTTAGATTTATATCACTAAAAAGTCCGTTGGCAACACATCGTATGCATTTCAATGACAAAAGTGCTTTTATTCATTAAGAAGAAACATTTCAATCAGTCTAAGATCCATAAAGAACGTGCTTACTGATTTACAGAAAGATTTAAGAATCTCACTTTCTCTTTTTTGTAAATAGATACATTTCCCCCCTGGAATTATAATTTTGAGAAATCACAATACAAATGAGAAGATTTGTTCACCAAGGAAAATAATAAGAATGTAAACAATGCCAGACGATGCCAAGTCTACGTTTAGGTCACGAACATCCAGCTCAGTGCCCAGCAGTGATGCAGGTCAGTCCACGCTGATAAACCCTCAAAGTCATCAGCCCCAAAAGGAGCCACAGGAGACACTAAGTAGTTGATTATATGAGATAAATTTGACCTGTGGGATGTGCATTATGGGTAAAGGACTTGCAAGAGCTGCCTCCAACGGCCTCACATTACCGAGAAAAATTTCAATACTATAAACGAGCTTTAATGATCTGCAACCTGTATGAAGAACATGGAACTTGTCTCTCACAGCACAAAAAACTCGCCAGTGTGGAAGAATATTGGGGGGGTGGGGAGGCAGCATGAGAGCAGCTGAAGTTAACCTACTTTCACCTGCAAAAACTACTACAACCCCACTGAACCAACACGGTGGTGACTGGGCGGAAGATGGACATATGGCAGAGCGGGGAAGCGGGCCACACCAAGACCAGAGGTTCACCTCCACAGAAGAACCACTGACCAGTTCCTTGAATGAGACATGTCGGGGTTATTCCAGAGCATTCAGCTAAGGCAGAGGTCAAGAACTCAGGCGGACGCATCAGAGAACAGAGGACACGGGTCCTGGAGTCTTGAACATTCAGGCATCAGGCTTTTGGTAGATTGGGGCTGGATATGAAGCCAGTGGCCTTCCTGACAAGGGTTCCCACATGTATTGTGCCCAGGCCCAGACCTGAGGCCTCTGGGAGGACAAATAAGTTCATGTGAGCAGAGTAAAGAGAGAGAGATGGGGAACCCAGCTCTCCACAGTGGCGGCTGTGCTCCCCTCTCCCACCCCACCATGTTGGGCATTTAGATAAACATTCTCTGAGTAAGGGAAGGGGGTGCAGAAAAGACAGAGAGCAGTGCTTCATGATGATGGCCTAGGACACTCGATGAGAAAAACTAAGACTAATCTCTTTTCAATTCACTTGTCACTGTCCTGGGTCAATGTCAAATTTGCAAGACAAATTCTCTGTGGAAAATGAATCCTGGTTGGTGCAGTTTCACATCTTTGAGCTCTCGCTGAGATCCACCCCCACGCCCCGCTCCCTCCCAAGTGAGAAGCCCCTTACAGGCATCTGCGGGCAGTAGAAGATGGAAGAAGATGGCATATCTTGCCCACTGGTGCACCGCAATTTTAACTGCCATAGAAACAGAGCTGGGCTTCCAAAATACATTCCACTGAAACATGTTCTCTTGTAGCCCATGTTAAAGTGGTTTCTGAGTTTGCCATCTCCTAGAAATGGTCTAATGATTTGAACTTTCACGAGTCCCTCATAAGGAGGTAGGTAACTTAAAGTCAACATCATTCTTAATGATATTGACCTTCAGGTCACACAGGGAGAATTTTTTTATATGCTTGAAAGTTCAGGATGGTGAGAGGTGAGGGAGGCAGCAAGGGTCCTTCAGTACTAAGGGATTTAGATGAAAATCAACTACAGGATGAGACAGAGAGCAGGACAAGCCCAGACCAATGGCTGGAGGAAGGGAGCGTGGCACTGTGATGAAATTCCATCTGTTTTAGATAGTAGCCAAAACTCAAAAGCCCACATTATGCCAGGGTAAGACTGCATTGACATTTTCTTCCAGCTCCCAGGTACCACACACTGTGCTCCTTTCAAGGAGAGCAGACCCTGCCATAGAAGAAAATGGTTTGGTTTTTGTTGTGTCTGATGAAAAAGAGAAAAGGGTGATCGGCATTGAAGGTCTCCCAGGATGGTGCAGACATTACGCTGCCGGAGGCCCCACTGGCTCCGACGGCCTGGGTGCCATTTTCATCCACTTCCACAAAGGTTTTATGGACAACTTTTGATAGGTACAAACTGGGATTTGGAGAGATTCCAGTAAGATCAGCCTTCTTTTCATCAAAGACATCCGTGATGCCCATGTCTTGGAGGATAGAATTGAGATCGTAGCTATCTTCCAGGGTGAACTGGGGAAAGGAGACAGCTACTTCTTTTTCTGGCATATTTTCTGAACTGCTCCAGGCCACTATTTTTTCATAGGTGATATTCCTTTCAAGCTGCAAGATGAAGAAAATAATATTGAGGGTCAGATTATGAGCCTGCAAAGAATGTCCCAATTCTTTCTCAGGGCCCAGGTCTACTTCAACAGTCGGTAACAATCTTTAGGTTCTTTTCCTACACCTCAAAATACTCCACTTTCATTTAAAACTCCTCCAAGCAAATCTCTTTTCTCTTTCGAAGTTGTAGGACAAATTAAGTTCCAGTGTTCTTTGGGGTCTGACAGCCTAGTGTTCAGAGCCCAGCAAAGCTCAGCTGATTAAGTTGGGTAAGCATGGCCAAGACTTGACATTGGAAGTTCAATCTCTTCTATAAAACAGAGATAATACCATTAAGCTCTTCAAGGATTAAACGAAAGAATGTATTTAAAGTACTTAACGTAGTCCAGGCACATAATAAATTTTGAATAATGGTTGTTATTGTGTTTCTCTTGCTTTCTCCCTCCCTACATCTCTATCTCTTTACGACCACAGGATGTGTAGCTGAGCTTCCTCGGCCTCTATTAATTCCCACCTCACTAGCAATCTATTCCAGTATCAGCATCCCCACTGCTGTCAAAGCACAGGCACCTCGAAGCAGGAGTCAGCTAAAGAGTCTTCAACTGAGCTATAGCAAAATAGCCTGAGTAAGAGGCCAGCAGTCAGGATATTCAGGGCAAAGGAAAAGCTATTTTATCTGTAGCATTTCTCAAGTGACTCCCCATCCAGATTTGGTGGTCTGGAAAAATATGATGACAGAGAGCAATGAGCTTAGAGAGGAAAGCCCTAGCCTACATGTTTGGCATTTGTTCTTTTCTAAAGAAATGAGGAGTAAATAGCCCATTGAATTCAGATTCTTACATACTCTTTGCTTATCTCTGACAGCTCGGGTACCACCCTGCCTTAGAAGGTAGATAGATGGAGATGGTGCTGTTCCTCACGGATCTATAATGAAACATTTTGGAGAGACAGGAAAGTGAAGCTTTACCTCCTGCAGGCACTTTAGATTATCAGCAGAGTCAGGCGGCAGCAGGACAAACATGCTGAGCTTGCCCTTGGTGTACGGCATCTCAAGGATCTGTGCCTTCACCTCCTCGATGAAGCCTATTCTGAACATACCCACCTGATACATCATCTTCACAGTCTTCTTTTCATTCTGTACAAAGCGAGCAAAGCAGAAAGTCACAGGACTGCCATGATAAGCTCACAAACTCACATGGTCCCCAACTTCCCTGGGAACATGAGCGGGATCTTCACCAGAAGTTCTGAGCCACACCAGTGACCCAACCTAAGAGTCATCTGCCCACTGGCCCTTACTTTGTCAATATTTACTCTTCCTGTGGTTGCAATGGGTTATTCAACTCCCAAGACCATTTATTGGTAGATTGTCTATCCAAGGCACCTACCCACAGCCTAACCAGCAGAAACAAGCCCTGCAGCTCTCTCTATCTTTTATGCCTCAGCCACCCCAGCCTCATGGCCTCACCCAACCCACTGTTTGAGCTGGACTGAATGACCCCACCGCAGGGCCAGTGGAAGCCTTGGTTAAATGACAATCATCTACATAGTAAATAACATCCTCTGTTCTGTAGGCTTCCATCAGAGGCAAGGGCAAGGCCCCAGACACCTCAAACCTCATGATAACCTCACAGTATGTGGGGGACCAGCAATTTACAGGTAAGGATGCAAAGCCCTTGAGGGTGACGCAGCTAACAAGTGCTGGGCTGAGGCCTGACTCTCCCCTTCCCCCCCCCCCCCATAGCCTGGTGGCCTAGAACATGGGTTTTTCCGGCAAACACAGATGTGAATCCCAGCGCATGGATTTGGCTACATAGCTTAACCTTTGCATTTTTCCCCCTCTGCTCCTAAGTGGAAATGATAATAACACCCATTTTCATAAGGTGACTTTAGGAGAGAAATGAAATAACAAATGGAAAATGCTCGGTGCAGTGCCTGGCACAAAACATGCTCAATACACTTCAGACACTGATTTTCGTTAATAGCAAATGTGTTCTTATAAATGTAAGGTGTAACCAGAGGCCTGAATTTTAAATTTGAGTATACATGCCGCAAACCATTCTTCGTGGAAACTGTGGTGGAATATTTAGAAAACCACGCGCTCTAATGTAGTACCTCACTTAGAGAGAAAGGTGCGTCCACCGTGTTTTTAACGTCAAAGTAATTTTCCCACTTGGCCTTGAAGTAAACAGCATTCACCAGCACGAGCACCGTCCCGTTGTTAATGGTGTCCTTGCTGAAGAGTTCTTTGATTTTACCTAAAAAGAAAAGTTCCAGAGAATATATATATATTTTAATTATTATTATTTTTTTAATCTTCACCAGAGGATCTTTTTTCCATTGCTTTTCAGAGAGAGTGGAAGGGAGAGAAAGAGAGCGAGAGAGAGAGAGAGGGAAACATTGATGTGAGAGAGACACATCGATTGGTTGCCTCCCATATGGGCCTTGACCGGAGCTGCGGATTGAGCCTGCAACCGAGGCACATGCCCTTGGCTGGAATCAAACCCGGGACCCTTCAGAATGAGGAGCTGATGCTCTAACCACTGAGCAAAACTGGTTAGAGCCCAGAGAATATCTTGAATATGAATTGTATCAAGAGTATTCATGTAGACAGATTTAAAAAAAAAAAATTCAGCTTAACATGCCCAGGATTAGAGAGTGTCTCATTCAAGAACTAACCCAAGAAAACGAAACCACCCTGAGTCCTGGGGGGTCAGGTGGAGTGTGGTGCGGGGAGAGTCCAATTCAGAGCCCTATAACTGCGGCATTTCCTCTGGTTCTCCACATCACGGCGGTGGGAACTCGGCATCAGACATCTACGCCCTGACTTACCCTTCCAAGCAGAGATCCTGCAGCCTGATTACACTATCATGCCCCTGAGAAGAAAGGCTCTTGTGTAAACTTTCTGTCTGAAGCGCTCATCACAGCAGCGTGCACATGCTTACGTATAAACAAAAATGCTTAGAAATGTAAACAGCAATGAGTAAGACCTGTCTTCTAGGGACTTTCACATGCCCTCCCTCATTCCGTCCCACACCAGCCATGAGAAGGAGATATTGTCGTCCTTTCTCTCTAGCGGAATAAACCACAGCCCACGAGAGCTGAGGCCACACAGCCACAAGGCAGGAAAGCCGGCTGGGATGAGTCCTGGCACCTCCCCACTCTTGGCTCAGCTCTGGGGCTGCTCCACCACGACCCAGCCCTGCAGCGGGCTGCAAACCCCACGCTCTCGGGCAATAGTTCATTTTCAGTCCGCATCCTTTCCTGCCTCAAAATACCAAAGCAGCAGTGCCGTTCCTGGAATGCCTGCCTAAGCCTTGGCGGAGAAACCCTTCCACCTCAAGAATATCCCCACTTAAATCTCATCATAACGTGTTATATTGTCACCGTCTGCACTAAAATACTCTGGGACAGTTAACTAACTAAGGAGAAATTAGATACTCATACCTTAGGATAAAGTTTTTCCTCTTGGCAACTGAGTGGAACCTTGAAGATATAGCACTTGGGTTTTTTTGGTGGAATGTGGAAGAAGTGAGGAGAAATAATTTTGGAGTTTGGGTGTTTCCCCCAAGGAAAGGCCAGGCAGGGGTACCCCAGCCCTAAGCCAATGTGAGGAGGACAGGAGACAGGGAGGGGTTAGGGCATATTCCCATGTAGGAAAATCTTTGCTTGAAAAAGTACATTAAAATAGTTGACATCTGTTATAAGGAGGCATAAATGGCATGTCTGAAAGGTGACTTCTTTATTTGAGCTCATAGACTCTGCTTTTCATTTCGAAGAATTAGGATTTCGTGTTAAAGTGTTATGGGTCATTCCTGATGACTCTGACTCTCATTAAACAACCCATCATCTACCCAAGTGTTTGGTAAAATCCTTCTGGTCTACATCTTAATATCTCTCGAATCCACCCACCTCTCGCCACCGCCACAGCCAACACCTGGTCCAAGCCGCCAGCACCTCCCTTTTGGTCTGTACCTATGCCCTCGCTCTGCCCCCGGCACCTCACCCCTCCGCTCCTGCCCACCTCCGATCTGTTCTTCAGTCTACGATCAGAGACGTCTTTTTAAAGACACACTCCCTGTCTTAAGCCTTTTCTAACTTCCTTTTGTCCTTGGTTCATAATGTAAATCAAATCTGAAAACTTTTATACTTGGGTGGGTTCTTAAAAAGGCAATGTGGCTTTATATATTAATTATAAGTAAATATAAGTCACTAAAATAGCTATTGCAGATGTGAAACTCCCTACAGCTGAATTAAAGAATAGATTTTAAGTACGCTAAATTGTTTTTTTGTGTGTGCTAGATATTGTAAGTCCAAGAAATGGGGTCCCAAGTATTTCTGATACAACAGAAAAACTCCGATATCAGTGGACATTTTAGAGGGAAGATGAGTTTTGATTCTACGGACAAATGAACATTGGGTGCTGAAAACACTGGTGTGGTTCAAAAAATAAGTGATCAACACTATCAAAAGGAAACACTAAACTATAATGAGAGCACTCGCAGCATTAGCAATATTGCAACGAGAAACAGAACCTATGTGGAGAAACTATTTAGAATGCGAAGTTGTGGGTACCATTTACTAAAGAAAATATGAATTGTGGGATTTTAAGGAGGTGAGACATCTTCTCGTGCCTACTCCATGATTTTACAAATGTGGCTACTGAGAACCAAAAAGGTCATCAACACCAAGGTCATCTGAGCAATTTGGCTGCAGTCAGCCCCAGGATACACAAAGATTGACCCTATTGAGAAGTAGCACAATGTATATGTTTTTTGGAACAGCCACGGAAGTGGGTTACATTGAAGAAAATATTAGAAGGTGGACAATAAAGTGGAGAGTAGATGACCCCTCGATGCTCAGAGGGGCCATGGCTGGGGACCTGGTAACCAGGCAAGTGTGTTTGATGAACTGGGCTGCCAGCGAGCAAGGCATGAGGCCCACTGCATTTCAACGTGAAGGGGGGGGGGGGGGCTGCTTTGGGAGCTCCGGGTTCATGCAGTCCGTTTAGAGACTTCCATTTCCTGGGAGCTGGATAAAGTTGGAAGGGGAGTTTCATATTAAAAAATCATTCCATTCATATTGAAATTTCCAGCATTCATCACTGTCCGTAAATCCCCCTTCACTCAAAAGAACATCTATATTTCCAGCAAAAGGTTGATAAGAATGAGGATTTTATTATTTCCATGTCCTTCTGAATAACTAGATTCTCTTTACAATCATTTTACTGACCCTTTAAAATAAATGGAAAGAGTTAAGGCCCTGTTGGCATTGTGCTTGGCCAAAAGGCACATCACCTTATTGGCGGAGCAGAGGAGCGGCAGTAACTGCAGCACCTACACATTTTAACTGTTCCACAGGCGCAAAAGAAGCTTTGGACCCAGTCCACACATGTGAGCGTCTGGTCCCTGACAGACAAGCAATCTGAAAAGCAGGCTGACCTGTTTGCTTTCAAATGGGAAGGACGACCGGCGACACCGTGTGCGGCCTTTCTTACCTTGGGATTGAGACTCAACCCAGAAGTTAATCTTCTGTCTAGACCTTTCAGTGTCTTTCCGGAAGTCAACACTTTCGATCGTTGTGTGATAAAATTGAATCACGCCATCTAAGTACTCCTGTTAAATTAAAATAAATAAAAATAGTGGGACAAAATCATATAATTATGCTAAAAGCCAAGAGTGAAGCAGTCATGTGCCTCATCATTCAAACTGGATGCCTGTCAGTCTCTATCTACCCCCAGCCTTTTATTTTAAATTTATCTTTATTGTTTGAAGTATTACAGATGTCCCTCTTTTTCCCTCCCATTGACCCTCCTACCCCGCACCCACCCCCCAGGCCTGCCACACTATTGTCTGTGTCATGGGCTATGCATATATGCATATACGTATCTCTTCCCACCCCCTTCCCTCTGAGATTTGTTAGTCTGTTCCATGCACCTACCCCAAGTCTTAATTAGCCAGAGACTTTTCAACTGCTGCAGTGACAAGGTATAGAAGTCTTGTTTTATGGAGCAGCCCATAGTTATAATGGCACAAGGCTCTCCTACCAGACAGCTTTGTATTTGGACATTCCATTTAGGGAGACATCGCAAGAGAAATATGAAGTCAAGTAACTTGAGCGACTTAGCTGTAAAATGCTTCTATTTTTAAAAATTAAAACTGCTGAATAGTTACAGAGTTTCTGTTTGAGGCGATGAAATGGTTTTAGAAATAAGGTGATGATTACACAACACTGTGAATGTAATTAATGCCATTGAATCGTATGTTTTAAATGATTAAAGTGGAAACTTTTATGGTAAAAATATTATACAATTGTTTTTAAAAAATTAATAATGTAATATACCCAAACCATTGATTCATACAATTTTATTAGGTGGATTGTATGATTTGTGAATGTATATCTCAATAAAGCCAGTTTTTTTTAAAAAAACAGCATATGAAAATCTCGTTTCCATTGTGAGAAAGCTACTTATTTTGGTCCAAGTAGGTGGCCCCTCCCTTCTAGGCCAGCCCTAACCAGCTGTGAGGCACATTTTCCACTGGTCACACCCTTCATGTTTAATGCCATGTACATGGCTCCTTCTAGCGGTGACAGAGGACACTTGAGCCCAGATTCAGATGAAGCTTGCTCTAGGGACAAAGCAGTGTAGCCCCAGAGACAAGACACATGCCTTTTGGCTCCAAATACAGTCTCCATCTGCTGCATTACTCTGCTCCTTAAGTGAGCACAGTTTCTCTGGGGCGTGGCTGGATGGTGGCACCAAAGGTGATTTTCGAGAAGTGCCTTGGAAGGCAGGGGTTGGGAGGGGTCAACAGGAAGAGGAACTACCAAGTGCATCTACCAGGCACCTTGATTGGGAAGAGGTCACAAGAGAGAACAGCATTACCAAACCCACACAGGCTCCGAAGGCTGTCAGGGGACCCTCTTCCCCCCACTCTGGCCCACTCACAACTGCTCCAGCTGCACGGTGGCAGGAGGGCACAGAAGGTGCGGGAGAGGGGATGGGTCCCGGACGCCCCACCAGTCCACAGTGCGCAGCCTGTCAAAGAGGCCTGCGCGCCAGCTGGCGGGTGAGTTTTCGATAGTTTCCAACAGAGAGCTGTAAACACTATTCTTGCCCAACTCACCGGACAGATTGGAAATTCCTGCTCTCCGTAAAGCCTGTTCGCAATACTCAGGGTGTAATCGGCTTTGATCCTATCTAGTTTGGAGAGAAGCTGCCCAAAGTAGCAGCTGAGAAGTTCATTCTGCTCCTTTGAAGACTCCGCCTGAGAAAGGAAGAAACAAAATGTGATCTTAATCCGTTCCAAGCAAGTTGTCATTCGGCTTTGTCACCAGGCGGGGGAGCGAGATGAGAAGCCGGAGGGACGAGGAGCGGAGAGGCCCGCAGGGCTGGGCCGCGGAAGGTACAGGCCCCGGCTCTGCGAGGCCCATCATTTCAGGTCGGCGCTCAGAAGCTACAACAAAGAGACAACCCCTCTCCGCTTTCCTCTTAAACTGTTTACGGCCGAGGGATTTATAACCTGGAGAATATCCTTCCTGCTCCCGGTAAGAGACAACCAGAATAAGTTGTGTGTGCCGGTGCAGCTTTCAGCAGGAAATAAAACAGGCAGAAGCGGAAGCGAGAGAGTGACACCCCCACAGCTGACCCTCCCCTTAATCAGGCTCCATCCTGGGACCCGGGCCTGTAAAAGGAGGTCAGTCAAGGGCTTTGAGCTAAGTTTCTTTATCATGAACAGAAGATGCTAGATCTTTAGGAGAGCAGCTTACAGCCAAGAACATAAACAGAAAGGGACTGTGCACAGGTCACATGGGGTTATTGCTGTTGGAGCTGTGGGTGACAGCCGGGACCTAGTGTGTGGGGACCAGCAACCGTCAGCACCGACGGGACGGCCAGCATGAGCAGTCGGGGCGACGGGCAGACTACAGGTGGCTCACCTGCGGACTCGGAGACTTGGTCCCTCCTTTCTGCCCTTCCAGGGAGCTGTCGGCCAGCACCCGGCGCTCTCTGTACTTCAGACAGGGGTCGGGCGCTGCGCTTTTCTCCTGGGATAACTCGTCGAAGTGGAGTACCTGCGGATGACAGCGTGGGGTCTCAGCCGACGGGAGTAGCTCGGGGTCAGGAGAGCTTCAGAAACGTTTTTATCATGTGACAATGGCAACGACTACATAGTGCAACGAAACAATCAACAGTTTAAAGGGAAGTGGGTATTTCTTCTGACTTGGGCGGTGAGGTGGGAGGGAGGGGAAGTCCACTGAATGCTACCCACACCCCCTTGGGACATGTAAGAATGAATGTGACCCAACGAAGAGAATCAGGTTTCTCCGAGCCACAGTGTGGCTATTGACCAGTCTGAGTTAACTTTGAAAATACACGCTGGATTCTGAAGACTTGATATGAAAAAAAGAAGGTAAAATGTCTCATTTAAATTGTTAATTGATTGCATGTTGTATGATAATATTTTGGGGGTACTGAGTTAAATAAAATGTGTTACCAAAATTAGGCTCACCTATTTCTTTTTACTTTCTTAGTATGACTACTACAGATTTTTTAAGTTACATACGTGGCTCAAATTCTGCATATGTTAGACGGTGCTGATCTAGAGCTTCAAAGCGATCAAGTGAGCGAGGACAGGAGAAGGCACATTGTCCAGGGCGTCGCAGGTAGGAGGCCAGTGGTGCCTCCTGCACTGCTTGGGGTAGGTTTGCTGGCAGGTGACACCCAAGTGCCTGGAGAAAAAAATGCCTGAAACCTGACCTGGAGGACACCAGCCACATTCTAAAGCTAAGTTTTGATAAAGGAATAATGTACCAAATGAAAGTAAATGAATAAAGTAGAATGACCCTGAACGCATTCTGCCTTAACCCAAGAATTCACTCCTCTGAACTGGGGACAGCAGCCGGGCTCGGACAGCCCCTGTGCTGTGTGCTAGAGCCGGGGAAGTAGAAGACCAACCTCAGGAGCCTGTGCTTTGTTTGGGGAGTTCTTCTGGTTGCTTTCGTTCATTCAGTCATTCATTCTACACGTTGGCTACTAGAAGCCAAGCACTGTTCTAGAACACAAGGATGCCTGCCCTCTAGGAGATTATATTCTAGTGGGGAAGGCATACAAAAAGCCAGCTTTAAAAAAAATAGCAGCAGCATATAAAATCTTACATATACCCTAAGTAGTTACTGTACACAGTATGTTAGAAGGTGAAAAATGCCATGCAGAGCTGGCAGAGCTAGGATAAGAGGGGATCTTTCAGGACTGGGGCCAGGATGCGTTAGATTAAGAGGTTAAGGTAGGTAAACTCTGCTCAAAGTCCTGAAGGAGAGAGTAAGTTATAGATCAGTTAGTTACCTGAGGGGAGAGCCATCAGGCAAAGGGGATGCAGCAGGCGCGAAGGAGGCAGGGGCAGGCTTCCCAAGGAAGTCGGGAGGCCATTGTGGCTGGAGTGAGCGAGGACAGGAATGGGGAGAAATGGTGTCACCAGGTTACCTGGAATTCACACCCCCAGACCATCGTGGGCCATTGTAAGGACTCTGGTTTCTATCATTAGTGAAATGGAAAGGTGGGGTTTTAAGCAGATGAGAAGCAGGATCTGACTTAGGTGTTCAAAAGATCTTTCTGGCCAGGCCAGTGTGGCTCAGTGGTTGAGTGTTGGCCTATGAACCAGTGGTCACACTTTGATTCCTGGTCAGGGCACATGCCCAGGGTTGTGGCTCGATCCCCAGTAGCGGGGTGCAGGAGGCAGCCAATCAATGACTCTCTCATCATTAATATTGCTACCTTTCTTTCCCTCTCCCTTCCTCTCTCTGAAATCAATAAAAACACATTAAAAAAAAAAAGAAAAAGATCTTTTTGGAAGCTGGCTGGAGAACACTGTCAGTGGAAGCAGGAAGCCCATGAGGAAGTTTTTATCCAGGTTAGAAGGGACCTCATGGAGGTGGTGGGAGTGCCTAGGTTCTTGGATAGATTTAGAAAGAAAGACAAAAAGCTTTTCTGACAAATTTGAAGCGAAGTGAGAGAGAGTGTCAAGAAGGACTCCGGGGTCTTTAAGCACTAGATACAAAACTGGTGCCTACTAAATATTTACCTAATGGAATGAGTGAGAGAGAAAACACATACACATTAAAAATTACTGACAATACTGATATCAATAATTATAGAGAGAAAGAGCAACAGATATACGGACAGACAGATACAGAGATGAGTGAGAAAAGCTGTCAGACTGGTGAGAGTTCTCCGGGATTAAAGAGAAAGCATGGTGGGGCTATAAATGAAGCCCCCAAGGCAAGCCCAGAGGGAGTGAGCAGCTTGGCTTGCAAAAGCAGGGTCAGGGTCTGCTTAGGGTCTGGCTTTTCGAGTGGGCCCAGAGTCACGCATCCGCACCTGGTCGATCTGATGTGCACTGTCACTTCTGGCCCCCAGGCGGACCATGCCAAGGGCAGCTGAGAGGCTCAGAGGACAGAAGAAGATGTTTTTAGCACCATCATTTTTGCTTATCTCTTGAAAAAGATCAAAGCAAAATTTGGAGTTTGCTGCAATGAGAGAATCCATCGTGACACTGATGACAGTCTAAAACAAACAGACAAACAAACAAAAACAGATAACAAGAGAGAGAGAAAATGACAATCAGAGGAAAAGAGATAAATAGACAGTTCTCATTTTAAATACTCAGGATATAGCCATATACAGTTATTCTGTATTATTCAAAACTGGACGAGGTCATGGTCACCCTGGCCTATAGATATTGATGTCGATATTGATAATAATACAGGTAGAGATCTATTTCTATTCAGTGATGTGAATTAGTTTGCTATGGCTGCCATAACAAATTACCAGGAACCAGGTGGTTTAAACAACGAAAATTTATTCTCTGTCATTTGGAGGCCAGATGTCCAAAATCAAGGTGTTGGCAGAACTGGTTCATTCTGAAGGCTCTCAGGGCACATCTGTTTCATGCCTCTCTCCTAACTTTTGGCAGCTGCCAGCAATCCCTGGCATGCCTTGATTCATAGGGGCATCGTCTCTGCCCCCATCTTCATATGTGTCCTTCCCTGTGTCTTCTGTGTGTGTCCAAACATCCCTTTTCCTATAAGGACACTAGTCATTGGATTAAGGTTCACCTTAATCCAGTAGCTTGACCCCATCTTCACTTGATCACATCTGCAAAGACCCTATTTCCAAATAAAATCACATGCACTGTTACTGGGGATTAGGACTGAAACATCTTTTTTTTTGGGGGGGGGCGGGGTGCAAAATTCTACCCCCTTCATGGTGGAACTTCCTTTATTCAGGTAAAATAAAGTCAAAGGCTACCATGTCCCCATGGTCAAGTTATCGACCCAGAAAGTCTCAAACCACCCTCTTCCTCTCCTGGTTCTACTTAAGACATTTGTCTATACTGTTCCTGAATGTTCTATGGCAGAATATATGCCCAGCAAGCTGTCATGGGTCTTGTCCTTTGTTGACATTCTCACCTCCAAATTCATTTTGTATGAAACCAATAGGGCTTGAAGCACTTTAGTCAGTCCTTGATATTGTCCAAGAGATCATAGATCTTGAAGGATGCTGAGGGTTTAGAAGCCATTAAGTTTAACACCTTCTCTTGACAATGTGGAACCAAAGAAAGGGAATGTCCTCACTTAGGACAGCCCTTGCCCCAGCCCCCAGCCCCCAGCCCTATAATCTATTCCAGAAACAGCAAGACAATCTTATGTAGATTTCACTTTGGACCTATCCCTCTCAAATAAAATGTCTTTTGTCTTTTTGCCTATGGATATTATATATTTCCAAGATGGAAATGTAAACCCCCTTATTTGTGTTTTTTATCATCAGGCATATGTCACACAGCAAGAATTAAGAAATAGTTATTGCTTTGGCCCTGGGCAGGCAGCTCAGTTGGTTTGAGTGTAGTCCTGATAAGACAAGGTTTGTATTTTCAATCCCCAATCAGGGCACATGCAAGAAGCAACCAATGAATGCATAAATAAGTGGAACAACAAATATGTGTGTCTCTCTGTCTCTTCCTCTCTCTCTCAAAAAAAAAAAAGTTATTGCTTTAAATTGAATGGTATACATTGGTTTTAACATCTTCCCACTTGAATAGATTTTTTTTAGCCTATCAAACCTAATTCAAAAACATAACATTAGGTAACTTTTTAAAAAAATGTGCCACACGTGTCTTTACATCTACACTGGAAAACGTCCTCCAAACAAAGAAGTCACAGTTTTGCTAAGTTTAAAGGCTGTTTGCTGATGGAGGCTGTCTCTTAATAAGCTACAACTTGAAAAACTTGTACACAAGGACTCCAGTAATCATTATTTTCAACCAGGCTTGAAAGAACCATTTAAAATAGTAAGGTCCCTCAAAAATATATTCAACTCAAAGAATCATTAAAACCCAATTATAAATGACTTTGTAATAATAGTTACCATTTCATGTGAGCCTACAGTGTGCCTGGCATTTCACAAATATTGTCTCTAATTCTCGAACGATCCTATAAGTCAGAAATTATCTTCATTTTACATCCAGCCATGAAGTGGTGGAACTGGTGTGCCAATCTGCCGGGTCACTCTGCTTTCCAAGCCAGCCCCTCTCCTGCGGCCCGCTGCCCTCCGGAGCAGGCAGGGCGCCCCCACCAGCCCTCGCACTCAGTCCCCAAAGCCACCTCCCCCGTGCTGCATACGGAGACGGTAAGGAACAATTCATTCAGGAAAAAAGAAGAGAAATCTCACTTGGATATCTATCAAAATACTATATTTTTTGCCTGTCATACTCCCCAAGTGATTTAGTATTTAATCTCTAGTAAAGCAAAAGAAGGATTTTGATTCTCAAAAGCAAATTTATTGAACAGACAGCAGAATATCAGTAATGAGGTTGCCATCTGACAACAAATTTGAATTCTGCTCTCACCATATCGACAAGTATTTTCCTATGTGCTTTCTCATCTTGCAATCATAGCATATATATTTATATATACATACATTCATTCATCTGTATACGAAAGACAAATGTTCATATTTCTGTTTCCTTTATCATTGCCTATAAGGTGATTGTTTCTGATATTTGTATCTTTCCTTCCAAAACACAATTTTTTTGAGGGGAGGTTCCATGTTTTTTATTCATCTTTGTAGCCCATTAGTAAAAAATATAAAAAGTGGCACGTAACAGCACTTAATAAGTATTTATGGATTTATTTGCTATCATCTGCCTTTTTTTTTCCATTGTAAATAATTCTAATATTTGAAATAGTAGATGATGATTCATACTTTGCATGAACTCTATACATTCTGCAGGCAGCCATGATCAATAGAGGTGTTACATAGCAGAATCAACTTTGGATTAACTTTCTACTCTGTTAGAAATAGTTTAGTTACTAAAATATGGCTTCCTTTATTGTGATAATGTAAAAAGTTAGACTAGGTAGATTTTTGAACAATCCAAACTATTCTAAGTGTACTGTTTTTTTCTAGATAGTATGGAAAAAAATTTGTATCCGAAAAATATTTTATGTCTCATAATTTCCATCATTTTTACAAAGCTATTAATTGGCTAAGCATAAAATTTCAACTTTACACAGGCAGATGTGATTCTGCTGGACTCAGTTTTCAAACCTGGTTATAACTAAATGATAAGCAATATCTAAAATCAAAGAAATACTTGTGAAAGATTCAATCAAAGCATTTCCATCTTATGCTGCCAAAGAGAAATGTAAGCTCATATTATCTAAAATGCAGAAATTAGTAAAAACATAGTATACAATCTGTCAAGATTTTTTAAAATTATTCAAACATCCACATTTTTAAGAAATCAATCAGCCACATCCAACATGGGACCAGTGCTGGGGGGCTGAGGGAGATGACAGGTTATCCCTACTATTTCCTAACAGGCACTGCCACATTTACCAACCACTCAAAACACTGTAAAACAAAAATGCTCTTTTTCAAAAGACATTTGACTAACTAAAAACAGCATATCTTTTAGTTTTCCTCAAATCTACTCTGGGTTTTTATTCTTTAAAATAATTTTCCAATGCAGTGTTTATTGTTAAAAATGATATTAGGCAATGCTCGCATTTACCTTCTTGCCTTCAGAGTTGCTGCTAACAGCTGGCCAGGTAGGTTTCGATCCGCACCCTGTCAAGAATGGAAATATATCAACTTTGCCCCTCCCACAGTGGCACCTTTCCAACTGCCATTTTGGAAGCCAGGGTCAAATTATTGTTGATTGATTAAGGAGGAAAAAAGAACAGAAAAAGAATGTGTGGCATCTAAATTTTTAAAGAAATACACTCTATACTGTCAACTAAATTAAATATTTAATGTATCATATTTATATTTTCTTTGCTTTTTCCAATTGAGTCTCTCTGTGGAGTCCACATAATAACATTGAGCCCTACCTTTCAAATCAAATCCCCATCTAGATAGAGAAGCAGAGAACCCTTCTACTCCATATGCCCATTGTCTTGGACATTCGCTTATACTTGAATTTCTATATTATTCTAAACTTTTTTTAACTTATTGCATAGGACTTATAAAATGAACCCTAAGCTCCTTTCAAAGCTGTGGGGCTTTGTTCCTGCAGCAGCCTTGGTGTGAGGGTAGAGATTACTATTTAATTTATTGACTGGAGTAGCCGAATACCAGCCAGAAGATAGAAATTATCAAGGGACACAGAGAGAGGGAGGGAGGGAATTTCTTGAAGAGAACTAATTTGCTAAAAACTAGAAAACCAATAAACTTGGACCGATAGCTCCAGAAAGTCTGCCCGAGTTTGCTTTCTGTGCTGTGACCTGCTCATCTATTATCCTGTTTATCTCCTCAAAGGGTTTTTAGAGCCCCAGACGCCCCACTTTCTACATTTTCTGTTTGTCCTTCCTCCCTCCCTCTCTTATCCGGTTTCTAATAAGGATTTCATGGGACAAATATATTCCACCACCGAAAAAAATACCTTTTAAAACATCAAAGAACTTCTGCTGTTCCTTTTAGTTCTAATATTCTATAATCCCTATTTGTTTATGACCAAAAATATGGGGGTGGGTGAATGGGGCACAGAGTTGTACCTGGGAGGGCACGAGGAGGAGTGAACACATTGGGAATGGACATGACCTAGGGACAAATGATGACCCCTCTCTGGCCTGCTTCCCTTCCTGGCCCCTTTATCTCCGTTTCTAACCTGTCAGACAACATTAGCTCAGCTCCAACCCTACAAATATGATTATGTTAGACACAGGGAAATTCAAAAGAAAAAATTTTAAAGTGGGGATGTTGCCTTTATGGAGAATATAAGCACCTTGTATACAGTCTATATATGTTTACTTATACAGAGAATATAAGCTAGTTATGCAGTTAGTGTAGACATGAAACAAGTAAAAACCATTTTTCTAAGGGAAGATATCAACCCGTGGAAATCAGTTGCTGGGTATCAAGGCGGTCTTTCAATTCTCAATAGTGAGCAGAAAACAAATGTGCTGTTAATTTTCCTCACCTCGCTTTTTCATTTGAAAATGCTTGTGGTTTTTTTTTGTCTAAACATTTCCACGAAATTCTAAAAGCCACCCTTTTTTCAGCTGAGTCTGGCCATTGCTTACGGTTCTTACAAGGAGCTGGAAAATTTTAACACGTGAATCAATCAACACTTCGTGCCACTTATCAGTAACTAAGTCACGCGGTGGCCGCCCAGCCCCACCTTTTGGAGAGGGTGCGATGCACACTCCGAACAGGGTGAATTCGCCTGGCTCCCTGGATTTCTGGCTGTCCCGTTTGCTTGTTGTTGGCTGGTGACATTCACGTTGCCTGGGGCACCTGGGCTCCTGAGCAGATCCAGAGCTTGTCTGGATATCTTTAATCTAGGAGCGCATCTGTTTAGCTTCTCAAATAACTCAACAAGGATATGACAACGCGTGACTGTGTCTCACAGGCCTAAATCTCTGGCGTGCTGTGCTTGTTCAATCAGCAGTGACGAAATCCAAGTGTAGCTGGACATGACAGTAACTTGATAAACCACTGCAGAGGGCGTGAGAATCCAGGGACACGGCCGCGTGTCGAGGCCCGCGGGGGACTGTGCGTGCATAACCCCGCAACCTCAGCTGAGAGGCTGAGGGAAGCGGTCCCTCTAACTCAGGGACTTAAAGCCTCAGAGAGAACACTGGGTCGGAAGGAATTCTGGAGGCCACTAATCTGGCAGGCACGCTACAAGGTTTTTCCGTGTCAACAGGCTGTGAAAATAGGGTTTCATCAAGTGCAGAGTTAGATGACCCCTCCTAGGTGTGTCACGACTCACCGTGAGTTATGAGCCAACCATTTAACCCGTTAGCAACTAGTCTTTTCCTGGCTGGAATTCAAGATTCAGGGATGCCAGAATGGGATACAAAGCCTTTGCTAGCCGGTGATGCAAAACAGTGTGATTAAAATTGTGCTGTGTGGTAAAAGCAATATTTCTGAGATATTGTAAAGAGGCTCTTTTTCATCTGGTTTTACGTTGTAATAGTAAGGAAACAAATGTGTTTGTGGGGAAAATATCAGCAGAGAGACTTTTGATCTAATGAAAAATGTATCTTTTATCTAAAGGAGACAGTTGATCTGACATTCACCATTCTATCCTCAAACTCAGAAGCCTGGGTAACAACGTTTAAAACCCCCCAAAAGAAAAAAATTCTATTAAAATAACAAAAAGCAACAATAATGAAGACTGAAACGGCAATCAACTTGTTTTAAAATTTGCAGCCACCCTTAAGATAGCAATTACCCTTTCCAAAAAAGCCCTCAGTTCTTTCAGATCCAAAACCGAAGCCTCCAGGTTTGGAAATGAGGCCAACTGCCTACCCCAATGTGACCGAGACACGGGGCTAAAGGCTGGCATAGCCAGGAGGTGGCGAAGAACACGTTGCAGAAAAAGCAGTACATTTGCAACTAGAGAACCCAGATCCTGGTTCATACTAACCTGAGACCTGGAGCAAGTTCTTCTTGAACTTCAATTTTCTCACCTATAAAAAAAAAAAAAAAGGAATAGTAATATGGCTTTGCATGCTCTAATGTGGTATACAAATGTTAGTAGTATTATTGTAATTGCATAGAATTAGTACTGCATAAACTTTTTTCATATCATATATCTATTTCTTCTATAATTGTAATCAGGGTTTCATCCTTCAAATCGGGGTTTGTAAACTATAGTCTGTGGGCCAAATCTAGACCAATGCTTGTTTTTGTAAATGAAGTTTTACTGGTGCACAGCCATGCCCATTCATTTACGGCTGTCTATGGCTGCTTTCACTCTGCAATGGCAGAGCCTTAGCAGCTGTGAAGAGACCATATGGCCTGCAAAGACAAAAATATTTACTGTCTGATCCTTTACTGAAAGTTTGCTGATCCTTGCTTTAAATAATAAAACATAATAGTTTTTATTTTTTAAATTTACTTTTCAATTAGAGTTGACCTATTATATTAGTTTCAGGTGTACAACCTAGTGATTAGACATTTATATAGCTTACCAAGTGATCAGCCCCATAAGTCTAGTACCCATCTGACACCATACACAATTATCACAATATTATTAACTATATTCCCTATGCTGTACTTTACATTTCATGACTGTTTCTATAACTGGAATTTACACTTCTCAACCCCTTTCACCTTAACTGAAAAGGTTGCTTGCCCTTGCTTTAAATGATGACATATAATAATACTTAAAGCCTATGAAGTTTTTACGTCCTTTGACGTATAACTTCTCCTTTCATAAAACAAATATTAAAATACGCTTATAAGAAATAGTTCCTTAAATTAAAAATATACATTTTGGTTTGATCTTAACCCCAGACAAAACTCTAAGTGCCTTGAGTATTGCAGTAAAATAATAGCCCATTCATTCATTTGGTGACTATTGAGCACCTACTATGTGCCAGGCACTGGTTGCACAATGAACAAGAGTGGCATTGTCCTTGCATTCATGACACCTATTGTAGTAGGAGCTTACCCAGCGTCCAGATATAATACACATTTATGGTGGGCCTAATATATAACAGGCCCTTCTGCAACCATTATCTGGTTCAGTCCTTCCAGCAAGTCAGGAAGGGACACTTTATTATCCCAACATGACAAATGAGAAACCTAGGACTTAGACAGTTCAGTTGCTCAGAGTCACAATGCTAGAGAGCAGCAGGACCATCACATCACAGCTGCCAAGAGTCAAGGCCTGCAGCACAGAGAGCTTCACACCGGGACAGCTGGCCCCCAAAGGCACCTTGACCAAAACAGCCTGACCCCTCCCAGCACATACCTGGAAGCCGATGAGGACTGTCCCCAGCTAAGGTCTGTGCTCTGATGAAGTCAATTCAATATCATGCAGAGGAGGGAACATCCGAGTCTTATAGCCTGTGGAAACTGGTAAGGATAGGTATTGAGCAAGAAATTCTGTGGCTTTTTAAATAATGACTATGAATCAGAAAATTAACCTATTAGATGGGGGGGGGGGAAGACATATATTTATGGTCACTAACTCAAGTTTTAAATTAACTATCTCTAAGTCTGTGATATCTCTCTTTTAGACTGGATGCAGCCTCTGTTTACAGGCTATCCCACAGCTTGTAGAGCAGGTACAGAGGAGGCCTTATAAAGGGCTTCTAGAAGGGCCCAGATTTCCTTTCTCTGTTCTTGATTCCCCCTAAACAACTTATAGATCCTTTTCAGCACGGTGAAACCCCATGAGTCATAGTTTGTAAGTGAAACACACAAAACCCAAGAGGAATTGTTTTCAGTGTGTCACAATCCACTCCCATTGAATGGATTAAGTGGTGACAGAGTTCTAAGGTTTGAGCCAAGTGTGGAGCTCGCTGTAGCTGAGAGAGAAGCCCGGTATTGCAACCTTTTGTCTCCAGGCCTCATTATCGGCTTCATCAATCTTGCCCACAACTCCAGGGCTTCCGTGACAAGAATCCTCAGTGTCCTCATCACTTGCTAGTTTTTCTTCTGGCATCTCCGATAAAACCTAAGAAATGAACAAATTCTCTCCCCTTCCCCTATCTCCCTATCTTTATCTCTGACTTATCGCCTTCTTTCCTATCAAATAGTTCTACCCCACCCATTTTCCCAGCTCTCTCTCTCCTCTCCCAAAGCTATTTCAGAGGAATTAATTCACCTGTAAAACTCACAAGATTTTCCTTATCATACAACATCGGCTCCCTTTCAAAACATGCTTAATATTTTGTTAAGGAAAATAACACATCCATGGAGGATTTTTGAGATATTTAGTTCATTTTGCAGCCTTACGGCAAAACTATGCTTTTGGATTTCCATAGAAAGTCTCTTCCTCTTTATGTAATTTCAGGACAGTTCACTTGATGTTCTACGGGAACCCATCCCGGGGCCATGGCTGAGTGAGGATCATGATTCCAGGCGCACATATTGTCTGTAGTTATATCAAGAATGAAGACTGCAACCCACTAGAAAAGAAAACCTTGCAGTTCTGCAGAATGTTACAGTTGTGGGCTCCTAACCTATAAACCAGAGAATCAGAGAATCTAAAAGAACTTAAAGTAGCATGTAATTTACAACAATGAAATTAATTTTCTGTAAATCAGATTTAACCCACAGAATAATAGTATAACTGAGAATTAACTGTAAAAGCAATAGAAGTTTTGAATAGGAAGATGGCTGGAAATTCTGGGTAGTAGTCTATAAATGAATTTTAAATGATGTCATGTCATTTGAGAAAATTAAAGCTACTCAGTAATATAAATAAAAATAATTATAAGCCCATCAAAATTCACAATTTTCTCTTTTGCTACACACTCTCTATTTACATTATGGAGCTCACACTACATTTGTATTTTTTGTGTCCTGCTTTTTTTCCCCTTCCCATTTAATACTTCAACCTAAATATTTCCCTGTATTTTAAAATTCTATTTATAAGAATTACTTTTAATGACTGTGAATGTGCCATATAAATATAAATTACTCATCTATTCCCTTATTAATTAAA
Organism: Miniopterus natalensis; assembly: GCF_054644295.1. Lineage (NCBI taxonomy): Eukaryota > Metazoa > Chordata > Mammalia > Chiroptera > Miniopteridae > Miniopterus > Miniopterus natalensis. Next base: position 71,893,902 of record NC_142087.1, on the reverse strand, counting down.
CACTTAAGTGGTTTCCAATGTATATAAATAGTGCTATTAAAAATCTTTGTATTTAGCTTTTTTTTCTGAATCGCAGATGGTCTCCTTAGCATAGCTAGCTAGGTGCTGAATTAATGGATAAAATGCCTGAATGTCTTTCTGCTCGCCTACATCATGTCAGATGCACTCCAGAGCAATCCCCCCAGCAGTGCATAGAGGGGCTGCCTTTCCACTGTTACTTGCTAACAGTTTCCTCCCCTAAAACCTGGTAACCAGCCCGAAGGAGGCGGAATGAAAGAGATCAACATTCTTTACAACTCTTCCAACATAAATCACCACTTTGCACAACGTAGACTGTCTATGTTTTTTTCAAGTCAGGTTTTGGACACCCTTCAACTAGTCTCTCACCGAGGGGTGGGGACAGGGTGTGACCCCCTAATTCTCTGAGTTTTCTTAAGGGAACACCAAAGACAAGTTGCAGCCTACCTTTCTTGTCTTTTTCCCTGTGGCTCTCTCATCCTGATGCAATTCTCCACATCCAGGCATGGAGTTTCTCCAGTGGCGCCCAGCAACGACTTATGTAGGATACGCCGTTGCGAAACTTAGAAGCCAAGCCTCGGAAACTTCGTTTATCTGTTAGAGCAGTGCACAAAATTAGACTAAGGTAAAACATTGCATACGAAGGTTACCCATGTGACATGTTCCCCTGGCTAATGCCCAGCTGGTTGTCCCTTCCACCATAAGGGTTTCTGGGACAGCCATCACCCCACTGCCATCTGTGTCCCTGTGTGCTTGGGGGACAGAACACACTTCAGAAAAACCCTACACTAGGCGTCACTGTGAGTTCCCAAACAGAACGATGGAATTCGACTGGTGATTCATTTGAAAGTGGAGGGAGAGGGAACTTGTGAGGGGCAGGAAAAGTGGAGAGGGCAGAGAGTCCTTCCTTGACACAGCCAGGCAAGAAAGCAGAGTCTCTGTGGTCCTTGCATGTCCCTCCCTACAACCCTCTCTTCGCCCGAAGCCCAGACCACCTGTCTCCCTGTTTCTGGAGATGACAGTGCTAAACACACTGTGACACGCAGCGCCTCCTAGTGCTTACTCCGCTTTGTGGAAGAAGTGTAAACACTTTGTGCATCCCCCCCCGCCCTTTTTTTTCCCCTTTTAAGAGCATTTTTAGATTTATTGAAAAATGGCAGCGGGAGTAGAGAGAGCCTGAGTTCCTGTTTCTCCCTTCTTATCAGCTCCGACTGGGCCTTTGGAATGGCCTTGGCCATGGCTGCTGATGACAACAACTGGAGCCCTTGAGAAGGGCCATGCTCTTAAAGACGAAACAAAGCTAGGATTGAGGAAACGACTGGTAAGTGTGGAACCCTGGCTCTCTTTTCCCCACAGAGAGAACTGGTAGTCCCAGCCATCCCAGGTGGGGGTCCATAGTTTAAACGCTGGCCAGAAATGACAGGGAAATTTTCAAGGGGAAGCAGTTCTTATGAAATGTAATCCAGTTACCCAGGAAAGAATAAAGAACTGTGTGCCAAGTCGGGGGATTTTGCCTCATTTTATTTGTCTCAAGTGAACGTCCTTGTTTCAGATAGTGTGAGATCCACAAGCAACATCCCATACATCTAAAGGCTCATGATTGTGCAGTAAAACCCAGGAGCGGGAAACTATATGTATCAGCTCAGAATAAGAATTGTGCTCAAACATAAGGGAAGAGTCAGGATTTTTGCCGAAATTTTCCGATAGATTCCTTCACTGTGCAACGTCGACCCAGCCAGTAAAACGTATTGAGTCTCAGTTTCTTCACCAAAACTTACTGAGCCTTCTGGTTTCTTCAAAACCAAACAGTAATTTTAAAAAATGCACACAGTTATATGTCAACTTCAAATTTTGGCACCATGAAAATGAGAGAGCTAACAGAACTTAGGATGGCAAAGAAGAGAACCGACAAGTCAGAGTTGGTGCAAAGGGATCAGAGAAGGCCATTGCCCACGATCTGATGCGAGCCTTGACCAACTGCCTTTCTGAAGCCAAGGTGCGCTCGTCCTCTGCTCAGCAAATCAAAAACCTGGTCACGATAAGAAATCAGATTGTTTTTTCTTTTTAAATATATTTTTATTGATTTCAGAGAGAGAAAGAGAGAGGGAGAGAGAGATAGAAACATCAATGATGAGAGAGTCATTGATCAGCTGCCTCCTGCACGCCCCCGACTGGGGATCAAGCCCACAACCCGGGCATGTGCCCTGACCTGGAATCAAACCTCGATCTGCTGGATCCTGGGTCAATGCTCAACCGCTGAGCCACACCGGCCGGGCGATTGTTTCTGAACTGCCTTGTTCTTTTTGTCATCGTTGTTCCTTATTTATCTATTTATTTCTTTTCTAGCCACTTTATTGAGGGATGGTTTTGGGGGTTTTTTAGAGAAAGTTTATTTAGAAAGTCACAGAAGCAGTAGAAGTGAGCCGGCTGGGTCGCATCGGCTCAGGAAAGAAGCCACAGAGGCAGCGGAGGGGCCCTTGGAGCTTAGGGAGAGGAGGGTGAAAGCCACGCGCATGGAAGGGAGTGACAGGCATGCCGAGGTATGGCTCACAAACAGCAAGCCATGCACGTTTATGTGAGTAACTTGAAATAAATCTCACGGAGAGAAGTGTACACCCATCAGCCCATTACCGCATCTATGCCACCAATATCTCTGTTGCCTCCAAGTTTCCTCACACCCTCTTTGTATATTAGGCCTGACTTGTTCTGGGAAAACTCTTGGTGACTCAATGACCCCCTGCTTTCTTTCCTAAAGGCCAGCAAAGTACCCTATAATTTCCTGTACTTTTTGTGGGAATGCACGTCGGCCTCATTCTCCTCTCATGTCTTCGAACTACTTCATTCTGATGTTACGCTCCTTGGAGGTTTTCTTGTGAGCGTGTAGAACATTCGCTTTTGGTTATTTGAGCAGCCGTTTGTCTGTTGCACATGGTGTTTTAAAATCTGAGCTGCTGAGCAGGCTCTTTTGCAGCTGTTCACGTTTCTTTCAATATTGTGTTCCTTCCCCTCTCATCTAGATCTGGTTATTACGGAGTCTGAATTTTATTTTTGGTCCTCTTGAACCATAATCCCTCTTACTGTCTCAGAGCAAAGGATAATACTATTTTATGTATGCACTTAGAAAGTGTAAGGAACAGACTTCAACAGTCCTTGCAGTCTTCACCTTTGAACTCCAACTTTTGTCCTCAAACTTCCATGGCTTCCATCGTCCCAATTAGATATTTTCTTCTTAGTTAAAATTAAACCCACAATATCGATTCTCATCTTTTACCCATTTATTACATTAACATTAACTCATTTCTATATCCCAGCAATGATAACAGTAAGATTTGTCCCTTAAAGAGTTTATCTACCTAAAATATTAATGTATCCCCAAAGGCAATAAAAAATACATCAGTTGTCCCGACACTATTTGTTGATAAACTATTCTTTTCCCATTGAATTGTCTTGACACTTGTCAGAAACCAATTGACCATAAATATGAGTTTAGTTTTGGAGTCTTAATTCTACTTCATTGATCTATAGGTCTCTGATGTCAGCACCTCACTGTCCTGATTACACAAACAGAAGAATAAAGCTCGACATGCCTGACTCCATATACAAAGATAAACTCAAAATTGATCAAAGATCTAAATGTAAGAGCTAAAACTAAAAAATTCTTGCCCGGCCGGGCTTGCCTCAGCGGTTGAGCATCAACCTAGGATCCAGGCGATCCGAACGGGATTCGATTCCTGGTCAGGGCACATGCCCAGGTTTCGGGCTCGATCCCCAGTCGGGGGCGTGCAGGAGGCAGTCAATCAGGGACTCTCTCATCATTGATGTTTCTGTCTCTCTCTCCCTCTCTTTTCCTCTCTGAAATCAATAAAGATATATTTTTTAAAAATTCTTATAAGAAAACATAAAAGTAAACATGCGACCTTGAGTTAAGCAATGATTTCATAGATATGACACTTAAATACAGCATCAAAAGAAAAAATAGCAAAAATAGAATTCATCAAAATTAAAAACTTTTGTGCTGCAAAGGACACCATCAAGAAATTGAAGACGACCCACAAAATGGGAGAAGATATTTGCAAATCATATATCTGATTAGGTGCTCGTATTCAGAATATATATATGACTCTTCAACCATAAAAAGACAAATAACCCAATTTTAAAATGGGCAAATGATTTCAGTATAAGTTTCTCTAAAAGAGATATGCAGTGGGCCAATCAGCATATTCAAAGATGTCCAACATAGTTAGTCATTAAGGAAATGTAAATCAAAATCACAATGATTACATAGTTACACACACCAGTTCACACCCACGAAGATGGTTATAATCTAAATGAGAGGCAATAACAAGTGTTGGAAAAACTGAACTGTCATCCGTAGTGGGTGGAAATGTAAAATGATGCAGCGGCTTTGGAAACAGCCGAGCAGGTCCCCAAATGCTAAACAGAGAATTACCATATGGCCCGGCAATTCCACTCCTAGGAATGTACTCAAGAAAAATGAAAACATGCCCACACAAAACCTTGTACAAGAATGTTTATAGCGGTATTGTTCATAATAGCCAAAAAGCGTAAACAATCCAGATTGTCAGCTGATAAACACATAAACTAAATGCGGTCTCTCCATACAGTGGAGTATTACTTGACCTTAAAAAAAAATGAAGCATCCATACGTATTACACATGTATGAACCTTGAAAACATTATGCTAAGTGAAAGAAGCAAGTCACAAAGGGCTACATATTTTATCGGTCCATTTACATGAAATTTCCAGAACAGGCAAACCCATAGGGACAGAAGGTAGATTAGTGGATGCCAGGATAAGGGGGCAGAGAGAATGGGGACTGACTGCTAATATGTACAGTTTCTTTTAAGGGTGGTAAAAATGTTCTAAAATTAATCGTGATGATGGATGGTAGTTGTACAACTCTGTGACTAGACTAAAAACCACTGAATCATACACTTTAGAAGGGTGAATTTTATCTCAATAAAGCTTTTTTTTTTTTTTTTTTTTTTAAGCATTAGACACATTGCTTTCAAGTCAAACTCAAGTACTAAGGTTGCTGAATTGACGTCCAATCTAACTCATTGCTAACGTCTGGTGCCATTTTTCCACTGCTAACAGTTGGGTGGTGTTCTCTGGGTTCATCCATTATAAAGATATTTTGAGACTGTACATATTCTTGTCTTCACCAAACATTTTCAAATTTAGCACTCATTCATGATTCTTGCTTGGATCAACTATTACAGTAACTGTTTCAAAACAATGATTTTCTAGTCAGTGTAGGATACTGACTAGAAAGCCATTCTTGAAATTGGTAAACCATTAGGGAAAAACCCTGGTGGAGCATAACTTATCTATATTTTCCTTTCCACCTTTTATCTGAAGTTTTTTAGGAGAAAGATTGTCATTTTTTGAGACATTGGCTCTGTTCAAATCTAAGAGTGTCCACATACCAGAAACCACTAAGACAAAAGTGCTGTTGCAAAGTCTTCCCACCACTAGAAAAGCAACCCACAAGGCAGGTACTGATGACTAATGGACAGACACATTATATTAGAATACAAATGAGTACAAATTACTGGGGATTTTTCTTGGCTGAGTTTCTTATAAACATCTACTTTTTTCCACTGAGAAGAAGAGACAGAAAGAAAAAAAACTTGTGTTAATTCCAGGGTTTTTCCATGATCCATTAGATTTAACCCTCAGCACACAAGTGTACAATTAAAATCAGCCAACTCTAGCTTTTGCATACTAGCTAACAACATGCTTGCTCATGAAAGTTCACAGAACAAAAGAATTTTCTGAGAGATAAGTAATTTGGAAAATCTGGTCCTTTTGTGTAATTGATACTACCATGTGGCACGAAGGATATAGTATGAAAAATGCACAGCCCTTTCCCTTTGGTAAGTCCCTATAGGTGTCCACAGATAGTTTTGGGTTTTTAGTGAGCTGTCTTCTTCAAAGGTAGAGTGTCAATTTCTATCAATGTTAAGTTGCTTTTATTGACACCAAAAACCATAAGCTCCTACAAATCAGCTCATCTTCCTACCAAAACTATGCTCAATCAAATGGGTCTTCAGTTTAGTGCCTCTTCCTTCTACAGTGAATTTCTCAGGTATATCAAAACATTTTTTTAAACAATTTTTTAAAAAATATATCTTTACTGATTTCAGAGAGAGGAAAGAAGAGGGGGAGAGAGGGAGACAGAAACATGAATGATGAGAGTCATTGATCGGCTGCCTGCTGCAAGCCCCCGACTAAGGATCGAGCCCGCAACCCGGGCCTGTGCCCTCACCCGGAATCGAACCCCGATCGCCTGGATCCTAGGTCGGCACTCAACCGCTGAGCCATGTCTGACTGGGCTCAAAACATTTTTTAAAAACATAGTTTTTGCTACTTCAGCATCATTTTTCAAATAGTTTTTGAAAACAAAATGTTTGGTATTTAAAATTTTGAATCAGAATTTAGAAAAATGGTTAAAATGTAAATTTAAAGCAAAAGCTTGACTTAAAACCTGAGCTTTGAATGAGTAAAAACGCAGTAACTCAAAGAATCTACAAATTATCAGAGGCTGTGGTTGGCATGTTGCGCTCCCTGCTTGACAAGCAGATGAGAGGCCAGCAGAGTGGCAAACCTGAAACTGTACTTAGACGCTTATCTTCAAAATTAAGTTTTTGTTATATTAATGCAAATAATCCTGAAACTTGGTGTTCCTTCTGTGGAGAAAAATGTGTGTCGGAAGATGCATAAATGTACCTTATGTGCTTCAAACCACCAGTCTTACAAGGACATTTAAAATTTAGTCATCACAGCCCTGCTGGGCGTGGCTCAGCGGCTGAGCGTCGACCCAGGATCTAGGCGATCGGGGTTCGATTCCCGGTCAGGGCACATGCCCGGGTCGTGGGCTCGATCCCCAGTCGAGGGCGTGCAGGAGGCAGGCGATCAATGACTCTTTCATCATTGATGTTTCTATCTCTCTCCCTCTCCTTTCCTCTCTCTGAAATCAATAAAGGTATATTTTTAAAAAAAATTTAGCCATCACATTTTGAAGGAAAATCTTTAGAATTTTTCTAATTAACCTGAGTCTTAACTTTAAAAAAAAAATTAATAAAAGTACTATCAAATAAACAGTAAAAGACTGCTTGGAGATTCCTTCAAAATCAACTGGTAAGAGAAACTCACGTAATAAAAAAAAACTGTGGTACACCCTGAGCTGCAGATTTGGCCAAATCCACTTGAGGATCAAAAAGGGACTGGAAAAGTGTTTCCACCAAAGAACACATTTTAGCGTGCTCAGGACTTAAAGGACTGATTTAGCGGCTAAGGTGGGCCTGATTTTTGAGCTAAAGGCGAGGGTAAAGTACAAGCGGGCCATTTTATTGGCAATGGTGCATCACTTAGATGCTGAGCATGTGGGTGAAGACAGATTAATCTGAAAACACTGGTGAGGAATTTTTCAGGAAGGCACGTGAGTTTAGGGGGCAAGAATCAACTTAAAATATGCAGTAGAGAGAAAATGGAATCCAGTCCATGACAAGCAAAACTAGAAGCCATAGGCCGTGTCAATGTGATTCCAGACTCGAACGCAACAGCGTCTCTGCGCATCGCGCCACCACCTCAGCCACAACTTTTTCCCCGGGGCTGATATCCAGGGGAGAGCCTGTCGAGGAATTCAATCCATTCTCCTCCGGGCAGTATTCTGCTTATATAAGCCTAGTCCATAACCCCAACATTTCAAAAGGTCATAGAAGTTTAGACCTAGAAAGATATTAGGAAGACAAGAAACCCCTCTTCCAAATATGTGTATTTTCCCACAGACCTGTATAGATTTCTAGAATTCTACCCTTGTAGGTATATTTGTTGGGCCCTGGAAATTCAAAAGTTGGGAGAGTTCATCAAAAGGGGTGGTGGGAGGCTGCCAAAGTCATACATACACACCATTATAGAAGGAGTTGTGCAAACTCATCCCTAAAACCCCAGCTGTGGGTCAGCCATGAAGATCAGCACCCATTCATTACAGACTCGAGGGAATCTGGATTAACACGTTTTCAAAAGGATTAAAACTATACCTCTGTTTCATTATCTGTGAAAATTAAGGGGTTGGACAAAAGGAGCTCTCAGCTCTGACATCCTGTAATGTCAGATTTGGTGTGAGGTATAATAGGCTGCCGTATTTTGTTCAGATGATAATTGGATGGGAGGACAGTTGGGTTCCCCAGAAACTTAACCAAGATGCCGAGGTTGAAAGAGCTCATTAAATGCCATATTCATGATGCAGCCTTACTCACCCCCAACCACGAGGATTTAGATTTTAATTCATTCAGTTAGTAAGCATGTACTGAGCGCTTACCAAGGATTTATGTTATAAGGAGGTCCTATTACTCCCAAGGTCAGCTCCAGACGGCTTACGGAAACACTGCGAATATAAGCTGGTCCCTGACAAGCAAGAACGGCGGCGGTGGGTTTGCTGTCCCTGCCACTGTTGTTACCACCGTTGTTTTCCCGATTTTTCAATCCTCATTTTTCAAACATCACCCAGAAGTCAGCATTTGTACCTTCTGACTTGCAGACACACCCTTAGAGGTGCAGAGTGTTGTTCATAATAGCAACACTTTAGCAAATTCTTTCATACTGCGCTTAAGATCATTTGCATTTATTGTGGAGACAATCTTTGTAATCTCAAACAACCCTAATCTTCAGGATGAGTACAGGGAGGGGTGAAAGACAAAACTGTGGAGTAGGCAAACTTCATCCAAGACTTTCATTTCCACCTCCCAAATCCTCACTGCTCCCAGGGACACTCAGCCCAGGACTCCACCTCGTAAGACTCCTTTCCTTAATCAGCATTCTCGGGCTGTATCTCAAACGCCCAGCGTTTAGGCCCCGAGCAGAAATGAGCCTTCTCATCAGTCCCTTTGAAGTGAAGGATACATCCGCTGGCTGGTCTGATAAAGTTGTGCTAAGTGGAATCTTTCCTACGGTGCAGGTGGCTTTTTCTAGATATCCCCACCTCCCCTCCCCCAAACATTATCCCCACCCCCAACCTCACCTTGATGATGATGATATTAACATACCAACGGGAAGTATTTTCAAACGTGTACTAGAGGTTGTCAGGGCTTTGGCAAACTTGGAAGTAAAGGCTGGAGGGAGCAACCCCTGAGTCTCTAACTAAAAGGTCTGGTTGAGACCTGTATCTGGGTAGGACGTCTACCACCAAAGGGTGCCTCCTGTCTTGCGCAGCGAAGTATGAGAAATAAAAGGACAAAGGTGTGAGCTAGAATCCCGTTGGCCTTGAGAATTATATGGTGGATTTGTACTAATTACAATGATGCCATTCCCAAGATCTCAACAATAGCCTTTAAAACAATAGGAATGAAGTGATTACACGGCTATTGTGTCATCTGGGACAGCACCCGTCACCTGGAACAGGACCATGTCACCTGGATCAGCACCATGTCATCTGGAACAGCACCATTCCTAAGTCACACCAGCTGCAGGCTCTCAATGTCCTGGGTTCCACAGTTTGTATCAAAATGTTTCTCAGCTATAAGTAAATAACATTTCTTCAGGTCACAGTAATCAAATATTCATAATGATTATTTCAACTTAAAGAATTTCTTAAACCTTTGATATTTGTTCCAAATTACTTATATTAGAAATAAGTCCAAGATGGTATTTCATTTAGGAGAGTAAAGAAAGCAGAAGTAATAAATACATGTTGAATTAGGCATTAAACTAGGTATTTCATTAGTTTATCTCACTTGACCCTCAGTAGGAGATAGGGAATATTCTATTTATGTTACAGGCTAGGAAATGGGAACTTGGAGAGGTTAAGTGACTGGCCCAAGGTCACTGAACTCTAAATAATGTGATTCAAACCTGCTTCTTTCTAACTCTGAAATCTGTACTGCCTCCAAAACTATATGCCTATGTTTTGTGTCCAAAAAAACCAAAATTATTTGAATTTCATAGTGAAAACTGTATGATGGTCCATCCCTGAACAAGTTTGAAAACCACAGACTTGGCTTATATCTCTGGCAGTTTTTCCTCCCTCTTTGTGAAGTTGGCCCAAATTATTAACCCATATGTTGACTAGAATTTAAGAAAGTCTTCCAGAATTGGAGCTTAAAGATCCCAGGATTCAGAAGGAAACCAGGAGAAAATTAAAGGTCTCAAGGAAATACTCAGTCTCTTTGCGTGCATGGATTTATGGTCAACAATCGCCGATTGAACTCTCCCAAGAATTGAGGTTTGGCAAACCCCAGCTGGCACCCTGGCAGATCTCTGCACATGAGGGCAAGCGAGTATGCTCTTCAAGTTACAATTTTATAATGGAAGACTTAGGTTTATAGTGCCTTGGGGAACCCTATTGATTTTAAAGAATTATTATTTCTGCCTCCCATGCAGGGTATACCTAAGTATGAATTATATTTCTTACAATGAAAATAATGTGTAGGGGAGTGAGAGGCTCTTAGCAATAAATGTTTATTAAATATCATCTGAGTCTCTGAACTGTCCAGTATCTACCTTCTGCATAAGGCTTTCCTATCTCACTTGTCCTCTCTCTAACCCTAACCCTCCCATTTAAAAATGTTCTTCTAATTATTGCCCTTCTGAGGGCATTCTTCACTTAATTACACACCTGCCACCTGTGAATCCTTGCGGGTGGGCCTGAGTCCATGAGCACCGTGAGTTACGTAACCTGCAGCCTGAGAAGTACTTGCTGACTGATTGTCAACTGATATAACGTAACACCAAGCGCTGAGGGCCACTCTTTGAAGGTAAGGCAAATTTTGAGGGCGGCAGTGTGCCAACAATTTCTGGATTTTCACCAACGTTGTTTTGATTGATGTCTGACAAGTTGAGCGGAGAAGTATCATTCATCCTGGGACAAGAGACAAAGCCAAGCCCTAAATCCAAGGGAAGGACAGTCATCCTCTGCTTCAAAGACTGACACATGGAAGTCTGGGGAAAAGGGCAGGTCCAGACCTGGCTATCCTGTGTCATTCTTAGAAAAATGTCTGTGGGTATATATAAATTAACAAACAAGCAACAACAGCCACCAAATGGCAGTGTAACTGGAGGGAGTCAAGACCTGTGGCGGTCTACACAACTGGGAAGAATCATGGGGCAAAGACACCTGCCACCCTATCCCCACAACACTATCTGATAGCTGCAGGCCTAGTTCACCAAAGAACTCAGCTTTAGTGGACAGGGACAACCTGTCCTGCAGGGTAGCCTGGCCCGCGCTCTGCATGCCCAGGTCACCTAGAGCATTAGGCATCCAGGGTGCCTGTATTTCCACAGGGCCACTGGCCATGGTGATAGAGTGGGGCTCCTCTGCAAACTTAGATGCCTTTTTCACTTTGTTTCCCCCAATACTGTAGTAATCAGCAATGATTGAAAATGTACTCATCTAAGAAGGAAGATATTCATGTAATAAGTAAGATGACTAACAACAGTCATTTAACTAAAATAGAGAAAGAAAAAGGTATCCTAATTTTGTGCCCCAGATTGATGAATAAGACCCACGTTTCTGAATGATAAATTATTCTACATTTCAATCGCCCAGTTGTGCTTTCACTGACTGAGCCTTCACCTCCCACCCCAAGCCCGGGACCCTGAAATGCATAGCACTTGCTTGTTTACACAGTCGTATTTACCAGTTGTATACTCTTATGAAAAAAATGTTCCAATATGGCCCGGCCGGGCGTGGCTCAGTGGTTGAGTGTCGACCTAGGATCAAGGCGATCTGGGTTCGATTCCCGGTCGGGGCATATGCCCCGGTTGTGGGCTCAATCAATGACTCTCCCATCATTGATGTTTCTGTCTCGCCCTGGTTTGAGCCTGGTTAACCTTTCTTCTGTACCATTGCAACCACCTCCAGTCAGGGCTTTTATCCCTTACTGAGTCCCCCCATTTCAGTCTGTCTCCCCCTTTTCCTCAGCATGCTGATCTGCACATGCACCTCCCTCGCCAGGAGCGGCGGTCCAGGGCCTTCCCCTCCAGAACCACCCCTGGTCCGTGGCCTCCTTCCACACCCTTCCACACAAGTGCCTCTCTGTGTCCCAGACACACCTGGTCCTTTCACTGGTCTTGCTTTAAGAGCCAGAAATAACTTCCACCCCACCCTGATGCTGCCTGAGAAACCCTAGGCACCCTTCAGGGCTGGGAGGGAGCACCCTCTGTCCCTATTGTCCCATGCTGGTGACTCCGGTGCTGTGATTGCTCCACAGTGAAGGCTTCTGCCACTCCTGAGCTTGCACTGAGGGTGAGCCGAGCCCTTCCCACCTCCCTGGGTGGGTCTCCGCTGAGAGATGAGGGTATTGTGGCCTTGCTCTCTGAGGAGGAGCTAGAGCCTGGAGCTTGAAAGCAGATGAAGTGGGAAGACATTGATCGGTATGTCAGAAGGTCCCCAGGGACTAAGAGACAGCCCTTGGTGGTGGGCGTGGTGCAGAGTGCCTCTCATGGAGACAGGCAGGGAGCGGGGAAGCTGGGTGTCTACACAAGGCCTCTGTGAGGCTGAACCACCCCATGGGCTAGCATGGCTTCTCAATGTGGGAGCCTCAAAAACTGCTCCGGAATCACCTGGGGTGCTTGTTTCAAGATGCTTCTTCTCGAGCCCCACCTTAGATAATAAATCGGAACCTAGAGAGACGGGCATCAGAATCTGATTTCAGCAAGAGATTCTCATGCACAAGAAGGCTTTCCGAATTCCTAGAATGAGCAATAAGGCAGCTTGTGACAGAAAATTAAGACAAGCCCACCAACACACAGGCTTTCACGGGATTGCACCCGGGAAACGCAGTTCGCCGACATAGAAGACTGATTTTCATCAGTGAATTGAGATGGTGCAGCAAATGGTGCTGGAATCTGGAGAACAAAGTTAGGAAGTCACTTGTTATGACAACCTGAAAGGGATGGCAGGGATGGGATTAAAGAGGAAGCAAAGAGCAATTAGCAAAAGTCCAAGAAGCGAAGTGAGGTGCAAGGTACCAGTCCCCACCCAACAGGGCTTTTGTGCTGCAGATAAACACAGAAGGAAGCACCTGACACATGCCTGGCATGAAGCAGATTCTCAAAAGGCATCAGCTGTCTCAGGATTGTTCCCACTGAGTTTTCCTTTCCTGTGCATTTTGCTGACCTGGAGAAGGTTCTAAGGAAGCTCCACCAAGATGGGCACCATCCCAGCCCACCGTCTGGTGCTCGCAGAGCTATGTCCGGTAAGTGGGCTGAGTTCATTGGTCTCACCTGTAGATGATGCTCATGCAGAGGGGGGTGCTCTTGGGCAGAGCGTTGCTCCTACTCACTAAAGCCCAGTGCCCTGGCCATTGCAAACCACTCTACCAAATATTCTGGTCTCCCCACCTTGAATTGTGGGGGTAAATCAGAGTAACACAGGATGCAACAACGTGAGGTCCAGAAAGACTGAAAAAGATGAACCTGTGAAATCCAAGGTGAATGTGCACAGAAGGCAAGAGATAATGGTGTTCATCACAGGGTGGGTCCTGGAGCTCTCTCCCAGCTTTCCATGGTGCCAAGGGGCTCAAATATCATGGGGGGGGTTAGAGTAGGTGTTCACTCCCCTCCTTGTGTGTACTACTTGTTGGCTGGGTTCCCATTGGCTCAGCACAGGGCGACCCATAGGTCTTTCTAGGTGGTCCAAGAGTGCCTCAGACACCACCAGGTGAGGCTCAGCATCTTGAACACAAAATGTCCCAAACTGAGCTCATCTCTCCTAAATTTTTTGCTTCTCTGGCAGCGCCTACTCCCATTAATGGCATCACCGTCCGGCTACTGATTCAATCAGAAACCCAGCTCATAGTCCACTCTCCTCTTCCCCTTCCATTCCAAGCACTCTGTCAATGGGAACCCTCATTTCAATCTCATGTTTCTCTTCTGCTCCCCACCTCCGCTCCCACCGACTTAGTTCAAACCTTCAACGCTTCTCACCTGGGACACTGCAATACCCTCTTGGCTGTATCCCCTGCTTCTAACCTTCCTTCCCTCCGATAGCTTTGCCTTAGTAACTCTTAATAAGCAGGGTGATCGTGCCCTGTCTCCTATGAAAAATCTCTACTGTTTTCACCATTGTTTATAGCATTGGTGTCAGAGGAAGATGCGTGAGATCTTTGTCTGACACCCCTGGCAGGAAGGCCCCTCCATCTACAAAACAGCTCCTGTCTATGAAGCATACTTTTTAATGCATGGTTGGATCCTGTGACATAAAGGTGATGCTCAAGAACAGCAGCACCCAACAGAAATGCCTACAGTGATGATGACACTCCATATCTCTGCAGCTTAATGCAGCTGCTACTAGCTACATGTGGCTATTGATATCTAGAAATGCTTAATTTCACCAAGTATATACAGCTAGTGGCTATCATATTGGACAGCACAATTTCAGAACCTGTGTTTTTAAAAATGACTTGTGAGCTGAAATCTGAGCTTTAAAGACTAATCAAACTCAAAAAATGGAAAATCTGATCCCTAGAGGCCCACATAAAGCTCTGGGCTCTGAAAGGATTATGGATCAATACAGATCAGTAGCACCCCTAGCTCTCAGCAAAGGAAAATACAAATCATCTGAGAAAAAATGCCTCCAGTATTCCCCCAGATTACTATCAACCAACTACAAAATATCACCGGAAGTACAAGAAAATGAGCCATCATGAACAAAAACAACAGATTTAGAACCCAAGATTTCCAGCTATTGGAATCATCATAAACAGGATATAAAATAACCATGTGTGAAATGTTACTTTAAAAAAATTTAAGAGCCTCAGATATGAACAAGTAGTAAGACCATCATATATGACCACACCTATCTGAAAAGGAACCAAGCAGAAATTTTATAGATTAAATATATAAGCATTGAAATTAAAAACTGAATAGAGAGTTAAACAAATCAGACACAGCTGAAGAAAGAATTAGTGAGATAAAAGACAGATATGAAAAAGTAACTGAGAATGAGGTGTAAAGATATAAGGATGTGGAAAGTATAAACAGAAGACTAACAGATATGGAAAATAAATAAGAAGTTATATGTCTATTTTAAGTCTGAAAAGCAGAAAGTACAGAAAATGAATGAGATAAAAGACAGTGGCTGAGAAATTCCCAGAACGGATAAAATACATGAATCCACAGGTTCCTGAAGCACTAAGGAGCAGAACCAGACCCAAGAAAAATTACAAAATAGAAGGTTTTTTTCTTGTCCCTACCTGTTCTTGAAAATGACTTTCTCACTTTCAAGGATCCTGACAAACTTCCAAATGCCCAGCTTTCCCACACTCCCCTCAGTTTATTCAAGTTCATTATACACACACCCTCGTCCAAATGAGCATCTTCAAGACATCAGAGAATGATAGTGAAATGATCAGATAAACCAGCCGATGCTTATGTATCTTCTAGCTAATAGGTTGCCTCTCCCATTAGATAATGCTTTAAAACAACTTTATATTACAGAAGACCCGGGAGGAGTGGTACGATTATTAGAATGCAAGGCCCAGTGCCAGAAAAAGATTCGGAAGATTAAAAAGACTCTGAGTGGCCTCAATTCACCTTTCCTGAGACAGATGAATGCTTAACTCACCCACACATAACCCTAACCCAGAAAACAGACTTCATATTTGTTATCAAAGTGAGGAGGGTACAAAGGAATATTTGATGGTGTCCCCCAGAGCAACCCCCAGCTTTCTAAGTAGCATATACAACCGATATCTAGGATAACCAATAGACAGCATTCCTCTGACCACAATGATTAGTTCAGCAGTGAACTCATCCATTCCACAAACACTGAGCACTGTATGTCAGGCACAGTTGAGGGCACTGGAGATTCAGCAACGGAAGGGACAGGATCTCTGCCCTCATGGACCTTACAATGGAGTGAGGAGCAGATAAAATATAATTAAACAAGTATATATATTTATATAATTTCCTTACAAATATCTCTTCATTCAAGAATATTTATGCATACATATATGCACATTTGTACGCATGTCGTGTGCGTGTGTCAACCACGTGAGAACGGTGGAGGAAAACACAGGAGGCCGTTTGGGAGTCTGCCTTTATTATCCAGAGAAGACCCATGGAGGTTGGATCAGGAAAGTAGCAGCAGAGAGGTGGGAGACTTCGAGGGATATGAGGATGCTGTGTGGGGTGAAGGAGGGAAACGATTGTGGAAAATGATCCGAGTCCAGTTTGGGCCTCTGGGCGGATGGTGTGGCCATCTACAAAGAAAGGGTAGGGGAAATTGAGCAGGAGAGTTCCGCTTGGGTGTCTGTGTCACATGGAGGTGTGCACTGGGCGGTTGGATACGTGGCTGGAACGCAGAAGGGAGACGTGGGAGATAAAAATTTGAGAGCTGTTGACGTGCAGCTAGTAACTGAAGCCCGGGAACTCCATCAAGCACAAAAAGAGGGGCCCTGGAACAGAATGCTAATATCTACAGGGCAGGCACAGGGAGAGTTGCAGCGTTGTGTGTCGTCAGCAGGGGACGAAGGCACTTTAAGAACATCCCCAGAAAAGCATGATCAAGAAGAGGTCCAAGGCGCTGCTGAATTTTGTGTCTCAAAGTTGACAACTGGAGCCCACTGTTATAGCGCAACGAGCAGCGCCACCTAGTGCACCGTAGGATGAACAGGTAAAAGGACACGGATTTTTCTTAATTGTTGGTAACCACCTTGAGCTGGAGGGGCAGTGCACCGCCGCGATAATATTTTACAGGAGCACAGGCCACTGGGACTAAGTGTGACTTCCCTGCAAGCCGTGCGAGTTCTCCAGTGAGGGAGCTGGACTAGCACCTGGCTAGTCAGCAACGAATCTTCATTATGCAGCACGGCCGCCAAGGGCACTGAGGTCATAGAAAGCACTCGGACCCGCAGGAACTTAGGCCGAGGTGTCCCTGGCTCTCCCTGCCCCTTAGGACCTGCACAGGATTTGGGTCAAATCCCTGTTCGCTGCCCTGCAGAGTGTCCATGCCTTCCAGTGGCCTCTGTGAATTCCCAGATACCTGGTTCCCGAATTTTCCTCCAGTGAATCTCCATCCCTAGCTCTGCTTTTTAATGCTGTTTCTTTATCTGAGCCTGAGCATCGGCCCAAACATGGAACAAACCCCCTCTGTGGTGCCAGGGCTGAGATCACCAACAACATCTCCTCTGAGGCCAACATGGAGATGAGGGAGAACTGGACACTACCAGGCCCTTTTCTTGACAGTGTTTTAACTATTCCACCCTGTCACGTGGGTTTCTCTTCTCTTTCCAGTCTTCTCTAACACTTTCAGGGAGAAAATCATTTTTTCACATTGTCTTTTACAAAGAATGTGACCATATCATTAATTTCCAAACCAGGACACTTTTGGAAGTGAAATAGGCACCAAAAGTAACTAAACATCCAGCTATAGAAGATATAGATACAGAAATAGATGAAATAGGTAGGTATAGATACAGATATAGATATAGATACAGATATAGATACAGATATGGGTGGCATAGGTCTAGAAAATCTTTACTTGACTGATAAACTGGTTTTATTTTATTGGTAAACCGTTAAAATTTCTATACAAAAACTTTTTTCAAAAATAAAATTCTCTTAAACACAGCATGTATCTGTGCACACTAAGCAAAATGTGAAAAAGGAAAAAAGACTTCCTTGAATTGATTAAGCATTAAAGACATACCAGACATGAGCAGAACAATAATAGTTGGATAATTTAAATGGCTTTAGAACTGGTCTCTAAATCTGTGTCCCCAGCATTTTTCTGAAGAATGTAGTTTTACAATATGATGTATTATTTTTAATCCTTTCCTAAAGCTGCCAGAAATTGTCTTTATTTTTTTAAATTTATCTTTTTTGTTGAAAGTATTACAGATGTCCCCCCCACACACACACACTGATCCCCTACACGCTGTATCCATCCCATCCCCAGACCTTCTCCACACTATTGTCTGTGTCCCTGGGTTACGCATTTATGAATATAAGTTCTTTGGTTAATCTCTCCCCACCCACTACCCCACTCCCGCTTCCCTCTGAGATCCCTCAGTCTGTTCCATGCATCTGTGTCTCTAGATCTATTTTGTTCATCAGTTTATTTTGTTCATTAGATTCCACATATGAGTGAGATCATGTGATACTTGTCTTTCTCTGACTGGCCATTTCACTTAACATAATACTCTGCAGTTCCATCCACGCTGCCCCAAATTAAATATGGAACTGCCATTTGACTCAGCTATCCCACTTCTAGGAATATATCCTGAGAAACCCAAAACACCAATCAGAAAGAATATATGCACCCCATGTTCATAGCAGTGCAGTTTACAATAGCTAAGATCTGGAAACAGCCCAAGTGCCCATCAGTAGGTGGGCGGGTAAAAAAGTGTGATACATTTACACCATGGAATACTACACAGCTGCAGAAATTGTCTTTAAAGTTGCATTTTATATTTAATAAAGTTGAAAATATTAAGAAAATAGTCTCTCTAGAGGTGTTGAAGTACCTGGCTAAGCTCAGGGTAAATTCTGCTGCATGAGGGTTATTCTCTATTCGAAGTTTCTGTATTTTGTGTCACAGGTACAGTCTCTTTGCCTCTATTCAGAGAGCATTTCTTCAACAAGCCACATCTTGTCAAATAAGTTCTCTCTATCCATGAGTCTTTTGAACATTTCACCACATTTAGATTATGCAAAAATGAGGGCCTCAGTTTTATTCTACTCTGGTAATAAATACAAATGCATCCAATTAAAAAAAAGTTCTATCAGAAAATTCTTCCCACAAGTTGAGACATTCTAAAGCACACTTACAGAATTTCAAATTTAAATCTTGTGCATCTTTGAGCAAATCTTGTTCTTAAATTTGTTCAGTTTTCCCCTTTCTTTTTCAGTAATCAATTCAAAATGTCTTCCTGTCTCTGAGTTTTGTTTTCAATAGTTGCAAATAGCTAAAAGCACCAAAGAGGTTTTGCAATGCTATGTTCCTTAAATGCTTTGATTGGAGACTTTCAATGGACAGTGAACAAAATGCAACTAAACGGTAAAGGATTCGTTTACCCAAAACAAGAGCAAAACCTTAAGACTAGGATCCAAGCATTTCTAAAATTCAACTGATGATGGCCTCACTAATATTCTGTGGTTACTTTGTTTGTACATTTAAAAATTTATATATTTTTACAACTGCAACTCTATTTTGGTAGAGTACCAGCATATTTGGACACAATTATGAGTTTTTGAACACCACAATCTCTTCTAAGTCTATTGCAATTTCATGAGGGTTTTAATTTAGCAAAGAAAATTATTTTCATTATAACATGAAAGCTGCCAAAGTTCCTATTTATGTTATCGCTATAAAAATAATTTTATCTTCAATGTTGAACCTTTCAACTAAATTTGCTATTGAATTCATAATAATGTCAGATGGTTTTCATTTGATGGACTGAAATTCCAAAGGATTTAAGAACCGGACAAAAGAAAAAGGGAACCATTATTGAAATTAACATAAATGTCTTTCCATTTGAAATAGCTCATGACAATGATATAAAGCTGACATTTAACTGTTTGGGACATTCTTCTTCAAACGAAACAACACATCTATAGCTATTGCTTCGCTTGACCTCTGTGCACAAAAAATTTGGAATTGAAAACAAGTTAATGAATTTAGAAAAACAATCACATAATATCTGAATGAAAAATGACATTTCCCAGAGTGCTGCATAAAAGCCCCTTCTCAATATGGTATGTATATCAGCTATGTATACAGTGGAATATTATTCAGCCATAAAAAGGAGGAAATCCTGCCTTTTGTGCCGTGGACGGACCTTACAGGCATTGCTCTAAGTGAAATTAGCAGCTTCCCTTCCCATGAATCCCTCATACACTTTCCACCCAACTGCCAGGCCCGACCCTGAGCTTTTCTGCTGTGCTCCCCTGTTCCCTCACTAATGAATGCCTGCTCTCCTTTAAGATTCAGTCCAGATCCTGGAGGATCCCTCAGACGGAGCTAAGGACCCTCCCTCTGTGTACTCTAATTACCTCCTCGTAGCTCATTTCTGCTCATTTGCTGCATGACCGTGGCCTCTATGTCTAATTCATGTTTTTCATCCCCCACATTTTGGACAGTGTTCAACACAATGTTTATCCAATGAATTAATGAATAAATGAAAGATTAGGTTGATGAAAATTTTCTTGATAACTTTGTGGACAAGATGAAAATAGGAAATGATAGCCTAGTTAGGTCGTTTCATAGGTAGATAGGCAAAGCTTTACCTATTGGGTGTCCTATGTAATTTTATTTAATGAAGAAAGAATTCATTGTGGAGCCTGATGTGCTTAAGATTATTGAAAACAGAAACGTCAAGTTCATTTGCTGCCTATTGTGACTCCATTATTGGTGCTTGTGATTCCACTTGGAGGAATGTTGTAGCAAAGCGAACAACGCTCAGGATGGGCTCACATTTGCCAGCTCAGAATGGATGATTCCAGCCAGCAGGTTGGCAGTGGTGCCTCCCCAAGGATGGGAAAACCTGTTCTCCACCTGGAAAGCCATTGACCTAATTACCCTGCCCATTTAGCTCCTGCTTTCCCCTAAGTCAGCAGAGAAGGAGAATTAAGGGCAGGGAAAACAGCTCATCCCAGCACCCCACAACCTGCCTTCAGTGTTTGATCAAATTTTGCAATCAACAGCAGCCTCTTGAAAAAGTAAACAAAGCCTGTTTATTCAGGCGCAGGGTGCAAAGTGCCCAGCTCCCACCATATCCAAGCTTTGGTCCTTAGGCATAAAACTCCCTTCATCCACGAGTCCCCCTTAAGAAGTGATGGAACTAGAGATAGTGTGGGAATGACCCCTTTTGGCCTGTGGGTTGACTGAGGAGGAGGCAAGGGTGAAAAGAAGGAATCAAGTTAGGCCTCAGCTCACCATCACAGCAAGCAGGATGCTCATTGCAACAGTCCCAGCTGCTGCAGGTGTTCCGCACACGTAGAGGTTTCCCTGTGCACTAGCCCCCTCCCTGGGTGGTTATGTCTTCATACGAGTGGCCTATTTCTCATCTGCTTCTTTGCTCCTAAATTCCATCTACTTCTTTTTTAATTGTGGTAAGAGATCTTAACATAAGATCTACCTGCTTAACAAATTTTTACAATACCTCATGTTAACTATAGTCACAATGTTGTACAGCAGATTTCTAGAACGAATTCATCTTGCATAACTGAAATTTTATATCCATTGAACAACAATCCTCCATTTCCCCTCCTCCCAGGCCCTGGCAACCACCACTCCACTCTCTGCTCTATGGGCTTATGGGACAGACAAGGAAGTCTCCTTGGGGAGGCTACAGGGGTCTAGCTAGTGTCCTCGAAGGCAGTGAGACATTCTAGGGACACCCTGCATCTATTGTCTCCAGTGGAGAGTGAGGCCATCTACTTCTTCTGTTCTAGGACTTGGATCAAGAACAGTCGTTTACTGTCAGTAGGACGCTTTGATCCCCTCACTTGAAAGCCCTCAATAGCCGAGGCAGCTGTTATTGTCCAGAGGACAGTGACAGGGAGGAAGCCATTGAACAGGGCAACGCCCATCTCCTAAATCTTTCCCATCAGTGGGGTGGAGTGGAGGGCAAGAATGTTGTTGAGGCGATTTCAGGTCAAAGACCTAACACTAAAAAAGGGAAGCCTTTCAGATCTGCTGAGAATAGCACTTGGCATACAGGTGACTAAATAGGACCCCTGAGGGAAAAGTTCAGAGTTGCAAAGAACATATTAGACTTAACCAGAAATGTTTGAAAAGTAAACCCTCCTCGAAAGTTCACTTATTCTATAAATATTTAGCTGAGGTTTATCTTTATCTACATTCATTGTCTTGTATTTAACATACTATTTCATTTTTAACATAAACAGAAGGAAATCTGCCCTTGTAGGTAAATGGTTTAATTCACCAAGTAAAAAAATGCAATGTAATCAAATACATAGAGATTAAAAGTGTGAGTTCTGGAGTCAGAGTTGAGCTTAAATCCTAACTACACAACTCAGCCGTGTGTGCTTAGCAGGTTTCTTTATGTCTCTCGACTCAGTTCCCTTCACCACAAACAATCCTCGTAGGACTGCTGTGGAAGCTGAATTTACAACGTCTTATGCTGCCAGGGGCGTCAATAAGACTCAGAGTTGGAAAAATTTATTAATAATAATTGTTTTAAGATAATATTAATTGTAAAAATTAATAATTATTTAATAATAAGAGATAAAGTAGTAACTAACAATGAGAAATACAAGTAATAGTAATTATTAATAATAATAATTAAGGAAAACCACTTTGGAAGACTCTTTGGCAGTATTTACCAAAGCTGAGTATTTGCATCATGTGTGACTCAGTAATCCCGTTCTGAAGTAGGCGTGTGTGTGCATGTGTATGTGTGTGTGTGCATAGATAGATGATGATGATAGATAGATATAGATAGATAGATAGATAGATAGATAGATAGATAGATAGATGATAGATAGATAGATAGATAGATAGATAGATAGATAGATAGATAGATAGATAGATAGATATAGATGATAGGTAGATAGATGATAGATAGATAGATAGATAGATAGATAGATAGATAGATAGATAGATAGATAGAGAGAGATGGATGGAGAGAGGGAGGGAGGGAGAGGGAGAGGGAGAGATGATAGATAGATAGATAGATAGATAGATAGATAGATAGATAGATAGATAGATAGATAGATGGAGAGGGAGAGGGAGAGATAGATATAGATAGATAGATAGATAGATAGATAGATAGATAGATAGATAGATAGATAGATAGATAGATAGATAGATAGATAGATAGAGGGAGGGAGAGGGAGAGATAGATATAGATAGATAGATAGATGATAGATAGATAGATAGATAGATAGATAGATAGATAGATAGATAGATAGATAGATGGATGGATGGATGGATGGATGGATGGAGGGAGGGAGGGAGGGAGAGGGAGAGGGAGAGATAGATAGATAGATGATAGATAGATAGATAGAGATAGATAGATGATAGATAGATGATAGATAGATAGATAGATAGATGATAGATAGATAGATAGATAGATAGATAGATAGATAGATAGATAGATAGATAGATAGATAGATAGAGATAGATGATAGATAGATGATAGATAGATAGATAGATAGATAGATAGATAGATAGATAGATAGATAGATGATAGATAGATAGATAGATAGATAGATAGATAGATAGATAGATAGATGATGATAGATAGATAGATAGATAGATAGATAGATAGATAGATAGATAGATGATAGATAGATGATAGATAGATAGATAGATAGATAGATAGATAGATAGATAGATAGATAGATAGATAGATAATAGATTGATGTAATATTTTTATAGCTCCATTTTTGATACGACCATTGCAAGGCAGCTCTGACATTAACAGCACAGCTTTGCACACTGTCGTCATTAGGTCACCTGGACACCCAGTGCCCATCACGCAGCCACAGTTTCAGTCTGAGCTCCTGCTTTTCCTTCAGGCCCCAAACCACTCTGAGCCGTGTGTGCATCACCTTGTTTTCCTTCCATAACCAACAAGCACATGCCTCTGCCTTGTGGGCTCCCGGCCCCTCTCTGCCCATCCACATCGGACTGAGGCTGAGGCCCCTCTAAAATCCCGCTTCCTCCTCAGTGCTTTCTGGGCCCGGCCGCCTGAGGCAGAAATTTGATATCTGCCAGTGACCACCAGGTATCCTGGGCACTCCCTCTGGGCAGGAAAGAGAACCTGCTGCTCCTGGTATCCTGCTGGGGACGAGCACAGGGCCAAAGCTTTTTGTCTTCTGTTTTTTCCTGAAGGACAGGGACAGACTGATTGCTTTGGCAACATTGAGTGGCCAAGGGGGCATGTGATACAAGAGTTTAAGCAAAACCATCCAGAGGAGCCTGCCCCAGTGCGTGGTCCAAAGGCCATAAATCAGAGTACAAGGAGCGTGGGCTTTGGGGTCAGAGAGAGCTGCAGCCAATTCCTGCTCTTTACCAATTTATATCCTTTATCAACTCCTTTGAGCCCACATTTCCTCCTGAAATAGATGAGTAGATGAAACAGCCTCTAACTCTAGGGCTATTGTGAGAATGAAGAAAGGGAGTAATATACATAAAGCACCTTCACACACAACACCTGGCCCATAAAAGATGCTTATAAATGGACCTAATCGGGCCAGTTACAGCTAGGGATGTTTTGGCTGACAAAAAAGGACTGCCGGAATGAGGCAGATCTTTGGGAATCCTAAAATGGAGACGGCATGGAGGAGAGAGGGATTCTTCCAGGTGCATTCAGTAGCAGCCTGTCGAGGGTCAGTGCCAGTTGGAAGAGGCTGGCATCGAGTACAGAGGTCAGAGCTCTAGCTCTGGGCTCAGTTGGCCTGAGGTCAAACCCAGCCATCAGCTTCCGTTAGCTCTGTGACCTTGAGCGGACTCTATCACTGTCCTTTGTTTCAGAATCCTTGTTTATAAGACGAGGTCACTGTTTCTTCCTCATATATTTGATGTGATGAGATAATGAACTTGTAACCAGTTCGTTGGTGAACTGGACTGGCAGGGTGCTGGGAAAAGGCAGCTAAATCTTCGTTTCCAGTGCCCTCCCCTCCCCTGAACCAAATCCCCTAACTAATACCCTCTAGGTACTTTCATGTATCAACAAAGACATTTTCAGAAATGAAAAAGCCCAGAATTCTCTTAACCCAGAACATCATTCCTTTGACTGGGACACTGCATCCACCACAGCTGGGGTCTGATTCAGACTCGCTACCCAACAGGGGGACAGAGGCGGAGGTGGCTCCCCACCATTTACCCCCTTGCCCTTCCTCTCCTCCCACAGCACCCGACTTGTGAGGCCAGGGAAGGAAGGAGAGGTGAGCCCTAAGAACCTTACTTGACTGGTGCAGTTGGAATCCAGTATCCCGTGGGAGAGGTGCCAAACATCCTCTTCTTCCTGGGGTGCTCTTGTGGGACCCTTGGAGACCCCACCCCCTCACCAGGCAGACCTTTGGAGCAGAGTCCCAGAATCACCAAGCCTGGCTGCCTGCACACCTCACTGCAGTGAAAGCAAGCAGGGGCCCTCCGCTCCCTCTCGAGGCTGTTCTCCGTGTTGAAAGCCCCTGGGCTAGGCTATCCTAGGCAAGAGCTAATACAAAACCTCAGTGCTTTCTACACTCCAGGAGAGAGGCTGTAGGCTCCATGAACACTTGGCTTGAAGAGGCACTAATCTCCCCTCCCCTAAAGACTCACTGAGCTTTTTCGGTCCTTCCTACTTCCTATTTCACAGCCTAGAGAAAGGCGGTAAGGAGCCAAGAGTGGGAAATCGTGGTTTGGGCCACTCCCAGCCATTGCTCACAAATGGCCTTTTCTTCCTCGAATGTGGGGCTCTTGTCACTTTGGGTCCTCAACATTTATTGCAAGGGGGGACGCATTCTATTTAGGCTCACTGTGGGGACAGGGAAAGGGCTATGTGCAATATTCAGTTCAGGGACACCATAAGTAATTTAAAACAAATGCACATGACATTGAGGAAAATGTACTTAACAAGAAAACATTTCAAGTATATACAGCTTACCTGATGAAATTACATTTTGAGGCTGGGCCCAAAGGCCTCCACTCCATGATACACTTGCATGTAGCTGAAAGTCCTTCTGGGCTCCCCTGCACACACACACACACACACACACACACACACACACACCCAGGAGGAGAGGGGATAGAGGAGGAAGCAAGGGCTGGGGGTGGGGAGAGAGGAAGACAAGGTGGTGGGGCAGTAATTATTCTCATTCCTTCTCATTCCACATCAACCCCCCGGCCCCCCAAAAAAGCATTTATGTACAGGAGTGCCTTTATAAATAGATGGCTTGGTTCTATTTCAAAATAGTAAATCTAACTTTATGGGGAAAAACACAAGACACGGAGTTTAATAATATTTTATTGTCGAGAGCATAAAAGAAATTTTATATTGATCCCTTGGAGCAAGAAGAAAGTGGAACCTATTTACAAGGAAGAAATGAAGATGGATTGTCACAAAATCTTCAGTTAACGTGCTCTTTTGATAGTGAATTAACATGTGAACTTATAGGTAACTTATCAGATCAACTTTAAAAATTACTGTTAATTCAAGTGACTGGCTAGCTATCTATAGTAACCAAACCCACAGACTTGGGAGAAATATCTGTCAAAGCAGCATGAGCACTTCAATAGTTTGAGTTATATTTTCTAAAGGTGTAGAAATCACATTAGAAAGAGACAAGTTCCCTCAACACTGATAAAACTCTCTTACTGGCTACCATGAAGGTTCCTGTGTTTTTTAAGACCCTGGTTGCCAAACATCCAAAACCTTGTTGAGTCACTTAGAAGCCCCAGCCAGTGGTCTGTCCCCAGCCCAATGACCAGGTGGTCATCCTATCAAAGGTGAACATGAATTGTTCATGAGATCTTAGCTTCCCCTTGACGGGCTGCAAGTCAGCTACCGTAGGCCTGCAATTTCTTAGTCAACATTCCAAAAATCTCAAAAAGTTCTGAAAACGAGGCTTGTTCACGAGGTGGTGGCATATGCCACTTGTCAGCAAAGCCTGTCACTGATGGGCCGCGTAGAGTCTTTATCCACTTTGTGTCAATATTCTACATTTTTATGGCAGAAATATCAAGGTATCGATTTATATAGAGGGTGTTGTTTCAGACTCTTTCAACGGACTTCCATAACATACAGTTTGTGCAACATATTATCTTCCTAAAAGCCCAAAAAAATCAGAGTTTGAAGAAAACATTTGTCCCGTGGGGTTTAGCATAAGGAGCTGTGGATCTATAGTAACCTGAACATGTGCTCAAGTTCCCTGGAGCCAGGAAAGTTTGGCATATCCCATGAACCACAGTTCCTTTAGTCTTTCGGGGATGTGAGAAAGTCTGGAACATTCTGTATCCCAATGAAGAAAGGCAAAGCTCCAGGAATAAAATCCTACAGATCCTCCTCATAAGAATTTTCTTTGTGAAAAATTGCATTTCTGCCCATAACCCTATATAATATGACAAATAATGAATATATATTTCCTTTTCATTCAAAGCATTGTCTCTGATGGGTGGGAAGGGGGCATAAAAGAAAAGACTGGGAGAAAGGGTCTATTAGTGTGAGGGCTACATATGGCCAGCACCAGGGCATTCCTCATCCAGCAGCATTAATGCATCGTATTTAGAAAGGGACTCTCTGGATGCAGTGTACAGAAAAGTCAGGTGGGACTTAACCTGGGCTCTGCCACTTAAGGAGAACAGAACTTGCCAAAGAAAATGATGTTTCGAGTTTTGTTGTGCCTGACGATGTAAATAAACGGGTGGTCGGCCCTGAATTCATCTTTGTGTTGCAGGATTCGCGAGCCCGGCACCTCTATGGAATCCCCACCGTCTTCGCTGATTTCTAAGCACACTTTGTGAATGACGTTTGAGAGCGCCACTCCCTTGGCCTCTGACATTCCAGAGAAATCAGATGTATTCTCGTCAAAGGTACTTTTCAGCCCTAGGTTTTCCAGACTAGCCTTGGGATCAATCGTATTTTCCACCTTAAATTTTGGAATGGAGAGTTTGACTTTGGCATTGGCCATGGTGCTGGGATTGGTCCACTGCAGCAGCGTCTCTGAGCTGAGCTGTTTTTCAACCTGAAGGAACAAAAAGGAGAGGAAATGATATATATATTTTTTAATTTCTGATGGCAAAACGCCCTGATGATGAGAAACACGTGTCACATGAGCCCAGTGTCGAAGCAGTACCCAAGGACCATCAAAAATAAAATCAGCCCTGCAGTTTTGGTATGTGACCAGTTTCTCTTTCAAAAGACCCCCCGCCTAGCATTGGTCTCCACCCTCCGCTACAACTGCGGCCCCTTCGCACTGAAATTTATGGGGGCAGCTCTTTTAAGCTACAGAGGAGCTTTATAGAAACAAATGCGTGGATTATGGCGTTGCATAAATAATAGTGAAATAAATACAAAATTAGAAGGGTTTTCATACATAATATTTCTCCAATGCTTATTTTGATTTCTCTACTAGGAAATCCAGAATTTCCATGTACTGGGCATGACATCAGACTTCATAACTCAGCTCGGCCGGGCATGGCTCAGCGGTTGAGCATCGACCTAGGATCCAGGCGATTGGGGTTCAATTCCCAGTCAGGGCACTTGCCCAGGTTGCGGGCTAGGCAGCTGATCAATGACTCTCTCATCATTGATGCTTCTATCTCTCTCTCTCCCCCTCCTTTCCTCTCTCTGAAATCAATAAAGATATATTAAAAAAAAAAAAATTGAATAACTCAAATTGAAGCTAAAGTGAGCTCTTTTAAGAATGAGGATCTGAACTGTCTGTGGTCATTCTTTACGGGTATAGGCAATGAATGCATCCATTTCAGTTGGTTGGTTTTTAAAAAAAAAAAGAGAGAGATAAAAAGATAAGTATATGAGGTGATAGGTGTGTTAATAAACTGGATGGGAGGAACCCTTTTATAATTTATACACATTTATCAAATCATCCTATTGTACACTTTAAGTATCTTACAATTTTATTTAATTATACTTCAATAAATCTGGAAAAAATAGCAGGTTATATTCTTAAACCTGCATAGAACCTAAACACTCATTCATCCCAACAGGAAACCTCTATGCCTGTACCGTCCAATACAATGTCCACTACATGGCTATGGACACCTGAAACTTGAACGTGAGGACTGAGAAATGCTCTACCTTGTGAAATACACAGCAGATTCCCAGGACTTACTACAGACAAAGGATGTAAAATATCTCGTTTATAATTTTTACATCGATTGCATGTTGAAATGATAGTGTTTTGGAAATATTGGGTTCAACAAAATATTTTGTTAGAACATTTTTAATGAGAGATATGAAATAAAGCATAAAATGGTTTCATCATAAAATTCTTCACCGAGCAAATCTAAACTTGCTCCTTTCGTTCTGTACTTTAATACGGAAAAAAAAAAATTAGGATGTTTTAAGTAAGTAAAGTGCTAAATATTCGCCAATGGAGAAAATGAGATGAAGGCATGAAGTAGGGTGAAAAAGAAAGACAGTGAGTGAAAGAGTGGAGCGGACTGAGAATTCAGTGGACAAATGGCAGAGCAGGCACAGTGAGAGCCGAAGGAGCAGGTGAGCTGTGGCCAAGTTGCCTCAACCCTAGAGAGTGAGGAGTCACTGAGCGGTGACTGGCAATGCAGCGGGTGACCCCTGGGTTCCTCAAGGACACCCTCCTTCTCCCTGGCCAGGCCGAGGCCCGGGGGAGGGAAGCAGGGAGGCCGGAGGGTGAGGGAGGACAGTGGCCGCAGGACCAGGCTGGCCAGCGGAGAGGAAGCTATGTCCTTCACAAGTAAATAAAACCTCTGCTGTGTTTCAGTCTTGCGCCTCTGATAACCTGTATGAACTACGAAGCATAATAAAATTCATCTATATGTGTGTGCATGGAAAGAACTTTTCAAAACTCGTAGAATGCACGACACAGAGTGAACCGCAGTGTAAACTGTGGACTTGAGTGATCATCGCATATCAGTACTGGCTCAACAGTTGTTTAACCAATGCTCTGAGTTGATGCAAGATGCTAATGATAAGAAACTCTAGTCTAGAGTTAAGAACACGGATTCCAACTTCCCGGGCTCAAATTCGATTCTACACACCACCGACGAGTTATGTGACCCTGGAGCAGTTACCTACCCCCCTTCTGTGCCTCAGTTCCCTGGCTGGTGAACGACTGTGGTGATCATTTCTAACTCCTAGGCCTGTTGTGAGAGTTAATGAGATGGTGCACCTAGAGAATTTATAGTTCTGGGCGCATTGTAAGTGCCAGGTAAATGTTGGCTGTTTTGAACATTAAGGAGGAACAAACCCTTGGAGGTGACAGAGCAAGGGGGGCGTGAGGCAGGGCTGCGGCCCCTCCCCGGCCCCGCCCAGGGCAGTCCATGCCACGTAGGGGGCTCGCTGGTGCAGCCCACAGCCCCTCCTCACCTTCTCCAGGCCCGTGGACTCGTCCTCCACGTCCTTGGGTAGCAGGATGAGCATGCTGAGGTGCTTGTTTTGAAAGGGGAGCTCTATGACCTTACAGTTCACACTGTCGATGTTGCCCATGCAGAACGTGGCCTCCAGGTTCATCATTTGCACTGGCTTGGTGTCTGTCTGCAACAGGAAAACAACTCTGGCTGCTTGCTTTGTAATTCAAGCAAGAACATATATACATATACATTTTCTTTTCCCCCATAAAACACGATGGCTTATACTTTTATATGTACACACACATATACACACATGCACACACACATATACACACATGCACACACATGTGCACACATATGCACGCACACACATATACATTGACTGTTCTTGTTATAATTACATGAAACACCTCAAATATTTGTTTTCTTTCTTTGTAAGAGGGGGAAATTAAAAGTAGGCCTTTTTATTAGGTTAGAAATGCATAAATTTGTGTGTGTGTGTCTGTGTGTGTGTGTCCACCTTTGTCAGAATAGGCACTATACTAAACTTTTAATAATATAACTTCATCAATTTAGTCTAGCCCTTAAAGGAGACACCACTGAACATGAGTGAAATCACTCAAAAAATTCAGGGGCTGACAAAAGCCAGTCAAGGGAAACAGAGGAAAAGTAATGACCCTGCATTGTAGAGGAAGTGGAGGAAGGGCTGGGCTCCCTCCCTTGGGCGCTCGGATATTTTGAAGAGGTAAGCAGCCCTCTCTGCCATGATTGTCCTCTCCCAGTGGAAGTGCCCAATGGATCTTGTATAAAGACCCGTGGTGGTCCCAAAGGCCAGTCAGGCTTGCTCTGCCTTTGGCTGTTTATTGAAACTGACCCTTAGGAATGAGTCATTCATTCAACAAACATTTGCTGAGCACCTGCTAATGTACCAGGGGCTGGGCCAGGAGTTATAGAAACCAAGATGAATCAGGCATTATTCCTGCCTTTACAAAACCCATGCACTCAGGATGGATCTAGCTAAGTATAAATAATTAGATTTCACTATGAAAAGTGCACTTGTTGGTAATGAAAACAAAATTCTGTGGGTACAAAGAAAAAGTACCAAACCCCAGTCCAGCTAACCCAGGTATAAATCGTTATCTGGAAGGCCTTTTCTTCCTGGGTGGTAGCGTTAAGAAGGTGCCATTATAATATTTGGCAAAAACAAAAGTGATGAATGCTAGGTACCCACAGTGCTGGGAGAAACTTGAAAGCTAGAACAAAGTCAAGGGAGCTACCGGGT
Organism: Miniopterus natalensis; assembly: GCF_054644295.1. Taxonomy (NCBI): domain Eukaryota; kingdom Metazoa; phylum Chordata; class Mammalia; order Chiroptera; family Miniopteridae; genus Miniopterus; species Miniopterus natalensis. The sequence goes on along the minus strand of NC_142087.1, from coordinate 71,862,613 downwards.
AAATGCGCTCCCTTCGGGGATTGTGCTACCTGGGGCATGGGACTCGGTCTGCATCCTGAGCGCAAGTCAGATCCCGTCCAACGAGACAAATCGCATCATCGTCATAGACTAATGACATGGGCCGATTTTCCAGTCTCGGGTCTCTGGATTCCTTTCTAGAAGAGGCTCTTCGCCTATCCATGAGAATTTTTTTCACATGCATACGGCCCCGGTAGTGACTCAGGGGCATTAAGGAGGCTTCCCTGCAAACAGGTTTCTCTTTCACCCGTGTGACGCTTCCCTGCAAACAGGTTTCTCTTTCATCTGTGTAACGCTTCCCTGCAAACAGTTTTCTCTTTCACCCGTGTGACGCTTCCCTGCAAACAGGTCTCTCTTTCATCCGTGTGACGATGCCCAGAGCGCCAGGGAGTAAGCGGGGCTTTTCCCTCACAGCCAACATGGGCCCCAACTCACCGTACACGCTTAAATATCCGAACTGTTTACTTCACTATGAACAGATGGGGACCAGACCAGAGGAGGGTATTAACTTGGACCAAGACTCTCAAAGGGCCCAGGCTTCAGGATGATTCAAAGGCCTCTGAGGTTAGGATTTGGTTTGTTTCTTTGTCTTTCTTGCTAACGGTCCTGAAGATTTGTTGCCGTTTTCCAGTTTTACCCACTGGGCTGCAAGCTCTACGAGCCCTCGCTCAGCTCAGGCCCTGAGAACCTTCTGGGAAGAGTGAGAGGCTCTGGGTCGTGGTTCTTCCCTCCCAGGGAAGGCACACCGCCCCGGCCTTCATTCCCCTCACTGGGTGAACTCCCACGCGCCCGTCTGTTGCTGTCATTTTCGGATCTATAGCTGGGACCCTCCGACCCGCTGCCCCACATACCTTGTTGACCCGGAAAGGGCATTCTTTGGTTTCTGACTCAGGAAATTTCTTCATCCACTTTCCAATGAAGTAGGCAGCATTAACCACAAGGATTTTGGTCTGGTCATTTACATGGTTGTTGGATAAAATGTTCTCAAAGTGGCCTGCAAACGATTTTAAGAAAGCACAGATCACACGGGGTTATTCTCAACCACACCTGCCACGCACAGGATGGTCCACTCACTGCGGGTGTGACACTTGCTAGAGCCACGCCCTGCACCAGGGAGGGTCTGAGCGCCAGACCCCCTCATTTCAGCAGGCCTTCTTTCCGCCTTACATCTTGCCTTAAAAGACAAGCTTACAGCTGGACTTAAAAGACACCCAGGGAGAAGGAGGAGGGGGGACGGAGGGGAAGGAAAGGAGAGGAGAAGACACAAGCTACCAGAGGCTCACCCTGAGCCAGCCACCTTCTGGGCATCGTGCATCTCTCCCCTTTTACAGATGAGGCCGAGGCGGGGTGTAATGCACGCGCCCAAGATGACACTGGAGCGAAGGTGGGATCAGGACCCGAGGCCTGTGCTCGGGAGTGAAAATGCATGAACATGCTTGGCATTTTCACCTGGATCAGCTCGCGTCTCTCACTGTGATCCCATAAGGCAAAGATCCTTGTCCCCATTTTATAGTGGAGGAGACTGAGGCTCCGAGAGGCCGGGCAGCTTTCCAGTTCACTCAGTTGGAAAGCAGGTCTGACCGAGGACAGCGCTCTCCTCCTCACCTTTGGCTCTCCACCCCCTCCCCAAGTGGCAGCTGGTTCGCACCAAGGTCAGCTGGCTCCATCACAATTGTACTTATCACAGAGCTTAAACCCCCAACAGCGCAACAGTTCAGCCATGATAGCCCCCTAATAAAATCAAGTCCTCGTATTTGAATAGCACTGATGTTTTTTGCAAAGGATTTTCATTTACCTAATCTCAGGGCCCACTTCAGGGGCCTGTGACCTATGTGTGAAGGACCCTTCACAGGTTTAATGCTCAGCTGTCACCATCTTAAAAGTAATACACATTTAAATAAAGGGCCCTACAGTTGCATTTTGCTCTGGGACCTGCTAATCGTGTCACTGTGCTGCCAGTGCTGAGACACGTTGGACACGTGAACATGTAACAGCGTCAGTGAGGAAACCCGAAGGCAGAGAAGAGGGGAGCGGGGGAGTGGCAGTGCTTCAGCTGAAACCTCGAGCTCCTGATTCCAAACTCAGAGGTCTTTTCACTGAACTAGATCCCTCAGGAAAAACCTTAAATTCATGAAGATTTTAAAACAAAGGCCCTTAAAGGGAAAATACTATTATTTAAAAATTCTAAAAGCAAAACTGTTACACAGCAACTTAAACAGGAGCTGCATATTGCTGATAACTGTGTTTAACCTGATGTTATACCAGTTTTTTCTCTACATATGAAGGCACAGGGACTTCACTCCAATAACAAATATATTATGTGTGCATACATTTGCGTGTGTGCACGCATGTCTCTGGTTACCATCTTTATCTTGGCTGTCACACATTATCAGTTAGCACACATTATTCAAGTTCATCCTCACAACAACATGTTAAGATTAGATTAGATAACATATTTCCCATTTTACAGTTCAGTAAACTGAGGTTCTATATCCAAACACTTCAGTTTATAGGTGGCAGTCTAAATTTGAATCTAAGGTCTTGAAGACTCCAAGGCATGTTTTTTCCATGTTCTCACTCTGCAATTATGGTGTGGACTCTATCATTCCTGAGTCCTCCTAGTGCCAGGGCAGCTCTGGCCATTCATACAAGAAGTGTGTGTCCCTGCCCCAGAAGCGTGTCCCTCACCAGACTACACTGGTGCCTGAAAAATCTATCACTACCATTCACGCCTTCACAGTAAAGCGCTGTGTCTAATAGGTTCCTCCCTATGTAAATATAAATATGTTCCTGGGAACGGAGACATGTACCCTGATCTGCACTCAAAAATCATCTTACTTCCAATTCTTTTCTACCAAGGAAGACTCACAGAATTTTAATGGAGGGAAGATTCAGGGAAAGGAGAGGCCTGAGGGAAGCACTGAGCCTGGAGCAGGACCAGGTAGATGCTGGAGAGGAGACCCGGGGACTATTAGAGGACTGATTGGTTCTAGGAGTTGTGAGACTGAGGACACGTTTCCATCCACTATGATTTGTTTTGTTTTATTTTTTTTCTATACAAATATTTGATTACCTAAGACTATCCCTTTCTCCTTAATAAACTTGTAGATGTTTGAGCTAAAAGTGTCCTCAGGAATCATCAAGTTACAATCCAAGCCCTTCGTGTCCAGATTGGAAAAACCGGACTCAGGGCTTGCCCAAAGCGAGACTTGTTAGAGGCAGGGCTGAGGTTCCCGGAGGATGCAGGACAGCTAGGTGGAGAGCAAGGCAAGTAGACTAAGTAAAACTGGAACACCGGGAATTTCTGTCAAACGATATGATGGCGGAAAGGCCCAGAAATCTAAGTTGTTGAAATGGTTCGATGGGCAAGAATTTAGTTTCTGTACTGAAAACATCTCAGGACTCCTCCAGGTGTTCAATTTTTGGCTTGGCAGAAAGACTCATGAGAAGAAGGATGGGCACAGGATAAGGAGAGATACTTGCCGTCTGTGAGATCCTTAATTGAGTTGTTGATCTGACCTTTCGTTTCTTCCAATTTATCTTTGAAGTCAACAGTTTCCATCTCCTTTGCATAGGGTCTCTTCGTAGAGCCGATGAACTCCTGAAAAGGAGCCCACTCATGAAATCACAAAGTACACCCAGTCTGTAGTCAAACCACCACGTTGCTACACAGTGCTAACAAAAGGACTTCTAAGTGTCTATTGCTATGAACACACTTTCAAAATCAGAACTATTCAGTAAACCTCATGGAGAAATTGAAACTTCATGGAGAAATCAATGAATTATCTTTGTACTGAATGTTTCATTCCTTTAATTCTAAAACAATATCAATTATTAAATGCATTCATCAAATGTGATTTCAGAAACATTAAAATGTATATACATATATGTGTCTTAGAATAGAAGAAATGTACAGAAAAGAGAACTTTATGAGCAGAAAACTCTTATTCTCACTGAAATAAATATTCTGTAGACTCTCGCTACTCAAAGTGTGGTCCAAGGACCAAAAGCCTCATCATCTGGAATCTTGCTGGCAGTGCAGAATCTCAGAGCCGCCACACCTACCGAACCAGAACATGCATCTTATCAAGATGCACATTAAGTCTGAAGCAGTGCTATAGAGAACATAGCAGTGATCCTAATACTTGTTGAAATGCAAAACCCTAAATCTCATCCCTATCGATTTTGATTCAAGTGATCTGAAGCCAGGAACTTGCATTTTAACAGTCAGGTAGTTCTGCAGGCGGCCCTCCTCATACCACACCTGTGTGTACTAAGCCCAGTACATTTGCAGGTGCCATACAACCAACAGGAGCATGGAAAACAGTCTTAAAATAAAATTCCTTGCAATTCCTAGTTTGGTTGAAATAATTTCAAATGTCGAATAGAAGTTCAACCAAATTAAACATAGCTGATTAAATGTCCTAACACAGGGCTCCTTCAGTTTCTTCAGAGCAGCTATGGCCTTAGCCAATTTGATTCTGTTCATTGTAACCCAACTTTGGGACTAAGTGTCACCCTTCACTGAGAAAGCGGGGACCACCTAAGAACATTGGAGCCTCAGCAAGATGAATGGCCTCCACCATCTTTACTGCCAGCAACAAAATGGATTAAGCATCTCCTTAAGGACCACCTGAGGAGCTTTTAAATTTTTTCTCTACTTAGGTCACAACTCAATATTTTATTTCAATTCCTTGAGTGATTGTTGGAAGAAAAATGGCTGTGTATATGCGTCTTCAAACAACAAGAATAAACTCACAGCAATGTGAGTGACCAACGTTCTCAAGAAATCTCAACCAGAAAAACAAACAGCTACTGCAGCAAGTAATAAAGCTGGGGTAAAATATTTAATCGGTAGTCTACCTTTTAGATTTGGAAAGCTTAAAATTCTGACCATCCAAGCAAAAATTGAATCAACTCTGTATTACTAACATAGAGAACGAACTTCTTTGTAGTCTAGGATATTGGCTATGTGTTTCAAATACAGATTTTTAAAATATTATGTTAACCCAGTCAGTGTGGCTCAGTTGGTTGGAAATTTTCCCCAGAGGTCGTAGGTCCCATTCCTGCTCAGGGTACACGCCCGGGGCTGTTGGCTCGATCCCCAGTAGGGGGCGTGCAGGAGGCAGCCGACCAATGTTTCTCATCGATGTTTCTGTCTCTCTCTCCCTCTTCCTTCCTCTCTTTCTAAAGTCAATAAAAAACATATTTTTAAAAAATATTATGTTATACTCTAGGATCAAAGTTAAGGGTTCCATCGTGTTCTTTATGATTCCATCAAGAAATGGCTGAAACTAAACACCCAGAACTACCAGTTTAGGCACCCTCATGATCAGCCAGCCTAGTAAAACAAAAACAATTTGTGACTGATGAAAACTATTGATTCATACGGTTACTATTATTTTTTCCTATTGCTTTTGAGAAAACCAGGAAAATGTATTCACAAACAATGAGGTGGAGAACCCAAAAAGTTGCCCCAGGTAGGGTGCCCTGCTGTTTAAGGAGAAAGGTGGGAATCCCAGGCCACCTTGCATCTGTGGAGGTGCATTTCTGACGGCCCCTTTCTCCGTCTCTCTGAGAGAGGAAGCTAAGGGGGGGGGACAATGTACGAGTGTTCAGGAGGGAACAGGGAGGCCTGAGAGCTGCTCCATATGTGGAGCCAGAAGATGTGACTGCAACTGAATCCTGCTACATTCACCCTTCCGCTAGGACTGATTTATCTGTAATTAGCTTCAAATCATAAATGAGCATCCTAGAGGTGAGTTTTACCAGGAAAAGAAAAAACAAGACAAAACTATGAGCCTGACCATGCGACGGTGCCGACCTGGAGGAAAGCTAAATCTTGCTAAGGGCACTGGCCCACTTACTGTAGATGGATTCAAAGATTTGTCCACATAGAGCCGTTTGATTAGTTTCAGCGAGTAGAAGGAGCTAAGTTTGTTTACGTCCGACGTCACTGTTTGAAACCCAAAGGGCACATCTTTGACATTTTCAAAATGAAGGACCTGTGAAGAGAGAAAGAAGTCGTGACCCATGAAGCATTGTGCCCTCCCGCTGCAGTGGGCACGGGGACTGCCCCCTCCGGGAGGATGCTGTAGCTCCCTGCTCCACCGGCCGGCGAAGCAAGGCTTCTCAGCAAGCAAGGCTTGCTGTTGCTGGGGAGGGTGGGGGGTGGAGGCAGTGTCCTGGGTACTGTAGGATGCTTAGCAGCATCTCTGACTTACTAGGTACCATTTGTGACAACCAAAAATGTCTCTGGACACTGCCAAATGTCCCCGGGGAGTGGCGAGTGGGTAAAATTGTCCCCATTGAGAAACGCTGCCATAAAGATACTCTTCTCTGGATTTAACTATAGGGACATTCTGCCCTTTCTTCAACAGGATGCCCTCAATGCTCACACAGAGGCTTTCCTAACTTGGAAAGGAGTGAAGCTGGGTTACAGGCTCCATCCCATTCAGACACAAGAAGAGAGAGGTTAGTAGCAAAAGAGAGTCAGCAGGCAGGTATCAGATTCCAGGGTAGAGGCATCTCTAGCCAAGGTCCAGCTGGTCCCTTTAGTTCCTCTGACAAGTGCTAAATGGGCTGGTGTGTCATCTATGGTGGGCCGCTACCATCAATGGTGGGCTGCCCTGGGTGCGCGAGAATCAGACGGCCTGGCCTTTGCCCGTCTGTATCTAGTAAAATAGAATCTAGCCCAACTCTGCAGAGCTTCGCTCTTCCTTCTGTAAACTGCACTGGATACCCACTGTTCTGAGTTGTTATGAAGATTACAGATTTTATTTGTAAAACACCTGAAATATCATATGGATTCAAAAATGCTAATAATTATTCTTGTAGTACCATTCTAAGCCGTTTAAAGCTAAGATGTCGCTTCTGGAGTGCTTAATCCTTTGAGTTTGTTCCTAACTTTTCTTTTGTTCCCATCAATAGCCCAGCCCTCCCGTGCCTCATGGTGCCTCAAAACCTGGTGGCAACCTAAGGTGATTCCCTCCTCACTCCTAACTCCTGATGACTGTGCCTGGAGGCCACACCTCAGGTAACATCACTAAATGGGCACGTGGCGCCAATGAGTCACAGGGCCTCAGTATTGCAGGGTCACACTGGCTAGTCCAAGGCCGTGCATAACTCTCCTGCCTGGTGACAGGTAAGAAGACCAGAGATTTAAAAACTAGGTAACTACTGCTGGGGAAACAACTGCCTGTACATGACTATTATTATTATTATTATTATTATTATTATTATTAAGGAACAAACCCTCTCCCAGGAAGTCATCTCTTCTGTCCCTCCTCTAGTGGGAGATGAGAAATGAGGAATCGGAGATGAGGTAGGGATTAAGGGGGCAGTTGAGTGAGCAAGGCAGGCGAGAAGATTCAGCTCCTCTTCCCACAACTAAAGGCTCTTTTTCAAGTGCACTCAATTTCAAGTGTAAATTCTTCATTTATCAAGACCCAAAGAACACTTCCTGGGTCATACTACCTGGGGAGTTATAGATTCAAGATGTTCCCCTTTTAAGTGCTATGAGCTCATGGAAAGAAGGATTCTGTTGAACCTAGGAAGATCAACATAAGAATAATGATGGATTGGAGTTTACATACTATCTAAAATAAATGGGGGGCAGAGGTGGGAGAAACGGGGTAAAGGGGGTAAAAGGTATAAACTCCCAGTTATAAAATAAGGCATGGGGATGTAATGTGTAAAATAAGGCATGGTTACTATAGTTGATACTGCACTGCATATTTGAAAGTTAAGAGAGTAGATCTTAAAATTTCTCATCACAAGAAAAAAAAACCTATATAACTATGTATGATAGTGGATGTTAACTAGACTTATTGTGGTGGTCACTTTGCAATATATACAAACATCAAATCATAACGTGCATACCTGAAACTAATATACTGTTGAATATCCATTATACCTCAATAAAAATTAATAAAGCTACCTGGCCGGGTGTGGCTCAGCAGTTGAGCATCGACCTAGGATCCAAGAGATCTCGGTTCGATTCCCGGTTAGGGCACATGCCTGGGTTGCGGGCTCGATCCCCAGTGGCGGGGGGGGGGGTGCAGGAGGCAGCCGATCAATGACGACGCTCACATCATTGATGTTTCTATCTTTCTCTCCCTCTCTCTTCCTCTCTCTGAAATCAATAAAGATATATTTTTTTAAAAAAATTAATAAAGCTGATGCTATAATAAATTCTGTGCATAAGACAGGAATATAGATTTATATTCTTTCTGGTCAGGGTATTTGCAGTGGAACATTTCATAGATACCACCTTGATTGATTCTTACAGTATAACACATAGAAAGATGTCAGGTGACTTGCCAAAGGTTATTCATTAGTGGTAAACCTGTGATCAATAGCAGATCCCCAGATTCTCCATCACACATGGTGTCTGGGGTGCAAGACAGGTAAATGACCTTTCTTTCATTTAAAAATAGATTGAGAAAGTGTTAGAAGTGTCACAACTCTCAATCCTGAGCAGCTCTGACCACAGAGCCCCATTCTTTCTTCTGTAGGCACTGCCCACGGGTTCCAATAACTCTATTGCAACTCAAAGCAGAAACAAGGTGTAGGGCTTACCTGTCCAATTTCATTGGCTGTGTCACCTTTGGCTCCTACTTGAACAAGTGACAAGGAGGTGGAGAGACAGATTGGAGAGAAGAGCACATTGCCGGCAGGCTCCTTCTCACACAGTTTTTTGAACAGGTCAACTGCAAAAGCTGAGTTTGCCAGTTGCAGGGCGTCCATTGTGGGCCTAGAACAAAGAATAAGGGTCTTTAAAGTCTTCTTACCTGCATTCTGCCAACCCAGCAATAATTCCACCTAAACAAAATAATGGTCTTGGGTAGAAGAGAGGAAGGGACTTTGCATTAAATGAGATTTAAAAAGCCAGTGGGGAAGAAATTTCCAAGCAAATGCCCTAAGGTCTGAATGGTCCAGCATGGGAGGTCCTCTGTGCGAGCCACTCTGCCCAAAATCTTCAGATTCAGGCCTACTCGGCCACAGTGGCCATTGTCAGGAGCCTGGTGATCACACCTCTTCCTCAGCAAGTGGTCAGAACAGTTGACAATACTGATCAGAATCAGTTGGCTTCATTTATCCACACTCTTTCCATTAGGATTTAGGTTAAAGCATATAAAATTGAAGTTTTTGTGCATCAAAAAATAGTCAAATCACAGCAATCTTACGTGCTTCAGTTTAATAATTAGTAGTGTTATGGGTTGAACTTATGTCCCCTAAAAAGATATTGAAGTCCCACCCCTGGCTACTAGTGAATGTGCCCTTATTTGAAAATAGAGTCTTTGTAGATTTAATCAAGTTGAGGTCAGCAGGGTGGCCCTAACCCAATATGTCTGGTGTCCTCATCAAAAAGAACAGGAGGACAGACAGAGACAGACATGACCAGAGGGAAGATGACAGGAAGACACACAGCGAGAGATTGGAGTGATGCTTCTACAAGCCAAGGAACACCAAGGATCATTGGTGATGTCGGAGCTAAGAGAGAAGCAAGGAACCAAGTCTCCTCTGGGGCTTGCAGGGGGAGCATGGCCCTGCGGGACCTCGATTTCAGACTTCTGGCCTCCAGGGCTGCGGGAGAGCCCATTTCTATTGTTTAAGTGGCCCGGTTTGTGTTACTTTGTTAGGGCAGCCCTAGGAGGCCAGGACAGTCAGTAATGCCTTCGTAGGGCACCCAGCACATAGCAATACTTAAATACACAGAAGCTGTTATTGTTTTTTGATGTTAATGCACTTGGGAAGACCCTGTGCATAGTATTATAAGAATGCACCGAGTCCCTACTTCTCCAAGTTTGCAATATCTTGGGCAGATACATAAAATATTAGTAAAATGCACAGCTGTCCAATGCCATATGCTCAGTGTAACAAGTACTGTGGAGTTAAAAGAGAGAGTAGCTTCAGGTAAAGGAACCCGGTTAAGTGGAAAGAGCGGTGAGTGGCTTTGGTCTTGTCTGAACTCTCTTATTATAAGTCTGAGGGCCTCTAAGTGGTGGCCCTTGACCCCCTTGCGACACTTTCAGTGGATCCATGAGGTCAAAACTATTTTCATAATAATACTTACACACTATTTGCCTTTTCACTCTCAATCTCTCACAGATATACCGAGGAGTTTCCCAGAGGCCATACAACGTGTCTTCTGTTAAGCCAAACGTTAAAGAGATGTGCAGAAATGAAAAAGTGCTACTCTTGTCTCTACACCTTTTTACTTTAGAAAACAGTTATTTTTTCATAAAAATGTTATCTGTATTTATATGTAACGATGACATTATTATTGTAATGAACCAGTAAATAAATATTTACTAATATGTAATGGTAACATTATCATTTTAACAAATTAGTAAATAAATATTTCACATTTTTTTCCAGTTTTAATTTCTAATTTGGTAAATACTGATAGATATTACTGACATTTAAAAAAAAAAAGAAAGAAAGAAAAAATAGATCCTCCATAATTTGAAGAGTGTAAAAGGGTCCTGAGGTTTACAAGTTTGAGAACTGCTTTTCTAGTGGAAGTTCTACTTATCTAGTGCTGTAGGTACTGATCAAGTCTGAAGGTGCTGGGATAAACCGAGCAGTCAGGGCACAGCTCTTTCTAGAAGCAGAGCTGAGCTACACGGACTCACCAGGCTCTGCCTGACCCCAAGACAGCACGTTTCTGAGGAACATAGATTGACATTAGCACCCCTGAGTGACTAGTGCATAGATGAAGGCTTGCGGCTTTCCCCCAAAGCAGCCAGACACTGCGCAGTCATGTGCACAGACCAGAGAGTGAACATGACATTGGAGAGGGAGCATGACACTGAAGGTCGTCAGGTGGAACATGCTGCCTGGCATCAGACAAAGCCACACCACTCAGGACAGAGGGCTTCCTTCAGTAGGACCCAAGGATGCAATAGAATCAAATGCATGGATAGGATCTCAATTTTGCACCTTACACGTGAACAGAAGTTCAAGATGTAAAGACATGAGATTAAGATCAAGGACTGGGCCCCTCGTCTTCAAATATTTCTTCAGAATTCTTTCTCTTAAGGGACATATGACTTGTGTGTAGGATGGACTCATAAGATTATATACTAGAGTCTGAAAAAGCAAGTTTATTAACAAAAATGTTTTCTCGACCTGTTCATGCTCACTGGTCACCTCCAATGACTTCTTCCTTCTTCACTTTATGTCCCTGACAAACTCAGCTCAGTGAACTCAGGTCAGTGTTCTCATCACAAACCTGTTCCAAGGTAATCTGAAAGCAGGGAGGGCATCCCACACTCTTTTAAGGCCACAAGCTTATTCTCTCTTCTGGGGAGGGATCAGGGGCCAAGGGATGACTGCACACCCCCAGTTGCAGGGACCAACACTAGGTGAGACCAAAATGGGAGCATGCAGAGTGTTTGGACCAGTGTGTCCACCACAAGGAAATAAAAAGAAAGTTCACAAAAGATTTGGGGAGCCCTTTCTCCAACAGCAGATTTAACACTGATAATGCTGAGTCTGTCTACAACAAAAATTCAATTTCTCCACCAAGTTGAGAAGCCTGAATGAGCTGTTTTTTCACCAAATAGAGAAGTCTCAGCCTAGATCCCTGCAAACTTCTCAAAGCTTCAAGAACTTGAGGCCTAATCACATTAATAATAATATGAAAACATGACAACTGTGCTTGAACAAACACAAGGAGTTCTTCCCAGAATGCATTTACTACCCTCCAAGAAGGGCAATTCGAATAATTTTGCATAATCCATAAATCCATAACTTTACTTGTAAAGTTTGCCTTCCTTTGTGTAGAAAACCTGTGCTTAAGACCTCAGAGTAATCTGCTGAGGGACTTTGACAGCAAACCCCTCAAAGTGTGTCAAAGGTAAGGAAATGTTCCTGTTAGCATTTTTTTCCACCGAAGCATTATCCTATCATTCATTATAACATTCGGAGATACTCTGAGTCTAAGTAGCTCTGAGTACAAGCTCCTGGTGGCTTATAGTACAGTTAATTACACAACATAGTTAACACTGTGTTGCAGTTCAAGGCTTAGACCAGGCCCCTGTTGGAGAATGCCAATCGGCACACACCTGATATCTGGGGCTTTCCCATGGGTGCAGACCCTCCTCCCAGAGCCCCTTCCTTTGCACAAGAGTCCTCAGTGCATGAGTCCAACAGGCCTGCCTCCCATCCATATACTGACTATCTCCTTTCTCAGAAAATTCTCCTTCAGATTGAGGAAGGTCATGCAGCTCTTAATAGCTGAGATCCCAGCAACAACTGCATAGTTTGATGCTTGGCAAAGGTATCAGAAAGGGTCTGGATGTGGAAATTGCTGTAGGAGCAAACAATCTCCAGCTAAGTCATCAATCAGATATTGCCTGATAAATCTGATCAGTTGTCCAGTCATTGGTCCCAAGTGACCCCAAAACATTGCAGAGCTGATCTAGGCTAGGGTAGGTAGTTAAAGGGATGACTTGGGCCACAGTCAGTGGCCACCTCCCTATGCTGTAAGGTAGTCAAAGCATTTAAACAGATCTTAACAATGTGAGCAACACATACAGGAAAAAACATCAGGTTTCTACATGGACCATTTCAGTAACAAATGCCATAAAAATTATGGGTACAGGGGTAGAGATGAGCAAAACCCGCAGAGTAAGTTTACATGTCTAATGACTTCTGTTCAGAGTGCTAAAACCACCATAGATTCTCTTCATTTCATCAGCACTTTGTTACAAAGATAGCTTCTTTGATCTTCATGAAAACCTTCAAACAATGATAACAAATAAAGAGAATTTTGTTTACAGCTCCAATGTAGACAACACTGCATGTTTCTGTCACTTAGAAGTTTAAAAGGCACTTCTTTTAACCAGCGAAGAGTGAGATGGGAATTTAAGTAGTAATGCAGATGCAACAAATGAACAACGAAGAGCTGTAAGAATTTATCACGAAGTTGCCTGTTTTTTTGCAATATGTCCTAAAATCATAAACCTTTCAAGTGGGCCAAGATCTTGGCGTGGATACAGTCTGGCTCCATGTCTTCATTTTTACAGAGGAGGAAAGTGAAGCAGACAGAGATGGCGTCATTCTCTGGGCCACCCACGCCGGGAGCCAGCTGTAAAACCGGCCCCGGCTTCACCTGTCCCGGCGCCCAGCCTGCGGTGTCCAACCACACCTCACCCCCGTCCTCGGCAACTGTGTCTTTGCTGACATTTTTTCTCTGTCAAGTCTTTAGAGTCCCCAAACTCCTATGTGTCCTGAATATACCTCTCTAGAGATATCAAGATACTTTGCATGTTTTTTTAATCGACACAAACTTTTTTCTAATTTTCCCCCTTGAAGAACCTCTTGTTCTCTTTCTGCCGTTTAGGTTGCCAATTATTAAAGCTATATTGCTTGCATTTCAGAAGCAGAAACTGAGTACCGAATGCGTGTCAGGCACTGAGCTAAGTGTCAAGGAATCAAAGGTGAACCCAGCATGAGCCCCGCCTCCAAGGAGCTGCCGGCCTAGGGGCACAATGAGGGTAATGGGCCGTGGGCATTTTCACGGGGGGCACAAGTTGCCATGAGGACCCTTTGGAGAGAGAGCTCACTTATAGTAGAAATCTCAGCGAGGTCTCCTCAGAGACAGTGACATCTAGGTAAGTCTCACTAAAGGTGAGTCCTAAAGACAAGTAGGAGTTAGCTATGCAAACAACGTGGACCAAAAAGACCAGGCGTGCCTCAGAGGCTGCGAGCAGGCCCAAATGAATGGCGGGGCGTGAGCAGCACCATGTGCTCGCTTCTCTGGACTTGCAGCTGCCCCTGGCCACTGGTCCCTGCGTAAAGCTTTCCAAAGTCTTTAATGCATCTAAGCCAACGGCCCTGAAGTGTGTTGTCTGTAGACCATTTGGGTGAGATAACACCCTAGGGGCAGGTTGACCACGTGTCCCGCTTTGCCTGGGACAGTCCTGGTGGGTGTTTGCTGTCCTGACATGCCCCTTTCATTCTCAGTCATGTTGTGTTTTGAACAATATCTGTTCGGCCGACCTCCAGGCCATCCACCACGCTCTCCCATACACGGGTACATGCACGCACACGCAGGGCCAGGTGCAGTTTTCTCATTCCTTAAAATCCTGTTCAGAGTCAGGATTGTGGTTATCATTCATCCTAACTTGCCTCCTACGACAGATGAAGAAAACTGGGAGAAAAAATCTTGAGTATTTGGTGTAGTCAGTCCTTAGGCAATGGCCTTGCGAAGCCTCACTTATTAGAATAATTAACAGAACGCTTGAAAATACAGCCTCTGCTGTCCATCGTCTAACTTCAAGAGGGGAACAAACAGACACATTAGGAAAATAAGAAAGCTGGCGGCTTGTACAGTATGAAAGAATGTCAGGATTAAATGAAGAGACGCAAGGAGTAAACATACACGAGGAGACGTCTGTTAGCAGCAAAGGACAACGCTGCTATCAGTAATAAGGCCAGTGCCTAATTTTCGATGGCAAGAGAGCCTCTGTTTGCTCCAATATCCTGAGACATCCTACCTGCTCCTGTTTGTTCAGAGCCTGACCTTGACCCCTGAGCCATCCCCCCGCTGCCCAACAGCAAGCTAGAGCCAGAATGGGCACGCCAGTGTGACCAAAACCGCTGAGGTTGCAACCCTCAAAGTCAGCCGACAACTCCGAGGGATTGAAGTGGCAGAATTCAAAGCGTTGGGAAGCAGCGATGAGGACCTGCTGAGTCATTTTCTGCGGAGAATCCTTTCTTCAGGCGGGCGTCCCTCTCTCCACCCATCAAGCAGCCTAGCCAATCCTTGCACCTACTGGTGGGGACTGAGGCTTGAGGCCCACCTAATTCTATTCAAAACCTTTTGAGTGATGTAGGGGGTGACAAGGCTGTTAAGGCTGTAGGGGGTCACCAAGGGGGTGACCCATGGTGGTGTCACGGAAACGTCCACAAGCTGTGAGCTGGAAGGTGCAAATTCTACTGATCTTGCCACTTAGAAGCTGTGGCACTTAGAACACCACTTCGGCACCCCTGTGAGCCACTGCTCTTCATCTACAGAATGAGGGCTGAGATGAAATACATCTAACACGCCTCGGCTCTGAATCGAGTCTACAGAACAGCCTGGCATGTTAAGCAGATCTTCAGTACGACACACTTAAATGAAACCATAAAAACAGTAGCAACTATAAAAAAGAAACCATGAGCCAATCTGTTTGAAAAGTTGCCCAAGAACACCTATTTGAAACCTGTAACCTGTTTTAAGTATCCTGGAACCCAGAAAGAGGGAGAGGGAATACTTTCTGCCTAGAAGAATGCAGTTTCAAGTAAATCAACACTGACTAGCTGCTTAAAAATGCCAAAAAGAAGAACAGTTTTGAAGTCTGAATCTCAACCACACAAAGCCAGCCAAGAAGGTGACCCAGACACTCAAATGCATTTCCACTTTCTCCAGGTCTTGAGTACCAGGCCCTTTCTGAAATAAGCATTGCAAAGTGCATTCTTAATTCCAAGACTGGGCTAAAAGTGTGCTCAGAAATCCTTTCTCCTCCGTCAATCACTGCTGTGCCCCCCACCACCACCACCACAGCCTCCCAGGCGTGTTATTTCTTCATAGTCTTACCTTGTGTGGCTGTGATTTCTCTCCCTACATGGCCTCCTGGTTCCCAAAGGACCGAGAGCCAGAAATGCTGCCCATGTGGGAGGTGATGGGCAACCGTCCCGAAGCCCACAGCCTATCCTTGAAAATAATCCATTATATCAACTTTGTTCACCATCTCGAATCAGCTCAGGCACCTCTTTTGTTTTAAGAATTGCCCTGAAAATGGAGCTCCCCAGCCCTGCCCCCCCCCCTTTGCTTACCTGGAGGTACAGTTAGCCTGGGGAACGCTCGGCAAGGGGAAAGGAAAGCGAGGCTCAGAAGACCTCGCTGTAGAAGTAACTCCGGCCAGCGGGCCGCCCTGCTCACCTGGCCCTGGCCCGGCCCCTCCGCGGCCTCGCCCAGCCGCACTCAGCCCGCCCACTCTGCACGCTCAGCTCTTACTCATGTCTCCTGGCAGCTTCTCCACGATTGAAGGAATGATTCGGGCTGGAGCTGCGGCTGCCCGCAAGCTTCCAGAGGCCTCGGACAGGCTCGGGCAGGAAGCGGCTGCAATCAGCCTGCCTTGAGCTTAATACACACACACACATAGGGCAACCCGAGCAACCCACGCGGGCGCAGAAGGCGATAGTCTATGAAACCGAAGGCATATGTGATGGCCGCAAATAATTCATATGCCCCAAATATGGTCATGCCACAAAGAGCACCCCGCCCTCCGCCCTCCCCACGTGAACTTCGGTGGCTCGTTCTGTTAGCTCCCTATTAAACAAAAAAGGGGTCGCAAAAGAAAGAGAACATGTCAGTTAACTGAATCATACGTAGCAAAATATGTAATATCAAAATGATAAGAGAAATTGGTTGATGGGGTTACCAATAAAATATGGTGATTTGGTTTACACAGCTCTGCCCTGAAACCTCCCTGGGGAGCCGGCTCTTTGCTCAGATGCCAGTTGTCCTGACTTCCTGAAGCTCCATGGCTCGGTGGCACCTCCTTCTTCAATCCTACCCAGTCTGCTCAGGAAAGGACCTCAAACCGGGCCAGTTCCCTCTCTGCTGTGCTCACCTAATATTGTTCATTTACCACATTGTTTCATGACAATCTACTTATTGTACAATCTCCTCTATCCGACTACAAGAATCTTAAAGGCAGAGGCCAAGCCTCACTCGTTTTTGAAACACCAGCACTTGGTATGGGCTTGATAGTGTGCAGTAAATAAATGCTTGTCGACTAAAGGAATGACGGCAACTCATTTTGCTAAACTAAGACTGACTAGCAGCTTTCCCCTCCCCCTCCCCACCCAGGCCCTGGGTATTTTATTATCAACCAGGACCAAAGTCATAAACCAAATGAGTTAAACTCCAAAAGTAGAATTTCAGGCATCAGTGGAGCAAGTGGAGGCAAGAAGGTCATAAGAGGGTGATGTGGGCAGGATTCCTCTCAAAAACTGCACCATCCAGCTATAGTGTGGAACATGGGTTTAGGGGACAAATCACAGACCTGGAAACCGACTCTATCACTCATCGCTTGATAATCCTTAGACAAAGTGTTTATCCCTTCAAGCCTCAGTTTGCTCGTGTGTAAAATGAAACACACATATGCATGAAGAGACAGTCCATGTAAGTGCCCGACATGTAGCCTCTGTTCCCTGAGAATGGGGTGATTACTGCCATGCTGACTATGCCTCGGATAGGCACAGCCTCAGGAAATGTCAAAACAGCCAAAAGGCTGGTGCAGGATATTCACGTCTAAGTCACTAAATCACTTATTGAACACCTGCTGCCTGCTTGCTATTGTGAGCCAAAGATTTTAAGAGAATTGCACTTATTTCAGAGAGCTTTGTCCATTTTCCCCTTTGATGGCTGAGTTCCCTCTGTCACACTCCTGTCCAGTGCTTGTCTCACCCGGACAGAAACACCTCCAGCAACAGGAAGTCAGCAATGCCCAAGGAAGCCCAAACATAACTCCGACTGTTGGAAATAAATTTCTTTAAAAATATTTAGTAGGGAATGATATATATCTGTTGGTAGGAAGAAGCATTTGCTCTCCAACTCCAAAAATAATCCGTAATTTTCTTCTTTTTTATTTGCCACAAAACCCATGTTACTAAATGTATATTAAAAAGAGCAGATGATTTTTTTTTGAAGGGAAGACATATAGCTTAAAGAATGAATTAGCCATTCATTTGTCATACAAATTTATCAAACAATAATTTCCTCTAGTTCAACAAAAGTAATCATCTACCTAAATATTTAATAACCTAGGAGACTGCTCTATTGGGGCTTTTTCTTACCCATAGGTTGAAACGTTGCAAACCTTGTGACTTAATTATTCAGCATTGGGGTGAGGAATGGCTTGACACACCCAGCCCCTCCCAGGCACGACTCAGAGGAGCTTTGTCACAGCACGCTCAGAATCGTCCCGATCCTCTCTCACTCTCTCGCTCTCTTTCTCCAAGAAGATAAATTTCAGCCCCAAATTCTTGAGCACCCTCCCCAGGTACCTACAAATAACCCAGTGTTTTATCCAACTGATAAGTGTGAGCACCTCCCCACACAGCCACGCATAACGAGACCCTTGCACATGTCCAGCAATTCACAGAAATCATACAATAGAGGCTCCCATCTGGTCGCTGAGAGCTAGTATCGCCTTCTCACAGGTGGAGAAACTGAGTCAGGAAAGATAAGGCCACTTTCCCTTAACTTCAATGTTTTCAAAACCTCAGATTTATAACCCTTCACCCTAACTACATCCATTTCAAGAATCCAGCGGCCTAACATGCCATCATGCTCCTGGTCTCACCAACTTTTAGTGTTTACGAAGCCCAACATTCTGTCTAGAAGAAATTTTATAGTAAATGATAACCTGTTATGGAAAATAACTTACATGTAATTTTCTACTAACAAACAAACTTAAGGGGAGAATAAAAAACAAGACAACTAAACAAACAATAAGGAAAGAGCAATGCTCACAAGATTAGTTGTGTCCCAGCAGGTTAAGAATATATAAATGTATATATATATATATTTGGAGACTTCTGTTTCTTGCTGTACTGCACGTAAGGGTTTCTTGATTTTGCATTAAAAAATTGCATGTGTGTTTGTATACTTAGAAGACTTAAGGAAAACGCATAAAATAATTTTAACAATGGTTACTTCTGGCTGGTGAAATTAAAAGTGATTTTATTTTATTTTCTGTAGTGCCTTGTGTACTTCAGATTTTCTACAGTCACCATATATTATTTCTTATGATTAGAAAGTTCTGTTTCTTGACAAATTACTTTCAAAAAGCCATCTGCTACAATTGAGCCTTTACATAAAAAATCTCCAGTTGCAGTCAATTACTACCTGTGGTGTTCAGCAGATACCTGCTATTTTAGTAGCTAATAAAGGGCTATTAAATTACTTCTAAGAAAAAAGTTATGTCTCTTTAGAAGTAGAAATTCCAGAGCGTCCTTCCATGAGGTCTAGGAGCTCAAAGTAGCCCAGCAGAAGCTGGGGTCACACCAGAGACAGCAACCAGCCCCAACCCCTCCCGAAACGAGCCGAGGAGAACAGGAGCTGGAGGCGGTGCTGGCTGGTGGGCTGGAGCCCTTCCAGGAGGATCCCCGCCCCAGGAGGGAGGTACAGGCGGGAACGGGCCGGACCCTTTCTCCCTCCTCCCCACCTCCTCACCACCCGCCCACATGCTGACTCAGCAGAGGCCTTGATCTCCGCCTGGCTCGGTCATGCAACCACAGCGGGTCAAGGAGGAGCCCACACTCAGCACTGAAGGAAACCTGGCCGTCACCAAGTCCAAACCCCTTGTTTCCAAACAGGGGAAGTGGAGCCTCCAGCGCCTTGTGTGCACATCTTTAAAAGTGATGTAAGACCTTTTACTACCTGATTTGCAATAACCATTTTACATACATTCTATTTGTATTCCATTTTATACATAAAAAGGAAATAACCACAGAGGCACAGGGCTAGTGGGTAACTTCTCCCAGGTCGATAATGGGGAAAGCAGGTTCCATGTCTAAATCCAGGCAGTGCTCATAACAAGTACCCTGTGCTCCGTATTAAAGGCCGTGCTGTTGTGTTTAATCCGAGAGTAAACGTACCCATGTAACGCGGATGGTGGAATTACCAGGTGGAATATCAGAAGGACTCCTTCCTCTCATAAGCAGCAGTTCTACCTGTTGACAGGACCTATGAGAGAGACGGTAGGAATGTACACATCTCAGATGCATGAAGTCAACTGGCTTCACTTGGGAGGGGAGGACATTTTCAAAAGCTCCCAAGGTATTTGGGAGGAGAAGCAGCAATGTCTGGACCAAGCTCACTATGATGTGAGGCAGCATGCCAGGCTCTCCAGGAGAGAGCTCTGAATTCTGGCCTCTGCCTCCTGAGATGGGATCTAAAGGGTGCTTTCTACCCAGAGCTTTCATTTTCCCCGGACATGGAGCACTTTGGGGTTTGCTCGTTGTAGCTCCAAGTCCTCCCCAAGTAGACACGTGAGACCGACATTTCCTCACTGAGCCCCATCTGCACTTGCTCCCATCATCACACCCACTGCCATGTCCGTCTGCGCCTGGTCCCTCCTAGGCCCTAAGCCACAGGGAGAGCAGGAGCCGCGTTTTATTATCTGTGCATCCCCACCCTCCTCGCGGAGCTCACGCAGTGCTTTGCACACTAGACATTAAATAAACATGTCTGAAGTCTGTAAGAGGACACATGAACAGGTAAGGTACCCAGTGGCAGAAGCAGGATCTGTAGCCACGGCAGGTGCAAGCAATGATTGTTATGAAAGCAACTGGTGTCCACTTCTAAGGAAGAAAGATGCTATTTGAATGTTTTGAAATATGAAGAATTAAAAGTTACAGTAAGCCATAAGAAAAGATGAAATACCGCCGTTTGTGGCAGCAAGGATGGCTCTTGAGAATATCATGTTAAGCAAAACAAGTCAGACAGAAAAAGTCAAGAACCATGTATTTTACTCATATGTAAGATTTAAAACTGAAAGCAACAAATGAACAAACAGACACACAAAAACTCATAGACACAGACAACAATATGGTGGTTCCCACAGGGAAAGAGGGGGGGGTAGGGAAGGGTAAAGGGGGTCAAATACTTACAGAAGGAAAGTTGACTGTGGGTGGTGGGCACACAATGCGATATACAGATGATGTATCGTAGAATTGTACACTTGAAACCTATATAATTTTATTAACCGATGTCACCCCAATAATTTTAATTTAAAAATTATAGTAGGTTAATCAAACTTTTCTTTTTTACCCCATTATATCAAAATACTCATGCTGCTGGTTCCTCAATATCATTGTGCACCAGCATATTAGGGGTAGAGACTGGAAGGGGAAGGGGGTACAATCGAAGGCCCATTCCTAGGCCCAAACCCCCAGGGATATGATTCTATACGTCTAGGCCCCAGAATCTGATTCCTTCAGTTGTTCAGAACTGGTCATTCGCAGGTCACAGGTTCCACACGGACGCAGGCTGTCCAGTGGTTCATGCTGACTCTGGCACCAGGCTGGCTGGTTCCCAGCTCTGCCATCTACTGATTCCACAGCCTTGAACAAATTACCAAATCTCACTTTGCCTCAGTCTCCTCACCTGTAAAATGGGGTGACGTTAGCAACTCTTCATAGGGTTAGAAAGATGACTAAATGAGAAAACACATGTCAAGTACTTAGAACAGCTCCTTCCACCAATAAATGTCCAAAAATGTTAGCTATCATGATTTTTACTCTCTAAGAACTGTAGTGAGGTTACAAACCTCAGCGAGATTAATTTTATCCCTAGAGCAGATATGGAGGGAGGAAAAGGGTAGATTAATTTTTGAGTTGGAGAAAAATCTGATAGCTTTTAAAGCTTGGAAGGAATTAAGAATGCTTGGCTGTGTCTCCTGGGTACACATGCACGCACACCCGCACAAGTTCTGGGCAGTTTTCACTTTCTACATTTAGGTCCGGGTGTCTTAGAAACCGCAAAGAGCCTCAGCAAAAGAATAAATTGATAAACAAGACTAAAAGTAGAATTTACAAGTAGTAAAAGAGGGGATGAAGACTGTGAAGAGAGGAGTGTATATGTAATATTTCATACTAAATTTCTTATTAAATAATGGACATATAAGTACTATCACTAAGACAACTTATAATGCAACTTATAAGCTTTTATTGCATACCCAGCCTTTTCCCCAAAGCAATTTTATGTATCTTATCTCTTTCGAGTCGGCTTTGTGTTGGGATTCTAATTTCACAAATGAGCAATTAGAGATGTAAGGAATTTCTAGGAAGAGTTGGAGTCAAGCTCACACCCAGAACTCAGACTCTAAACCTTGAGCCTGTACAAACAGCACCCCACTTCTCACGGCTCACGAGTAAATTAAAGTACATATTTTTAAGTGAACAGATAAGCATGGAGTCCTAAATATAGCTCAAGAATGGAAGGAAACAAATGAATCAAGCACAATTCCCTCCACATTAATTATCAGTGTTCTGTTCAAAGGGGATTTCGAGGGCAAAGCCCCAAGGCCGCCCACGAAGCCGAACCACTATTCTACCCTGACTCACTTGGTTGGAGCCAAGCTCCACCCTGCCCCCTGTGCTGAGCGCCCTTCCCCGGCTGCCCCCCGAGACAGGGTCTCCCACGGGGCCCTCTGCCGTGGAGCCAGAATTCCTGCACACGCCCACACCAAATTATATTGTCAGCGCCAGCACTTGCTAGTCCTACAGAGATGATGTAATCACTCTTCTTGTGCAAAATCAGGCCTCTATGATACTAGCCTTCAGCCTCCTTTTTCCTAGGTCTTTGTGTTCCAGGGTTTGATAAGCAAGCTAGTGATTACCTGCTCATTCAGGTCATGGCTTCGCTGGAAGGTATCATTAGCCAGAGGAGGAGCCCGAGGAAAGTGGAGCGAGCCTTTGGGGGGCTCTGGAGCAGGAGGCGGTTGAGTGAGAAGGGCCACACCCCTCCTCCCTCCTCTGCCCTGGCCAGGAGATGACAGGCTGTGCTTAGATGGCAGGCACCCAGGAGGGCAGAGCTGCCTCCAAGCCCGGGGAACGCTCGAGAGGCCTGCGGCTCCTTGCAGGGGAAGAAGGCAACACATAGGCTCATGGACACATGGATCGAGGGTCAAATAGAAAGAAACACGCCGGACAAATTAAACAATTTCTCTCCCCCAAAAATAAAACATGCAGCATTTAACTCGGAATGAATAGTCTCTCCAGCACCTGAAAGGTGTCAGCCTTTCTTTCCAAGGAGGAGCTGGATTGCCAAGTGGTCATGCATGATGCCCACAGGCGGGTTTTAGGTTAGGGGTGGTCTTATTGGATAAGACAAATCTAACATCAGGGGCCAAAAAGGCTTCTGGGTTTCCCACTCTTGAAAATCACCTGTGTTAACCTCCCCCGAATGCACCGACCACGGCGCCTGAGCTGACCAGACGAGCTCCCCCAAGGTCTAAGCAGTTAGAGGCTGTTGGGGCAATGAGTCTGGGTGGACACGAGTGTCATATGCTCCTGCTCCCAAGTGTTGGGATTCTTTTAACTTCAACACCTGTCCAAGGAAAAATCTGAGTGCCGGCCCCCTGTTGAGAAGACTGAGTCCCAAGAATTATATTGTCTCCTGTTTGAGCCAGACTCACAATGGCATGTGGTTTGTTCGCATGAACTAAACATGTTCAAACTCGAATACAAATACTATCTCCTCTTTACAGGAAGTAATCTGCACACACTACAGAGGCCTAACTCAGAGCAGAAATGACTGTTACCTCCCAGCTGTCTGGTGCTCAGTGATTGAAGAGTCTGAATCTAGTGCAAAGTTCTCTGTCCTTGTCCCACTATAGGGATATCTGGAGTAGCAAACTGTGGCACAGTGTTTGTTTTTAGTCAACTGACAAGCATGTGCTCACACCTATCGAGTGTCAGGCATGACAATATCGAATACTTCATCGATAATCCCCAGTGGCACAGGGTGGCCCCTAGTTTCGGCACACTACACAGCTCATAGTGTCAGAGCTGAGTCAGTGGGCTCGAACCCCCTTTTTCTCTGGCCTTCCCTGCGTCTCTCTTCCTCAGCATGAAATTTAAAATTGAGCCATACATAAATTAGAGTCTCCTCTTTCATGGTGACACTCTCTTAGCTTGGGGCAAGTGGCTCTCCTAGCTTCCTCCAGCCTCCATTTTCTTATCTTTGAAATGAGGTTAATAACACCTACTTGTTATTCCTACTTGTTATCAGGGGAGATGGGAGAAGTAATTAGCCCCGAAATGCTTTGAAGATGAGAATGCGCCCTTACTCTGTATGCTCTATTGCCTGGCAAAAGATGCCGAATTTCCCATTTGCCTTGGCATGTACTTCAGGAAAACCAACGAGGAGACTGTACTAAGAGAGTCTGTATGGTTAATTCTTGGCAAATGAGGTCACATAGTCTATAGCTGCAGTCTTTCCCCCTCAACAACTTACTGTTTTGAAAACAAATGTGAAAAAGCCCAACATTAATTTTTTCTTTCCTATGAAAATCTCAGGTAGCCTAATAGTTCATAACAATGTTCCTTGTATAGATGTGTTCCAGCTGATAAGCAAAGAAAAAATGATAGGATTACAACACCATTTTATAACCCTAATAAGTGAACTCATCTGGGCTATGATTGGCGAAGGCTGACACATCACAAAAAGAGGCACAATCGGACACTGTGTGTTTCTTGATGAACGTTTACAGCATCACCTTTCAAGTAGTCTAACCAAAAAAGAAAAAAAAATCAGACCTGAATATAATAAAGCTTCCAGATTTAACTACAAATTTCAGGAAGTATAAGGAGTAGAGAACTTTATACCGTAGAGATTTGGTCAGCAAAATCCAGAATACAGGAAACTCTACAAGCATACGACCTATTTTCATCAGCAACTGAACTGCAGAAACCAAAAGAGCTCCAGGGGGAACATATAAATTCAATGAGATTTATGAGATAGCAAATAATCAGTTATTTGGGTCATGCATCACACACATTGTAAATAAAAATAATGATGACAAAACCAAGGAGATTTGAACACTAACTGGATTTTGATGATATTAAGAAACTGATGTAGTTTTTTTCAGGTGTGATTCTGATATCAGGGTTATAATTTTTTTAAAAATCCTCCTCAATTAGAGATATCTACTAATATTTTTACAGGTAAAATGAGGGTTTATTATAATATTTCCTCTACTTCTGAGTATATTTGAAATATCCCATAATGAAAGTTTAAAAAGAGGGAGAGAATTTAAAAATTAAAAAGAGAAAGAGGTATACAGCCTCTTGATACAAGAAACTGGGAAACCTGCTAGACATAATGAATTAATTTTGAAGACAGACCATTTTACCAGTTCAGGAAAATTTCAAGGGCAAGTGGCATCAGAGCAATCAGAACCCGGCAGAGGGGGAGAGAAGACAACCAGATGCATTAGAAGAGAGGTGCATTAGAAGCAGTTAATAAAGAGCGCCAGGCTCTAAGCAGACACCACCCATCAATAAAGAACCGTACGCCAGTTAGGAGCCAGGCCCTCGACTCAGGTTTATTTTTTTATAATTTTATTACATTTACTGGAGTGACATTGGCCAATAAAATTATATAGGTTTCAAGTGCACAATTCTATAACACATCATCTGTATATTGCATTGTGTGCTCAGCACCCCAAATCAAGTCTCCTTCCATCACCATACACTGTATTTGACCCCCTTTATTC
Organism: Miniopterus natalensis; assembly: GCF_054644295.1. Lineage (NCBI taxonomy): Eukaryota > Metazoa > Chordata > Mammalia > Chiroptera > Miniopteridae > Miniopterus > Miniopterus natalensis. Next base: position 71,837,306 of record NC_142087.1, on the reverse strand, counting down.
TTTCCTACCTCGCCCAACCCCCCCTACCCTCTGGTAACTACCATACCGTCCAACTTGGGTTTAAAAACTGGCTTCAGCCCGGCCGGGCGTGGCTCAGCGGTTGAGCGTCGACCTAGGATCCAGGTGATCGGGTTCGATTCCCGGTCAGGGCACAGGCCCGGGTTGTGGGCTCGATCCAGGACTCTCTCATCATTGATGTTTCTATCTCTCTCTCCCTCTCCTTTCCTCTCTCTGAAATCAATAAAGATATGTTTTAAAAAAAAAACAAAAAACTGGCTTCACACTTAGATATGTGAGCTTGGGCCAATGGCTTAGCCTCTCTGTGCCTCGGTTTCCTCATCGGTAAGACAGAAATGATAGTAGTATCCATCTCAGGGTTGTTGTGAGAATGAAATGAATTAATTAAAGTGCTTAACTAATTAAGCACTTTAGTAATTAATTAGCAAGTATAGTGCTTAAGCATAGCTTAGCATATTGTATGTGCATGATAAAAGTTATTATTTACAGGTTCTAAAAGCAAATCAGCTGATGTTCAACACCACTGATTTTCAGAGAAATATAAATGGAAGCCACAATGAGATACCACTGTACATCTATAGGACTGCTAAGCTTAAAACGACTGGGCGCATCAGTGTCGGCAAGAATGTGACGGAAACGACCTGTTGGACATTGCTCGTGGGAAGTAAAATGGAATAGTTATTTTGGAAAGCAGCTTAACCATTTCTTAAGAAGAAAAATATACACTCAGCATGTGATCCAGAAATTGCACCCAAGAGAAATGAAAACATATATCCGCACAAAGATGTGTACAATGACATTCATAACAGCTTTATTTGTAATAGCAAAAAACAAAACAACCCCCATGTCCATCAGTAGATGAGTAAACAAATTTCAGAATACCCATGCCAAGGAATGCCATCAAGCGATTTCTGTAAATGAACAATGAAATGTGCAGCATCCTGGATGAAACTCAAAACTTGGTGAGCCGGACACAAAATGGGTACATACCATAAGGTTTCATTGGCACCGAACTATAGAAAAGATAGATCTAATCTATAATGACAGAGATCAGGGCCTGCCTGGAACCAGGAGTGGGGGCTTGACTGGGGAGAAGCAAAGAGAGTCTTTTGGGTGATGGAAACATTCCATAGATTTACCATGCTGGCGAATACATGAGGCGTGCATTTGTCGAAACGCAGACACTTAAAACTAAACACTAAGAGTGGGTAAATTTTAGCATCTGTACTTTATACCTCAATGAAGTGGATTTGTAAAAATGAATGTGTTATTCTGTACTGGATCCTGAACCAGAAAAAAAGAAAGGAGGGAGGGAGGGAGGGAGGGAGGGAGGGAGGGAGGGAGGGAGGGAGGGAGGGAGGGAGGGAGGGAGGGAGGGAGGGAGGGAGGGAGGGAGGGATATTTTCTTCTTTAGCTCTATCAGACATTATTAAGACATTGGGGCAACTAGAAAAATTTGAAAAGAGGTCTGTGGATTTGATAACAGTATTATATCAGTGGTAATTCTCTGATTTTGATCATTGAACTGTGAACATATAGGAAAATGTCCTTGTTTTGAGGAAATGCACATTGAAATATTCAGAGATAATGGGGCAATGTGTCTATAATTATTCTGAAATGATAGGAAGAGGAAGAGAAAGAGAGAACAATCAGGTCAAACAGTGACATTTGGAGAATTTGGGTGAAGAACACAATAGAATACCATGGAATTATTTGTCTTATCATTGCAATCTTTTCTGAAAGTTTGAAAAGTTAAAAACAATCAATTTGAGCAACTTTAGAGTAGGTGGAATTTTAGAACTTTAGTTGTGGCCAGTAATGCAGTTGAACTGGGAATGTCAAACCAAATATTTTAAACCTGAGAATATAAAATTTGAATATAGAATATTCAAATAGCAGAACCCCAGAACGGGCCTACAAAGACGTAAGGGGTCCCGCCTAGGCAAGAAGAAACCAGAAAGGTCTAGTGATCAGGGTCTGAAGGACTCCAATGAACAGACATGGTGTGTGGCAAACTCAGAGGTTGGCTGTTTCCATCCAAAGCTGAAGGAATCCAGCTTCTTTCTCCGACCTCCCATCCCTGCTCTTCTTACCCCACAGAAGGGTTGAAGGGAAGATCTGGAACCTGGCTGTGATTATACAGATGACAGTAACCAAAGCCATGTACTTTTATGAAGATAAAGAGCATCCACTCTTTATAGAATATTTCTGTTTTCTCTTCATTTTCTTATATTTCCAAATGTACTTCAACATATACTTTTGCAATTTTTCAAGACCCCATAGCACAAGTAACAAGAAGAGAAACCAATACTTTTGCCTTTCCAGAGATATTCTAGATACAAACTTCTGTATTATAATTACTAATTATTATTTTGATCAATGTAATACCTAAATGTATCATAAAAATTTAAAAATCATGTAAAGCTAGAACACAAGCCTACAATAAGTAATCCTTTATGCAGATGAAAATAAGTTTTTTCAGAATTCTCTGTGACGAATACCAATGATTCTATGTTGAATCGCACACATACACGAGATAAAATCTAGGTGTCATCTTTTCCAGTGCTATGGTTAGAATGTCAGAGTTGCGCAAGAGTGATGTCATAAGTCAACTGTAAGCGCGAGTAAGAGAGAAGTAGGCAGCTTGGTGATTACTCCAAGATTCTCAGTGTATCTCCCGATCTAGAACGTGTTTGGCAACACCCAAAATCCCCTTTGTGTAAGCTGTGATTCTCATCTGAGGGGTGTGGTGTCTTTCGATAATCTTATAGTAATGTAAGCAATGTACAGTAATTCCTCACACTAGAAAAAATTCAGGTGTGAAGGAAAAATCCTAGAATGATGAAGAAAAACATTATATGTATCAGAATTGTCTGTCACACACAGAAGCCCTTGAGTTAACCAGTTGCCATGGGCTGAATATAAATGCCCCCCCCCCCATCCAATGCCCAATGGGATGGTATTAGGAAGTGCTTAGGCCACGAGTGCGGAGCCCTCATGAATGGAATGAGTGCTTTATGAAACAGATCCCACAGAGCCCCCCACCATATGAGGACAGCCGTCTATGAACCAGAAAGCAGGCCCTCTCCAGACACTGAACCTGCAGGTAGCTTGATCTTGAACTTCCAGACTCCAGAACGGTGAAAAGCAACTTTTTGTTATCTATAAGCCTTAAAATCTGATGCAATTCACCTTACTAGGCTCTGAGCTTGCTTGGAACTCAACACCATTTCTTCTTTCCTATTTCTTCCTCTTGGAATGAGATGTCTAGCATATGTCTGTCTATTATATTTCAAAAGCACAGGACTCATCTTGTTTCACAGATTCACAGCTGGAGAGAAATTTTGCCTCAGGATGGATCATACCTCAAGTCTCACCATATTTGTTTTAGATGATATTTAAATGAAACTCTGGACTTTAGAGTTGAGGCTGAAGCAAGTTAAGATTTTTGGAGTTACGGGGATGGAATATAATTTGCATGTATGAAGAACATGAATTTTGAGGGGCCAGGGGAAGAATGTTATGGACTGAATGTTTGCTATTCCCCCAATTCATATGTAAATATCTCTCTCTCTCTCTCTCTCTCTCTCTCTCTCTCTCTCTCTCTCTTTCTCTCTCCCAGACACAGAAGGAAAAAAAGCATCTGTCTAAAAGCCAGGGAGAGAGTTTTTGCCAGGAACCAAATTGATCAGCACCTTATCTTGGACCTCCCAGCCTCCAGAACTGTAAAATACACCTTTCTGTTGTTCAAATCACCTAGTCCATGGTATTTATTATGGCAGCCAAAGTTGACTAATACAGATACTAAGACAATTCAATGGGAGAAAAAAATAATCTTTTTAACAAATGGGGCTGGGAGAGCTGAATATCCACATGCAAAAAGATAAACGTGTACCCTTACCTCACACCATATACAAAAATTAACTCAAGATGACTCATTGACCTAAATATTAGAGCAAATGCTATAAAACTCTTAGGATAAAACATAGGAGTAAGTCTTTGTGATCTTGGATTAAATAATGGTTTCTTAGAAATTACGTCAAAGCACAAGCAATCACAGCAACAACAAATAGATAAACTAGACTTCATCACAATTAAAACTTTTGTGATGCAAAAGACAAGAAAGCGAAAAGACAAATATCTGTGGATCACACACACACATATTGCAAATCAGAAAAGGTCTTGGATCCAGAATATATAAAGAATTCTTGTCTCTCAGCAATAAAAAGACAAATGACCCCATTTTTAAAACTGGGTTAAGGATTTAAGTAGATGTCTTCCCAAGGAAGCTATATGCGTAGTCAGTAAACATCTGGAAAAATGATTGACATTATTAGTGATTAGGGAAATGCAGATAAAAACCACAAGATCCTACTTCACTCCACTAAGATAGAAGTAATAATAAAATTTAAAAAAGATATAAAATAGGAAGCGTTGAAGATGTAGAGAATCGGAGCCCTTGTGCAGCTCTGGTTGACTGTAAAATGCTACAGCTGCTTTGGAAAACGGTCTGGCAGTTCTTCAAAATGCTCAATACAGGACCCAGGAATTTCACCCCTCAGTGTAAGCCCCCCCAAAATGAAAACATATTTATACATGAACGTCCATGGCAATGTTATTCATAACTGTAAAAAATGAAAACAAACCAAACGTCCATTAGCTGATGAACAGTTGAGTAAAATGTGGGATAGTCAGACAGTGGATATCACCGAGCCATAAAAAGAAATAAAGTCGGATCCACGCCACGACATGGATGAACCTGGAAAACATTATGCTCAGTGACAGAAACCAGACACAAAGCACCACATATTGTATGACGATTCATGTGAAATGCCCAGCGAAAGCAAATCTGTAGGAGCAACACCCAGATTAGTGGCTTCCTGGCACCAGCAGAGGGGACTTTATGGGCAGTGGTGGCTCATGGGTACAGGGTTTTAGGGGTAATGAAAGTGTCTAAAATTAAGTAGAAGTGAAGGTAGAACAACTCTGTGAATATACTAAAAAAACTGTGTCCTTTAAAAAAGTGGATTTTATGGCATGTGAGCTATACCTCAATGAAGCTGTTATGTAAGTCAGAGTGACCCGTAACTGCTAGTAGCCAGCCGGCTGCGTGTTAGGAGAAAATCATGCTTTTCTGAACACTTGTTGCTGGAATGGGGGCTGTTCTAGAGGCTCTGGGGAAAAGACTGGAGGTGACACGGGGGCTGCCGGAGACCGTCGCTGGGAGGCGGGTGGGCGCAGCCATTCAGCCCTCAGGCTGTGTTATCTGAGTACCAAAGGGGACCTATGCAGATACCCTGGGGGGTGGCTTGTTTTACAATTGCACGTTATACAAAAGTAAGGCTTCTCGGTAGCATCCTAGTTACCATTCCTGAGTACTCCCAAAAAAAAAAAAATCTAAAACCTAGAATATTAGTTCCCCTTTTAAACTCAAAGTCTACCTTCAAAATCAAAGTTTTCGTGTTGAGAAAAATGCACCTATGGATGCAGAAAAATTTGTGAGATTCCTATATTTAATTGAAAGGAGCACTATACAGAGAGCCCTTCCCTTAATATGTGAGTTAATGAAGCGATGGGTGGGGCAGCTAATGGCAGTGTCCAAACCGCCCCAGGCCACTGGGAGCTCTCTCCGTGAGTAGGCAAGAATCTGCTGAAGTCAAGACCAAGCCCATTAGTGGGGCAGCCAGTGACTTCACGAGTGAGGCAGAGGGAGAGAGGACAGGTCACTGCAGTGGTCACACCCCTCCATCGAGGCTGTGTCAGATCAGAAGTGAAACGCTGCAGATGAGGGGATAAGAGATTAAGTAGTCTCTTTGCATTTTTATATGTGAATTAATGTTCCACTCAGATTCAAAACAACTATTGAACTGAGAGAAACAAGAGGCAGTGCCTGTTTGGGAGGAACTAACCAGCTTCGTGGAAGGGGTCTGCGCCACAGTGAGTGGAATCACTGGTCTATATGGGGAAAAAGAGATCTCACTTTTTCTCATGCCCAAGATTCCTGTAAGTCAGAAACTGACGAGGTTGTGTCCAATTGGCTAATCATTCATCACATTACATGCATGTGACCTACGGAAGCTTATAAAATATTATATAATATCTTATATAAAAGCATTCTAATTATCAGTTCATTTGCGTTCCAAAATTGAATCCAATTTACTTTTGTTTTTCCATAGCATTTCTCTGAGGAAGGAGACAGCAAGATATATTGGGTCTCTGGCCCCAGAATCCAATGCTGGTTTCAACGTTTATAAAATATATGTCCTCAGGTCTGTGGGCAAAAAGAGGCCACTTGCTAACCTAACTATCGCAGGGAAGGCCTGTGTGGCCTCCTTGCAAACTCAGAGATCTAAAGTAACCACAAAGGCTGGTCTGAAATGAAAACTTTTGAACTAAATGCAGTTTATGGTGGGTAGTCAAGTTTAAGCTAGACTCTTCCCTGACAAAGGTCAATCTTTACCTTAACTAAGCCTGTCTATTGTCTTTTGCATCTATGATAACATTCCTTTGGAATGTCAGGATAACTTCCCTTTTTTCCAGATCCTTTAGGGAACAACCAATGCACTGAGAGGGAAACCATAAATCATCTCATTGTTTTATCATGTTGATTGTTGATTGTTAACTATCCTGGGCCCACCTATGTAACAGAAGTATGTGTCTATCATATTACTTTTTATCCAACCCCAGAGGTTTTCCTGCTCTGCTTTCTCCCACCTCCCTAACCTATCACCAGTGGATTTCATGTAACCCACTTACAGCTCCTCCTTTGATTGTAATGTATAAAACAAGGTGCACAAATACTATTCTCTGTGGCATTATCTCAGTCCTTTGAGATTCTGTTTCCCAGCATTTGTCAACAGTTTGGCTCAAATAAACTCACAAAAATTCTTCACGGGTTTGAATGTTTCTTACATTAACAGATTAATTGTACAGCTTTTCCTAGCCTCAGTGTTATCATCTGCAAAATGGAGATAATTATACCAAACTCATAGAATTGGTGAGTCTTAAGTGAATACTTTAAATTGTAAGTAAACCCATTGCCCATGTGTGCAATCGAATGCCAACTTTGCCCTACAGCTGTCTAGCTAGAATTCTCCTTGCTCAAGCTACATGTCAGAGCTGCCTGGGAGCAGTTAATATGGACAGTTCCCAAGCTCTAACCCCAGAATTCTAGGGTAATGGATCTGGGGTGAGGCCCAGGCATCAGTATTTTAAAAACGTACCCTAGAAATTCTAAATAGCAACCAGGGTTGAAAATCACTGGGTAGGTGTATTCTCCAATTGTGATCTAGGAATCAGTTTCAACAGAATCACCACCAGGGTTGGTTGTAAAATGAGAATTCTAGGGCAGGGCCCCACCCGATGCCTATTGGGTCAGAATTTCTGGGAGGAGCCCCAAAATCTCCATTTTTAACAACTTTCCAAGATAATTAGTATGTGTACTAAAATTCAAGTCCAGGAGAGGGGGTGTAACGAATGCTTCTTGAACCTGGTTGGAAAGACAGTTCTCTGAGCCCCACCCCCAGAGAAGATGATCGTCTTTCATATCTCGTCAAGTGTCTGAAGCTTGGAGCTCACTCATCTAGGCTTCCCCCACATCTATCATTCAGATGAAAAGGACAAACTGTCTGATCCAAAATCTGTATTCAAGATGAGGACACTCCTAGACCAATTTAACTATCACATTTCAACATGAAAGATTATGTAGGAGACACAGATGCCTATTCAATTAGGAAGGAACGCGACTTAGTAACACGTTGGGATTCCCCCCCTTCCCTCACCTCTTTTGAACTTCTTGCAATCTCCAGCTCAAGGAGAGAAAAGAAATAAAAATAACACACTTATTCAAGAAGAATATATTCATGAAGATAGCCATTAAAATTACATATACAGCCCGCTGGCGTGGCTCAGTGGTTGAGTATCAAGGTATGAACCAGGAGATGGTGGTTCGATTCCCGGTCAGGGCACATGCCTGGGTTGTGGGCTCGATGCCCAGTAGGAGGCGTGTAGGAGGCAGCCGATCAGTGACTCTCTCATCATTGATGTTTCTATCTCTCTCTCTCTCCCTCTCCCTTCCTCTCTCTAAAATCAATTTAAAAATTACATATACATGTATATATACATATATACACATAATTTCATGCACATATACACTCATATACAGACACATATATATGTATACACACACATATTCATTGGATCTATTTAAGAATATGTTTTCAGTGAACTGATCCTGCAGTATATTGGCTTTTGGGAAGTTGACTAGAGCACCGATTCTGATCAAAGGGAATGTCCTGTTCCCTGAATAAACCATTTATTTTTTTGCCGGTGCACCTGGAATATTTCATTTCCCTTCCCTCTGCCAGTGAACTAATGCTAATTAGTATTATTAGATTCGGGAAAGTTCTTTTGGTTGCAAGAACTTTCCCGATCTAATAATACTAATTAGCATCAGTTCACAAACAAACTTACCTGAAAACTAAATTAAAAAGGGAACCGTGTAGGCCCATTTAACCAAGTGGTGGGGAGGGCAGGAGTGGACCAGGAGTCAGTTCCTTCAGAACTTTTCCTCATGCAGCTCATTTCTACTTCTCGCTGCCTGTTGGCCTTACCTCGGGCTGCAGATGGGCTTCCCCCAGGCGGAGGGGACATGGGCTCCAGCCACTTCAGCCACACATAGTAATACATCATCACCAGAGAGCACAGGCTCTTTCCTGCCAACTCCACTCAGAAAACCCTCAAGGAAATGTCCTACTTGTCCTGACTCTGGGCACAAGTCCATCTCCAGATCAGTGACTGTTGTCTCAGCCTGATATCAACAGAATATATATCCTTATAGATCTTCGAATCCAAGTTGTTCATTGCAAAGGGGAACACCCTTCAAATGACCTTGCAGAGACCTTAGAGCAGTTCTCATGTTAATGATTAAGCAATAACTACTTTAATATTCATAATAAGTCAAACATCTCCAATAATTTTGACTTCATTAATTTGAAATGTATTCTCAAATGTGATTCTTAAATCACAGCATACATGATACTGTGATTTGTACTTGCTTAAAAGTTCAAAATAACTTAGCTTTTATATATATGTTAATACACAATATAAGACTAAGCACCCCCCTCTACTGCTCCCATAAAATGTCTAGCAGAACTCACTCGTTTCCTCAGAAGACGAGATATGTGGCTTTAGGATGAGAATCTGATCGGGTAGGTTCTCTGCCCAAGGTCTGGGCACAGTTCCAATGGGATTTGTTCCAATCGGAACACCCCGAACAGGCCCCTACAAGACAATCGCCAGATTCCAGTTTCTAGAAATGAATGCATTCCTCTTACACATCCGAAAAGAACGTTTCTGCAGGGCCTGGGCAAGCCCCGTCTGTCTTCAATGGATCTTGGCTCAACACAGTGAACTCACTTTGAGAAAGGCCTGGGAAGGAATTTGGGGAACAGTTTAAAAAAAAAATCCCATTTCAGGCCCTCAGTCACCCCAGGAATGGACTCCTGGACTGAAACTTTGAGGAGGGAACTCTGAGTACACCAACCCGTCACCTTCCCTGTGCCTTAGGGGTGAAGGTTTATGTGGTGAGAGGAAATCACACATATATGTATGCTTTGCAGAGACACATTTACATCTGAAGGAGCTGGAAGCAGAGCAAACTGCTTCCCTGGGGACCCTTTTCTCTGACTTCCTGTCAGTCCCCTTGTCACTGCCCAGGAGTGACATCATCGCTGCCTCACTCGGGCAGCACATTTTGAAGACTCAACCTGACCGGCTCAGGCATGCTGGGTGTGTTTGCAGGGGAGGGGAGTAATTTTCCTATAAGCTACCACATGCTTTTAATTTATAGCATTTTCAAACATCTAGGTATTTACTCAAGGTCAAAAAAATAAGTGTTAATGCCCAAGAAATAAAATAAGCAATATTGTTTCCTCCAATCACAACACATAAAATAAAAAAAAGTAATACAAGTTGTTTAGAGGCATGGTGGAATGGCTCCCAGAACACAGGTTAAGCTCTGCCTCCTCTGAATTCCTTCACCTCTGCTACCAGGACACCCCCCGACTCAATTCCCCTCAATCCCAACGCCTACTGTCCCTCGTTCCTGGTGCAGACCCGTGATCCTATTTCTCCCCAGGCTCGCTCCTCTGTCCTGACTAGGTCTCGCCCTCCCGAGACCCACAGCACCCACACGGGACCACTTTCGAGCCCTGTTCTCTTGGGAAGGCAGAGGGCGCCTTGTGGGATGTCACTGCAGGTAGCTCCCCCTCCGTATGCATCCCTCGCTGACACTCTCGGGCCCTGCCGCCCCCCCCCAGGAGGGCCAGGATTAGTGAGCAAAGAAGCTGAAAGGCGGAAAGCAGAAAGGGCGAGAAAGGGGGAGTGTTTGGGCAGATGGGGCTCCCCGAGGCCCCACTCCCACTCCAGGGAAACAGAAGACCCTGTCCTTTCGGATGGAGGGGGAAGGTTGGGGAAGGTAACGCTCCGTGTGGGAGCCTCACCATCTGCCTGTCTCTTGGAAAGTCCGGGGGGGGGGTGAAATGAGAAGTAAGGGCACAAGATCAAGTCCCCTCGTAAGTTTCCAAATTCAAGAACAGCCAGGGCCTGAGCCTCAAGCCCTGGAGGAGGCCCAGGGAGACAGCACACCCCACGGACAGGTTCTCCCCGGGGTACAAGCTGTGGCAACCCTGCAGGGGAAAGGCAGTGAGAGAAGGCGTGGGCATTGGGGGGCCTCACCATGCCTCCGCCACCCCCTTCCAGGGGCCTCATGCAGCAGGGATGCAAAACCATCCCCTCCTAGCATCTCTCTTAGGAAAGGAAGTGTGCCCAGAATGACAACCCTGAATGTGACGGAGTTTGTTCTGAGTGTGACCGAGTCTAAACAAGGAACGTCCTCTCCAGATTACTGAAGGTAGCTGGACCGACAGACTGTTTTCTTTCTCAACATTAAAACTAAATTCAGTTATCAAGAGACGCATGTTTAATGTCTAGGTTTTGAAAGTTCGTCACACCACATGCTTAATTGGCCCTATATCGTCCAATGTTTCCTCGCATGCCTTTTTCATCTCCATACATTTAATTCCTTGGGATTTGACTTTTTCCCCCAGGACATCTCCCATCTTCCAATCTTTTCTAGTGGAAAGTGGCTTTAGTCAGGTCTCCCTCGTGGACGCCTTCGATGACCGCCCTGCCTCCTATTTCAAATATTCCCATGGCATGTTCTCATCAGAGGGTTTATTGTACTTATAATTATGTGTGATTATCTATTTTACTATTTATTTGCTATTATTATTTATTATTGCGATTATCTCGCCAACTGGACTATAGGATCCATCTCCTTTAGACGGCACCCATCCCCAGGGTCCAGCCTGGCGGCCGCCCTATAGCAAGCATTCAGTAGAATCTGGTAGACACTCTACACACAAACCTGCACCTCACGAAACCTCACAGATATATCTATACAAACCCTTTTGGAAGGCAAGACGACACCATATGTAATCGCCAACAATATTATGGCCTAATCCACCGCAAATACAGTTAATTTACAGCTGAAGTAAAAGGCTGGCCCATTCCACCCGTTTCAAAGGGCTGCTTCTAAGGACGTGCTCCTGCCAAGAAGCCTGGTCCCCAGCTGTCGGCATCTTACCTGACCTTCCAAGTCCAATTTACAACTTTCAAAATTCTATATCTTACTCCTAAGGGCACTCAGTTCCACTTGGGCTAGTTCAATAAGGACCCCCATTTCAAATGACCTTGACTTTTAGCTTTCCCAATTCTAAGCAGGCCCGGAGACAAAGTTGGCCAATATGGGGAGGGAGAAAGAAGAGTTACGTCAACAGCCCTGCCGGGCGTGGCTCAGCCGTTGAGCATCGACCTGGGATCCAGGCGATCAGGGTTCGATTCCTGGTCAGGGCACATGCCCGGGTTGGGGGCTGCAGCCGATCAATGATTCTCTCATCACTGATGTTTCTCTCTCTCTCACTCCCTCTCCTTTCCTCTCCCTGAAGTCAATAAAGGTATATTTAAAAAAAAAAAAGAGTTACGTCAACATAGAAGGAAAGTCTTGGGAGGGTGTGTGGGATGCTGGTTCAGGCCTGGTCACAGGCATGGAGAAATGGAAGTCCCTTGCCTAATGAATTCCTTGCGGGGTGGCTTTAATTCCCCGATATCCCATACCCTTCTTAAAGCAGCAGCCCACGGACTGCCACCCGGTCAGTTTAATTATGTATTTCTCAGACATTGTCTGGAAGGTACCGTACACCCAGGACGCAGAGTAGAAAGGCATAGACCATGTCCTCGAAGATTCCCGGCCAGGTAATAGAACAAATAAGTGAATGGTTATCATTCAATGGGGGACAGTGACAGACGGGGCAGCCCACGGGGTAAACTGAGAGCAACGACCTGAGGAGCCAGGACACTCTTGGAGAAGAGGAAGGGTTGGGAAGGGAAGGGGAGGGGAGGGGAGGGGAGGGAAGGGGAGGGGAGGGGGGGAGGGGGAGGGGGAGGGGAGGGGGGGAGGGGGAGGGGGAGGGGGAGGGGGGGAGGGGGAGGGGGAGGGGGAGGGGGAGGGGGAGGGGGGGGAGGGAGGGGAGGGAGGGGGAGGGGAGGGGAGGGGGAGGGGAGGGGGAGGGGAGGGGAGGGGAGGGGAGGGGAGGGGAGGGGAGGGGAGGGGAGGGGAGGGGAGGGGAGGGGAGGGGAGGGGAGGGAAGGGAAGGGAAGGGAAGGGAAGGGAAGGGAAGGGAAGGGAAGGGAAGGGAAGGGAAGGGAAGGGAAGGGAAGGGAAGGGAAGGGAAGGGAAGGGAAGGGAAGGGAAGGGTGAGCGGTCGTGGTGGCTGAGAGAGGAGAGAGCGAGGTCCTCGCCTTTCCGAGCGAAAAGCCCATAGGGAAGGACTGAAGCTGGGAAATCCAGAAGCAGAAATGCACCCGTGCCCTTTGCAGAACTGGAAGTCGATTCTAAAATGACCAGTTCAAAAGAGGTGCGAGAGGGGGCCTCTGGGGAGAGGAAACATGAAAGGAAAGGGGGGATGCTTCCCATAACAAACCACGTAAAACTCATGCGTGTCCCTGACAGAGCCAAGAACCAACAATAAAAAGGGGAAACATTCACTGAAGCCTCACTGTGAAAGCTGCCTGATATCCACGTGTGGAGATGCCATGTCCTTCAGCAATCTCCGTTGTTGGCCATTTAAGTTGTTTTCCCCCCTAATAAAGCATGGCCACGCTGAGCAGCGCCATCCACCGAGCTGGGTCTGCATCTCTCTCTGCCTCCCCGGGCCGGCTCCCATCCTGGGCCGAGGCCAGTGGACGCGGTTAGGAGGGCCGTGCCCTTCCGTCAGAGCCCATGATGCCTTCTGATTAGACCCCCAAAAAACCCCCTTGGGGACAGAGACCTTCAGAATCAATAACATACTTAATCCGTTTAATTATATACTTATTTTAGTTAAATTACACATACTCATTCATTTGTTTAATTTTATGTATACATCTTACGTTTAACTAGCCACCCGCAACCTCAGACCCCAGGAGGAGGGGAAGGGAAGCCAGCCAGTGTGCCACCGCCAGAGTCGCGGTGTGTCGGCTATTCCTGGGCCCGGGACACAGCAGCCGCCCGCCCGTCACCTCTGGCCAGGCCGGCGGGCCCTGGGTTCAGCTCTACAGCCAGGGGCTGCACCACCCTGGGAGCCGGCAGAGACTTGCCCGGATCGGGTGAGGGGCGAAGAGCCATCGCCCACTGTCCAGCAGGAGTTCGGCACCCAAAGCCAGCCTCGTGCTGATTCCCCGCCGCCCTTCTCGTAAGCGTAACTCTGCCGGAGAAGGTCCGAGCGGCCCAAAGCTCCGAGCACCGGACACCAGGCCCCTTTCCAAAGCCTTGTACAAAGTGACGCTCAACCAACAGCGAGTCAAAAACACATGAACCTCCAGGCCCCTGCAAACCAATTTATTCGCGTTTAATGATCCTTTACTAAAAGGGTTTTATATCATTGTGAGACGGTGAGAATTGTAACTTACGACACAGCTAATGGCATGTCCCTTAGTCCCTGTGCTTGCTGTTGGAGTCGCCCTGGTCCCGTGCTGTTTAACACCCACTGGCCCCGAGAGGCCACTGAGCACTGGAAATGCGACTAGTCCGAATTGGGAGGCACTACAGGTGGAAAGCACACCCCAGGTTTCAAAGGCTTAGTGCAAGAAAAGAATGTAAAATAACTCACTAACTTGTTTTTATTTTGATTCCGTGCTGAAGCGATACAATGTTGGATATATTGGGTTAAACAAAGATACATACTTAAAATCAACTTTGCTTGTTTTGTTTTCATGTGGCCACTGGGGGATCTAAAATTACATTTATGGCTCACGTTTGTGCTCTGCATTATTATTTTTTATTATTATTAATTTTAGAGAGCAAGGAAGGGAAGGGAGGGGGAGAGAGAGAGAGAGAGGCATAGGAATGAGAGGGAAACATCAATCGGTTGCCTCCCGTATATCCGGGAATCAAACCCACAACCTTTCAGTGCAAGGGGCCGACGCTCCAACCCACTGGGCCACCCAGCCAGGGCGCATTATTTCATTTTTATTGAACAGCATTATTCTGCAGAGAAGCACTTCCCTATGAAGAACTCTATTCTAGGGTCCTGTAGGCCAGTATTTACTTCTCAGCAGGTTTCCTAACCTGTGTCTCTTCTTGTTCCTGCCCTGAGGCTGCTACCACCTCCGACAGTTTTCCAGGAGGTAGGGAGGGGGTACACAAAACTAACTTTTTGAATCCCTGCGGGCAGCTGGGGTGGTGAAGACCTGTAGTTTTTCAGAAGAGCCAGGAGAGGGAGCCCTTACCACACTTAGGACTGAAAAGCAGTTCTTGTGGAATATAAATTCTTTGTAACATTGTTCATTGGTTAACAGATAGGTGGATTGAACTAAGAAAATTAACTCATTCTTATTGAGTGGAAGAATTTCCTTAAAATTAGCAGATAGACCTGATATTTGGGAACTGCTTAACTATCAAAAAAACTATTTAAAAGGAGCCCAGCCGGCGTGGCCCTGTGGTCGAGCATCTACCTACGACGCGGGAGATTGAAGTTGGATTCCTGGTCCAGGGCCCAGGCCTGGTTGCGGGCTCGATCCCCAAGGGGGGCGTGCAGGAGGCAGCTGATCAATGACTCTCTCATCATTGATGTTTCTTTCTCTCCCTCTCCCTTCCTCTCTCTGAAATCAATAAAAAAATATATATTTTTTAAAAACTGTTTAAAAGGAGAAATAATATTTGAACTCCTATTTTAATTTTTTTCTAAAACTGTTTTTTAAATTTTTATTTTTATTTTTTTAATCCTCACCAGAGGATATTTTTTCCGTTGCTTTTCAGAGTGGAAGGGAGAGAGAGAAAGATAGAGAGAGAGAAACGTTAAAATGAGAGAGATGCAGATTGGTTGCCTCCCACTCATGCGCTGACCGGGGCCAGAGATTGAGCCTGCAACCGAGGTAGTGCCCTTGGCCGGAATCGCTCTAACCACGGAGCCACATTGGCTAGGGCCTAAAACTCTTTTAATTAAAAATTTTAAAATAATTTGAATTCCTGCCAGCTGGTGTGGCTCAATGGTTGAGCATCGACCATGAACCAGGAGGTCACAGTTCGATTCCCGGTCAGGGCACCCGCCTGGGCTGCAGGCTTGACCCCAGCAGGGGGCGTGCAGGAGGCAGCCGATCAATGACTCTCACCATTGCCGTTTCTCTCTCCCTCTCCCTTCCTCTTTCTGAAATCAATAAAAACATATTTTAAAATAATAATAATAATTTGACTTCCCCTTTTGGGACTTTAGATACTAAAGAGTAAAATTCCAAAATTTCCTGATGTAGCCAACTACTTTCTTGATAAAGGAGCCTTATCTTTGTCATTTGTATAAAATATTTACTACCAAAGGGTGTCATGGTAGCCAGTATTCAATGCCCTGTCATAATTAATGTTCTTAATGGCAGTTACTCCTCTTAAACTAATTATCCCCAGGTTCTGCTCCTCTTTGGAAATTTCTGGCAGTATTTGTATAACAAATTAGTTTAATTTGATATTGCCATTACTCAGAGTTTTTGCTTGCAAACAAGAAAAACTGACTTGGTCTATTTTAAACAAAGGAGGGAGAATTCGTTGAACAGACATTAGGACAGCGATAGACCTGAAGGGAAGGCCGGAGAATGAAGTTCAGGAATCAAGCAGGAGCCAGAGGAGGGCAGAAGTCTCCCCACTCAGCCACCCACTTGTCACGGCCACACCCAGGGCCAGGTTCTGGGGTCCAGCCGCGCTTCCCCTTACACTTTGGGCGCTTGCTCAGGAGTCGAGAGCTCAGACAAGCTGACATCACGGGTTCGTGCTCTGCGCCCCGGAGGACGGCCGGCCCGCCCCAGCCTCCACACTGAGGCCCTGCCTCCCCCCTGCCCTGGGGGAGCCCGGGTGCTCTGGCTGAACTGTGTTCTCCAAGAAGAGGCACGTTCGCGTCCTAACCGCCGGTACCCGTGAATGGGAATATTTGGAAATAGGGCCTTTGCGAATGTAACTGAATCAAGGCGAGGTATACAAGAAAAACATTGTAACTGCGCGTGGTGATGGATGCTAAGGATACTTACTGTGGTATGTTGCACACCTGAAACTAATATGATGTTATGTGTCAATTATATCTCGATGGAAATAAAACTAAGATGAGATCATACTGGATTTGGGTGGGCCCTACGGCCGAGAGGGCCGGTGTTCTTATAAGAACAGGGACATTTGTTTACAAAGGCTCGGACGCGAGGAGAACACGATGTGGCCACGGAGGTGGACACGGGGGTCATCGATTTACAGGCCGAGGAACGCCAACGATGACAGGCAACTGCCAGGAGCTGGGAGAGGCGAGCAAGGACCCCCCGGGGCCTGCAGAGGGAGCTCGGCCCTGCCAACACTGCACGGGGACTTCCAACCCCCAGGACGGCCTGCCGGTCCTCTCTGCTCCCCTCTCCATTCGGGGATGGATCCTCTGCTCTCTGGGGTCAGGGGCGGTGCCTGCTACAGGCAGCCACCAGCCAAAGCGGCAAAGCAGTTTTTGGCTTAAAAGCAGCAAGAGGTTTCAGAGATGACCTAGCTCATCCCCTCCCCAGACAAGCAAACTAAAGATAAGAGCAGCTTAATGACCTCCCTAGAGTCAAAAAGCAGTTCACCGGGGTCTTCTGGCTAAATCACACAGCGTTTTACCCGAGCCCCCCCCTTGACTGTCTGAGAAAGGCCACGAAGCTGGACACACGACAGGTCGGCACCAGCGACAAGCCCCGGGCCCAAGACCAGGGAATGGGGTAAAGGAATGAACCTGAGGCTGACTCTGGGAGCAAGCATCGCAGTGTGCAATTGAAAGCGCTTCTAACTTGGCGCTTGACGGTGGTCGCTGTGGGTGCAAACGGTGAAGGGAAGGAAGTGGCCGAGGCCGGCAGAAACCTGCATGTGTGTCTGCGCCGGCCTGAGAGAAAGCGGAAGCGCCCACCAGTGTCCAGATGCGGCAAAAATGCAGAAGCGTGGGGCGGCGGGCACGCAGCAGCCAGGGGTGGCGGTGAAAAGGGGGAGCCTGAAGGGAAGGCTTGAGGTCAGTGCCAGGCCGAGAAGCGGCTTCACCCAGGCACACCGGTGCCCTGACCACCTGTGCAAACCGTGGGCATCGAGCGGCAGGGCTAACTAACTGTAAGATCGGAGTACAAGGCATCACCCAATACCTTCCTAGCGTAAGGGGCTCCCGCTGGAGCCCATTAGCAAGTTCTCCTGAACTATCAGGCCCGATCGCCATCTCCATTACAGACGGAGGCATTGCGCTGTGTCTGCCCCGAGATGCCTTAGAAACCGCGGACTGTTACGAAGCCTCTTTTATTTTCCCAGAGGGTTAACGCTACGCCTTGGCGTCGAGTCGTTCCTAGAGGTAAAAATCAAAACCACCGCCGCGTATTGAACGCCCACTACGGGCCAGACATCGTAGTTCACCATCTCTCGTCTTTGCGGTAACCTTGTAAAGCAGGGATCGTGAGTCCCGTTTGAAAGATAAAACCGTTTCAGAGCAGCGGAGTGCCTGTCCTCGGGTCGCGTTTCAACATCTTGAATACTTTCTGCTGTAGGGTAGCACCTCGGCAACCGGGCACAAAAACAGAACTGCAACTTAAGCATCCACGGTAAATCCAAGCGATGGAGTTAAGCTTTCCGGCAAGGCGTTGGTTTACAGCGGCCAGAGCTTGCAGAGAGTCTCTAAGGACCTTTCTAAGCTCAAAACGCAAGGCAGCCTCATAGCTTGAGTATAGAACCGGGGTCTTCTGATTGAATCGCACAGCGTTTTACCCAAACTCCTCTCTTAACCCTCTAAGAAGGGCCACGAGGCTGCTGAGTGGGAAAGTCAGGATTGGAACCTGGGACGTCCAGACTCCAAGCCCCGAGAGAGCCCTTTCTGCCTCACAGGCCGCAGACGCGGGGCAGTAAAATCACAACGTCCCCGTTGGCACTTCTGAAATATATTTGTGTTGTAATACCCTTTGGTTAGACAATGAATGCACAATGCTGGCCTTTTTCACTCGGGAAATTTAGAAGGAGCTTGGAAGGTTAGGTGCCTTTCGCATAATAGTCGCCTCAATTTAGATTTGTTAATCGACATATTGTCCCCTTGGATCAATTACATGATACTTTACAGTCCGGGGTCTTTGAAGAGAGCCAACTTCTCAATAAGTTAGTGTCTCCATCTCTCTCCAAGGTATATGTTTCCCCTGACCTAAATCTACCCCTTAGGGGCTTTTATAATATCCCTTTCCTGGAATTTCCCACTGGCACCAAAAAAAAAAAAAAAAAAAAAAAATCACTTTCTTTGGGGGTATTCCTTGCCTTGAGAGGGAACCTGAATCTTTGGCTTCTACAAAGTTCCACCATCTTAAAAAATAGGCCGTAAAATATGAAGAATGAAAGCTGAGCATTTTGGTCTTTCCACGTCTTTGTTTCTAATTTCCCCGAGCATGGCATTGCTTATTATAACATTTTTAAACACCTGTGAACACCTGATCATAAGGATCAGGTGTAAGGTACGTGTCGTTAACACCACACGACTTTGATAGACTCAGGTTGCCTCTTTATGAAATTTATTACAAAACTGCTTTGGAGGCTGCTACTAGTTGTCATTCACATGTTACTAAGTGTCTTTTGCATGATAAATGTTCGGCCCAATGCTTTGTTGCGCTAGGTTAGGTAAGCCAAGGATCTCTTCAAGACTACCGGGGGTGCAGGGTGGAATTTTCCAGTGAAAAACACAGCTATTTTACAACTTCAAAAATATCATTGGCCAGGAGTTGCCCTTGGGAGTAGCGGGCCTGGCATAGAATATCCTATTTTTGCAGCACGACCTTAGGATACAATTTGGTAATGAGATCATTTGGCAACCTTGAGCTTTAATACAGTGAAATTAAATCATTGAATTGGCTGTAGTTTTTAACCTATCTTTCATCTTCCAAGGTGGACTTTGGCCAAGATTATGAGTACACACTTGAGCTTTCAAGACTTCCATTTTGTAATTATAATCTGAATAATGTGAGCACAGAGTGTCTTTATGTGAACACATGGAAGTTCCTTCGCTGTATCTGAAGTTTCCTCTCTGGACACAATGTAGCCCCCCCCCCCCCATGACCACTGTAGCCAGCATTTCTCACCACTTATTTCTAACTCAGAAGACATACATTGTATTTATCACTCATGGTTACAGTGAAGACTGCTTTCTGTTTGTAATTCCTTGATTTTTCCAAGGATATTAGACGTTCTTGGAGAGGCCTGGTCTGACTTCTCATTTGGATACATTTAAACATTAGAGTCAGGGGCTACATATAACACGAGCTCAATCGGCACCGGTTGGTTGCATGATTGAAAAGCATAACAGGCAGGTTTCAGAGATATTGCAGGTTTGGTTCCAGACCACTGCAATAAAATGAGTATTGCACTAAAGCAAGTAGTAATATTTTTGCTGGCGGAGGGTCAACTGAGAAATGCAATAGAACAAGGTATCAGCCTGTGTTGATGCGTTCAAGTGTAAGTGTGTCATCAAGTCTATTGTGTCTTCTTAGAGTCCCATCCCACATGCTTTGATTCCAAAGTCCAACAAATAGAGTAGGAATGGGAGTATTAAATGTCTTATCTAGTTAGAAGATTGACCTTCAGGGTCATTGAAACAACAGCTTCCAACAGAACGGTTTTTAGGTTTGGCGATTTTTGGTTTTTCATTTCACCATTGAAATACATCAGTTTCAAATCTGTTTTTAAATACTAAATAGGGAAACTGATAAACCAAAAAGAGAAAGTTGCCAGCTGATAGTCAGTCTTAAGGTGGTCAGGTTGACCTTTTACTCAGGGCTCCCGGGTCCTGTCCCCACACCCTCTCTCCCCAGGTTCTCAGCCTCATCGGTTACTCAGACATTTGCCATAGGGCCATTTGCTAAACAGGCAGCTAGTAATTAAATTGTTCTACACATAACCACAACCAACTTTTTTTTTCTGACACGATACCCTTTTGAAAATGTTTGCAGATATAAGTCTATGCACCTGAAAAGGGAAAGACCCGGTTGAGCAGGAGTAGGGAAAGGTGTTTGACATCAACTCTCGTAAGTGCATTATCGTGTGCCTGGTAGTCACAGCCTGGGAGGTGATGGGGTTAGGCTGCAAGCGTCTTGAGCGCAGGGACCTCACCTTTTCTTCCATGCTAATTATGCACATCATATTTGCCCAAAGGTCATCAACAGCGTAGGATGGCTGCTTCAGCCAACACACCCTCCATCACATGGTTGGCTGATGGTTGATGGGTCAATTCTCAAACCCGCTTATCTATCCAGAAGCTCTCCGTGGCTTCCAAAAATAACAAACAGCAATCAGGGAGAGGGCTGGGCCTCCGGGGTTACTGAGCACATTCAGAAAGGTATGCTTCCTCCTCTGAGCACAGGTTTC
The DNA here is from genome assembly GCF_054644295.1 of Miniopterus natalensis. Taxonomy (NCBI): domain Eukaryota; kingdom Metazoa; phylum Chordata; class Mammalia; order Chiroptera; family Miniopteridae; genus Miniopterus; species Miniopterus natalensis. Next base: position 71,816,323 of record NC_142087.1, on the reverse strand, counting down.
CTGCCTAGCAGCAGCCTGAGTCACATCCTTCACATGATCGGCACTGTCAGAGCGTCATTGTTCTGTGCCAGGTCAGAGCCGGTGATTCAACAAGTGGCTGGTGTGCTTCGAGGGCTTTCATATTATGCATTTCCTTTAAGATGGTCTGAGTGAGATGGATTCGGTCCTGGGCAGGCTGGACAGGGACCCTGTTGCAAATTAAATATCCACAAATGCCGCCCTACCAGCCTACTGACCCTTCTCATTGTGTTAGGACGTGTGGGATATCGGTACAACTTATTATTGCCGACAAAAGATGGATTTTTGGTTGTTTGGTTTATATTTGGCATTTAAAGCAGCCTGGCATGTGGTGGATTCAATATCTCAATGAACTCTCTCTTTTCACTAGTATGTGTCTGTGTCTTCCACTAAATTGTAAACTAGTAAACAGCGAAGGCCGCATCTTTGTTCATCTTCATAAGTCTCCTAATGCCTCGTAGACGTGTGTCTAGTGGGTGTTCGGCGAATGTCTAGGGATTGAATTGAAAGGTAAATTGGAGTCTGATTGCATCTCCAGGCAAAATCAAGTTTATTTCATAGTTGGTAAGAAACCAGCAACTTATTTTAAGCAGCTCCGTTAAACGGTTTCATACGTGTCAAGTGTCTATTAACGCTCTGAGAGCTGGAGTCAGTGTTTTATCTGTAAATGGAAGGAAACCAAGGAGAGAAAAGGAGCACTGGTAGATGGAGACAAAGAGAGGGCTTTGAGCCTTGAGCCTAGATGACGCAGATTTAGTGATATCACTCTGAGGAGAGAACAGAAAAAAAGTTTTGGGGTGGAAGATAATTCATTTGGCTTCAAATGTGTTGGGAGAACCCTGCGGTTTTTGGAGATCTCTGGAGTTGGACGTAAATGCTGGGCACAGGACAGGATGGGCATAGGGGTTCTAGCTTGAAGCCATTTCTATTCTGTTTTTATCTGAAACCCAGGAAGGGGAAAGGTGAACAGAGATGTGGTTCTGAGGCAGAAGACATCAGGCTGGAGGAAATTCTGCAGGTGGAGAGGAGTAAAAAGGAGGGGCGGTGAAGGAGAAAGAGAAGGAATGTAGAATGCTAGACGAGAGGGATTTCTAAAATTGGGTAGTTGACAGTGTCAAACATGAAGGAGGACAGTGCTTTAATGACGCAGGAGATGGCGGATGATTAGAAAGAATTAGGGAGTGAGGGGACATAAAACGGTGAAGTGATTAAACATCTACTCCCTTTCCTTCTGAAACCGGACACAGGGGTCCAGGCTGCCTGTCGCTACTTGAGTCAGTTAAGCAGAGATGAGGTTGAATCATACATGCGCGTTTATTCCAATAATGCTGGCAATACGGGAGAGCAGCAGGATTTGTCCGCATAAAATCTGCTCCATGGGCCCCTCACACGCCAGTTCCTTATGCTGGGTAGAAGGACAAAGATTATACGGGGAAGTGAGCAAAAGGAACAAGCCATGGGTATAACGGTTTACAGGTCACAGGAGATGTGGGCTGGGAGGGAGGCGAAAGGGCAGGCGCCTCCGGGACCCCTTTGTTCTGGGAACAAGGTTGTTAATCTTTCCACAGCGATAGGCAGTTCAGGAGAATGGATCACACCTCGAATGTCCCCGGGAGCGCACAACTCCCAGCCAGGTTAGAAAGTGCTTTTTCTAATTAGAACAATCACAGTCACCAGATTAATGATTAATATTTCTTATAACCATAGCTAACCATCACGGTCCCCAGGGCAGGACCCACGTCTCTGCCCCCAACACCTGGAGCTTCTGTGGGGGAGGAAGAACATGTCCTTGACCCTCAAGGTTCTTCTGGATGCTCTAATAACCAAACAGATCCGTACGGGAACCCTGCTCACCTGAGAGAGTCAGGGACCCACCAACTCCCCGGGGGAGGCTCAGAGATAGAAGGGACCTGGAGCATACCTGACATTCTGAGCCAGAAGTTATGAGATTCAAAGGGTAAAGCCAGCAGATGCTTAGTAAATAGAAGTACGTCCTGCCCTACAGAGAGATCAAAACACGTTATCTCCAGTAATTGCTTCTTACGGGCCAGGCCCCGCTTCAAGCTCTTCCAGGCAAAGGAGGCGCGGAGGTTCCCCCGAGCCTGCGACTCAGGGCGCCGCAGCTCAGTCCGCCTGCGCCGCTGAGACACACCGGGCGACTCGCTCGGAGCCCCTCAGCCGGGAGGGAGGAGAAAAGGAGGACTGTGCCTGCAAACAACAGCGAGGCGCAGGAAAGGTCTGATTTGGCCCTGCCCTACCCCTCACTTACAGGATCTCATGCAAAGCCCTTAACCTGCCCAGCTATTAACCTTGTTGTTGTATAAACAGCAGCTGATCCCCCAGTTTCACAAGACTCAAGCTCCCCAGGCTGCGGGCTCCCAGGGCAGCATGACATCAGGCCTCCGGGCAGCATGACGTCATGCTTCGGAGCACCTGGCGAATGCCTGTGGGGTGAAGGTGAGGTGGGCGCGCCCTCCGCGCCCCGAGCTCCACGCTCAGGGTCCCGCCCCCCTGAGCGCGGCCAGCACGCTTCGCAACCTGAGGTGGGAGCTACGATCACCCCCGTTTTGCAGAGGAGGCGACAGAATAAATGAGGCAGGTAAGGGACCCAAAGCCCACAACCGGTGGGTCTTGGGAGACCGGATGATTTTTTTTCAACTCAAAGCTTTAGAGACAAAAGCATGTTCCACGATGGGGAGCGAACGGAGCCAGAGCCAAGAGCTCATCCTAAAGCATAAAACTCCCGGGCAAAGAAGAAAAGAGAATTGTTCCCGCCCGGACCCCAAGCCGGAGCTGCCCTGCGCTGCGCCGCGCCCAGCCTGACTTCCGCCCAACCTCCGCGGGTGGCAGGGAGTCCTCTCCTGGTCTCGCGATGCCCCGGGCTGAAGCGAGAGCTGGATGACTGAGAACTACTAGGCAGTGCGCGTGATGATGACGTAAGCGGAACGGCTGGGGACCAGAGGCGGGACGAGAGCCCGGAGGAGCTCGGGATTGCGGAAGTTTTGTAAGGAGGGTCTGGCCGCTGTTGGGGCTCTGCGTTGTTTTGGAACAAGTTCCAGAAGGAAGGCCGCTGCTGGGGGTCGGAGAGTCGCCAGCCTGCGCGCACTGGGGGCTACACCGGGCGCGACTCGACGTCGCCGCTGTTGGTCCTGTGCCCTCTCTCCTCCCCAGGGAACCGCCTCGGATCTCCGCCATGGCGTCCACCTCGCCCAACCTCCAGGTATCACTGTTCTCCCTCCCTCTGGACGGGAGGCGCGGGGCGGGGGGCGGGAGGAGGGAGGCGGCGGCCGCGCCCCCAGTGCGGGGTGGAGGAGGGCGGCGCCCAGCCGCCGGTGGGCGAGTCCGGTGCTTTCCGCCCGCTTCCGGGGTCTCCCAGCCCATGGCTTTCTGAGACCTTTGACTTAGGTTGAGGCTTTAATTTTTTTCCTTCAGACTAGCCGAATTTGAATCGAACCGGGCAGAGCCGTGAACAGACGCTTCAGTGTCAGAGAGTGGAAAGCACATAATGTTTTTGCAGAGCACGGCTCTGGACCAGTTGAAAACAGGGTGGTCTTAGTTCTCAAGCTGGTACGGCAGAGCCCTTCTCTTCCAGCTGCCAAGTGAACAGAAACGTGAGAACAGCCTTGGACTCTGAAGAATCCGTGGATTCATTGATCATATGCAGTTGTGTGCACTTTCCCATGACTCCCAGAATGTAGTATATAAGATCAGGGGATGCTTTTTAATTACTTTGTGGCTCCACTCCCCCACTCCCACCGCAGTGAGCACGGTATTTTGTACATAAATCACGGAATACTAAAATTTTAGACTTAATCGTTAGACTTCTGTGGAGTGGACATTGAGAAATTTCTGAAAGTGTCTCCCATCCTCAGAATGGATCTGGGGCTTCAGTGGGGTTTGGAATGTGGCTTCGCCTGGAGGAAGCCCCGTCTGCCGGGTCAGTTTGGGACAAAAGAGTAGAGTGAAATACTTATATTGAATCCTTGCCTTGGTCTTGCAGTAGTTGTTTGAATGGGCATTTATTGAGCGCCTGGTACAGGCACCAAGGATAATGGAGAAACTACTTAACTCGGGATCATTGATCCTGAAGAAGGACCTCTGAAAGTGGACCCATTTAAATGGAGACCGAAATTTCACAAAAAAGGAGTGGAGGGGGAAGAGGTTTGCTTGGGACCTTGATCTTGAAAATGGACTGAAAAGATTATGGACCGAAAATGTATCTTTCACAAGATATTAAAATTACAACAATGACTTCTTAGAATAAAGAATAAGTCACATGTAGATTTGTGTATCTTTTCCAACAAGATTGTATTAAACTGAAATACAACAATCTTCACTTAAGGATAGTCTTTTGTAGTCCCATTCACAGAGGATCTCCTAGTAAATGTACTTGTGGAAAAAATATTGGTCATTTGATGAAAGTATTGTTCCTGTGAGTATCAAAGGCCATTTCTTTTGAAATGCTCATCTCGCCATCATCCTTTGTGGTTTCCCAGTTAAGCAGTTTCATTCCACCAGGTCTTTATTTGTCAGACCTTGCATGTGACTCCGGCATTCTACATGCCTTTAATCAATTTATTGATGTCCTTTTGGAAGATTTGAGGTTTCACTTTATAACCAGTTTGCATTATATTTGAGTTGGATTGTTGGATGTTCTTGAGTCAGCTACAGATTGACCCACATTATAGGCTTACTGTTAAACAGGGAGAGATATTGAGTTATTTTATTAGTGGTGGTTTTACAGATGCGCTTTCTCATTCATACTTTTCAACCTTCTAACCTAGAACATGTAAATAAAAAATACTCAAATAACTTTCCCACCAAACAAGGCAAATATCTCCATAGCCATGTACTTATAATCTAATGGAGGAATGCAGATAATTAAAAATAAAAAATTATAAAGTAATTGAATGCTATAATAGAATTGGAGGTTAGTGTGGCAGGGCCGAAAAGAAGGGTGTCTTACACTTCCAGGGCAAATGAGTAACAGTCCACAGAGGAGATCATTGTGAGCTTAGATCAAGTGAAAGGTATTGACACTAATTGTCTACTTGGTGGTTGATTTGATCTCATTAATCCTCAAAACAGCTCTTCAAGGGGAATATTATTCCAGTTTTACAGTGTAAGAAGCAAAAGCATATAGTAAGGTTAAATTTTCCCAAAGACATATGGTTAATTAATGTTGAAGATAGTTTTGAATCCAGGCCTGTCTGCTTACAGGTTTGTGCTTTTTTCACTACAGGATTATGCATCCTTAGACAAGAAAGTGGAACTCATTCCAGGCAGAGAAAAACAACACATCCTTAGTCTATAAGTGTAATAAACTTTGGAGAGGTTTGGGAGAAATTGGAAGTAATGCAGTATGCAAAGAGCTCAAAGTTTACTCAGGCCTGAATATTTTTTGGAGTGTAAACTATGCCATACATTTTTCTAAGTCTTGGGGTATCATAAAATAACTATATCATTCTTGACTTTAAAGGGCTTATATTTTGATATGAAAACAAACATGTAAAGTGATTAATAGGATATTGTGTGGTCATTGGAAATCTCTCTAGGAGGCAGTGGAAATCTGGAGGAAGCACAGGACTAGGTCACCTGAGGGTGCTTGGAAGGGCTTTGCAGCAGGAGGACCATGACTGTGCTGGGTCATGTGGGAGACAGGCAGACAGTGGGATCAGGTATTCCAGGTGAAGAATACACCAAGGCATGAAGTCTGGGTTGTCTCAGTTGTCCCCGTAGCTTGGTATGACTGAACTGAGTGCAAGGTGGGAGGATGGGCCTAGGTAGGACATGTCACATAGATGACTGATCCTCATCCACGTCTAGATGGGGAGTCATAGACAGTAATATGCTCAGGTTTTTGTTTTAGAATGAAACTGTCATGTACAGGGGACAACTTGACTGGTAGCAAGCCTCAAGCAGGGAGCCAGTAAGGCAGGGTTTTGTGTGATGGGAGATGGTGCCACCCAAAGTAGTGTAGTCCCAGTTAAAATAAAGAAGAAAGGATTGGTCAGATACAGTTGAGGACAAAGAATAGTCAGGCTTGGATCTGCATTCAGAAAGGGAGGGAGGAGTCTGAGATTTCTTCTAGATTCCTGGATTGGATGTCTGCGTGGGTAGGAATTGGTTCTGGGATTACAAGACAAGGGGCATATTTGGAGCCTGAACTCCTTAAGTTTGAAATGCATGTGGGGACAGTCAGGAGGAAATGTCCATTGAGCAGTTGGATGTGTACTTGCAGAACTAGAGAGAGAGAGCTGGTCTGGAAATAAGGATTTGGGAGTTACTAGCATGCAGATGGTAGCAGAGGTTGTGGGCATCTTACAGAGTTTATAGAATGAGGAAAAGCAAGGACCAGGATAGAAATCCTGGGGAATATCAGCTTCTAAGGAGAGAGGAAGGGGATCCTGAAAAAGAATCATTATATAGTCAAGTAAAACCAAGAGCAAATGGTGCTGTGAGAGTCAGAGGAGGAAGCCATGTCCAGAGGTCTGTTACTAGGGTTAAATGCTGCTAAGAGTGAGATTGGCAGTTGAGAGATTTGGCAGTCGGGGAGCAGGAAGCATTGATGTGGGAGGAATTGAGAAATGGACATGAATCTCAGGTTCTCTTTGGACTTTGCTGTGGAGATGAAAAGATAGAAGATGGTAGCTAGAGAGAAACCTAGAACTGGGGAGAGCTGGTGTGTTTTAGTCTGTGTTTGCAGACATGAGTCTAAGGTTGGATTTACATACATTTTTATGCTGAAGAAGGCAAAAGGGAACGGTTCAGTTGGGGTGAACAGTAGAGTGGCATATAATTGGGCGGAATAAATGTCATAGAAGGAAGGTGGGGATGGGCTCAAGAGCACAGGGAAAAGAATTAGCCTTGACACACAGGGGCTGGGACATCTTTCCTCTTGAGATAGGTGATTCTAGAATTTGCCCAGTTTCCCAGGGTTTTCTAGTGTGGACGCATCATGGTCTCTTAATCTGAAAATAGTACTCCCAGATGTTCCCAAGCCTGTACTTCAGTATTGATGACTGGATCCTGACTCATCCTGGGGTAATGTATCCATTCAGTCTCATGCCAGCCTCTGTGCTAGACTCCGGATTATGAGAGTGAAATCAGTAGTCATAACTCCCATCCTCATGGAGTTTATATTCTAGTGGGAGAGGACAGGCAGAAACAAAACAAAACCCACATGTACAGGAACAAGCCACTGGAATGATTTTAAACAGAAATGAGATGTATTTTAAAACGGAATAAATTTGGAAGTCACCAGCATACAGATAATCAGCTTAAATGATCAAAAACAGATTACATAGGGAGTAATCAGAAAGAAAGGAACCCGGCCGGGCATGGCTCAGTGGTTGAGCATCGACCTAGGATCCAGGAGATCAGGGTTTGATTCCCAGTCAGGGCACATGCCCGGGTTGTGGGCTCGATCCCCAGCAGGGGGTGGGTGTGCAGGAGACAGCCGATCAATGACTCTCAGTGATGTTTCTCTCTCCCTCTCCTTTCCTCTCTCTGAAATTAATGAAGACATTTAAAAAAAAAAAGAAAGAAAGAAATGAGCCCCCTGCCCAAACTCTGAGGAACCCTAATATTTCAGCATCATGTGCCAGAAGAAGAGTCAAAGGAGACTGAGCAGGAGCTTCAGAGTGGTGGAGAAAGACTGGGAGGGTGGTGCTCCAGAGTTCAGCAGAGGGCCGTGTTCAGGAAGGGAGTGATATCGCAGAATATTGTCAGGAGATCACGATGAAGATGGAACCAGCCTTTGGATCTATCATCATTAGAGAGCCCTATTTATTTACTTATTTAAGGTACAGTGGTACCGCAGTTTTCGAATGTCTCCGTTGACGAACATTTCGGTTTACAAAGGCTGTAAACCTGGAAGTAAATGCTTCAGTTTTCAACACACCGCAGAAGTCGAACATGCCACACAGGGTCCACTGAGGGCAAGATCCTGAAGCCTAGCTGTCTGCTGTTGATCCCTCGGTTTTCAAACGTTTCAGAACTCGAACGGTCTTCTGGAACGGATTACATTTGAAAACCGAGGTACCACTGTATGTCTTTATTGATTCCAAAGAGAGGGAGAGAGATAGAAACATCAATGATGAGAGAATCGTTGATCAGCTACCTACTGGGGATCCAACCTGCAACCTGGGCACTTGCCCTGACGGAATCGAACCGGGACCCCCACCCCACCATCCCTGTATCAGTATTCATTCCTTTTCGGTACTGAGTAATACTCCATGGTATGGATGTACCACAGTTTGTTTACCATGCAATCATTGATGGATCTGGTACATCCATGTACAAGTTTCTGTGTGAACTTAAGTCTTCATTTCTCTGAAATTACTGCCCATAAGTGCATTGCTGGTTCATATGGGAGTTGCATGTTCAGATTTGTAGAAAACAAACCAACCAGTTTCCTAGAGTGGCTGTATTGTTTTATATCCTACCTGTAGTATATGAGTGGTCAATTTCTCTCTATCCTCACCACCTGTCCTCACCACCAGTCTCTCTGTTTCTTCACCACCATTTGGTATTATCACTATTTTTTATTTTAGCTATTCTGATAGATGTGTAGTGACATCTCATTGTGGTTTTAATTTGCATTTCCCTAATGGTTAATGATGTTGAACACCTTTTTATGTGCTTATATCTACACATCCTCTTTGGTGAATTGTCTATTCATATCTTTAGCCCATTTTCTACTTGAATTCTTTTTTTAACTGTTGAGTTTTTAGAGTTTTTTATATATTATGAATACTGGTCTTTTGTTGGGTATGTGGTTTGCAAATATTTCTCCCAGTCTGTAGCTTGTTTTGTGATTCTTTTAACAGGATCCTTTATAGACCAAAGGTTTTTAAGTTTATGAAAAAATTTATTCTTTTATATATTGTGCTTTTGGTGTCAAGTCTAAGAACTAAGATTTTATAATTTTACATTTTTTACTTAAGTCCATAATACATTTTGAGTTAATTTTTGTATGAAGTATGGGGTTTAGGTTGAAGTTCTAGCTCTCTTCCCCCACCTCTCTTTGCGTGTCTGTCTGTCTGTCTCTCTCTAGTGTGCACTTATGGATATTCAGTTGCTCTCACACTATTTCTTAAAAAGCCTGTTGTTCTGCCATTTGCTTGCTTTTGCATTGTTATCACTCAGTTGGATGTATTTGTATAGATTTAGTTCTGGGAGTTTTTTCCTAAATACTTCAAAAGTCTGTGTACGTTATGGACATTTTTAGAAGATGTGGATGTAGAAAATGAAAAAATTAAGTCTTATCAAAGATAAGTTCTGTTAAATTTCCTTCCCATCTTTTTTCCTGTGCTGTTTTTTTTTCTGTTTCAAATAGTTGCATTTGTGCTACATGTAAAAATTGTATCTTTCCAAAATCTTTCATTATAAATATATTCCACATTATTACAAATGTTCCTTAATATTATTGAATGATTCTATAATTTTCCGTCGTGTGGCATCTTTGTGCTGTTTAAAATTTTATTTACCGAGGTTTGTTGTTTTTTTTTAAAAGACCTTTCTGGTTACTGTCTTTGCTCAGTTACCCTTTTAGTGAATTACTAGGTTAAAGACGGGTACTTTTTTGACTCTTGATGCTTCATTGGCCTGTTGCTTCTGAAGGGGTTTTACCCGTTTACATTTGACTGTTACATGTTTTAGATAAAGAAGTATTTGATTTTGAGAATTTCCCTAAGTGCTTTTTAATTTGAATTTTAGATTCTTTCTTTATTATTCTGTACTAGCTCTAAGCTTGACTTTTGTTGAGTGCAAATTATATGAGAATCTGAGTGATTGGTACTAGATAAACTTGTATACAGATAGCATTTACCCATATAACATTTAATTTGCATTTTATAAATAGCTACAATTTATAATAAAATGTTATTGTGATTTAGAAAAGAAGATAGATTGTTTCAAGGTTGTTTTTATTTTTTAAACTTTCCGTATGATTATTTACTTCAAACTTATGCTTTGATTTCGATGGTATGATTTTGTTGGTATGATTTTGCTTCTTTTCAAACAGAAAGCGATAGATCTTGCTAGCAAAGCAGCCCAAGAAGACAAAGCTGGAAACTATGAGGAAGCCTTTCAACTCTACCAACATGCTGTGCAGTATTTTCTCCACGTAGTTAAATGTAAGGCCACAGTTTGCTTTTTTATTTAAGAACACTAAAAGAAAAATGTATTCTATTTATGAAAATTGTAATATAATGTCGGAAAATTTTAAACCATCAATTTGCAAATATATATATATATATATCCCACTAGCTTTCTAGTATGCATCTAGACAGGTTTTAGGTACTCAGCTAACAAAAATGCACAGCTATTATAGTTATACTTTGCATACTCGAACATATGAAAATGTCATACAGTCAATGGAAGTAAGTTTTTATTTTAATGTACCAAGATTATGTAATCTGAACCTTCTCATTGTCCAAGCATCTCTTTGAAAATACTCTGTTTTAAAAACAGGTTGGGAAACATATTTTTTTTCCATGTATTTTCCAAATATTGGATGCTCACCATGTGCCAGGCACTGTTCTAGGCACTGGGACCCAGCAGTGAGGGAAAAATGGGTAAAAACTCTTGCTTTCATGTATCTTAAACCTAATGCTGAACATAGGTGAAATAAGATGTTAGAAAATCTATCTTCCTGGTAAACTTCAAGTTACTTTTAAATAAAAATTTTAGCAGTTGGATAATTTAGCATTTTCCTTTGAGCTTCCCATTTAACCTGAGATTTTTCTGTCAAATTAAAGTGAAACTAAGAATGAGTTGTAACATATAAGATGTAGGGCTAATCCCGTGCACTGTGTATAAATTGCGTATATTGTTGAAGTCTACTTTCCAGGTAACTTTCACAGAGGCCTGCCTGTGTGTGGTATAATTACTACATTGATGGTACACATAATATGTGGGATTTCTGTCACTGTTCATACTCTTGACATAAAGCGTATGTAGACATTAATGGAAATGGTTAACCTTGCTTTATATCTTTTTGTCTTATAATTGGTTTTATGTGAGATAAGCAGCTTTCAGCTATCTGCACAAAATGTAAGGGAAGTGTATGAAACCCGCAGAATGTTAAATGATTTCTTGCTATCCAACATTAACTTAAATTATCTTAGTGCCTTGCTCAGATGTCTTTCTGACTCAAACCCACTTTTGGTCTCTGACCTTGCTGAGAAGATTGATAATCCTTGGTTACAATGAACTAGAGATGATCTTCCTCCCCTAAAATAGATTTTGCTTGTTCAAAAGTATATTTAAGAGCTTAAACATGTCCGGATAGAACACTAATGGAGAAATCTCTCTCATTTTCCTTTAATAGATGAAGCACAGGGTGATAAGGCCAAGCAGAGTATCAGGGCAAAGTGTACAGAATATCTTGATAGAGCAGAAAAGCTAAAGGAATACCTGAAAAAGAAAGAGAAAAAACCACAGAAGCCAGTGAAAGAGGGGCAGCCGAGTCCAGCCGATGAGAAGGGGTATGTATTTTAGAGCATTAGATTTTATTGTATCTAATTAAAAGATAAACTTAAATTTTATTTGTGAAATAAATTTCTTTCATTTAAACTAGGTGTTGGCCAACAGTGACTCATGGGACAAACCTGCAGCCTGTTTTTGTAAATAAAGTTTTATTGAAACAGAGCCTCACCCATTCATTTATCCATTGTCTATGGCTGCTTTTGTGCTGTACCAATAAGATTGAATAGTTGCAACAGAGATTGACCCACAAAACCTAAAATATTCACTGTCTGGCCCTTTACGGAAGAAGTTTCCCAATTCCTACTTTACCAAGCTTAGGGTATGATATATCTCAAATGACCCTCCATGACCACTTGGTAGTAGTAGGAGAAAACATTTGTAGGAATGGTACTCAGTTCTTTACTGTCTGGCCATTATGTAACATTGAAGTTTAAAGTTATGATAGGAATGATCTGTGAATTAAATCTTTGATTAGTAGTATTGACTCTTAGTCTGTACTAACCACATGGACAAAATAAAAAATGACTCCAATAATGTGAATAATTTTTTGGATACTTATGTAAAGTTTTTTTATGTTAATTTGCTTTAGATTTGCTTTTATTTTGTCATTGTAAAGAAATCAACACAGCATAATTTATAAACATCTAAACCCAATTTTGGAATGTCTTCCCAGATGGGAGATGTATCATTTACAGATGTAAAGTTTATTATTCAGTATGTTGGTGCCAAACTCTGTGCTGAGCAGTGGGAACATATTCTACACAGATCCTCTGACCATTTTGTTAATTGGTGCCAGAAGTGGTTCCAGATGACAACACGCTCTAAGAAAATGAGATTCTGGGATGGGGTTATCTGGCTTATTGGGTTTGAAGACAGGAAGTTCTGATTAGCTTTAGAGGATGTGATATTCATACTTCATGGAGTGCAGTGGCACAAGCTACTTAGCCAGTCCCTTGTGGTCACCAGGAATGGAGCACCTGGAAGACAGTGCTGTGAGGGCTTGGTGGCTACTACCATAGGCCAGTTTGAAGGACATGAGCAATATAAAAGTAGAGTTAACCAGCAGCTTCAAACTACACGAGAGAGTTTGAAGAAAATTTTAAGCTCAAGGTTTTATATTCTTTGTTCATGGTCAGGGAACCAGGGATTTTTTGTGATACTGAAGGATATTTTACATTGTACAGCTATAGCATTGACACAGACCCCAACTGATCTTGTGGGTTATTGAATTCCAGCAGAGATTCAACTTCACCAGCTTTCTTATATAAAAGTGGGACATTTATTGGAAGACTGGGACTCCAAACTTGAAGTGAATCTGTTGAGAAGAATTCGGTTGACTCCGAGAACCTGGACCCCCGACTCTCCCTGAAACTCCCTTCCCAGCAAACAAGCCCTTTCCTCCCTGAGAGTTGAGGCATTTCAGGTCTTGCTTGAAGACACTGTAATGCTCTCAGATGGTTACCTAGCAAGGGGATGCCAGCTCTGAATTGAACAGCAGGACCCACTTTGACTAATTTAAGCAAAAGGGACTTATGATAGTGGATTACCTTACAGAATTTGGGGGCCTGGGAATGAAGCGTGGATTCCATATCACTAGGAGAAATACCCAGCTCTACCAGGGTTGTTTTGGCAGGGACCCATTGCTGTCAGTTCTCCTGCCATGCACTTCTGATGCCAGGGAGTGGGGTTTCAGTCCTCCACCACAGCTTCCTCAGAGCCAGTGCTTTTGCCTGCAGGTGTAAACCTTGCATGCAAACCCCACTTCTGTTGCTTGCTTCCTTCTTGGAGAAACTAGTTTCATGTGAAGCCCTAGCTGCAAGGGAGCCTAGGAAAGGCAGTGTTTATCAGTGTGGCATTTATTGTACAAGAAAGCATGGTAGAGGGAGGTTGGCTTGAGTGTCAAGTGAATCACTTTGCAGTCCTATGATAACCAAAGCAATCCCATTTTGGGATAACACTGTTAGGCTTTTTATCTGTTTTTATATTTTATATTTTAAAAATGATATATTGCTCTATTTTTTGCTTTATCACCTTTTCACTCAACATGTAGCATGAACATCTTTCCAACAAACTTTGTACAATATTCGTTTTGTCAAAATTGCAGTGCATTGCTGATTTCTGTAATTGAACATGCATTAGTCTGTTTTCCCTGTTGTGAGCAGTGTGGCATGATTATCCTTGTAGTTAAATCCTTGAACTCATTTTAAATTATTTCCTCAATAAATTCTTAGTTATGAAATGTCTGGTTGGTGTGCTTGTTCCTTAGGCTCAGTTTATTTTCATGAGAAGCTTCATTTATCCCTTGGAACCCCCAGACTAAGGGTTATAGACCTTTGTACTTTAAATAATGAATATTGGGTCTTTTCCTCCTGGTTATGGCTTCCTGCTCTAATATGTAGTTTGCCTGGTTCTGGTGTTTTTATTGTTGTTTACAGCTCTTCTGTAATTCATCATAAATCTTTTGTGGGATAAGGTGTGGGGCATGCATTTATGAATTAGCCACATACGTAAGTGTGTCATGGGAATTTGGAGCTAGTTACTGACTTCATTCTGGTCTTTTTGCCCCTTCTCTGTTCATGATTCCATATTGATGGATAATATGCCTGCTTAATAGTTTATTTAATATATTCTTAAAAGTAATAAAATAAGCATAACTTCTCATGTGAATTTCTTATTTTGCCACTTACAAATATTTCAAGTTAATCTTTTCTTCATTCTTGCCTTATTTTGATACAATGAGTCATCATTTGAATATGTTAAATTCTTTTTATTAGGAATGACAGTGATGGGGAAGGAGAATCTGATGATCCTGAAGCAAAGAAACTACAGAATCAACTTCAAGGTTGCTTTAGATTTCATTTTTAAATTTACTCTCTTATTTAAAAAAACTCATAGTGTATTGTCTTATTTTAATTGCTTCCTCCCACCCCGTATTTAAATGAGGTTCAAGAACTGGCTTTGGTTCCCAGTAGTCACTTGCTGGTCTTCATAGGATTTTCTCTTTAGGGTCTCTAATGGGTTTTTTTCCATGCAGTAAAAATATTGTTTGGTTTTTTTAGCTGCCTTAAAAAGCCTGTCAGTTAACTTACTCTCTTTCATTTTGTCTTGCTTTCCCCCTAGTAGAGAAGGTAGCATTTAGACTAATAGCACACTACCAAATCGGAGGGTATTCAAATTTTCTGTCAGAGGAGCAGAATGAATTAGGACTTACACTTGGCTTATTGCTGTTGCTTATTTATTGATGATTTATTTCCTGTTTCCTACCTATTCTCCCTCATCTGCTTTTTTATTTGATTTCAGCACTGCCTTATATTTATCTCTTTCCACGTTCGTTTTTGCCTTCCATGCAGAAGAAAACTCTTTCGTTTTCCTCAGCTGTAGTCTAGTAGCAGGATGGAGGGAGCATAGATTTTGGATTCTACCCCAGGTCAGCGGCTTAAATCTTGGGCAAGTTCCCTAACACCTCAATCTGAGACCCCAGTTCTAAAATTGAAATTAATATTTTCCTTTCAGGGCTAGTAAAAGATTTCTGACAATGAAAAAACTGCCTGGTATTATATTTAACAAATTCTAGGAACTCAATAATTGGTAGCTCTATATGTAGTAATCTATTTAATTGCTGGTTTCTTTAGTTACTGAGATTGGATTGTTTTTTTAATGTTAGCTGATGATTTTTCAAGTTGAAATTTATGTATTTGTTCATTTGAATCTTGCCAAATAGAATGCATAACTGGGACAGATTTCCATTATATAGGCTCAGGTGGGTTCGTGAATGGTGGATAGTCTCTTCATTTTGGTAATATTATAACTGTCTCACCAACTCCACTGGGATGTATAAGGATAGTGTCTTAAAAAGACTACAGTTAATGAGGATATTTTTATATACTTAGAACTTCAATGGTAGATGTAGTCCAAGGACAGAACTGAGTTCCCACTGCCACACCACTGCCTGTGGCAGTGGGGACACACACTTCGTGCTTAGTAAGTTTGGTTGGGCGCAACCCAGTGATCGTCCCGAGTGGCCTTATTTCAGTTGTAAGGCAGAAAGCTTTTTTCGCTCTGTCTTTTTTGGGTTTGGTTTGTTTCCCCTCTCTCCAGCCCTGCCCACCCACTCCAGGTAAAAATCAGATTGTATCTTTAATTTTGAAAAGATACAACTCAGTTTTTAATTGGGAATTTTTCTTTAAAAATCAGTCAAAATAAGGACCAGAGATATATAAAAAATAGAAATGTGTAAGACATTGAAATGAAGATATTTATTTAGAATTTCAGGATGAAGCAGAATCTGAAATGTGAGTCCTAGTCTTTCATATCTGAGAGCCCTTTTTTCTCATCTTTTAATTGAATGGTTTGCTGATCGAGTTGTAGAATATAATGTATAATAAAATATTGTGTAATATATATTTTTTCCTCTTTTTTCCTGAAACCTTTAAATCTTCTGTTTTAGGTTATGACATTAAGTGTAATATTTGATTGATAAAATTAAGAGTTTATGGTTTGAGTTTTTGTTAGCTAAATTTGATATTCATTGACTTTTTGAGGTTAAACAACAAATTAGCATAATAAGTTGGATAGTCAAAGGGTAAAATTATATAACAGGAAACAGTCAGATTATTTGGCCTTTATTTTCCAGTAATCCATCCCTCCGTTTAATTTTACAAACCATTAAGCAATGTCTAATGATTAATATTACTTTTATTATTTTTTAATCACTAAACATTCCAAAATTACCTTTGAACTTTAAGAGAAACAGTGTTAGTTAAATGTGAAGATTAATGTGTATTTAGAAAATTCATAGCAAAAACCTTTAGTTGACCAAATGGTGCTTATATATAAAGTAAATTTACTTTTGTTTAACTCAAATCCTATCTGATGAGGTACATTATTTCCCCATGTAGGGTTACTAATCTGAGTGGAACATAGAGATGAAAAAGTGAATTGGTTTTCTTAATTCATACTCAGTCTGAACTTTAGAATGCAAGACGTGTTTATGGTTTTATTTCATTTTAATCTATAGCTAAAGATTTTCATAATTCAGGGAAGTTTCAGAGGATAGCTACTCTTAGAATAATGGATGATATTTCCTAATGAGAAGAAATACCCAGAAACTTAATTTCATAGGTAAGCAGTAGATTGTGTAAGTGGTAGTGTTTTATTATACATTACACGTCACTTAGGAACAAGCTGCTTAGTGGTTTGTAGATGAGCAACTTCTATATGCTGGAAAATTGGAAAAGCTTTGATGAAAGATAAACTAAAAAGTTTTGCCAATAGCTATATTGAAAGAAATCTTTTGTGGACTCTTACTGTGACAATTGCTGTGGCTTTTGAATATATGGTGTTCAGAAACTAAGTTTTTAAATAACTTTGTTAATATAGAAAGATTGTAAATAGGTCTGTTTAGAAGCCAAACAGAAAATTTTGCAAATCTTAGGAAAGTATTGCAAATCTACAAGAGGACATTTTTCTCTCTCTCTCTTTCATCATCCCCTCCTCACCTTCCTTTATCTCCCTCCCCTCCCACCCCTTCTGTCTGTCTGTCCATCTATCTCTCTATCTTAAGTTAAATTTGTTAGGTGTATTTTCTTTCTGTGGTTAGAGGAGAGTATTAGATCACCATTTTTTGTTGTTTGGTTAAGAGGAGAAATAGTAGATTTCAACCCCCATTGAACAAGCTCTTTTGAAACTCCAGAATTAGTGCTGTAATGTAACATTTGGTGCTTTTCCAAGCACTCTAATATTTATTATGTCATCTGACCCTTACACTAACCTGTCTTAGTAGTTTGGGTAGATGATAGTATTTTCATTTCACAGTGGGGAAGCAGTCATAGGAAAGTGACTTTACCCTGGGTTATCTAGCCATCCACCCCAGGTTCCTGACTCCTACTACTTCCTGCTCGCAGCTACTTCCTCGTCACACTCTTTCAAGAAAGTTGTTAATACATAAAATTTTTCCGGTCTATTTTATAATATATTTCTTTAACATTATTATTTCATGTTGTCTTCTAAATATGATGAAATAGTCCTCAATTTAAAGATGACATAATGTTTTGTAGGTGCCATTATTATGGAGCGACCTGATGTGAAATGGAGCGATGTTGCTGGTCTTGAAGGAGCCAAAGAAGCACTTAAAGAGGCTGTGATATTGCCTATTAAATTTCCTCATCTTTTTACGGGTGAGATGACTTTTCAGTAATTTTTTTTTGATGATTTTTCAAAACCGCATTGAATTCTTGTCACCACATCATGAGTTATTACCTTAAATAAATTCTAAGGCAGTGATATGCCTTTATATATAGATACTTATTCCATATACATATGCATCTTTAATACACATACTGCAAAACAATCTGAATGTCAGCCAGTAGGGCAATCATCAGTATGCAGTGGAATGCTGTGCACTCATCAAGTAGAGTGAACATCTACATCCAGAAGTTTAGATCTACATTATAGTTAACATGGAAGAACATCCACTCATATTATAAAGATCAAAAAGCAAGTAATAAAATTTGTATAGTATGATTCCGTGTTTGTTAAATAAACGCATGCTGAGAAGTAGGTGTAGACGGATAGACATAAATAAGATGGGTGGTTTTTACTTTTTCTTTTGACTTACATCTGAATTTTTTTTTTTTTGTAGTAGACATGTACTAGTTTTTATTTGAGTGTTTCCATTTCTTAAAAAGAGGAGTAGGGATTATTTACTATTTTCAGATGCAGTGCTTATCCCCTAGTGGCGGAGGGACGGCTCGTGGCACTGTGAGGAGAGTGCTGTTAACCCACCAACTGGGTGGTTGAAGTTACAGCTCCAGCACTCGGTGGTTTGTCTGTGCCACACCATGCCTTCTTGTCCTTTTTGTCACTGCTAACCTGTGTTTGTGACTTGGCTATACCCACAGTCTTACAGTGACACAGAGGTGTGGTTTTTTTCCTTCTAAAAACAAGCTGGTTTATATAGAGAGCAAATCTGTGGTGTTGACCTCAAACGGAACAGGCCTGGACAGTGGTGATGTGTAGTGCAGTGATAGAGAGCAAGGATCATGTGGGCCCCGTCGGCAGCCTGGCTTCAAGATACGACTTACAACCTAACTTCAGGAATATGAAATTAGCAGTATAAAAGTTGACATCATAATCCTACAAAGGTACAGGTACAGTTGAGTTGACTTCATTTTATATTACTTACACCAGTGTTTCTCAAGCATGAGTCATTTATTTATCACCGTCATGAATTTTTTTCGTATGTGTGTGCCATTATAGAAAAAATATTTTTCTTTAAACCATTAACTTTTAGAGCAAAGCTTTATTAAAGCACAGCATAAATATACAGAGACATGCAGAAGCCCGTAAGTGTTCAGCTTCATAAATTATCACAGAGTAACTATGCCTGTGTAATCATCAACCAAATCAAAAAGTGCTACCTGTAACCCGGAAGCCCCCCTGCCTCTTTCCTGCCCAGCAGTAATCACTCTCAACTCCAACACCATGGAGTGTTTTGCCCATATTTGAACTTTTTTTTTTTTTAAATATGTCTTTATTGACTTCAGAGAAAGGAAGGGAGAGGAGGAGAGAGAGTTAGAAACATCAATGATGAGAGTAATTGTTCTGCCGCCTCCTGCACGCCCCACACTGGGGATCAAGCCCACAACCCGGGCATGTGCCCTGACCGGGAATCGAACCTTGATCTCCTGGATCCTAGGTCGATACTCACCGCTGAGCCACACTGGCCGGACTGTATTTGAACTTTTAAATCATCTCACTTATTTTACTTAGTACTGTTATTTTAGAAGACTGTTTTGTGTTTACTACAAATGGAATAATTAGTGTTTGTCTAATACACATTAAAAAGGTAATCATTTAAATAAGTATTTCTATATCACCTGAAAGCACTTTAAATGCCACAAATGGTATATGTACCACAGTTAAGGAACACTGACTTATAATTGCAGATATTTAAAATAGGAAAATAGAATTCAAGTAAAGTTGAGGCCTTTGAAACAATAAATATAACAATATTTAGTTTTGCCATTAGTTATCTGCATATCATTCTTATGCAGACACTATGTACCCATCCACAATCTGCATTTAGCAGTTTTTCAATGTATAGTTGATACTTTATTGACAGGTGTAACAGCCTGATTTCTTTTAGGCAGTATCATAATTTCTCTTTAGGGACATTGAGATACAAGGAGTTGTTCACATGTTGTATTTTGGGAAAACTATTTAAGGTAGAATCCCCTTGTCATTACCCAACTATTTGAATGAGAGTATGCTACCTGTAATAATAACCCACACTTCCTTGTAGAATCAAGAATTGAGCAGAACTTCACAAGGGTCAACCAAACTGTTAGTTTCATTTCCCCAAAGGTCACAAATGTTTAAAAGAAAGTTTTTCCAGCTGCTTTTACCTTGTGGATATAGTTTCTCTCACAATACATTTTTTTTAAATTTTTATTTATTGATTTTAGAGAGGAAGGGAGAGGAGAGTGAGCTAGCAAAACATTGATTTGTTGTCCACTTGTTTATGCATTCATTGGTTGATTCTTGTATGCGCCCTGACTAGGGATTGAACCTGAGACCTTGGTGTGTAGGGACAATGCTCTAACCAATTGAGCTACTTGGCAGAGGCTCTCTGACAATATTCTGATATCAAGCAGCATACGCAGTGTATGGTCAAAAGTGCCTTTTAATTGAACTCTTTTTCTGCACTAGTCTGTGAGCCGGTGGGGGGCAGAGATCCTTTTGTATTCTTAGTTCTCTGTCTGCACATGCGGTTTCTGTACAAAGTGGTTGAATGAATGAGCGAGCAAGCAAATTAATTTCCTGTTTGAAGGATTATATTCATGTAAGCTCACTTTTGACAGTGGTCTCTAAAAAGAGCAAATAAAATACATTTAAGACTTGACTTTGATTTGTTAAAAAATATTTTCTTCTACTGATAGCTTTAGAGTGAAAACCTCTTCACAGTATTCTTCAGGATGGAGGATGTCTCTGGTAATTTAAATCAACAGTCTTGAAATCCTCATGTTATTTTTCTTATGCAAATTTCAGGCAAGAGAACACCTTGGCGGGGAATCCTCTTATTTGGGCCACCTGGAACAGGAAAGTCCTATTTAGCCAAAGCTGTAGCCACAGAAGCAAACAACTCAACATTCTTTTCAATACATTCCTCCCACCTTGTTTCCAAATGGCTAGGTGAAAGTGAAAAGTAAGTAATAAATTGATTTCTTTTTTTTTTTCTTTTTTTAGTTTTTCTTTGCCTGGTAGTCACTATATCACTCTATAAAGCAATGGATTTCTTTCATCATTATTGGACATTCAGAGAAGTGACATAATACAGGTTTCATTTCTCTGTCATGTCAGTCCCTAGTTTGGAATTTATTTCGTAGGGGAAAGATAACACGTATGTATAGTTTAGTAAATTGTAAAGTGAATTATCTAGTTGTAGCATTCTTATTTTGTGGACCAAAACATGATTAGGCCTATGAATGAATCTATAGAGTTCCTGTAATACTGTTGTTTACTGTAATACTGTATTGTTTTGTTTTCATCTTTTCATTAAGCCGTATGTTGTGTACTATATTTTAGAAACTGAAAGCTTCTATTTGTTTTTAGGCTAGTTAAGAACTTATTCCAACTTGCCAGAGAGAATAAACCTTCCATTATCTTCATCGATGAGATCGATTCTCTCTGTGGCTCAAGGAGTGAAAATGAAAGCGAGGCCGCACGTAGAATTAAGACGGAGTTCCTAGTTCAAATGCAAGGTGGTGTCCCTGATTTCCAAAATAGCTCCTGTTGTATAACCATTATTATAACAGTAATGTAAAAAATTTAAGCAGAATTTGTTCATTCTAACAGACTGTTCCATATGCTGTGTTTCATTCTGATTGTCTTTCACCCAGTTGTAATCGTCTTATAGGACTTGCTGGTATAAACGTTAAAGAGACCCACGTATTCACTTGTACAAGGAACAGTATCAGTAAAAGGAATGCGTAGACTTGAAATGAAATCTCTCAACTATTTTGAAAAGAATATTAACGGTATTTGTCTACAGTCCAGGAGATTTGACTCTTGGGATATTTGCATCATCTTTTTGTAATTTGGTATTTGATTCAGTACAGTTTTTTTCAGAGAGAGACTCTCAAGATGAGGTACTTTGGTGTTAAAGCATCACGTTGTTGATAGGGCATAGAGATGAGGTTTAATGAACACTAAAATAACAAATTATTTAAAATACTGCCTATTTGATGCAGGTGTTGGTGTGGACAATGAGGGGATTTTGGTTCTGGGAGCTACAAATATACCCTGGGTTCTGGATTCTGCCATTAGGCGAAGGTATGATGCCGCAGTAAATATCTTTTTTCTAACTACAGATGTGCCAAGTGAGTAAGAGTCCCATTCTTTCCAGTGAGGAGTCATTCTGATGAGTTTTCAGAATCTTTTTAATGTGCCCTAACCCTGCAGTCCCCTGCCTTGGGAGAAGAGAGGCGGGCATCTGTTTGTTTGTTTGCTATCTTGAAGATACGAGATTTTCACACACTGGAATCTTTCATGTTGCGAAAGATAACCCCTAACTCTTAGTTTTGATTAAGCTTAGTAGGCACTGATGCTTCAGAAATTTACAAATGTAGTTTGATATTTCAATGAAGAACCCTCGTTTAAAACTTTAGCAAATTGACACTCACACAAGTTGAAGAATGATAACCGAGATATATTTTCAGTTAAAAAATATGTCTGTAATTTTTAAATTGCAGATGAAACTTGAGCTACAGGAAAGGCATCCACTTTAATGATTTTTACTGCTTCACAGTTCCCTATTTCATTCATTTAATTTTACACGTAAAAATTACCACTTCAGTTTTTGCCACTTTTATCCCATGCACTTGATGGTTTACCAGTATGCTAGATTACCATGTGGTACCAAGAAGATATGTTCTGGAGGACATGTCATGTCATGAATTCCAGACATGTAAACACTATGGCAAGAAAACCCAAAAGTCATGTGAGACTCACCCATTTCAACCAGTTCGCTGGCTATTCTGGTTTTATTGTTTTATGTCCTAGACATTTTACCTTCACTTTACCTAAATATATGTTTAATTCTGACACATATGGGCCCATTTAACTTACTCCGCTTAACTTTGTACAAATGAAAATATCTAAATATCTTGTTTCTTCTTGAAACTATCCTAATTTTCAGTTGAAATGAAATATATATAGTAATATTCTTGATGTAATTTGTTTTTCATTTTAAGATTTGAGAAACGAATTTATATTCCTCTGCCTGAGGCCCATGCGCGAGCTGCAATGTTTAAACTGCACTTGGGTACTACTCAGAACACTCTAACAGAAACAGACTTCAGAGAGCTCGGCAAGAAAACTGAGGGTTACTCAGGGGCAGACATAAGTGTCATTGTGCGGGATGCACTTATGCAGCCTGTGAGAAAAGTACAGTCGGCCACTCATTTTAAAAAGGTAAGGAGCTTTTATCCATCATCTCATGGTTTTTAAAACAAATTTCAAGACCATCATTGATTTGTCTCCAAAGAATTTTAGGAAAGTTTTAGTTTTATATAATAAATGAATTTACATAATAGACATACTTGCATTTCATTGAAAATAAGTTCTTGAAGAAGACTTGACTTTGGGTGCTGAACACACAGTATGGTACACAGATGATGTATTATAGAATTGTATACTTGAAACTTACGTAATCTTATTAACCAGTGTCACCCCAATAATAAAATACATACTGTAGCAAATAAAAAAGAGCAGAAGTTTTTCCATAGTTTGTTATTACGTAGCCATTATTAATAGTCCTAAAGTATTTTAAAATTTTCTATGCAGTGATTTTCAAAGTACTTATTATTTTGATGTAAGTGTAGAAACTTAAATGTATAGTTAGCTCTGTGTAAGTAGAATATTCTAGAGCAGAGTCTGGTGTATTTGTACCTCATTAACAAAGTGAAAATAATAGCCAGTATTGTTTAAATATCGACAGGCTGGCACCGTGTTCTTTTACTGTTTCATTGGATCTTCACTCAAACTACAAGAGGTGCATACAGCCACCTTGATAGTTAATCTGAGGCATAGATGTTAACATGGTTAAACTGGGACTTGGAGGGTAACACAGTTTGCCAAGGTACAACTAGAGGGGCAAGAGGTGTGATTTTTTTATCCCCCCCAGGAAAGGAACACTTCTGAATCTGAAGTCTCAATCACTCTGCTCTCCTGCCCCTCCCGGGCACTGTTTTGTGTGCATGAGCAAGTTCAGCATAGATGGTTGAGTTAGAGTTGGGTAAAAAGCCTGTGGTCTTGGGGTATCCAATTTAAGGAACAGTATAGGTAATTTGGACCTCCTGCTGCGGACAGCAGTATCCAGTGTTACTCATGAACAGAGATGTGAAAATCCTGAAAACTGTTAGCACACTTAACCCAGCAATATATGACAAGACTAATATATCATGATTAAGATGCATATGTGTGTCTTATATACCACAATAAAATAAATTATTTTAATGATGACCTTGAATTAAAACCTGAATTTGAAGCCTAACTCCACAATCTGTTATATCTTCCTGAGCAAATTACTACATTCTCTATTTAAGGTTCACTTTCATCATCTCTAAAATAGGGATGGTAACACTACTTCAAAGCGCTGTTGGGAGAGTGAAATGAAGTAATATTAAAACGCCTGTCATGGTACTTAATAGCCCAGTAACTGTTACTCCTCTCTCCTTCTTCTGCCGTTTCATTGCTGGGAGAAGTATAGTAGACTTAGGATCAAGTTCTGCCACAACCATTGTATTTTCTCTTAAATTCCTTTGCCATTTCCTTTCCTACCCAGAGCTTTTCATTCAGCTCTCTATAATGCATACTACCAGGGACAGCCTCGGCGACCCTGAGGCCAGGCCCTCGTTGGGAATAAGGGTGAAGCTGCCCAGTCACTTTTAACATTAGGCCTTTGTATCACCAACTACAGCACAACTCTCTCTCGCTCCATCCTTTCTCCCATCTCTCAGTCACCAAGAACAAGTTTGCCTGTTTATCAAATATCAAAAGTACTAATCTGGGCCCAGAGGTAAGTCACAAAGCACAACAGTTAAAAAACACAAAAATCCCTGCAGCTGAAATTTTTGTGAGGAAAGACAGACAATAATAAATACAGAATACGTATTTCTATTTTTGGTCTCAAGGATTATTACCACTCAGTAAGTGTTAGAGAAATATTAGCCATAGATAGCTGTTTTTTTTTGTTTGGGGTTTTTTTCTGTTTTTGTTTTTTAAATCTTAACTCATTTCTCCCTGTAGTCATTGTAGGAAATTTCAAAATATAGAAAAGCATCAAGAAAAAAATTACAATCAAGCAAAATCTATCCCATCACCCAGAAATAATCACTTTTTGTTGTATATTTTTCTATTTATTTTCAGAAGTAAACATTTTAATGAAACATAAAATAGTAGCATATTTCCAATTTCCTGGCAATCGCTTAAATCTTAATATTTAATTTGTTCAGATAACTATTCTCTATTACTCTTTATTTCAGGTTCGAGGACCTTCACGAGCTGATCCTAACAACATAGTGGATGATCTGTTAACGCCCTGTTCTCCCGGGGACCCTGGTGCCGTTGAGATGACATGGGTGGATGTCCCTGGGGACAAACTTTTGGAGCCAATTGTTTCCATGGTTTGACATTTTGTTTTATTTTAAGAACAATTTTAAAACATACTTTGTAATTTATCAAAGATAAAAATTTTCAGTTATGTAAAATTAGCTAGAAAATGTTAGCATGACCAGGCATGCTTATTTAATACTATCTACTCAGTTAAAAAGGTGTAAAAATTAATTGAACTTAAAAGATAAAAAGTAATCATCTTTAAAATGTTTTCTTAGGCTTTGAGGAAAATTTAATTTTAAGTGAACTATTTTTCAAAAACACAGGTTTCTGACTTTATAGGTCTTATAGTTGGGATATTATTACCAAACTGCTCATATATATTGCATAAATTAGTCAAGACTTACTAAAAAATAGGATTGGTGAAAAAATTTTTCCCCTGAATCTCATATTTGGTAAAACATTCAGAAACTCTAATGCATCTATCATAATATTAATAATGGTATTTTCTGTTTTACTTCTCAAGGCTTTATAGAAAGTTTTAAATAATGCAATGCTGAAAAAAATTCTGAAATAATTTTTATAAAAAATTACATTTCTAGTATTTATATTAAAGGAATTAAAATAATTCATTAGGCTTTATTTTGTAAGGCATACATTTTTTAGAGAACTTACTGTCATTGAAAAGGTATATTTGTCATGTTCATGCTTTCTTATTGATAAACACTCTTTTTAAAATTTTCTGCTTCTGTTACAGATATTCAAAAAGCTTTATGTCAGAATGAACAGTAACTTCCAGGGGAGAAACTTTTACATGATACGTAGACATAGATATAAAGACCTCTGTGAACATATATATGTATATAAATATATGAGTGTGTACACACACACACACAGATATATTTGTGTTAATCATAATACTTCTCTGAGAAGTTATTCAGAAACCCATTTTTTGTTTCAATCCTTGATTTATTAGTCTTGGTTCTTTTGACCACTTTCAGACTATTTTACAGGAGAGACAAAGCCATAGCCTAGAACTTAACGAAACCCTAATATTAGCCTATTTTCTTACCATTTTTATCTTAACTAATAGTACTCTGTTTCATATAAGTGAGTAACTATTTTTTTGAGTTGCACTGGGAAAACCCCTCTCTTGTTTAAGCAAAAAACCAGTAAGGTCAGAAGAGAGATTGGGGGCATATTTTGGAGGGTTCTGATCCTCAGGCTAAGAGAACTGACTCTTTCTGCTGGGTAATGAGGAGCTATTGAAGGTTGTGACCAGGACAAGGCGAGCAGTTGGAAGTTTCTGTGCAGAGGAGTAACGTGGTCAGGGCTGTCCTTTAGAAGACTAAGAGTTTATTGTCAGTAGCTTATGATAAACTCCAAATATTCAGATCTCACCTTAGTTGAAAGTCAGTAATGGTGACGATAATGCAGTGGTTAAAGCTATTACTAACACTCCTCCCTCCTTTCCCTGACAGGCGGATATGTTACGGTCACTATCTAGCACAAAACCCACAGTCAATGAACATGACTTGCTGAAATTAAAGAAGTTTTCTGAAGATTTTGGCCAAGAAGGCTAAACCAAAGACGAGGAAGACGTTTACCATGAGTGTTCTTTCTGACAGGCATTTTTGCCTTTCTTGGACAGCATTCAGATTATTTCCAGTAAAACACTTTTATCACAGGGAAACATAGATCTCACTTCAGCGTTCCTCTATGTTTTACATGTATTTTTGTTCTATTACCAATTAAATGCTCTTATTAACAAAAATTATGAAATAATGGGCTCTGAGGAAATGAGTGATACATGAATGGCAAAACAGAAGTTACCCAGTAAAAAAAATGGTTAAAATTGATTGAAATACAAATATTTTAAATTCTTATGAATAGTGGTCTTTGTAAAGAACATTTATCTTTTTTTTACTGTAATGAAATAGGGCTTATTTCATATTTTGTAAAAATTCTTAAGCAGCATTTTCATCAATGTAAATTTATTTACTGTGTTAAAAATTTTTAATGATAGAACCTTTACTCTCAGGGATGGGTAATAAAACAGCAAAGTTCACTGTGATTGGGCTTGGAAGATTTTGAATTATGTTCTGGCCAAGGTTCGTGGATTTTTTTTTTTGGTAGGTTGACGTTTTTCTTCATGTAGATTTAAATAATTTCTTTAAAAGCTGCAAGCTTTTGTATTAACTAAATAACACCTTTCACTGTGCAATGTCAAGAAAAAGACTTCCTAAATTAGGTACTGTCTTTATCTTGAAGGAGAAAATTATTTCAAATGTGGCTTTTTGTAGCAAGATTAACCTAAACCAGCAGTAAATAAATAATGTCCTTTTAAAATAATTCTGCCATAAAATACTGTAATGGGAACCTGTGCTAAAAGGAATGGCTTCCCTTTGGATTATGGGAAGTGTCTTGTGTGTGATGTTGGTGTGTCTGTGTACATACATACATATATATATAATTTTTTTAATATAGGGTAGCAAGGGTCTTTTACCGTTTTAAGTTCAGGGAACTGTGTCCTGGCCCCACATGTTGTCAGTATGATGTTTTGTGAAGCTTTAGAAATAAACTGATGTCTCATTCAATAATAAAATTCAGACATGACACTATGTTATTTTAATATTTTCAAGTAAAAAATCGGGGGGGGATACACTTTTGCACCAACACTAAGTTGTGCCTTGTACATTTGCACTGGCTATACATGCAAAGGATTATTAAGTTAGCTACAATGAGGTAGATGCCTTTATTACTATAAAGCTCTACCTTGCAAATGCTATGGAATGACTTGCATTTTAAAGTATATTTGCACATTTACATATGCTATATGGTTGCCTTAGGGTTCTTTGTACAGATTGTTTTTTTCATATTAAATGGAAATCGTAGGCCTAAAACATGCTGTTCTTATGTGAAGTAAATTGATATAACCTAGTATTGTGTATATTCTGTATATGCTTCTTTATTTTGGGGTCTTCTGTATAGGAAAAAATATTATCTACATTGATTAGATACAAAAAATAACTTAAAATTATTAAATCTGTTTGAGTTTCTGCTTTCCATTCTTTTGGGTCTACATCTAGGAGTGGAACCGCTGGATCCTGTGGTAATCTGGGTTGAACTTTGAGGATCTGCCGAATTGTTTTCAACTGTGACGGCACCATTTTACATCTGTACCAGCAAACATGAGGGTTCCGGTTTCCCCACATCCGCACCAACTCTTGCTGTTGCTCTTTTTTATTTCGTTTTGTTTGTTTTTTGTAATAGCCATCCTACTGAGTGTGGTACATATTTGTCATTTTTAAAATTAAGAAAAAAAATGTCGGAATCACAATTTACGTAGACCAAGAGTGCAGTGGTAGCCTGCTTGAGGGTAATAGCAGTGGGATGTAACCCCATTACAGACCTCTGCTGTTTGTTCCGTTGGTCATATCAAGACAATCCTTACAACAATTTTGGTTTTGTTTTTTTCTCCATCATGGATTTTGTATTTTTTGAAAGTACTGTTTGTCTTAATTACTGGATTTTTTGGCCTCTGCTTTGTGCCCTGAGTGCCTCAAGCCCTTCACCCTTGTCTCATCCCCCTGTGTTTATAGACAGCAGCACAGTTGCAGTAAAAGAAAGAAGGTCGAACTTACTTCACTAGGGCTCTTTTTTGCTAAACCTATCAAATTAGTAGCCACACGTATTTTACTCTCCAGCCTTTGAGCAAAGAGCTCCTGCTGATGTGCAGGGCCAGTGGGTACCAGCAGCG
The DNA here is from genome assembly GCF_054644295.1 of Miniopterus natalensis. NCBI lineage: Eukaryota > Metazoa > Chordata > Mammalia > Chiroptera > Miniopteridae > Miniopterus > Miniopterus natalensis. The sequence continues at coordinate 71,787,438 of NC_142087.1, read as the reverse complement.
TCAAAGAGCCATCATTTGGGATTTCCTAAACGGTTCTTGATTTTTACCAAAAGTAAGCTTTTTTGGCAGTTGGGTCTAAAATCTAACCAGGCTTATTTTACCTTCTGCATGAATAAAATGCAAAGAACTTGAGGAAAATACAAATTGCATCTGGATTTCCTAACACCTAAGAAGAGAAGTTGTCGGGCTGGCTGTTGGGTGATACACGTTAGTACAAGTTGGGTTCTGCAGAAGCCATGAGGGCCAAGATCCACACCTGTGAACAGAAGGGGGCGGGAGTTCCCCGGGCAGGAGGGGGAGTTAAAATCAATGCAGAGCCTTCCTGTGTACCCAGAGCTTCCAACCCAAGGCTGACAACATGGTATGATCCAACCAAGAAATTAACCACTAACCACACTACAACTGTTTTGATTTAAATTTTTTCACTAATGTCCTTTTTCTGTTCCAAGGCCCAATCCAGGATGGCATTTAGTCATCCTATCTCCTAGTCTCCTTTAATTGGTGATTTCCCTCAATCTTTCCTTGATTTCATGAGCTTAAGATACTTTCTTTGTTGTTATTTTTGGATTTGAGACACTTCGGAAGAGTTTTGGCCAGATGTTTTGAAGACTGTCCCTCAATTTAGGCCTGCCTGATACCTTCTCTCAGACAGGTTTGGGATTTAGGGGAAGTGACGGCATAAGCGATGTGCCCACCAGCGTATCGAGTCACGGTCTTACTCTCAGTGATGTCCGGCACCTTTGGTCGCGTGATTAAGATGATGTCTGGTGGGTTTTTTCTATTGTAAAGTTACTATTATTCCTTTCCACACTCTGTTCTTAAGCTAGTTACCAAGTCCAGCCTTGAGGAAAAGGGAAAGGAAATTAAACTTAGCCTCCTAGAGGGAGAGACTTCAAGAATTTGTGGGTATATGTTAAAATCACAGTATTAGATAACTCTTTGGGAGAAGCTGCACTGAGGCTATGCATCATTCTGTTTCTCCTTAGTTTTGCACCCACTCGTCGATCTTGCCTACAGCAGCAGTTATTACTCTGTGTTCTAGTGGTGATTTTCAATTTCTCTCATTCCTGCTACATTTTTTATTTGGAATTCTGTTCATAAGAGTGGCCCTTTCCCAGTTTCAAGCCTGTATCTTTTCTTTTTAACTGAAGAGTTTTACATTCTAAGCTAAACCTCAGAAGGAAAGTCTAGTAGTATTTTTAATCTTAATTTATGACATAATATGAATTTAACTGCACTTTTTTTGTGTCAAACAAAATACTATTCCTGAATGTGGCACATGGTACCTAAGGATGATGATGGAGTGATTATGAAGAAATGAACGCCAAAATATTTGTACTCACTTCATTTGAAATAGGATTTGGTGTGTAGTCATCACTGATAGTGAAGTGTTAAAACCGTACGTAGTGTGTCCTTAAGGAGATGCACTGATTAATGAAACAATACAACCGTCAAGACTAAAGTAGAATTTACATTTCTAAAGAAATAAGTTCAAAACCAAAAGAACTTGAAGGAAGATTGAATTATACAGCCAACCAGTAGAGGCTCATGGGGGCAGTAGGGCTGTGCAGAGTAAATGACTAGAAACCCATGTGCACTTGCTGAGCCGTCAGCGCCAGACTGCAGCAGGGGGTGGGTGGGCTTGAAGTGAATCTGCATTAAAGTAGCTGAGGACCATTTTCCAATAACCGCAACTTAACGCTCAGAAACTGAGGACCAATTCATAAAACAAGCAAAGCTGAGTACCTTTATTGCAGTTTCATGGGTGCACAGATACTGGTAATGGCAAATTTTTTTTTTAAATATATATTTCAAAGAGAAGAAGGGAGAGGGAGAGAGAGAGGACCATCAATAATGAAAGAGTCATTGATCCGCTGCCTTCGCACGCCCCTCACTGGGGAACGAGCCCGAAACCTGGGCATGTGCCCTGACCAGGAATCGAACTGTGACCTGGATCCCAGGTCGATGCTCAATCTCTGAGCCACGCCCAGCTGGGTGGTAATGACAATTCTTTTAGTATATATGTAATTTTAACATGACAATGTTTTTTTTTTAACCCTCACCCGAGGATATTTTTTCCATTGCTTTTTCAGAGAGAGTGGAAGGAGGGAGAGAGAGAAACACCCATGGGAGAGAGACACATCAATTGCTTGCCTCCCACACATGCCCCAACCAGGGCCAGGGCCCGAGTCTGCAACCAAGGTTCGTGCTCCTGACCAGAATTGAACCTGGGGCACTTCAGTCCTCGGGCTAAGGCTCTAACCACTGAGCCAAACCGCGTAGGGCCAGAACATTCATTTCTAGATTCCTTGCTGACAAACACAGCTAGCTCAGAGCTTTCTAAAACTTGGAAGGATTCCTTTGTCACCAGATGTGTCCTCTTGTTTCCGTTTTCTGCAGGAGGGTGCTCTAAAGGGCAGCTGCCGGGCCTGGACAACTTGCTGGAGTAGTTGCTTTGATAAGGAGCTTGTGCCAGCTTGTCAGTCAGCTCTCTGCTTCCTTCTTGCTTTGCAAAATAGGCTTAGTGAAGTAACATTTGTGGATTCCGTAATGTTTATAACTTAAATTTGAAATTACTTGACAGCATGATGCCAGCTAGGGCATGCATAACAAAACACTGCAGACGCCGGGGGCGGGGTGGGGGAGCTTAAACAATTTCTCACAGTCCTGGAGGCTGGAAGGCCAAGATCCTGGTGCCAGCAGATTCCGGTTTCTGGTGAGAGCTGTTTCCAGCTTTCAGAAACTGCCTTCTTGCTATGTCTTCAAATCTGCCAGGACCTTGATTTTGGACTTCCCAGCCCCCAAGACTGTGAGAAACAAACTTCTATTGTTCATAAGCCACCCTGTCTCTGGTGATCTGTTACAGCAGCCCAAGTGGACTAAGACTTAATACTTTCTTCAAGAAGCTCTCGTGGGAAAACTGTTTCTTTAATTATTACATGTTCAGTGAGCGAAATACAGATTAGCTGGATCTAAAACCCTGGCTCAACATTCTTTCCTTGAGGATCTTATAGATCTATCATTGTCCTCTCGTGTTGAATGTTGCTATGGAGAAATCTGAAACTAGCCTGATTTCTTTTGTAAGTAAGTGACCTAATTTTCCCCCCCTCTGACTGACCAAAGTCTTCATTCTTTTAAAATCCGATGTGTTTTCTAAAGGTTTCATAGTTTTGCCTTTAAACCCAGGATCCCTCCTGTATTAGTCAGGGTTCCCCAGAGAGACAGAACCAATGGGAGATATGTCCTCTTTGGTGATGTTAGAGAAACACTCTAATGGGAAAGGCAGTGCCCAGAAGAGTTTCATAATGAAGTGGGATGGGTTTTGCCGGAACATGCTACCAGGAAATGCAAAGAGGTTAACTGTGTTCATGGCAAACAGACTCCAGGGCTGACTTTGGAACCATCTGAGGAATTCCTGGACCTGTAGCGCCCTTGGCCACTTGGGCAAGTGTCCTATGCATAGCTCTCTATTGACCAAAAGAAGATCTGCTTGTTTTTATGGATGTCAGATTAAAGATGAATGGACAGCAGCCTGTTTGGAAGGCTGCCATTCTGAAGACGGTAAAAACCAGTTCAGTTGGCTGAGTTACATGCTGTTAGTCCCTATTTGGGTTGAACCAACTCCTGGGCACTGGCTAATGGCCTGGCCATACAGTCAAGTAGAAAGGCAATAGAAAACTGGCCGTTAAAGAGAATTTTTCTGTGCCAACAAGAGCACAGAGGCTACTGATGGCTATTGGGCAGATTCCCCAGAGGGAAGGTGTGACACAGAGCTGGAGGCAGGCAGATGCTTTTAGCCCTGGAAGTTTACAAATGGACCTTGACCAGAATAGACTGACTCTGGACTGGGATTTGCATGCCCAGAGGTAGATGCAGTGCTCAAAACGCTATAAAAGACTGAACCAGAATATTGCACCAGTTTGGACCTCCAAATTACGTTTCTTCAGACCTCGAAGCACATTTTACAGCACACAGAGTCTGACAGTGGTCAAAGAGAGAGCACATCGAATGGACATAGCGTGTCGCACATCATCCTCAGAGTAAAGGTCTAATAGCGCGTCGAAAGAGGCAGTTGGAACAGGGGAGGGGAAGGTAAAGGCAGGGAGGGCTGACTTACAGGCCTTGGTGAGTGTGTGCTCACACTTAGCAGAAGGGGGACCAAGGACAGTCTCCACTACACAGATTCCACCACTTTTCTGGGGTCTGGAGGAGAAAGGGTGGGAGAGGGTGCTAGTGTGCCTATGTAGTTCTTGTGACTACACTTTTCTCTTTTCTCCATATCACCTTAACTTTTTTTTTTAAATACATGTTTTTATTGATTTCAGAAAGAGGAAGGGGGCAGGAGAGAGAGAAACATCAATGATGAGAGAGTCATTGATCAGCTGCCTCTTACACGCTTCTGACTGGGGATCCAGTCCGCAAACCAGGCGTGTGCCCTGACTGGTGATCCAACTGTGACCTCCTGGATCCTAGGTCGACGCTTAACCACTGAGCCACGCCAACTGGGCTCAACTTTCTTTTTTTCTACCTGGTACAATAATATGGTGTAATGCTGTCACTGTCTTATTAGTGAGATTGCAATGCTGATATTGATGGTCAAATCTATAGGGCAATTGAGTTAAGAGCCTTCTACTCCACACTGCCTCCTCCAAATATTAGATATCTGTTTGTTTATCTGTAGGGCAGCTTTGAACAAAGACCAGGTAGTGACCTTGTAGTAAAGAATTTGGCCTTGCCCAAAGAGAAGGTCTGCCTTTGTCTTTGGCTTCTGGGAAGTAATCAGGAATGTCATACCTGAGAGCAGTGTCTTTGTTTAGATGAGGGCTGGCCAAACTGGATTTTAAGGAGGGCGTGGCCATGTCAGAAAGACTGACCATGTGTTATACATGGAAGCTTTGTATCATGCATTAGCAATTGACCTGGTGACTGAGTCCAGCCATAGGGTCAATCAATCAATCAATCATCAATCAATCACACCCATGTAAGGAAGCCCCACTAAAAGTCTCTGGGCACCGGAGGAGCTTCCTTGGTTGGCAGTGCTCCATGTAAACGGTCACACACCAATGCTGGGAGGGTCGCACATCCTGAGTCCATAGGAGATGGCAACAGAAGCTGTGCATTTAGAGCCCCCCATACTCTGCCCCAGGCATTTTTTTCTTTAGCTGACTTTGTCGTAAACCATAACCATGAGTATAACAGTTCTCTGTGAGTTCTGTTAATCCTTCTAGAGACTTAGCAAACTTGAAATTTGTGTCACAAGTCTTGGGGCCTGTGCCCTTACACCTTGTAATTTGGCTAACTCTGGGCAGTAAGTTAATAAAGAAGAAAAACTCAGCTCCTTTGCTCCTGAGCTCCTTAGTGTTTCTAAAAACAACAGAAAGGAAAAGCAAGCAAGCAAAAATATGTGCCTTATGCAAGTCAAAATCACAATGAAATGTCATTTCACACCCACTAGGAAGGCTGTGATGAAAAAGGCAGATGTGCTCCGCCGGTGTGGCTCAGTTGAGCGCAGTCCCATGAGGTCACAGGTTTGATTCCTAGTCAGGGCTTATGCCCGGGCTACAGGCTCTGATCCATGTTTCTTTCTCATTGGAGTTTCTATCTCCTCCTTTCCTCCCCCTCTAAAATAAATAATATAATAATAATAATAATAATAATAAAGACACGAGAAGTGTTGCTGAGGATATAGAGGAATTGGAATCCTCGTACATTGTTGATGGGAATGTAAAATGTAAAATGGTGCAGCTGCTTTGGAAAACAGTCTAGTAGTTTTGGTGAAACAGAGTTATCACAAGATTGTCAATGTAAGAACCGTCAAACCTATAGACAATTTTTATAAAAGTGCATTTGAGCCAAACAGGATAAGCCTGGAAGCAAGCTCTCAACACACTGAGATAAATGCTTCCAAGAAATGAGTGTGCAGCTTCTTTTGTGCATTTAGAATTAAAGAGGGAAGGAAGGAAGATTACCTGAAGGTGGGAGAAAGCAAGGAGGGGATTGGGTTACAGGATAGTTAATAAGATTATGTGTTCAGGGGCCTAAAAGGATAATTTCAAAGGTGTGTAAACCTAGATGCACAGAAACAACAGACAGGGCTTGCTTAAGGCAAAGGTAAGCCTTTTATTAAAGTTCTTGGGGCATGACTACCCAGCACCACCTGCCCAGTTAGGAATTTATGACCAGACCACCCTGTAAGGTTGTTTCCCAGAGAAACCCCTTTCCAGCCACAAGATCCAGCAATTCCACTCCTAGGTCTACGCCCAAGATAAATGAAAACGTGTCCTCACAAAAACCTGGATGTGAACATTCACGGCAGCATTATTCGTAAAAGCCCCCAAATGGAAACAACCTAAATGCCCATAAATTAATGCCTGGATAAATAAAATGTGCTCTATCCATACAATGGAATATAATTTGGTGATAGAAACAATGAAGTACTGACGCGTTGTACAACATGGATGAACCTTGCAAACACTGCTAAGTGAAAGCAGCCAGATACAACAGGCTCCAGAGCATGTGATTCCATTTATATATGCCTGTGATAAGCAAATCTATAAAGACAAACACTGGGGATTGCCTAGGGCAGAGAGGAAAAGGGCAGCGACTGCTAATGGGCGCAAAGTTTTGGGTACAAGGTTTTTTGCTGGGGGGAGAGGGTGTAATGAAATGTTCTAGTATTGATTGCAGTTGAGGGTTGCACATCTCAGTATAGTAAACATTTATTACGAACTTTAGCTCGGGATGTAGATCTCAAGGGTGTTTTTTTTTCTAATTTAAATCTGGTAAAAAAGATGAACTGAGCTCAAGGCACTGAATCATGTTCCTCTGAACAGCGACAGCGGGCCGTGACCATTTTCTCGGCGCGCCCAGGCCGGTGAAATGGAGGCCGGGATTTCGGACCTTGCACCCGGGCCTCCAGGCCGCGGGCAGGGTCCGGCCGCACAGCCCGCGCGCGGATCGCTCCGCACCGCCTCCCGCCAGGCGGGCCGCGCGCGCGCGACGTGGCGGATCCGCACCGCCGAGCGCGCCCGCCGCCCACGCGCCACGGGGAGGCCGGGAAGCCCGCTCTCCGCGGTCCTGAGTCGCCCGCGACCCGAACCGGCGCCTTCCCCGCGCCCGCGCAGGGGCGCTCCCGGAGAAGGGGGCGCGCCGCGGGCGGGGGCGCCGGGGACCCCGGGGAGGCTGCGGCGCGGCCCGGCCGCCGCGGGCGCGGAGCACCCGGCTCCCGCGTCCCCGCGCCGCCGCCCCGCCCCCTGCCGGCTCCGCCTCTTCCCCTCGGCCGCCGCCCGCCGGGAACCCAAACACCGGCTCCCGCTCGGCGACCGCGCGAGATCCCTGCGCCGCCCGCCGGGCCCGCGGCCGCGCGCGATGCTGCTGCTCGTGGGCACCGGCCTCGTGGCGTTCGTGCTGCTGCTCTACATGCTGTCTCCGCTCATCAGCCCCAAGCCCCTCGCGCTGCCCGGCGCGCATGTGGTGGTGAGTGGCCCCCTCCCGGCGCGCCCCTCTCCGAGCCCGGGGCACCTGCCGCCGCGCCGGGCCCCGCCCCCGCCCGGGGCCTGGGGGCGCGTCCTCCGCCCCCGCGGGCTCCTCGCCGCGCTCTGGGGGCCGGGGCGCCCTCGGCGATCCCGGCGCGTCCCCGGGACGGGCTGTTTTTGTCCTCAGCTTCCCGACGGGTCCACCGAGGGGCTGAGAAACTTTGTCCAGGACGCAGCGGGGAGGCGGGAAAGGGCCGGGCCGGGGCGCTCGGGGCTGGGAGGCGGCCGTGCGAGGGGCACACCGAGCCGCTGCCAAAGGCGCCCCGGGGGTGAAACCGGCCGGAGCTCGGGGGGCCGGGCGGCCTGGCCGGCGGGAGGCGCCCGGGGACCCTCAGCCGCGTCTACACTGCGCGGCCCGGGCGGGCTGGGGGCGGTTCCAGCGCGACCCTGCGCCCGCGCCGCGGAGCCCGGGGGACGCGCGCATCCTCCCGGCCGGTGCCTCGGGACCGCGGGGGACCCGCTCGTTTCCCGCGGGAGGCGCAGCGCCCCCCTCCCGCCGAGGAGGGGCCCCTTTCCCGGGCGGCCGCTTCGAGGCGCAGGCTCGGAGGCTGTGAGTAAGGACAGGCCGCTCGTCACTCAGCTGGCGGCACAGATCCTCCCGGGGCCCCGCGGGTGACATGCTTGAGGGTCCTCCCCGAGCCGTGGTCGGACAGGATGGGCGTTTCCTTCAGCGCGCTGGACACCTGGACCGGCGTCGTGAATGAGAAAGGGGGTGTCCTTGAAGTTCTCTTTTGTGAGGCTGTGGGCGAATTGCCCACTCCTGCTGTCCCCGACGGGGCGGGGGGCAGAGGAGGAGGGGAGTGTGAATTCTCTGGGAGGGAGCAGGAGGGAGAGAGGAGCAGAACCTGACCGACCTGCCAAAGGCTGGCGGCGTCTGGTCCCCCCGCAGGATAACGCCGGCCACGGAAGCATGGCTTTCAGAGCTGCGCTCTTTCAGAACTTAGGCTTGCAGAGCATGCCTTGGAAAAAGGCGAAGCCAAAAGGAGTGATGGAAAGCAAGCTTGGGCCAGAGTTTCCAAGAGGGTTTCACTTAACCTTCACCCCGTCCCCCAGCCCCATCAGGCCGCAGGCCGCAGGCAGGTGAGATGCAGGACAGGTCTGGGATAGGCCAAGAGGAGTTTCTTCTTTTCACTGCCCAGGTGTTAATGTGCCCTTGTAAGTAATGTGAGGGTGGTGCAAATAATTCACATGATGTCGCCATCTGTCCTCTTTTTTAATGTCTTGAGGGGAGTGAAAACCTAATTATTTTTCCCCGAGAGATGCGTGAGGACCAGCCCAGGTGGTGGTGGGAGAGGGAGCTGATGCTGGGAATGCCTGCTCGGGTGGGAGCATGGACAGGCTGGCTCGAAACTATTTCGTGTTTCGTTTTTAGAACAGTTCTTACGGGCTAGTGTTATCGCCCTAATTACCGCGCAGAAGTCTTACAGGGTATGTGCTTATTTACATCAGCTGGTTTTGAAAAAGCTGTTTAATCGACTTGCGTACTGGAAAATCAAGTTCTCGTTTTTTGGGGATGGCTGGGAGCAACTCTCCTTGTGACACCCTCCCCTCTCTTGCCCTCAATAAGAGGTTTAGGGTGTGATTAAAGAGTTAGTAACATTTAAACAGTATTTCCAGTGAGTAATAAGAGGGAATGATAAAGGAAGAGAAATTAAACTGTTATCTTTAGTGTCCCACATCTGGGCTCAGTTTACCAATTGTCAGGCAACTCAGTACATTGTGAACATCTCTTATATTATTTGCTTACAACTTCCAGAACAACGTTGCCCCGAAATGGCTTATTCTTAGGTGCCTTCTAAGAATTAGCTGGCTTGACTGAATAAGGTTCGTTTCCCATGAACCATGACCCAGAAGTTGAAGTCCTACTCTTGCTCTTATGGAAAAATCTTAGAAGTGATCAGGTCGAACAATTCTTTGCTTTGCAGTTATTTCACACAGCAGAGTGACTTATTACAGTCTAGAAAAGGGCAGCAATAATAACAACAGCTAATATCTATATGGCACTTTACAGCATGTACATTTTCTCATTAACTCCATAACTTCAACTTCCATTCATTCATTGAATAATGAATAGAAAAATTTTACTTATAAGCATTCTTGTCGTCATATCTTTCAGAGAAATGGTACCATACGCCATTCTGCAAATTAATGTAGTCAAGTGTTTATTTTGCAGCTGCTTGTGTCTTGCACTGTACTAGAAATGAGGGAGATGAATTGGAATGGGTACTGGTCCTCAAGGGACTTACAGTCTGGCAAGGGGACTAAGACATGTACATAAGGAACTGCATACAAGGTAGAAAGTGACAGGAAGAGAATGGGACTGAGTGGCAAGTCAGGAAGAGCTGCTTGGAGGAGGGGACGTGGAGCTGGCCTCTGCAGGATAGGCAGGATTTGGAAATGTAGGTATGTGGGGGATATTGGGTGGAGGGACATTTAGGCAGCAGGAACCTCATAAAACAGCCAGGATATTGTTAGATGTCCTGTTAATTGCTATGGAATTGGAATGTCCGGTGCAAATTTATAAACCGAAACCACCCATGAAACAGCTCCATAGCAGAGGCAACTGCTCACCTAGGCAACAGGTATGTTTTTACAGTAATCTGTAGGTAATTGGTTTGTGACCCATCAAAGAAATTTCATCGCTGGTGGAAAGATGGGGCTAGAGAGAAGGAGGGGGTGGCTAGGAGTGGCATGGAGATTGGTACATTGTGTAGGAGGGGCTTTAGGAAGATTTAAAATCATGGGATGGGTCAGGGATGTTCATTACAGCACAACTAATACCTAACAGTAAAGTATTGGAAATAATCCAAATGTCTGACTATAGGGAAATGGTTAAGTTTTGATAGAGCTGTGAGTGCAATATTGTAAAGCCTTTTAGTTTTTTGACATAAGATACTGCGGCCTGATTATTTTTAAGTAGGATACAGTACCCTGTTAGGACAGATGCGTCCTGACACTTCCCTTCCCCTTCATCTGACAGCCCTGAGCCCCCCACTCCCCTGGCCCATAGTATATAAAAATCTGCATAGGGAAAATGACTAGAAAGAAAATACTGCATTTGTCTTATTAAGTTAAATATATATTGAGTCCTTCCTATTTGTCAGACACTGTGTAAGTGCTAGGAATATAGTGGGGAGCGAAAATAGAGTTGGTATTTTTAATGAAGTTTATGGGGCGGTGATAGGAGAAATGGTTGTGAGTTAAATAATCACACCAATCAGTCCCTGGCTGTTTGCCCCTGTGAGTGCCATAGACTGAAGGATAAAGGATGCACTGCTGAAAAGTGGGTGGAGGAGATGCCGGGGAGTCCGGGAAGGCTTTCCTGAGGAAGCAGTGTTTGAGCTGAGATGTGATGGGTGAGTAGGTGCCAGCTAGATGAACAGAGGGCAGGAGAGCCTCCCTGCCGGGGACATAGGATGTGCAGAGGCCCATTGTGCTGTTGGCGCGAGAGCGTGGATCTGAAAGACTGCCAGGATGGCTGAGCTGTAGATGGTGAGGGGCAGAAAAGCTGTGCTCTTCAGGATTTCCATGCGATCATACATTACTTTATAATAAACAGTCACTGACAATATCACAAGACGTATGCAGGTGACCGTTCTTTGCATCTCTTGTAGAGCTGGTCATGCAGAGGAGGTATGCAGTAAGGAAATAAGATTCACTTAGCATTGGACTCAAAGGCAGACTAATGTTTTATTATTTTTTTTAGTATTTTTCTTTTTTAATTTCAGTTGACATTCAATATTTTATAGTAGTTTCAGCTGTACAGCATAGTGGTTAGACATTTATATAATTTACAAAGTGATCTTCCCCAGTAATTCCAGTACCCACCTGGCACCATACATAGTTATTACAATATTACTGACTATATTGCCTATGTTCGACTTTATATCCCTGTGACTATTTTGTAACTACCAATCTGTATTTCTCAATCCCTTCACCTTTTCCCCCAACCCCCCCCCAGCTGACAACCATCAGTTTGTTCTCTGTATCTATGAGTCTGTTTCTGTTTTGCTTGTTTGTTTATATTTTAATTTAATTTTAATTTTTTTATATATTGTTTTTTAGATTCCACATATAAGTGAAATCATTTGGCATTTGTCTTCCTCTGCCTGACTTATTTCACTTAGCATAATATCCTCTAGGTCCATCCATGCTGTCACAAATGGGAAGATATCATGCTTTTCTATGGCTGAGTAATACTCCATTGTATACATGTACGACATCGTTATCCACTCGTCTATTGATGGGCACTTGGGACTCATGTATTATTTATTAGCTAGATTTATAGGGCTCTTTCCCTCTGCGAACTCCGGAAAATAGTATAGGTATGCAGTGTATATACAGGATGTCCCCCCAGAACGTATACACACTTTAACAGCTGATTCTATTACATTTTGAAAATGAAATATATTTTAATAAACTGCCTTTGTAAGTATTCAAAACGTGTATACATTTTTTTGGGACAACCTGTATAGTTCAGTGCTGAGTACAACAGTGGCAGCAGCCCTGCTGATGGTACCATCTTCTGTGTTTGCACTCATCCCGTCCATGAAGTCTGAGGTGAAAAAGCGACAGTAGCTAAAAATCTAGTTCTTATATTGGTTTTTAGAGCCCATCATAATGATTTTAATTGAACTTCCCACAGAAGGGAAATGCCAAGTGCTAAGGAGACGTTTCTTATTTTTGCTTTTAGGTCACGGGGGGCTCCAGTGGAATTGGAAAGTGCATTGCTATCGAGTGCTACAAACAAGGTGCATTTATAACTCTGGTTGCACGAAATGAGGTAAGTCTTCTAGGCATGTTATTACTAACTCACTCAATTTTCAATTAGTCAGATATCCTGGTGTGATACCTGGCTGGAAATCTCTGGTTTGAGGTTTGCTTCCTGAACCACTGGTTGTTTCTCATATTCTGGGCAATTTCTTGGTCGAAGTCAGATCAGCTCCACAAATATTTATTTAGTGCCAGCAACAATTAGGCAATACCATAGAGGCTGCTGATCTTGGGATGGGAGAAGCCAAGAGGAAGTTAAGCAGCACACTTGGCCGTGGGAAGCCCTGGAGGGCCTTCCACCCACCAGAGGTGCCAGCAGAAGCGATGGTGGAGCTGATATCTGAGTCCTGAAGGATGCGTGGATATTTCTAATTTGCTTATGACATGATGCACATCTCTAGTGAAACCCTGACCCACTGAGGAATCTCAGTCCTCCCCAGCAGTTGAGCAAACCGTGCTTTTCAGTTCATACTTTTTATTTTAATTTTTTTTATAGATGTCCCCTCTTTCCCCCCATAGATCTTTTCCACTCCGAATCCACCCAACCCCCGGCCTTCCCCATACCAATGTCTGTGTCAATGGGTTATGCTTATAGACATGTAAGTTCTTTGATTAATCTCTCCCTACCTGCTTCCCCACCCCCACCTTCCCTCTGAGATCCCTCAGTCAGTTCCATGCTTCTATGTCTCTGGATCTATTTTGTTCCTCAGTTTATTTTGTTTATTACATTCCACATATGAGTGAGATCATGTGGTACTTTTCTTTCTCTGACTGACTTACTTCGCTAAGCATAATATTCTCCAGTTCCTACATGCTGTCCCAAAGGATAAGAGATCCTTCTTTTTTACAGCTGCATAGTATTCCATGAAATAAATGTACCACAGCTTTTTTGTCCACTCATCTACTGATATGCACTTGAGAAGAATGTATATTCTGCAGCTTTGGGGTGAAATGTTCTGTAAATGTCAATTAAATCCATCTGATCTAGTGTACCATTTAGGGTCACTGTTTCCTTGTTTGATTTTTTTGTTTGGAAGATCTATCCAGTGAAATCAGTGGGATGTTTAAAGTCTTCTAGTATGACTATCGCTGTGAATCTCTCCCTTAAAGTCCTCCAGAAGTTTTTTATAAATTTAGGTGTTCCTATATTGGGTGCATATATGTTTATCAGGGTTATATCCTCTTGTTGGATCAATCCCTTTAGTATTATGTAATGACCTTTCTTGTCTCTTGTTATGATCTTCATTTTGAAGTCTATTTTGTTCAGTATGAGTATTGCTACCCCAGGTTTTTTTTCATTTCCATTTGCATGGAAAGTTTTTTTTCCATCCCTTCACTCTCATCCTGTGTGAGTCTTTTGTTTTGAAGTGGGTCTCTTGTAGACAGCATATATTTGGGTCATGTTTTCTTATCCAGTGAGCCACCCTATGCCTTTTTATTGGAGCATTTAATCCCTTTACACTTAAGGTTATTATTGATAGGTACTTATCTATTGCCATTTTAATTTTTTATGCCTATGTTTCTCTCTCTCTCAGTTTCTACTTCTAATTATAGCAGTTCCTTTAACATTTCCTGCAATGCTGGCTTGGTGGTGATAAACTCCTTTAGCGTTTTTTTTGTCTGGGAAAATCTTTATTTCACCATCTATCTTGAATGGTAGTCTTGCTGGATAGAGTATTCTTGGTTTCAGATCCTTGTTTTGCATTACCTTGAATACTTCATGCCATTCCCTTCTGGCCTGTAGAGTTTCTGATGAGAAGTCAGCTGACAGCCTTATGGGAGCTCCTTTGTAGGTAACAGATTGCTTTTCTCTAGCTGCCTTTAAGATTCTGTCTTTGTCTTGAATGCTTGGCATCATTTTAATTATGATGTGTCTGTGCGTGGGCCTCTTTGGATTCTTTCTGCTTGGGACTCTTTGTGCCTCCTGAACTTGTGTGACTTTTTCCTTCACCAGGTTAAGGAAGTTTTCTGCCATTATTTCTTCAAACAAATTCTCTATCCCTTGCTTATTCTTCTCCCCTTCTGGCATTCCTGTGATGCAAATACTGTTACATTTTATGTTGTCTCACAGGTCCCTTAGACTGTCCTCCTGTTTTTTAATTGTTTTTTCTTTTTGGACCTTTGAGTGAGTGATTTTTTTCTACCCTGTCTTCTAATTCACTGATCCGATCTTCAGCTTCCCCTAATCTGCTGTTTATTCCTTCCAGTGTATTCTTTATTTTGGCTATGTCATTCTTAATTTCCTTCATAGTTCCCATATCTTTTTTTATGCTGTTGAGCATCCTTACAGTCAGTATTCTGAACTCTTACGTCTGATAGAGTGCTTATTTCCATTTCATTTAGCTCTTTTTCTGGAAACTTATCTTGTATTTTCATTTGGGGCTTATTTTTTTTGTATCCTCATTTTGGTTGCCTGTGTGTGTTTGTTTCTATGTATTAGGTAGATCTGCTAGGACTCTCAGTCTTTTTGGAGGGTCTGTGGTGCAGGCCAATGTCAGATGCAGTTTGTGACTGGTCCTGAATACCCTGTTTGGAGCTATCAATTACCCTCGGCTTGAGGTCCCCTCTGTTGGGGCTGGGTGCAGTTGGACAGGACCAAGATGCACACCACAGTCTGCTTTTCCAAGGCCTGGGTCCAGAAGCAGGTCAGGCAGAGACTCAAAGCACTCTGAAGTCTGCCTCTTCCTATAGGCTGATTAATCTGATTCTCTTAATGAGCCTCAGGCTGTAGAAACTCCAATGGGTAGGGTGAGAGGTTTTCCATCAGGGTAGGGCAATTGCTTCCCCCTGAGGCAAAAGCTGCTTGAAAGATAAATGTCTTCCAGTGAAAGAAGTCCTCTGCTGTATGGGGGAATGATTCAGCACAGGAATCTAGAGAGGTGACTTCTGAGCTCTATCTCCAGAGCCTACGCAACCCTAGATTCTCCTCACACAGCTCCAGTGCACTCTGCCCTCCCTCTGCTGGAGTCCAAGCTGAGTGGCTGCACATGAAACTTTGTGTGTTGGCCCTTTAAGAGGCTGCCTGCATTTCCAGCTGTCTCTCCCTGGCAGACAGAAACCAGGCTGCTTTTCACAGCCAGATGTTATTTGAGCACCTTTCTCAGTTCTGGTGCTCTTGGCTGGGAAGCCTATCCTGGGGTTTAGACCCCGGAGTCCTCATTGGGAACCCCCCACAGCTGAGATATCCCCCTAAACCTTCAGCTGTGGCCTGTGGGAGCCCAGCCAGCCCTCTGGTGCCTCCGCACTTCCAGTCTCTATGCGGTCTCCACTTTCCCTCCTTGGTTATGAGGGTGCTCTCCAGCTAGTCTTCCCCAGCTGCAGTTGGTTATTTAGGATGGTTTTTCTATATTTTAGTTGTAATTCCAGTTTGGTCCCGGGAGAGTGTCAGTGTAGCCATCTTTAATCTCCCGTTTCTCTTTTAATTCGTGGTCTGTTGTTCTTTCTCAAGTTGCTTCCATGCCCCATGAAGCAGTCACACTATTGTGGCATCCAGTCCTCTTGCTCCCTGGGGCGGGGGAAGTGACCAGGGTTGTATTGTCCACTGTGATTGTTCTGAGGCTGGCATAGTTGGCTCAGCAGGTGCTCAGACTTCCTTGTTGAATGAAGATGTGAAGGAGGTGATGGAGGGAATGGGAACAACAGAGTGGCATCCGTTCCTGGGGACTGGGATGTCCCTGTGCAAAAGGAGGGCAGGAGTATGGTGACTGCTCAGGTAGAGGGTGCACAAGTGAGCAGGCCTCAGTGGAAATGGCTGGCCATGGGGGGCACTGGGGAAACATTCAAACAGTGACAGAATTAGGCTTGGGCATCCATAATCTCTTTAAAATCAAGAAAGGCAGAAGTAGCTACCTTTTATGTATGTAATGACTTCTCTAAGAGAGAATTTGCTTTGGCATTGACGCTGCCTTACAGGAATGGAAGCATAACTGTAATAAAGGCGTTTTGTGAGGTTTAAACAATGCCTGTGTTTGACATGAGGCAGACGAAAAGGAGGCAGGGAGGCCCATGTTCCGAGTGCTCAGAAGGCCATTGTGTGGTCCTTGCGTGGATGGAGGTGAAAGAGCAGATGTGCCTTCTGGCCTCTAGAAGTCCTTCACTTTTCTGATGTAATTTTTTGTTTTGATTTTCGCCAAGTCGAGTTGTGTATATCTTTGTTCATAAAACAATATTATTTTATTATAGACACAATGATGTTTAGAAGACAGTTGTGTCTTTCCATAGGTTCACTTTCTTTTTTGTGCTTTTCTGCTGTTGTGATGTATCTGAATTACATCTTTTATAGCAAATTAAGACATTGTAGTCTGATGTTTGTCTTCTTGAAAATGAGTGAAACAAGTGAAATTGAGACGTTGGAAGAATTACTGTTATATGGACAACTTTGCTTGTCTGTGAGGAGTATTTTTGAGAGTAGCCAGGCATAGATTTATCCAGTCCATCTGAAAAGTGATTTTTACTATGTTTGCTTTTATAGCAGAGGAGGGAAATATTATTGGGCGATCTCTCGACATGGAATCATACGCATTCCTAATTGCATATCCACATGGCTGTTCCTGTTTTATATCAACTAAATAATGTCAAATCAAAACATTGATTCGAACTGATAAGATGACCATCAGCAATTAATATTACTCTTAATTGGGATTTTGAAGTTCATTTATTTTTCTATTATCTTTCTATGCAATGAATTTAAAAACTTGCTTTACTTAACCATAGCTTAACGTACTCTGCAGCTGCTTTCTTTCGTCAGCGGTGGCCCATCGCTGCACAACATAGGTGCTGTCTTGTGTGTTTCCTAGAATTTGATAAGTACTTACACAAAGCATTACTTTTTCTCTCCTTTTGAACAAACAAGCAAATAGACAGTCGCCAGAACTAATTGTTCTTTCTTGCTTTCAGGACAGGCTGGTGCAGGCAAAGAAAGAAATTGAAAAGCACTCCATTAATGATAAACAGGTAAACTTACTGTCTGCCGGATGCCTTTTCTGTACAACCAACACAGATGCATAAAGGGGAAAAAAGGGCTACTTCAACTGAGTAGTTTATTGAAAGATGTAAGAGTTTCCTCATTAAAATTCAGATTAGACTGTTGTGAAAAAGGTGAAACTGTTTGAATTGTTTAGAATTTCAGATTATGACAAAAACATATCATATAGACTCTGACACACATACACACACAGAGACGATTAAATAACAAAATGCTTTACTAGAAAATGATTTTATTTCAATTATTTATTTAAATCAACTTTATACCAACACTTAAGGGGAAAGGGGCATTTAAAAATATCTTTGGGTTATAGAATTGTTTGATAGGTAAAATGGTGTGTGTGTGTTTGTATATATATGTATACATATATATAAAACGTATATTTTAGTGTAGAATATAGTAACACAATAACCATACCCTCATCACCCAGCTTAAGAAATGGAATTTTCCAGGGCTCCGAAGCCCCTCTGTGAGCCCCCGTCAGCCTCATTCCTAGAGGGAATGCCAACCTGATTTTTGTGTTGAGCCTTTTTTTGCTTTTCTTTATAATTGACCATAAATGTTTGATCGTACATAGTATATTGTTTCCCTCTGCTGCTTTTTGAACTCTGTGGCATCATTTTTTTGACAGCTTTATTGAGACAGAATTCACCTAGCATGCAGTTCCCCGATATAAGGTGTACCTCTCAGTGGTGTATAGTGTACCCACAGAGTTGCACAACCATCCCAAGAGTTCATGTAAGGACATTTTCATCACCCCATAAAGAAAGTCCATACCCATTAACAGCTACTCCCCATTCCGTCCCAACCCCTCCCAGCCCCAGTGCATTACTAATTTACTTTTCCTCTCTCTAGATTTGTATGATGTCATTCTTTATGGACCCTCTTGCAACTTGATTTCTCCACCTGATACTATTTTTAAAGTTCCTCTGTGTTGCTGCATAAAGCTCATTCTTTTTTTAATGCTATATAGGATTGTCTTATATGTATAGACTACCTTTTTGTTCATCAAGTCTACTGTTGGTAGATATTTAGGTTGTTTCCAGTTTCTTTGTTAGTTTTGCTTCTTGCTATTACTGAAGTTTAGCTCTTTATGCACATGAGCAAGAATGGAATATACCCAGAAATGGAATTGCTGAGTTGAGTATACGTGTGTCTTCAACCTCAGCAGAATGGTTACACTGTCACCAATGTGGTTGCTGACTTCTGTAGCCCCACATTCTTGCCAACACTTGGTATTGGCCGATTTTCTAACTTTTGCCTTTTCGGTGGGTTTCAAATCATATTTCATCGTAGTTTTCATTGCCTCTTTTTCCCACCAGAACATATTAGAGATCTTTTCATGTCAATAAAAAATAAAGGTCTCATCTTTTATAGTATTGGGTATCCCAGAGTTTATTTAACCAATCCCCTGTTGTTGGGCTCTTGGCATTTTGGTTTTTGTGCTATTGCATTCTTTGCTACAGGTAGAAATCCTCATTCGCGTCTCCTTGTGCACACATTCGAGTTTTTCTCTAAGAGCGTGGCCTCTGCCTATACTCCCTTCTCTGAAGCCCACAAATGTTTGCAAGCTGCCAGCTCAGCAGACCTCATTTTTTCCTCATATTTGTTAACTTCTGATAGAGAAGGAAGTCTCGTCTAAAACCAGGGAGCTTGGATGCTCATGGCTGAGGGCCAGCCAGCCTTGCCTGCTGCCAGCACCAGCTCTCTGCTCTGAACCTCATTGTTACTCTTGCCCCCTCCTCATCTATCCAAGGCTTTAGGTCCTGTGGATGGTTCTTGACTTCAACATGGGGAGGGGAAGATATCCGGGCTGGGGTGGGCCAGAGGGGCCTGACCTTCTGTAGGGCCCAGAGCGAGCTTGTCGTGACTCTTAGCATAAGCAGTGCACTGTGGGCATTTTTTTTCTGGTAATTTGTTAACATTTCTTTTTTTTTTTTAAATTTCACTGTCTGAGGTATAGGTTTTATTTGTAATAAATGATTTAATAATGTATAAAAAGGCATGTTTAGAAATAAATCCCATGATTCCTGTTCCCTTTTTATTTTATTATTATTTTTTTAATCCTTACCAGAGGACATTTTTTCCATTGCTTTTTCAGAGCGAGTGGAAGGGAGAGAGAGAGAGAGAGAGAAAGAAAAATAAACATCGATGAGAGAGAGACACATTGATTGGTTGCCTCCCACTTTCGCCCCAACTGGGGCTGAGCCTGCAGCCGAGGTACGTGCCCTTGGCCAGAATCGAACCTGGGACCCTTCAGTCCATGGGTCGACACTCTAACCACTGAGCCAAACCAGCCAGGCCCTGCTCCCTTTTTGAACAGTTGTATTCTGTGCAATGATACAGGGATAAAGTCCAGGGCAATCTTCATGAGTCTGGAATACGTCACGGCACATTTGCGAAGGGGGGTTTTTCTTTTCCTTAGGAATTTAGATCATTGGATGGGGTTCCCTGCATTAAGGAAAACTTCCTGCCTGAAAACCCCACGGCCATTCATCCCTTTCGCCTCCCATGCACGGCTTCATTTCTCACAGTGCAGTTTCTTAGAGCCAGGAGGGATCTTGGTCATTGATAGTGTCTGGCACCCTTATTGTACAGGTGAGGTCACCGCAGCCTTTCAGGTTCTGCTCAGCTAGTTAACCCTTCCTGCCGTCCGTCTGGGCTGCGCATCCCTGGTCATGGCTGGTTTGTACCAGGTGGGCTCTGGGGCTGGGCTCCCTGACCCCTCGTTTAGAGAATCTATTGAGTGGCTGTCAGTCCAGAGGCAGGGATCTCAAGTGAAACTCAGAAGGAACCAGACATGACTTAGCTCCCTGCTCAGCTCCCGCAGGCCAAGATCGACCCTTGTTCTCCTAAGATAATGTCCCATGGCCCAGCCTCCGAGCAGGGCCCAGGCTGAGGAGGCTTCTGCTAGTAGATATTGTCTGCATCTCTCTCTATTCCACCTGCTGGTGTTCAGTCCCAACAGGGCAGTCACAGCTCTGATATTGCTCCAAGGGGAGTTGTTCTTTAAGCCTATTTATGTACAATTTGTGTATTCTTTATGTAATGCATGTGTTCATTTTAATAACCACACCCATTTAAAGGTATATACACATGTGAAACTAGCCCTGAAATGCAGATACAAGACGTTTTCAGCTTCCCCCAGAGTTGGGCCTCTCCCCTTGCAGGCCATTCCTGCCTCCCTCCTGGCTGCAGGTGGTCGCCGACCTGCTGTCTGTCACTATAGATTAGTGGTATCTCAAGAGGAGCAATTTTACATTTCTTTCTTTTTTTTTTACTTCCAGCCTTAGTAAGGTGTAATTGACAAATAAAAATTGTATATATTTAAGGTGTACAATGTGATGATTTAATGTATGTTTACATTGTGAAATGATTACCACGATCAAGGTGATTAACACATCCATCATTTCCCATGGTTACTTTCTGTGTGTGTGGTGAGAAACACTTAAGATCTGCTATTAGTAAATGTCAATTATACAGTAGGTCAGTATTAGTAATGACAGCCTTCATGCTATACATTAGGTCTCTAGAACTTACCCATCTTATACCTTGAAAGTTTGTACCCTTGACCAACATTTCTTCTGAGTTTGCTCAAAATAGTTTTCTATGAAAACTGCCAAGAAACTTAGACTGTGCTAGTTGCATTGTCAACAGATTTCAAGCCATGCAATTGGTGCATCCAAAATTGGACTCCTTATCTTTTGGAAAGAATCGTCCTCAATCTTAAAAAATCTTTTAAAAATAGTCTCAGATGCCTGCATAGCTTTCATCATTATTTTCTCTTTCTAACAGGTGGTGCTTTGTATATCAGTTGATGTATCCCAAGACTATGGCCAAGTAGAGAATGTCATAAAACAAGTAAGAGGTTGGGCTAATTGGAATTAATTCCTGTGCCTTTTGTTTGGTTCTTAGCATTTTGCTATGTGGTTTGAAATTGGTAAATCTTCCTAAGAGATCTAATAGTTTTATAGATTTTATTTATTGGCATTGATTTGCTACTGAGTGATTCTTCTTTTGTCTTTGTTAATGTGTGCTCTGATACATTGTTCCAGGCACAGGAGAAACTGGGCCCAGTGGACATGCTTGTAAACTGTGCAGGAATGTCAGTTTCAGGAAAATTTGAAGATCTTGAAGTTAGTACTTTTGAAGTAAGTAAAATTTGTTTTTTGATTATGAGGTAGCCCATACACTAAAACTAGAACAAGGCCCTTGGGTAAAGGCTTTACAAGTGAGATAGATGAAGTGTGTCCAGATGTCATAGAAGCTTTAGGAGACTGGAAGAAACCTGAACAAGCTTTTGGTCCCATTGCCATGACTGTCCAGCCTTAATGGTTAGGTGAGTCCCTCAACCTTCGTTTTCCCAGTTGTAAAATTGGAACAGATGACTGTGACGAATTCCTGAGGTAATAGAGAGCCCTGTGTAAGCCGGCAGATGCTGGATTTTCATGTGTCAGTATTTTTATTTTTACTTTTTAATTTTTTTTTAAGTGTCAGTATTTTTAACATGGAAAAACCAAAAAGTTGAGCAGATTCTTGAAGAGTTCTCAAATCAAAATTTAAAAAATAATGCATCATATTTATGATTATATTTTTATATGGGTTTGACATGGAACCTCTCCTAGATATTTATTTCAGCCCTAAAGAAATGGACATCAGACCTGAAATCTTTAAGTGCAAAACATTTTTTTAGTTGACATTGCATCAGCCACCTTTTTCTTAATGTTCTACGAAGCTTCATCATAGTCATGGGTTTTAAATGCTTTAGTCTGTGAAGTAGAATTGTATACCCTTTAGGAAAGGGGACTGTTGGAGCAGTAGCTCAGATATCTTGCTTCTGGGGCACTGTGGGAAGGCACTGTGAACTCTGTGATTTAAAGTCAAGTTGGGAGAGTTCAGATGTAATATAATCAGAGTGGTGCCTTACCTGGGGCTTGAGAGTCTTAAGGCTCCTTTATCAACTAGGCATAAACATGGTTGACTGGCATATCTTTATCTGTGAGTAATCAAGGGGCATTTTGAAGATTATTTCAATAGCTGTATAAAGAATCAGTTGGGGGAAATAGTTGTAGTAGTGACCTTGGCCTGAAATGGTGAGGGAGGGAGTTCAGAGGTGGCCAGCACAAGAGCAGGGTGTGCGTGTGTGTTTGTGTGTGTGCGCGCGTAAGGTGATACAGAGGGACAATCAGTGGACTCCCCTTGACGGAGAGTAGAGGGCCGAGAGGATTGAGGTGTGATTAGTTGCATGGTTGTAATAAATGAATGCCCTGTTTTACAGCTGGGATCTTGGGAAGCGGTGCGTGTCTGCTCCGGGACAGAGGGAGTCGGGTGATTTGCACTGTGCGTCTGATGGAAGTGGGAAGAAACTGAATGACTGTGTTGTAGGGTGTGTAACTGTGAGCAAGAATCGAAGAAACTACCTGTACAGTACCAGGGAAATGCCTGTATGTGGGTGTCAGTGACAGGCAGACAGTGTGACGTAGGTGAGGTGAAGGAGGAGGAAAATAATAATATGAAGCTTGTGAAACAACAAAAAAGCACAATTCTAATCTTTTTTAAAAATTCACTTTTCTCTCAACCTTCAGTCTCCCATTCACACTGTTCCTTTCTGTTCCTTCCTTCATTCCACCCTCCCGCCCCCCTCTTTTGTTTAAAAAATCAAACTCACAATTTATTTCTTTCCCACATCTGCATCTCTCCACACCTGCAGCATCTCTCCACACCTGCAGCATCTCTCCACACCTGCATCTCTCCACACCTGCATCTCTCCACACCTGCAGCATCTCTCCACACCTGCATCTCTCCACACCTGCAGCATCTCTCCACACCTGCAGCATCTTTCCAAACCTGCATCTCTCCACACCTGCATCTCTCCACACCTGCAGCCACCCGAATGACTCTTGCTCTCTGCTCTGCAGCAGGTACAGCAGAAAGGCAGACTCTGGCATTAGGCTAAACCAGTTTGAGGTCTTAGATCTAATGGTTTTTAGTCTGACCCTTTGCTCACTCTCTTATCTCAGGCAGATCTTCCTTCCTTTTCCGGCCCCAGCTCCCATCTCTGAACCGGATAGACAGCCCTCAGAGCTTTGAGAATTAAGTAATATAATGTGTGCGTGAGGCTTAGCCCATGGCAGCTGCTTAGTAAATAATGTTCTTTCCCTGCTACTCATTCAACCCACAAATACTCGAGAAAGCCTCTGTGCGTTCAGCATTGCTCTGTGGTCGAGAAAATAAAGTCTTGGCCCGGTGATGTGGGCCGGTCTCCACAGGAGCAAGCAGACAGCAGTGTGATTTCAGACTGGTACGTGCTGTGGGGAAAGGAATGGGGCTCTGTGAGGTGGTGTGGATGGAGGCCCAGCCTGGGGACTCTGAGACCTGGAGAACTAGGGGAAAGGGACCTGGGAAGAGATCTCAGGTGGAAGGGCCAGTAGCTGCCCAGGCCCCT
Source organism: Miniopterus natalensis (assembly GCF_054644295.1). Classification (NCBI taxonomy): domain Eukaryota; kingdom Metazoa; phylum Chordata; class Mammalia; order Chiroptera; family Miniopteridae; genus Miniopterus; species Miniopterus natalensis. The sequence goes on along the minus strand of NC_142087.1, from coordinate 71,763,701 downwards.
GGTGGGAGGAGCTTGGCAACCCCAAGGACGGACCAGCAGGCCTGTGTGGCTAGAGCAGCCCAAGGGATGGGTGGAGTGGAGCAGGGGCCAGGTCTGCAGTATGGGTTTTAGTTTGGAGCCTCTCAAGTTTTAAGCTAGGCTAGGCAGTGGCGTGATCTGCGGTTTTTAAAGGATCTCCCACTGTGTCAGGGAGACTTTTAGGAGCTTTTGGGGTCGTTAAGGAAAGAAATGGTGATGTTGGGAAGTGGATAGAGGTAGAGTATTGGGCAGCCATGAAGTGTGGGGGGCAGGGGGCAGGCAGGAGGCAGGGACAGGTCAGCACAAAGACTCAAGTGGCTGATAGGGGATGTTGGAAGTGACCCCAGCCCCAGTGAGAACTAGCCTTCTAAAAACAAAGGACTGTTAATCCCAAACCTGGGGCCTCTATTCCAGTGACAGGGTCTCAGACCAGGAGGCCCTCTCTAGCCTTAGTCCCCTTACAGAAAGGCCCTTCTTCCCCTGGCTGCCCTGAATGGAGGCAGCTGGGGACCATCACCTTCCAAGGCCCCTCTGCCCTCTGCCCTCTCCCATCTCGGGCTCGGGCACTTGCCTTGTTCTGGTCAAGTCGAGGCATGGGCTTATGATCAGTGAGCACTGTTAGAACACACACCACCGCATATGATGCACTTTCTGAAGCTGGGGATTCATTTTTGTTTAAATTCTATCTCAGTTACTTCTGTTTAGCTCCTAGTTTTAAGTTTTACTTTTATTGACGTTCACACGCACATAAGATGCCTGTGCACACTACTTTGCATGTGCTGTCGTCACAACTCATTGCCAGGGACGTGAGCCCGCCCTGTGTGACTCCGAGAGCAGCAGACACCTGGAGACCTGCACCTGGTGTCCTCTGGACTCTACCCTGGGTGCCTTTTGCCCTTGCTGATTTAGCTCTTTGTCCGTCACTGTAATAAATCTTAGTCATGAGCACAACTCTGTGCAGAAGAATCCTGTGAGGCCTTCCCATGAATCACAAAACTGGAGGTGAACTTGGGGACCTCCAACACACTTCACTTTCCTTTTTAATGCTTTTCTTTGTGGTTTCTTGAAGCTGTGTCTTGTTTTTTCTACCTGTGGATATGAATGAGAGTTATTTTACATTTTTGATTGGGATTACATTGACTCTATTGGCCCACTTGGGGAGAACTGACATCTTAACAATATTGTCTTCTAACCTGTGGACATGGTCTATATCTTCACATAGGTTTTCTTTCATTTCTCTCATCAAGGTTTCATAGTTTCAGTGCCTGGGTCTTGCACATTGCTTTTCAGTATTTTTTTTTTTTTTTTGATGCTTATATAAATGTGTTTTTTTTAAATTTCAGTTTCTGAGTGTTCATTGCTAATGTAGAAAAATAGAGTTGATTTTTGGATGTTGATCTTGCAATCTTGCTAAACGCAGTTATGAATTCTAGTGCTCATTGGATTTTCTACATCAAGGATCATGCCACCTGCAACAGTTTTACATCTAACATTCCCTTCTGGACACCTTTATTGAGCTGGCTGGAACTTCCAGTACAGTAGTGAGAGCAGACTTTCTTGTCTTGTTCCTGATCTTAGGGAGAAAACATTCTGTTTAAATGTTTAAATGTGATGTTAGCTGTAGTTTTGTTTTTGGTAGATGCCCTTTATCAAGTTGAGGACGTTCCCTTCTGTTCCTTGTTTGCTGAGAGCTTTTATAAGGAATGGATGTTGAATTTTGTCAAATGCTTTTTAATTTTTATTTATTTTTACTTTTTTAAAATATATCTTTATTGATTTCAGAGAGAGGAAAGGAGAGGGAGAGAGAGAGAGATAGAAACATCAATGATGAGAGAGTCATTGATCGGCTGCCTCCTGCACGCCCCTGACTGGGGATCAAGCCCACAACCCGGGCATGTGCCCTGACCGGGAATCGAACCCTGATCGCCTGGATCCTAGGTCCACGCTCAACTGCTGAGCCACACCCAGCCCGGCGTCAAATGCTTTTTTAGTATTCATTGGGATGATCATAGGGTTGTGTTTGTTTAGTTTATTAATATGATGAATTACATTGATTAATTTTCACGTTAAATCAACCTTTCATTCCTAGGATGAAATCACACTTGGCTATGCTTTCTTATTTCTGTGTTCTTGAGGGATATTTTCTTCTCTCATAATGTTATTTTCTGGTTTGAGAGGAAGGATAATGCTGGCCTCGTGGTACGAGTAGGGGAGTATTCTCTTTTCTCCAGGTTTCTGGAAGAGTTTGTGTAGAATTGGGATTATTCTTTCTTAAATGTTTGGTAGAATTCACCGGTGAATTCCGAGGTTTTTTTCGTCTCTCAAGGAATTTGTCCATTTCCTCTGAGTGACTGAATTGATTAGCACAAAGTTATTCGTCATATTCCACTATTATCCTTTTGTTAATATCCATAGAGTTTGTAGTGATGTCCCCTCTCTGATTCTTGATAGTGATCATTTGTGTGTCCCCTCTCTTTCCTGACCGGGATGACTAGAAGTTTATCAGTTTTCTTGATTTTCTCAATAACCAGCCTTTGGTTTTATTGATTTTTTAAAATTGTTTTTCTGTTTTCTATTTCATTGATTTCTTCCATTATTTTTATTATTTCCTTTTTTCTGCTTGCTTTTGTTTTAATTCACTCTTCTTTTTATAGTTTCGTTGGGTGGAAGCCGAGGTCATTGGTTTGGGGACTTTTTCCTTTTCTAATACAGATGTTTAAGGGCTGCCCATTTCCACCCAGGTCCTGCTCAGTAGCATCCCACCAGTTTTGATCATGTGTGTTTTTACTTTCATTCAGTTAAAAATATTTTTTAATTTCCCTTTTTGTTTCTGCTTTGTCCTTCGGGTTATTTAGAAGTGTGTTGTTTAGTTTCCAAATATTTGAGTGTTTTTCAGAAATCTTGCTCCTGTTGATTTCCAGTTTAATTCCCTTGTGGTCAGCCAACATACTTCGCATGACTTGAATCTTTTCACGTTTATTGAGATTTGTCTATGGCCCAGAATACAGTCTATCCCATAGCCCTTCCTTGTGCACTTGAAAAGAATGTGTATTCCGCTGCTTTGGGTGAAGTGTTGTATTAGTGCTGATTAGGTCCAGTTGACTGATACATAAATCTTCTGTATCCTTACTGATTTTGTGTCTACTTATTCTATCAATTATTGAAAAGTGGTATTGAAGTCTCTGATTATAATTGTGAATTTGCTTCTCTGACTGTTTTTTTTAAAAAACAGATTCTTAGTCGATACTCCTGTCTTTCAGCCTCCCTGAGATACTTGAGGCTTTTGAGGGTTCTGTGGTACAATCCTGCTTTTTAGTTTCTCTGCTCCTTGCTTAGCATTCAGCTTTCTGTTAAGCTGGTTATCACTTGTCATTCTGTTCTTCAACTTCCAAACTATTACTGCTATTATTTTCTTTCCTATTTTTCTTTGCTCTTGTGGATTCTTACCCTTAAAAATATAAATTTTTACTGACATTTTAATGGGGTCTCTGAAGGGAACTGAGGTTAACACTTGGATTCAGTGTGCCATCTTTTTTCAAGTACTGTTTTAGAGAATGTTTATTATTATAACAATATAATTATATTAAAAGGCATTTGTAGGAAAATGGTAACACAATCACATATAATTTCCTGTATTTCCTTGGGTTCACTCCTGTGTACATGTGCTTTTATTTAATATTTGAGATAGTTCCAGTCACAGTGTACATCCAGTCTGCCCTCTGCTTTTTCTAAACTTACAGAATAAATATTCCCCCTCTTGGTTTTTCTGGTCATTATTTCTAGAAGTTATCGAACATTCTATTGAGTTAACATTTAATGGTGGACTCAGAAGTTCCCCCAGTGAAGTGTTTGGTTTTATATGGTGATAGATTTAATATTTTTACAAGACTTTTAACATAAAAACATTTTAATGCAAGTAGTCTTAGATTTTCAAGTTAAAATGTAAGATTTTTAAGAGTTCCCTGGATGAGGGGAAATAAATACACTGTGGATACTTACATAAAATCTTACCCATCATAAATAAGAGCCAACATTTATTGAGTACTTACTGTGGATCAGGTGCTGTGTTAGCACTCAACTTGTGTTTCCTCTTGTAGTCCTTGCAGCAGCCCTGTGAGATAATACCATTATTAACCCAGCTTTTAGCTGTAGAAATAAGTAGAGTGTTTGACTTCCTGGCTTATTGTCAAATAGGTAGTAAATGGTAGAGCCAAACCTTCACACCACAGTCTATGCTGTTAACCACTGTCCCAGTCTTTCTTTCGCATGGAACTAAAGGGCTGGACCTATTTGGAATCTCATTCCTAAAACTCTTTCAAAAAGCACCACCTGCAAGGGGAAAACTAATTTTGACCCGTTTTCAGCCAAGACATAACTGTGGTCATGGTGAGAATGTGAGATCGGCCTGAGACAGACTTCAGATGGTAGATCCTAAGCATTGTGGCTCGTTGACAGGGTCACTCAATCATTCGTTCATTTAACAAATCCACAGAGCTCCCAGTCTCTTGGGCTCCACTGAAGAACTGCCAACTGGAGAGCAGACTGAGTTCTTGGGAGCGCAGCCTTGTGGCTTTGACCTTCCTCACGCCTCATGGCCTCTTTGCTCCCTGCAGAAACTAATGAGCATCAACTACCTGGGCAGTGTGTACCCCAGCCGAGCCGTCATCACCACCATGAAGGAGCGCCGGGTGGGCAGGATCGTCTTTCTGTCCTCCCAGGCGGGACAGGTGGGACTCTTCGGTTTCACGGCCTACTCTTCATCCAAGTTTGCCATCAAGGGGTTGGCTGAAGCTCTGCAGATGGAGGTAAATGCTGTTTTCGGTTTTATATTTTATTCCTCTGGGCTCAGCAAATGTTCCCCTTTAGTTTGTAGCTTCTTTACACATGTTGTTATATTGAGTTAAAGATTTGTAGATTTGACATTAGTGAAAGAGAACTGGTTTGGTGCTTGAATTTTGCAGTTAAAAAGCTAACATTTTTTTATTGCATAAAATGATTCTAGATGTGACAGGCAAAATGGTTGTGATGTTTTTGCTTGCTTAATTTAATACACAAAGTACTACTAATGTCTTCATTGCATTATTGGCCTGATACTGTGTGAGTGTGTGTAATAGGGTTAACCAGATATTTTATTCTCTAAAGATGTGTCTTTAACAAAAAGATCTGTCCTTTATGACTGAATAATAGACTTAGCATGTGTGTGAGGGGAGAGGTGAAGCTGTCTAGCTCTCAGCTTTTACACTAATCATTTAACTTGGTCTCAGTTTACTTATCTATAAAATGAGAGGGTTGGGCTAAAAAAAAAAAAGTCATTTGGCTCTCCTAATACTCCTATTTTAATTCATTAAAAAAATATTGATACAAGTGATTGCCTTTTGTTTTCACAGTTAATAGCACATTTTGCAGAGGAAGGGTGAGACTAGGATTAGTATCAGAGCAAGTGCTTGTCACGACGTGACAGCCTCACACTCAGCTGTGTGAAATAGACTTCTGCATTCCTGTCACATGGGGATGCTTAGAGACTATCACACTTATCTATCCAGAGTCATGCACTGAAAAAGGCAAGGCAGAGTTTCACTATCGCAGTGTATGCAGAAGTATGTATGCAGAAGTATAACGCTGTATCATGATGTAAAACCCAGAAGAGAATTCATTGTGGCCAACCCTCTTTTCTAGTAACAGTGTGATTTGAGAATCTCATTTAATGACTTAGATCAGGAGAAGGAAAATGTTTTTCTGTAATGGACCAGATAGTAATATTTTAGCCTTTGAGGGTTAGGTGGTATCTGTCATAACTACTCAAGTCTCCTGTGATAGCAGAAAAACAGCCATGTGTAATGCATAAATGAATGGTTGTGGCTTTATTCCAGTAAAACTTTATTTATAAACAGGTGAAGGGCCAGATTTGGCCCACAGACCATAGCTCACTGACCCCTGAATAGAAAATCCCTAGAAGAGCCCTGGATGGTACATAGAGAGCCACACTGCCTAGATACTGGACGAGCATTGTGGTAGACAAGTTGTTCAGTCAGTGACAGAATCCTCAGATGCCACTTAGGGACAGATAGGCCGTGCCATTCTCCTATTAAAGGAATCACCCCAAACTTCATTTTCATCAACTTGCTTAATACTTTTAACCAATAATCAGTCATTATAATATGAGTAGCCAAGAGTACACATATGACTGAAATTTCAAACAAGAATACTGGAATTTCTTTTGCAACTTTTACTTTGAAAAGTCCCTTCATAAATCACCATTTTATTTTTATAACAGTTTTGTGAAATATGTGAGGCAGACGATGTTACCTTATAGATCAGAAAACTGAGTTTTTAAGAAGTTCCTGGAGTTGCTCAAAGCACGACTTTGTGACCGAAATAGTAACAAAGCCCACAGCTTTGGGCTCCGCCTTTGCCTCTCTGCTGCAGCAGATGTGTCTGTAATTCAGGTCAGAAGGGCCCTGATTCATCTCACTGGCTGTCTCAATCCTGGACTGTGGTCTTAGAAACCTAGCAGGTGAAGGGCATTGGAAATGACAGCTCTGCCCATTAGGGCTTTTCACCCCTACATCTTATCTTGTGGACCCACCTCAGGATTCACTAATTTAGGGCAAAGTGTATAATGTGAGTGGCCTGGTTTTACTTCCGGTAGAATGGAGATGTTAATGAAGAGGGACACATTGCTAGTGCAGAGACCCTGCAGCCTCTTTGCGACAAGAGTGATTCACACGCTGCAAATAGCTGGGCTGGGCCTGGCAGTTGGCTTGACTTCTGTCTGTATTTGGACTCCATTGAAAATGTCCTCACGTAAACAGAAAATAAAATGAAGAAAACCTGTATCATGAAGAATAGGTTTGGGGGGAAATAAATTCAGTAATCCAAATCTAGTTTGTTCAAAGTCGAACCCTCATCATAACAAATATTTCCCTGCAAACTTCTGGTGCTGTGTTTTTGAGACATGGATAATTGAGTCTCTTTGGCCAAGGTGGTGGTGGTTTCTGTGAATGAAACAGATCTTAGAGAATTGCTCAAACGTTAAATACTTTAGATAACCCTTTTTGGTTTAACTCTTAAGTCTTCCTGTCCACCCCACAACCTTGCCCCCAAACTAACGTCAGGCCCTAGAAATGCTGTGTGTACGGTGAACAGTTCTGAAAGAATGCTTCATTACATTTGTCTTTTGAAAAATTCAGTCTCTTAAGTACAGATACATCATTTAAAGATTTTAGTTAATTTTGGGGGAAAGCAGAGACCCCATGTAAGAACACTAGGGCTCCTGTCCTTCTCTGGTGTCGTCCTGCTCAGCCCCTCTGCCCCCCTTCCCACCCGGCCATAACCTCGAGTTTGAGAAACACTGCTTTGAAATGCTGTCTTACATTGGCTTATGTGCCACCATCCTTACTATTGGGGACACGGCAGCACAGAAGTAACCACTTACTGGCTTTTTAAAAATTTCTTTTTGTATTAAATTTATTGGGGTGACATTGATTAATAAAATTACATCGGTTTCAAGGGTACATTTCTATGGTACGTCATCTATATCATTGTGAGCCCCCCGCCCAAAGTCAAGTCTTCCTCTGTCGCCGTGTATTTGACCCCGTTACCTTTACTACCACGCACCCCCCTCCCCTCTGGGAACCACTGTACTGTTGCCTTGTGTCTGTGCGTTTCTGTTTGTCTGTCTTGTTTGTTGGTTTGTTGCTTTCGGTTTTATGTCCCATGTGTGAGCTCTCTGGTCTGTGCACAACAGTGGGCAAAGCCATGGGAGAGTTTTAAAGTCTCAAAAGCCAGGGGAAGAGAACTCTGCTCATCAGCTTCACTGCCTGGCCCAGATCCAGAGCTACGTAGGCGCGTAGCTGGGCCTTGAAGCCACACGCCCGTCTGTGCTGAGGGAATGAGCTCTGGCGCGCTCGGTGCACCGGAGCCCAACCAACAGAGGTGTCACCTTTGCTACTGCACTTTCCAGGCTGGCTGGCCAGGACCTTCTGTCTGCAGGTTTCTCTGGGCCCTTACAGCGCCCCCAACGGGCTTCAGAACTGTGCTCACAGTTCCCCCACCCACAGGGGGAAAAGGGCTCTATGATAAGAGGGGACCACGGGATGCTCTCAGAGGCTGTTGCATTAGGCAGTCCTGTTGTGTTTTTTCAGCATCCTTAAGAGACTGAGTGGCCGACCTTAGTACCAGCTGCCTTCCCACTTCCAATTCATGGGGACCAAACACCGAGCCAGTGGCAAACAGGTCATGGCAGAGATTTTGATGGTATGAACCATCACCCTTAGAGTCGCTAAGAATCGGTGGAGCAGGGCTTTAGAAAGGGTGTGTCCCACCTGACCAAGCTGTGTCCTGGAATTGTTGGGGAGGTGTTTATGAGTGGGAATGTTTAAATGTAGAGGCACAGCGGTGAGGGCAACAAGCCTAAGGGCAACATGTTCTTCCATCCAGGAGCAGGTGGGGTTCCAGGTAAGGGAGGGAGCTGTGAAGATAAACTGTAAGGGTTTCTCTATGTCAATGAGATACGAGGCTGTCTGCAAGAGAGGTGCTTGGCTCAGCTGACTTGGGGGTTCCACCTGCGAGAAGATTCCTGTTGGCCAGTTCTGTGAAGGAGGAAGTGACTCCTGAGCCCTCACGGGCAGGGCTGGCTACACAGAGAGCCCCTGAACAAGCAAACTTCTCGGGGTGCATACAGTTCTAGACCCGGGTCTGGGTGTCACGAGAAGAACACAGGAAGGGGTCTGAATATCCTCAGCATATCCTGTAGATGAAATCACTGTAACAGGAGTTTCAGAAGCAGCGTAAAGGAAAACACATTTGCAGCCTGACGGTGGAGGAGCAGACTTAGGCCTCGCCTTGAACCCGAGGGGCACGCAGAGGGCCGGGAGACCAAGGGGATTCCTTTTAGCGTTGTCTGTTTGTCACTGGCAGCAGCGGGCGGGAAGAAACCAAGAAGGGGTGAGTGGCCGTACCTTAGGACCAGCTGTCTTCTGGAGCAGAAGTTAGGATGAGCTTTTTGTCTTTATTTCTAAATGACCTTGGTGGAGAGGCGTGGGAGGCATGTCCTGACTCAGATCGTGGGTGGTGGTTCTGCACTTACAGAATGACCTGTTGGTCTGGGCCACCTTTGAGGAAATCAGGGCAGAGTTTGTTACATACACATGCGTGGCACGCAGTGCGGGCTGGCGAGGGTGGACGGGAATTGCATCTTGTTTACCGAAGGGGCATCCGTTGTTTCTGAAATGCAGGTGAAGCCATATAATGTCTATGTCACCGTCGCCTACCCACCTGACACGGACACCCCTGGGTTTGCAGAAGAAAACAAAACAAAGGTAAGTATTCCTCTGTGCCCCGATTCAGGTCTTAACATCGGAAACCCGTTTTCTGATTTTTCTCTTTTCACACTTCAGCCCACAGGCCATTTTCATCAGTTAGGAAATTGAGTTTCTTTCAATTTATGTGCTAGTTAGAGGCCTCTGAAATTTTTGGAACTTTCATTTCAGATCTTGGACAATGCAGCCATATTTTCGAAGGCCGTGAGTTTTGCTAATAATCTTTGAAGCCTTATTGAATTATTAAGGTGTTTTCTTTATGATGGAGAGAGTACAGCCTGGATTTTTAGCTAATGAGACGATATTCTTTAAAAATCATGTTCTCCCCCTGAACTTAAAGACCCGGTGGCTGTTCCATTGTCTCCCTGTGGAGGTCTAATGGGCACCTCAGACTTAACATTTCCAAAACGGACCTTTTGATTTCCTCTCATTTCCCCTTGTTACTTTCCTCTCATTACCTGGCGCCCACCGTTCACCCAGCTGCTCAGGTGGAAACCGATAAGCCAGCTTCAGTCTGCCTCTTGGCTCCACTGTCAGAATATATTGTGGATCGGACCTGTTTGTTTGTTTGTTTTTTTAACTGCACATGTCACTTCCATTCCAGCAGTAACAGCCACTGATCTTTTTGCCCGAATTCCTTTACTAGCCTTCAGAGCGGTCTGCCTGCTTCTGTTCATCTCCCTTGGGGTCTGTTCTGTATGAAGTCGATAGTGACCTTTGTGAAGCTTAAGTCAGGCCTTGTCACATCCCTGTTTAAAACCCTCTTGTGCAAAAACAAAACAGAAAACAAACCCGAAAGAACGAACACCTCTTGGGCAGCATGGTCCAATAGAATGTTCTAGGATGACAGAACTGTTCTGCATTTTACTCTCTAATATGGTAGTCACATTGTGGCTCTTGAGCACCTGAAATGTGGCAAGTGGGGTTGAGAAATTGAATTTTTAATTTTATATACTTTTAAGTAACTTCAAGTTAAAACATTGCATGTTGGTCGTAGCTTCATGTTAGTGCGGTACTGGTGGCTCCCATTGTGCCTGGAACAGAATCCAAAGGCCTTGAGCCTTGTAAGGTCCCACAGTTGTCTGGACCTCGGCCACCTACCTGCCCACAGCATTTTCTCCTCTTATGCTCGGTTCCGTGAGCTTGCGAGGCCTGTGGTCACCTGCGGGCTTCACTCTTGCTGTCGCCTCTGGATGTTTGCATGGGTGATTCCCTGTGTCTTCCCATCTCTGTACAGAGGCCACTTCCCTGCCCTCTGCGGCTCTGCCAGCACCCCTGGGCGTTCACCATCCTCTGGCTTTATTATTTCTCCATGGTGCTTATGACCGCTGGGCACCTACATGATATACAGGACTCTCGGTGGTCCTGAGCTGAATACAAGCTTTGCATTTTTTTTAAGGAACCTCCTCCATGCCGTGATGCATAGTAGTCACCGAGCAAAATCAATAAAGTGGAGAAAGGAGTCAGTCAGAACTTCCCGCCTGCACTGGCGCTGCTTGTTTTCCTCTCTTCCGTAATAATGCTCAGTGTGAAGCTCCACAGCATAAAAATGGGCACTTACGCTCCACACACCGTATATTTGCTAAAAGGTGTTTATGATTTAGAAGCTTTTTTCCTATTCATTTCTCTTCGGCTCTGCCTCTTTGAAAATTACTGCTATTTCAAAGGAGTAAATTTAAGCCAACTGTCTGTCTTAGAATAAGCGGGGAACCTGCTAAGCGGATTTGCAGCATTTGCTACGCAGTCTTGTAGTTTGAAGCCAACACTGACAGGGTGGAGATTTCCCTGTGAAGATTTGATTTTGATGTTAAGTTGGGTGGGGTTTTTCCCCTCCACTAAAATGCTGGACGGACTTCTCGGGGCAAATCAAATCCTGCACTGGTCTGTGAGCCCTTTAGGGGGCGCCATAGTGCTTTTAAATCTAATGTGTGTTGACCACCTGGGGTTGTACCAGCCTGGTGGTTTGGAAGAGTGAATGGCGGCCCTTTCAAAAGGGCCTTTCTCCTAATTCAGATTTGTCAAGACGTACTGGACTTTCATGAAGTGCTGTGCTTTTCTATTTTAAGAAGATATATTCTGGTTTTAATTTTAATTCTTTTAAGCCCGCATGCTAAATACAAATTATAGTTTCATGCAGTTTAAGGCTTCAGCTTTGAAACTTCTGACTGAAAGTCCCTAAAGAGTTTTTGAGCATTTGTGTGCAGGTTTCCACAAAGAAGACTCAAAAAACAAACAAACAAAAAAACCAGGGAGAAAGACCCTGCCCACGAAGAACTTAGGAGGTAAATTGTAAATACTCAAGTAGCTATAATATATATTAAGGCAGACATGTTCAAGGGAAGAGAAATTGCTGCCACTTAAGAGCTCACGGAAGGCTTTTTGACCTCAGTGACAATTGAGATTGACCTTTAACAAAAGGCTAAGATTTGGGGTTCTGATGTCCCCACCTAGTAAGAGCACACAGCTACATTTTATCTTCCAGCCTCCTCATTGCCTCTTCGCAGGTCCTTTAAGAAACAGTTGTGGTGCTGAGCAGAGCTGCAGCTGTCCCTGCTCAGGACCCCAGCTCTGTCCAGGTGCCAGTCCTCTGCTGGCCTGGGCGGACGGTGAGAGCAGAGATGCAGGTCACAAGAGCAGACTTGCTCAGGGCACCCAGTCTAGGCTCCTCGTAAACACCATCAGTCAGGTGTCTGACCAGCAGTGAGGACTCAAGGAGGGGTGTTTCTGGTCTTGTACCAGTGATGGGTTCTCATTCAGGCTTTGATGGTCCTCGCTGGGGCTGAGACCCCACGTAATACAGAGAGTGTGGCCAGGGCCTCTTTGTCTGGGTTCAGCTACTGGGCTGAATTTTACACAATGACCAGGTAGAAACTGATTTAGAATCCAGATGGACCTAATTCTCAAAATAGGAATCTACTGAAAGGTAGAGAACTGGAATTATTTATAAATCGGGGGAAGAGGGATGTAAGAATGATTGGTTTTTTAAATTAATGGTATTGATGTGTCTGTTTTTCCACTTTAGCCTTTGGAAACCCGTCTTATTTCAGAGACCACGTCTATTTGCACACCAGAGCAAGTGGCCAAACAGATTGTTAAAGATGCCATAGTAAGTCGTCCTGATTTTATTTATTATATCTTTTGGGCCAGTCAGATTCATCATATCTAATATGGGACTCTGCTTTTCTTCCCCCAGACACGTTATCGATTCCACGTTAATTAGCAGGCTTCTGGAAATGAATTATATATCTTAACCTTAGGAGTAGACTGATCAGTGTGGGTGCCTGGGAACATTAGTCCTTTAAAGAGAAAATGAGACTGACCTGTGATGTGTCAGCGTGTGTTCTATATACTGCATGTGGCATGCTGCTTTGTCTCTTCTTTCCCACAGGACTTTTAGTTCTAGATTAGTTGAGGTTCCTGATTGCCAGACCCACCAGCTTTCTTTCACCTTCCTGGTTCACAGAATCCTTTTCCCAAATGTTCACTAGTAAGAAAGTACAGCCAGCCCACTGGGCCATCCCCTGTCAACCCAGCCACGTGCATCTGGGCTACTGAGTTAATTTGGAGTCCAAAAAGTGTACCTTCAGAAACCACGTGCTATTTTGTAGAACAGCGCATGTGCCACACGCAGGCTTTTGACAATATTCCTGTGACCACAGCGCAGCCAAACAGCCAATTATGAGGGATGTCTGTAAACCTGAGGCTCACACTGAACTTAGGAAATTTGGGGACCACTGGAATGAGACGTGTCAGGACGCTGTGCCTGAGGCCCACCAGAGCAGAAAATGGGAAATCTCAGACTCTGTTAAAACACATGCAGACGTTGGGAGAACTTGACCCTGCCGTGTTCAAAGGCATAGAAAGTCAGCACCATGGATGGGGCGGGCTCTGTTTTTCCTGCTTATCTCCAGTGAAAGCAAACACTCTGTGTTTTTAATGATCTGAAACAGCTCTTTGTATCTTGGCAGGATTCATTTTGTCTGGTGGTGCTCAAACTTCCTCACCTCTTGACCGCTTTACACACTAAATGGTTGACAACCCCAGAGAACTTTGGTTTACATTGGTTACGTTTGCCATATTAGAAGTGAAAACTGTATAATTTTAAAAATATTTATAATTCATTTAAAATAATAAACCGACTACATTTTTAAAAATGTTTTTATTGATTTCAGAGAGAGGAAGGGAGAGGGAGAGAGATAGAAACATCAATGATGAGAGTGTCATTGATGGGCTGTCTCCTGCACACCCCCGACTGGGGATCGAGCCCGCAGCCCGGGCATGTGCCCTGACCTGGAATCGAACCCCAATCGCCTGGATCCTAGGTTGATGGTCAACCGCTGAGCCACACCCGGCCGGGCAGCCCATTATATTTTAGTGTAACATATTTACAACCATAATTATTTCTCAGAACAAACCTTTGGTGAGACGAGAGTCTTGGTTTCACACTTCGGTCGTCTCTTCAATGTCTGTGTTCTTGGAAGACAGCCAGGTTCTCAGAGCTGCTTCTACCTTCAGTCTGTTGTCATATGTGGTTTTGAATGAGGGACAGAAAGAAAATCTGGCCTTACACACACATGTGTAGTTAGAAAAGGGAGGGGTATTTTATAGGCTTTTCAGATCATTGTGGACATTCTTTTTTAGTATTAAACCCAAACTGGATGAATGGTAGTTTCTTAGAGGTTAGTTGCTGTGTGGAATTGGAAACTCCATTAATGAACCTTTGTTCTCTGTTGCAGTAAAACCCACTGGTCTTTGCACTTGGAGTGCTTTGTACCCATTCATGATTTTGGAACATCATACATTAGTCATTTGGAAAATATGGGTTTGCTGCGTTACCCAAAAAATTATATTCATTGATGTCGCTGCTGATCTTATAAAAGTTCACATACCAGGAAGCTGACAGTTTCATGGAAAGCTCAGATTTTAACACTGGCCACAAAAACTGCTCATTTCATTGATTGTCTACAAGATATTTTCCGAATACCGAGCGTGAATAACCGTAGGTTCTCTGTTCATGGTTCTTTGATGTAAAAATGGTATTCCATGGAAAAAACAAATTTCATGACGTAGGCCGTAGGAAGAGGGCATGTCTCCAGGCAGCAGCCCCTTGGGTTTGGTGCACAGCGGAGTCTCCTTTTGTTACCCAGAATATTAAGAAGACATGGCCTCAAGGGTTGAGATTTAATAAAATGATTCATTTTCGTGCCTTATCAAGAGCATTTTAAAGCAAAATTGACATTTTAAAATTGTATAAGCTCTTTCAAAATTTCTATTTTCTTTGTATTTATTATGGCTGGTGTGTGTGGCAGTGGAGAGGTGCCACTGCTGTGGTTTGTGCTAATGAGCCATCATTTTGCAGATGTCACTCAGAGAAAAAGGACTTTAGCGCTTTAGTATTATTATGAGAATTGTTTTGTCCTCATGGACCTCCCCCCCGCTTCATGGACACCCAGGGCCCATGGACTGACCCATAGTTTGAGAACCTTCCATCTAGCCATTCAGCCCCTCTGCCAAGGCCACATTCATTTCTGAGCTGCAGCCCATGGTCTGTTACCCTCTTACCCCACTTAAATGACACGCTTCCCTGTTTCTGGGACGTTGAATTGGTTAATAACTACTATTGCCTCTTTTTTTTCTCTTCTGTCCAGCAAGGAAATTTTAACAGTTCCGTTGGCTCAGATGGGTACATGCTCTCATCCCTGACCTGCGGGATGTCTCCAGTCACTTCTATTACCGAAGGGCTCCAGCAGGTAAGCTGTGCCGTGGACAGCAGATGGACAGACAGACAGACAGATAGTGCCTCTCATTAAACCTCGATGAGGAAAGGCTAAATAAAGGAAGACTTAGCAACTTGATCTGAGCAAGTGAAAAAGTTTTTATTAAAGTATCAACTTTTTCCCTTCCTCTACGAGGGATGTCACTGGGAAATAGGTGAAAGGTTTAAGGGGGCATTTGGACTGGGAAGAAGCTGTCGGTGCTGGGCCCTGCAGACGCAGAGAGAAAATGCTGTCTCTGCGGTTGGGCGTTAATCTGGGCTCTCCTCTGGTCTGAAGTGTTTGGAAAATGGAATTCTCCTCTGTCTAGAGTAGTTTAGGGGTGGCCTTGCCTGACAGTACTGGGATATTAGACCAGAACTCTTTGTCTAGGTGAGTCAGAACACAGATAACCAACTTAGGGAGATAGAAGTAAGGGACTCAACACAATCCCCACCCTAATGGCTACTATAGTTCATCCAGGACGCAAACACTTAACTGCTCCTTGAAGTGCTCGGTGCTGTGTTTGCTGCTGAAGAATCAGGTGTGAACTCCAGGGGATTCACAGTCTGGTGGGAGAGACCCATATGCATGGTGATGCTAATGTAGTGGAAAGTGACTGAGTTGTACCAGAGGGATTGCTCTGGAAAGACAACACCGTGGACAAGAGAGGGTGGATGGAGGGCAAGGAGAGGGCGGGAGGGCTGCCTGAGCAGGGGCTGCCGGTGCCCATGGGCAGTTATAACAAAGGGCTGAGTTAGGTGCGGTAGACCGCATCCAGGCGAAGGTCCGAATGACTTAGCTGTTGGTTTCCTCTTTTCTCTGTGATACACCCGCGATGTTGTGATTCCCTCTCCGGCGTAGGCGCTCTAGTAGACCTAAGCTCTCTGAGGGCACAGGTGGTGCCTGGCGCGGGGCAGGAACTTGAGAATGCCTGCGTGGAACACGCACGCGAGTGCTGCACAGCCCCTGTGGGCCGCCTTCATTCTCCCACGGCTGTACGAGTGATGTCAGATCTAAAGCTTCAGCCGGTGCCTGCGTCCTGAACTCAGTCTGGATACATTTCTTTCCCTTGGGTTGTGATGTTCCATCCACATTAGGATCATCATTTTTATGGCTATTTAAGTGCTATTCACAGCTGAGCTATGAAATATAGAAATAATGAATTTCCCTTTTTGCACAACCTTTTGTTTTCCCTGAACTGTTATGGCTCCTTTTAGTGTCCGATTTCTGTGTGTTATTAATAATGACTGTCTTCTTCTTTGCTCAGAAAGATCAGGTACTCTATCAGCTTCACCTTCTGGAACAAATTCCTCCTGAAACCTGCCCCTATGTCTGTGCATGGCTGACCCTCCCCTCAGCCTTTACGGTCATCCTGGGGAACGCCTCTGCCTCTCTCTTGTTTGGGGTCCCCTGCCTCCTGATTCACATGACTTTACCTTTCTTTGTTGTCCCCCTCACGGTGGCTGTTTACTTCTAGTAGCTTTCTGTAAAAAGGGTGCGCGGGAGGCAAATTTGAGACCTTGCATATTTGAAAATGTTTCTCTTTGCAGTTTTATGCCTTTCAAGAATTCCATTTTGAGATGCTGGTAGTGAGTCTTTTAGAGTAAAAAGTGAAAGTTAGCGGATATGGTTATTTGCCATCTTAACCCTGAAACAGTAATTGTCTTTCTCCAACTGATTGTCTTTGCAGCTGGGGACTAAGTTCCTGGAGGGCAGGCCTATATCTGTTCTCAGAACCCGGCATATGGTCTGACTTTGTAACCAGAACATAAATCTTAAACCAAAAAGCCTTGATTGTAGTTTGGATATTTGAAATGCCAGAGTGAATTTTCCCTAGCTATTAGAACCTCAAGACTGCTAGGAATCCCTCTTTTGTTCTTTGTTTAATTTGAATTTGTTAATTGGACATCTATTCTGTGGTTACCTATCTGGCAGGCACTGTGTATCCAGTGGTGCAGAGCCGACAGCTTCTGTCCTCAATGTTTTACTGACACTAACAAAGTTTTCATTATATGTATCCTTGCAGCAGATGAGAAAATGTGGCTCAGAAAACTATTTTTTAGAGACATATCCTAAAATCTCTTGAAGTTACTGTTGTATTGTACTGTTGGCTGAGTTCATGGGTCTATCTTTTTCTTACAGGTGGTCACCATGGGCCTTTTCCGTATGCTCTCTTTGTTTTACCTTGGAAGCTTCGACAACATAATTCGTCGCTGCATGATAGAAAGAGCAAAATATGAAACTGCAGACAAAACTGCCTAAAACCTTGGGAAAAGAATATTTCTAAATAATGTGAGCAGCTTGCTGCTGGATGGGACCCAGTTGTTGGCCCACGGACACTTGGGTATTGCTTTGAATATGTCAGATGGGACCAGCGGACTTCGGCAACCTGGCTGCAAAGCGAGGGGGTAGAGGTTCAACTGCAGACAATATTATTAATACTATGCAAACATGGAATAGGAGAGCATCTGATCCCTGGGTGGAGAGGTGATGACGGTGTGGGACGTAATAGGTGCTAGCAGGGTTGTTAACCGGATTCCAGAGTGATCATTTACATTTTCTCTAGTTACTCTTTTCTTCCCCCATAGAGATCAAGTCCAGAAATCTACTTCATGACACATAAGATGTTGTGAGGACTTCTTAAACCTTCCGTGAGAGGCAGTTTATGGGTTTCTGGGGCTTTTTTTTCTCTTTTCTCTTTCATTTAGTGTATTTTATTCAAGATGAGTTTACGCGTTGCTGATGAATCCCTGGCTCACTGTGCTTCTTGCCAGTGGACCCCTGTGGATTCTCTCTCTGATCCTATGAAACTCCAAAGGGGATGGGAGAGGGCAGTGCAGGGAAGGGAAGGAGATGGGCATTTTCCAGTCAGAAAAAGAATGCTTTCTTGTCTTCTTTAGATTCAAACGCTTCGGGCACTTCTCATTTTTCACTCGTGGGGAAAGGCAGCCTCCTAAAATGTTTCTTGAAGAGAAATAAAATCTTAGAAGCCTAAATGTTTACAATTTTTTTCACTAGCCACGATGAGCTGAAGTTTCATTCCATTATAGTTTATTCTTCTCGTCTTTTCCTTCCCAATTTTGCTTCTACTACTCTAATATTTTTGTAAAAAAACACAAAAAACAACCCATTAAAAATTTCTGATTTGACCTTTTCAATTCATTCACGAACTAACGAAAACTAAGAAAAACAATGAAGCAGTGTGATGATGTTCTCGTGGTAGATAGTAGCTTTTAGGAAAGGCTGGCGTCACATATTTAAATTTCACTCATTAAGAAAAGAAAGTTGGACACCAAAGCCAATCTCGAAGATACTAGATTTTGAAGTAAAACGACTTCCTGTTGTTCCTGTGACCGTCGCAGCGACCCTGAGAACGTTCCCTTTGGAGCACGTGCTCGGGAAGCGCCCTGGTCACTGGAGCGGCTCAGCTCCGGAAACCTCGCCCTGCGCGCTGCGTCCAGACTGCGGGCCCTGCCGTTCATTTGGTGGATTTCCATAGCAAGTGCCTCTGGTGAGTCTTAGCCAGAGCCACCTGCTTCGTCCTGTCCTTGTGCTCCTTCGAGTAAGGACGGCCACCTTCATCACGACACGATGCCCCCTCCTTGCCGTCAGGATGCGTGTCTGGAGCACCTTCCAGCTCATCTGGGTGAGAACAGACCACTGCTTTCAAAGAGGAAAGTTGTTTTTTTTTATTGTTAAAAGAAACTCTACAAAAGATTAAAGACCAAAAAACCATAGCAAAGCTTTTTTTGCTCTTGAGCGTTTGAACCTCTTGACTTAATTTTTTAAAAGTAAGATGTTTGCCTGCCCGGCCAGAGTGGCTCAGCATCATCCCCAGCACCAAGAGGTTGCTGGTTCGGTCCCCAGTCGGGAGCATGCCTGGGTTGCAGGGTTGATGGGGGGCCTACAGAAGGCAATCGATCGCTGCTTCTCTCTCACATCAATGTCTCTCTCTCCCTCTCTCTCTAAGCATGACCTTGGGTGAGGATTTTTTTTTTAAGTTTAAAAAAAGTGAGATGTTTAATGGCTCTAATCCATGGGGTCTTATTAATCAAGATGTGAGAATGGCACATTAAACACTATCAAAGACAAAAGAAATTACTATTTAATGTTTAAGTTGCTTGGGATGATTTCAGTGCAGTTGATGGGGGTGGGTTGATGCCCTCATGGGGTCATGAATCTTTCAGTCTTAGGTCGCCATTGTCTGCAAACTCTGCGGAGTCATATTGTGCAGACTCTAAAGTCGAGTAAGAGCTGTATTTTCCTAATTTGAAGAAAACAGTTACATTTCATATCTGGATTTTTCTCAATTTTATTCTTTTCTCATCAGTGTTCCTCACATGTTGGCATCTTCTGCTGGTCTCTATGGAAATCTAGTCCAAGACAGTGTCTCATTTAATAAAAGTAATTAACAGTAGTTATTTCAATATTTATTTCTCAAAGTGTCCTCATAGATAGTCCTGTGACTGCAGGTGATCTGCTGCCTGGACCCCTGGTCTGTGGTGGGAGATGATGTCCCCAACCCGTAGCTGATGCTGAGGCATGAGAGCAGATTTGTGGAGATCATGATGTCAGGGAATGGGCTTGTCAGAGATGTCACAGATCCACAGTCCCTTATCCAAAAAACTTTGCGAACTAAGGTGCTTTTTTTTTTTTCTATCTAAATTTGGTGCCATAATTCACTTGATAGGAAAACCTGACATAAACTGACGTGAAATTATTATAATTTTTATTCATACCACTTCATGGACTTCATTCATTTCACCTGAAGAACTACCATTGGGTTTGATTATGGGGATTGCCCCAGATTCTGTGGAAGTGTTTCGTCACATCCAGTATATGCCCCATACTACCTGTTCAAAATGCAAAGAATTGTGAATTCTGAAACGCACCTGGCCTGAAGGATTTTGGATAAAGGGATTATAGACATTTAAGCAGCAGCATGCAAAAATCTGACTTCAGCAAAAAAATGAAAATGTCACAAGGCAAATTCTATTTTTTATGTTTTTGGCTCATTTCTTGTACAACTTTTTTACATTGCCCTTTTTCTTGGGGGAAGAAAAGAAAAGGCCCTGAGTCAGATTATTAGGGAAATTATTGGCTTTTAAAAATTTTTTTTAAGGGATCACATTGATCCAGTGCTTTCTGTCATATTAGAAGTGGATCAGTCTTCCCTATGGCGGGAATTTAATTATAATTCTGTTGAAATGTTGGTTCTCTGACCAGCAGCAGCTCATTTATGCAAGTTTAGTTCTGAAGAGCCTGCCGCTGCTAGGTTGGTTGTACTGCTTTATTATAACATATTTGTGAGTCTATGTATTTTAAAATGTTTAATGCCACTCAGCCAGAGAAATTCTGAAATGTTGGGACCCTTTGTAGTTGAAAAAGGTATAAAAAATACTTTTTTTTTCTTCACTAAAACAGAGTCAAGGGAATTGTTTTTTCCTATATTTTTTAAATTTAATTTTCACAGCTGAAAAAGCATTTTTTCTCTTAATGATAGCCTCTGTGCATTAATAACTGGTGTTGAGTTGTAGTCTTTATTTGGTTATGTTAAACCATATATTGAAAGGTAATATTGAGAGACTCTTTCCAACACTTAGATGACAAAGTATTTTGGTAATAGTTGCTTCCATTCCAAGAATTGTATGTCATTGTCTTTCTAGAAGAAGGCAATGCTATAATAATTTTTTTTTAACTGAACTATATCATCAACAGACTTAACTTTATTGTATCATATTCTAATTTAAACTTGTCTTTACTCACTCGACACTTAGATACTCATACTTTCAGACTCAAGATGCTTTGTCTCATTTCTTTTAATTCTTAGTAACTCAGTTTTTAAAACTTCCTACTAATTATAACCTTCCGTTTTTCTGGACTAAATCTCGTTTAGTTCATTCCAGTGATGGCAGATTTGCTATTTTGAGGAGGCGATAATAGGTATTTTACATTTGCTTGATGTCACAACTCTAAAAACATTTTTATTTTTTTAATTTATTTTATTTTTTAATCCTCACCTGAGGATATATTTTTATTGATTTTAGAGAGAGAGGGAGGGGAGAGAGGGAGAGAGAACCATCCATCAGTTGCCTCCTGCACACACCCCGACTGGGGATTGAACCCCCAATCTTTTGGTGCACAGGACGATGCTCCAGCCGAGCCCCCTGGCCAGGACTCTAAACACCCATGAGAGTGCACATGGATATTTTGATATACCTGAGAACTTGGGTTTGCTACTTTGAAAGCTTTTGCAGCAGAATTGTAGCCTAATTTTCATACCTTGTATTTCTGAATCTCAACAAAAAATAAATGGGGAATAAGCTTTGCAGATTTGAAAACTTACTTTTCTAGAAATTTGCATTTATGAAGATACACTTAAGCAAAACATGGCCTCTTCCATAACCTTGCATCTTAAACACTTGACAAGGCTTGATTTTTATCATTTTTAGATGGTGATTTTTCAACATACTTGATAAAATGAACTCTTGTTTCAAATAAGTTGTGTTTTTGTGACTCTGATGTGGGATATATGCGTAAAACCAAAAGAAAGGTGGAATTTAGTAAAATTTCTTAAGTAATTATGTTTCATATACAAATAAGTTGATTTCCCATACTTTAAACCTTCATATTCTAATAATGAAATATTTCCTAGATCTTGAAGGGCATAAAATACTAATGCGTAAAAGAACACGCCTTGGTATTTCTCAGTCCTTCAATAAAAAATTTTAAGTCACATTGGGGAGAGATTCCTTGGACATCTTGGTTTGCAAACTCCACCTTTCTTTAAATTTTAGCAATTGATATACATAAGTGGCATATGATATCACTTCTAAAGCTTTTATTTTCAGACCTTTGAAAAGAAAAAATATTTCTTCTGTTCCACTTCTGATTTTGTAACTTCCATTTTCTCTCATTCGACATATATTTGTTGAGTGCCCATGATGAGCTCAGTATCCAGGCACCGGGCACATAACTCTGCGCAAACAGCATGTCCCCCCACCTCGGCGATTACATTTCTTGCTGCTTCCCCCCCCATCATCCCTCTGAGGGCTCTTACAAGTCTTCTTGGAGAAAGGACCACTCCTCATTCCTTTCTTTGGCTTGGCGCCTCTGAATTTTATGCCACAAGTATTTGAATGCCAGGCACTATTCTAGGCTTGGAATGCTCAAAGGAAAATATGGTCCCTGCTTGCAAATGGTTTATAATCTAGAGAAAAAAAGTATGTCAGAAATTAGGACTGGCTCCCACACTAGCTGTGATGAAGATGTAAGTAATTAAAGTTGAAAACATAACCAGTACCAGTCACTGTTGTGAGCGCTTCACGTTGAACTCATTTAAATCATACTCTAACCTTCTGAGTACACAGTCCGTCCCCCCCCATTATTTGAGGGGGATATGTTCCAAGACTCCCATGGGATGCCTGAAACCGCAGATAGTACTGTACCCTATAGATACTATGGTTTTCCTGAGTTGAAGTTATAAATTAGGCACAGTAAGAGATTAACAATAGTAATAAAATAGAAGAATTGTAATTATGCTGCTATAAAACTTATGTGAGTGTGGCATTATTAAATAATACTAGGGTGACTTGAACACAAGCACTGCGACACCAGGACCATTGATGTGATAACTGAGACGTCTGCTAAGTAAATAATGGGTGTGGCATACCCACTGTGTGGACAAAGGGATGATTCACCTCCCCGGTGGAACAGAGTGGGATGGTGAGAGATTTCATCACAATACTCAGAACAGTGTGCAATTTAAAACTTAGGAATAGCTTACTTCTGGAATTTTCCATTTAATATTTTTGGACCTCAGTTAACTGTGGGTAAGTGGGGGAGTGTCGACTGTAGTGCCATTTATATCCCCATGTTATAAACCAGGGCACAGGAACTCGCCCAAGGTCCACCTACTAAGTGATAGAGAGGATCCAGATCCCAGCTTTCTGACTTCTAAACTCCCAGCCTCTACTAAATCTCTTCTAGTGGCACAAGTAAAATCCTAGGACTGCCCAGGAAAGTCAGGGATGGTCTCACAGGGGAGATGAAACTTGAACAAGTATGAATTCGCCATGAGAAGCTTGGGTGCATTTCAGGGTGACAAGCAGGTGTGCAGAGGTAAAAGATGTGAGAGATGTTGGCATATTCCAGAAAGCACACGAAACGAATACAGCTGCAAGAAGAAAAGTGGAAGGGTGCCCAGGTGGTGGGCTTGGGCCACATCATACCAGGCAAAGGAGTTGAGATTTTAGTCTCTGACAAACTTTGAGCAGAAATGTGAAATGGCCAGATTTCATCTTTAGAAAGATCCTGGTTCCCCTTGAAATTCAGGGGTTGCTGAGTCCGTAGGCCTTGGAATAAACAGTCATTTGTTTGAAAGGTATCACGTTAGATGCGTATTATGGGTTCAGTCGTGTGCCCTCAAAACAAGTTGATGTCCTAACCCCCAGTACCTCACAAGATGGTCTTATTTGGAAACAGAGTCTTTACAGAAAGAACCAAGTTATGGCGAGCTTAGTAGGGTCCTAAACCAGTATGACTGATGACCTTACGATAGGAGAAAACAGACAATGCAGAATGCCATGTGACCACGGAGGCAGAGACGAGTGATGCCGCTACAAGCCGAGGGCTGCCAGCCACCACCAGAAGCTGAGAGGCAAGGAAGGCTTTTCCCCTGGAGCCTTCAGAGGCAGCGTGGCCCTGCTCACGCCTTGATTTTGGATTTCAAGCCTCTAGAACTGTGGGAGAAAACACTTCTGGTTTAAGCCCCCCAGTTTGGAGTATTTTGTCATGCCAGCAATAGGAATCAAACATATTACTCTTGATATTTCTACACGTGTTCATCGGGAATTAATACCTGGGAGATACTGTGCTCTGTGCTAACTAGCATAAGAGAACAAAAGTTTTTGCACATTAAGAATGTCAGTTCTTTGTCTCAACCCCCTCAATACCTTGGTGGTTCATGTTGTTTGGTTCTATGAGTGCAGTTTCAATCCAGTGAGAGCAGTAGGCATTTGAAAAATATAGGTTTCTCTTCTTCTTTTATTTCACCTTAAAAGCAAAGTCATTAATTTGAAAGGAAAAAATTACCGCAGGTGAATTTCCTGTGCTTTCCTTTGTAAACCAAAAGTAAACGTTATTTGCCTGCTATGAACTTGCATAAAGAATGATTGATCTGCTGTTCATTGCCTAGTTTTAAAGGTTGTTGCTTAATTGCTCTAAACATTTTTGAGGATTAGGAGCCATCATAAATTAGTCAGGTGGGTTTCTGAGTTAAACCAAGGCTTGTTGGTTTAGATTTGACAAGAGTTTTCTGAGGATGACAAGGATGGTTTGAGAGCATGGAGCGGATGACTCAGGTGTGATCACTCTTATAGCAGAAGACACTCTGGAGCATAAGTGAATTGGGAACAGTATTACTCTTAGTATTTATATTAGTAACTAATTAGTAACATTATTACATGATGTTTGCCAACAGAGTATACGAACTATCTGAAAGGGTGTGCCACTATTTAGCATAAGAGTTTATAATGTATAAGATACTTATGCCAACTATATCTCAATAAAGCTGGAAACAGTAATTTAGAAGATACTTGAAATTGGAAATTAGTACTTTGGATTGTTTATCCAGGTCTGTGAAATGTCATTTTTCAAGCAGTTCATTTTTTTCTTTTGTGAAGACTAAAGGGACTACTTGATTTTACTCTCTCTAGTCAGTTTGTTTTGTGTGTGGATTTATTTCCACTTCAATTTACCTAAGTGGTTTGAGGTCATGTTTTATATTTTTAACTCTCTCATCTTACCTATTAGTTATCAATTTCCTCTGTGAATCTGTGAATGGTGTCTTTCCTCATTTTAAATAAAAAGTTTAATAGTTGGGAAAATTTTATGCATACCTATATTAAACATTAGTATAGTATGCCCAGATTAGATTAATATTCTTTTCGAATTTCATAAACTTTGGAAATATTTATGTTGGTGATGAAGAGAACTTTCTGAATGATATTGCTAAACATCAACCAGTAGGTGGCGAAAACTGGCAATAAAAAACTTTTTGTTTGGCAGACTGGAGAATAAAGAAGGAAAACACAGGCCTTTCCGACTCTGCATGCAGTCTCCACTCCCTGGGTCTTGGTCTTTTCTCTTCCTGGTGCTCCCCTCGTCCTAGAATCCAGCCAGGCAGAGCTGGCAAAGGCTTGTCCATTGGCTCCTAAAAGTGGAAGACAGCCCTAGCCAGTTTGGCTCAGTGGTGAGAGCACTGGCCCGAGGACTGAATGGTCCTGGGTTTGATTTTGGCCAAGGGCACATACTTTGGTTGCAGGCTCAGCCCCGGTTGGGACATGTGAGGGAGGCAACCAATCAGTGTGTCTCTCACATCGATGTTTCTCTCTCTCTCTGTCTCTCTGTCTCTCTGTCTCTCTCTGTCTCTGTCTCTCTGAAAAGCAATGGACAAAAATATCCTTGGGTGAGGATTTAAAAAAACAAAGTGGAAGACATCTTAGGAAATGAAAAGTGCGTAGCAGAAACATTTGGAGGTTGTTGGAAGGTCTCTGTCACAGATCTGAGGTTAAAACCCAGGACTCCTGACCCAGGCCAATGCTGCGTCTGCCACCTCATCAGTGCCCAGAGACAGTTCATGCACACACTTCTAAGGAATACGTGACCTCTTTAGAGTCTAAGACGTGGAATCCAAATGGAGGAAGGGTTTCCCTCTTTCCATTCAAAGTCCCAGGGAATATCATCCTTAGCCAAGCAGCTCATGCAGATCTGTCCTGAGAATGTTAGAGGATGGTCAATACGCCACGTAAGGAATGGGCCTGGGACATCCGTAAAGCGGGGCTCTATGCGGCAAAGGAGGGGAGGGATACGGAAGCTTTTCGTTCTCTGGGAATGGGGTTATGTTTCGTTCTGGCTGCCCCTTTGCAGAAGTACAATCTCTTTTCCAGCTCTGTCCTCTCATTTCCTCACTCACAGGCTGGGTCTCACAAGCACCGAGGCTTTCAATTCCTCTTAAGTAGCTTTGGAGGTTCATGACAAGGCTCTGAGAAGATCCCCAAACCAGAATGCTGTGGCATTAGGCGGGTTTCTACTAATTCTGTGGGAACATATTATCTCGGGTCAATCTATACCCAGCGTCCACCTCCAGGCCAGAACGCCTCCTGTCACTGCCATGGGTCAATGGGGACTCTGTCACAGCCATCGGAAGACAGGGCAGAGCATCTCCCTTCCTTCCCTCTTGCCTGGACAAGAAGTTTGGACCAGGCACCCATTCCCACATGCAAGAGGTTGGCAGGGGGGCTGACTGGGAATGATAAAGAAAGGAACATCATTTTCTGTGCTTATTTTACGAATAAATGCTTTGATTTTAGACACGGAGCAAGACAAAGATAGCGTCTCAACAAATTCGTACAAAGTGCAGCGCTCATTTGTCATGTTTCTATGACCACAATAATCCAGTGTCCCTATATATTTGTACTTGGGCCCTAATAAGTAAGCTGCTATGCTTTTAGTAAACATTTTTTCTCTCCGGGCTTTATTCGTCAAAGACTCTTAGAGATAAAAATAGTGAAGCTCCTGCAACTTGATTGCCGACTTGGGCTTTTCTCCAAGGGGCTATTCATGCTGATGAATTAAGAAATGTGTGTGCTTGTGTGTGCCTATATGTGTGTGTGGCTAACTTGAGAAGGTGTGGCCATCTGGGATAGGCTGCTAGGCGACCGTGGAGGCCTTTGGAAACCCACCCACCCCGGTGTTGGGGCTGCGGGCCTGAAAGTCACCATGTAGACCTCAGAGCCCAGCCCTAACCCGGGGCCCAATGTGTCAGGAGCTGAGCAAAAGCATTTAGGGAACCATTCAAAGCCCCTCGTTCCCCCCGCTGGCCCCCCGAGAGCCCCCTCTGGCCTGGGTCGGGGATGGTGTCCGCAGAGTGTGTGCTCTGCCTGGACACCTAGGAAGCAACTTGAAAGTAAACAAGACGCTAATGAATGTGCGGCGACGTCTCCCTTTACCCGAGGGGAGCGCTGAGGTCCCTGGGCTCGAGGTCAGGTCGGCCTCGGCGGCCGGGCGCTGGCAACACGAAGGGTGACCCCCCCCCGCCCCAACGCGCCCCCCACGCCGCTGGGAAGGGTCGCAGCGACTCCCCCGCGCCTTCCCAGCGCTTGTTTTCTTGGACGCACCCAGCCAGCCAGCCAGCCAGCCAGCGGCCCGGCCGCGTGCGACTCCCCGCGCGCCCGGCTCCTCGCGGCCCCGAGCGCCGCAGGCCGGAGGAGGCCCCGCGCACACCCACCGCGCCGCGGCCGCGCGGGAGGCCTGCGCCCGCCGCGCCACCCACCGGCCGGGCGGAGCGGGCGGAGCGGGCGGAGCGCGAGGAGCCGGCGGGCGGGGGCCGTCCCAGGCGCGCCCTCCCCGGGCCGCGGCCCTGCGCGCCATGTGTCCCCGGCGGAGCGCGCGGGTCCCCGCCCGGCCGCGGCTCCTTTAACCCGGGAAAGGGAGCGGGGCGGAGGGGGGCGGCAGAGCCGCTCAGAGGAGGGCTCTTTCTTTCTTCTTTTTTTGAATGAACCGTGACGTACTACAGGAAACCAGTCGGTTCCAGCGGAGAATGAAGTAAGAGGCCGGCCCCCCCGCCCCGCGCCCGCCCCCGCCCCCTTCCTCCCCGCCCCCTCCCCGCCCGCCCCGCGCCAGCCCGCCCGCCCTCGCGCCCTCGCGCCCGCCGCTCTCGGTCTCCCCGCCGATCCGCCGCCGCCGCCGCTGCAAGCGAAGGTGCCGGGCGCCGGGCCCTCCCCGCCGGCGCGGCCGTCATCGCCCGGAGCGGGTGCGCGGCGGGAGCGCGGGGAGACGGCCGCCGCCAGCGCCGCCGCGCAGGAGCAGCAGCGGGAGCAGGAGGAGAAAGGGTGCGCAGCCCGGAGGCGGGGTGCGCCGGTGGGGTGCAGCGGAAGAGGGGGTCCAGGGGGGAGAACTTCGTAGCAGTCATCCTTTTTAGGAAAAGAGGGAAAAAAATAAAACCCTCCCCCACCATCTCCTCCTCCCCACCCCTCGCCGCACCACACACAGCGCGGGCTCCTCGGCTCTGCACCGGCGGGCCGGGCGCGTCCTGCCTTCATTTATCCAGCAGCTTTTCGGAAAAGGCGTTTGCCGTTCGGAGTTGAATCAGAAGCGGATTCCTGCCCCCGTGCCCCGCGCGCCCGCCGGCCCCCGAGCCCCGTCCCTCCCCCCGGGGAGGCGTGAAGCGGTCCCGCGGCCGGGGGTCCATGTCTGCGCCCGCGCGTGTGTGCGCGCGCGTGTGCTGCCGAGAGGGGGGACCTCGCAGGACTTAGGCAAATACCGGACTGAACATTGTAA
Source organism: Miniopterus natalensis (assembly GCF_054644295.1). Lineage (NCBI taxonomy): Eukaryota > Metazoa > Chordata > Mammalia > Chiroptera > Miniopteridae > Miniopterus > Miniopterus natalensis. Next base: position 71,735,266 of record NC_142087.1, on the reverse strand, counting down.
TTCATCTGCCGCCGCCGCTGCCTTTTTTTTTTTTTCTTTCTTTTTTTTTTTTTTTTCCTCTCGTGCTCTTGAGATCTCCGGTTGGGATTCCTGCGGATTGACATTTCTGCGAAGGAGAAGTCTGAGGCTGCCTCTGCCAGGGCTCCTCGCTTTTACCGCGCCCCCACGCACCCCCAACTCCAGATTCACTTGGAAGTTTCGCAGCAGCTGTCACCGGGGAGCCCCGAAGGTCGATGGGTCTCTGCCTTACGCGTCTGTTTTGTTTTCACAATAAAGGAAACTTGACAGAGGATCATGCCGTCCTTAAAGAATAACAAGTAAGTTCTTCGCGCAGGCAGTTGGCTTTGATGTAACTTTTAATGGCAACATTTGAGATTTTTCACTCTAAGTGCATTCGAGGACGTTGACTGTCCAGGCAGCTGAATCCGTTCCTTCTGGCGTGTGGTTGTCGTGCGTGTGCCCTGCCCCCCCCCCCCCCCGCGTGTAAAGGGAGATGCACCTGATTTTGGCTTATCGGTGGTGTTGTTTTTTTTTAACCTTTCAGGATCACGGAGGAAGTAGACTGAGACTGACAATAATTAATAATGTGCCTCATGAAATAAAGATCCGAAAGGAACTGAAATAAGAATTTCCTGCATCTCATGCCAAGAGGGAAACACCAGAATCAAGCGTTCCGCGTGACTGAAGACACCCCCTCATTCAAGAATGCAAAGCACATCCAATAAAATAGCTGGATTATAACTATTCTTCTTTCTTTGGGGGCCGTGGGGGCGGGGACGGGGGCGAGAGGTGCCGTTGGTCCCCGGCTGCTTTCCTGTCGCTCTTCCTCCGGGGAAGGATGGCGCACGCTGGGAGAACAGGGTATGATAACCGGGAGATAGTGATGAAGTACATCCACTATAAGCTGTCGCAGAGGGGCTACGAATGGGATGCGGGAGACGCCGGCGCCGCGCCCCCCGCGGCCGCCCCCGCGCCGGGCATCTTCTCGTCGCAGCCGGGGCGCAGCGCCGCGCCCGCCAGGACCTCGCCGCCGCCGCCCCCGGCCGCCCCCGCCGCCGCCGCGGGGCCCGCGCTCAGCCCGGTGCCGCCCGTGGTCCACCTGACCCTGCGCCAGGCCGGCGACGACTTCTCCCGCCGCTACCGCCGAGACTTCGCGGAGATGTCCAGCCAGCTGCACCTGACGCCCTTCACCGCGAGGGGACGCTTTGCCACGGTGGTGGAGGAGCTCTTCAGGGACGGGGTGAACTGGGGGAGGATTGTGGCCTTCTTTGAGTTCGGTGGGGTCATGTGTGTGGAGAGCGTCAACCGGGAGATGTCGCCCCTGGTGGACAACATCGCCCTGTGGATGACGGAGTACCTGAACCGGCACCTGCACACCTGGATCCAGGATAACGGAGGCTGGGTAGGTGCACGTCTGGTTGGATGGGAGTCCGGGATGGCAGGCCCCGGGCGCGACGCGGGGGCTGGAGTGTGGGTGGGCTCCCGGGCCACGGGCTGGCCCCCGAGCCAGTGAAGTAAAACCAGGTGTGTTGTTTCCCACCCTCCCTTCCCTCGTACCAAACGCGCCCCGCCTACCCCACTGTGATCGTTCCCTCCTACCCAAAAGCGTTTTCCTTGCCTGCCAGCTGGTGAGGTTCAAAGACCCGGCATTTCCTATCCAGTAAGATCTTGGTTGATAAATGGGATCCCTCCAGGGTTCCTCAAACTGGGAGTCCCAAGAATCCCCAGCGCCACAGTTACCTGGGCCTGAGTCGCTTGTTGAAATGGGAGAGCCCAGGTTGAGTCCTGGGAGTCTGCATCCTACACAGACTCCCCCCCCACCCCCACCCCGGGGGTTTTCTTCTTTGTACTAAAATTTGAGAACCACCCAATTAGAAGAACAGACTGCACCAGAGGACCAAGGCACCGAGCCTTTTCCGACTCACTTGGTAAAATCTACCCAAAGCGGAAAACCAATGCAGCCCCTGTCCCTGGAAAGCTGACTTTCCAAAAGCCCCCGGGGACCCCAACCTACAGGTGTGGCTCATCCCCAGTGGGCGTGCCCGAGTGACTTGAAGAACATTCAGCCGTGGATGCTTTACTTGGTCTCGTCGGTGACAGAATTTGCATTGGCTGCACACTTTGTGTTCTATTTCTATACCTGGTGTATGATTTTAAAGTTTACGGAATTTTAGCCTCTTAGTTTTCACCACCTAGAACCCACGTCACTCGGTTCCTCTGCTGAGCAAACTTGCGTCTACAGTGCCTGCATGGAGCAGAGAAGAATTGATTCCTAGCTGTGACTTTAGTTGAAGTGATCGGTGTCTGTAGTTTGAAAGAATGCCTGTGAGATGATTTTGTTTTATTTTTTTCCCGGTACTGTGTCAGATAGAGCTTCCATCGTGCGACCATAAAGTTCTTTTTGTGTGTGTGATTCTTTGGGGGAGGAGAAGCATTGGCATTGAGATCTACACCTTATATCTAAAATTACTAACTGGTGAAAAAGTAAAAGAGGAATAGTTTTTGTCTGAATTTTTTTTTCGGACTTTTGTTTTAATCTGAAGAATTACCTTTGGAGAAGGAATCAATTCAGTGCTTCCTTCTATAGTCTCTAGGGAGAATTACTAATGTTATTGTTTTATAGGACCTAACGGGAGCAAAATGCCTAGGAATGATTACCAGTGGATTTGATTTCAAGAAGCATGTTATGTATTTTACTACAGTTTACAAAGTGTGCTGATATTAAGGGGCCAAAAAGAGGAAAGGCCAAGAAAAAGTATCTGGCTGACATGAACATCTGATCCCACTTGACCAAAGTTGACAAAACATTGATGACACTTTTCAGTGTTTAAAAGGAAAATCGACTAAGATACCACCCCTCCCCTTGTTTAAATCTCTATAATCTAAATGCTCCTTGGAAATTGTTTTTTGAGATCCTATATTATCAGATCTTTAGTAATTCTGGAAGAATTCACCAAAGGGTGGGAAGAATATTTTTGTTAAATGTTTGGTTAAGTAGGTGGTTTTATTTTTAACCACTATAACCAAAGAAGTAGAGACTTGCAGACGCCAAAAACGATCATTTTAAGGCCAAAGTAAAACTGATTAAACAGCTTTTCTGTTTCATATTTTTTTATGAAAAATAAAATACCTAAAAATGTTCTTTCTAGTCGAAAGAAAGCCAAGGTGGTAACTGTCATCTGTCAAGCTATTTAATAAAAAGATGGGAAACAGAGACATATGGTTATGATCGAAATTAAGACATAACCTTGATCTTTGTTGTTGAGTTGTAGTAATCTCATGCAGTTGAGTGCTCTTTTTAAGTGAAGCCTTGCTTTTCCTCCTTATAAAATAGAGTTTTTGTTGTAGAGCCCATCTTTGTGGTCAACAGGTATCTGAGGTTAATAAATGTAGAGGCTATATTTTATGATGCCAAACCACAACGACATACCATAGAACATGATAACATTTTTTTGACAAAACCTCTTATAGTAAAAATAAATCAGAGAGAAGCACAGATGGCTGATGGTAAAATGTGTAGTTTTCGGAACAACATATAGATGGGCGACTCTGGAGGAAAACAAAGGAATTTGGCAAAAAAGTCTATATCAGCAGATGCAATCGTAAGTGGACATGCCGGAATAAAAGTGGCAGAAATGATTTACCCGTCCTTTCGAATGTGCATTCTTAATCTAAATCCTTGTTTTAGACGTCTGGCGTACAGACAGATTTTCCTCCAAATTTGCATCTGTTGAGGGTTCCGTCTCTAATGATATGTTGCATCTTACAGTGAAAAGTACTCTTAATAACAATAATAAAGTTTCAGGAGAGAGCTAGCACATTCTTTTGACGTTTGACAGTGACTTGCACTGGGTCCAGGACTCTGGATCAGCTTGCCTACTGAATATATACTGATGGGGGCTTTAGACTTGACATCACTGCTTTTCTTTGTTGCTGCTGCTGCTAAGTCAGAACCTCTCGTGGCCGAGGAAACGGTTTGCGTTCCACGTTCCATGACTTGGAGAAAGCAGGGCCTTGGGATGAGAGGCAGTTGAGAGATGGTCCCAGAATCCTACACATTAAAGAAAGACTAAAGAAGAAATTGGGTGCCGAGTGGGATGTGGCTTTATTCCTAAGTCTGCACAAGGCCTTGTGTGGCATCCAGAGAGAGGCACTGCAGAGGGAGCAGAGAGATAGCAGCAGTTCCGGGGAATGTCTAAGACCCTGCTGGGCGAAATGGGGTTCGTGGACCAGCAGCGTGGGAACGTCGCGGAGATTCAGAAGCTCAGGTCCCACCCCGGAGCTGGGGAGTCAGAATCTGTGGTCCACACGATCTACAGGTGTTTGTGCGCGTGTTGAAGTTAGAGATGCTTGGCCACCATCATCTACCATTCCTGGGGACATCTTTTACAAAGAATGACAATCTGGGATGGATCTTCCGGTGTCCCTTTCACAGGGCCATGGTATTACCTAGAATACTGAGTATCTCCCACATGTCCGCTCGACTGATGGGACCCTTGGAAGATACAGGTTGGAAGGAAAGAGACGGGAGATGAATTATGATAAGCTCAGTCTTCTCCGGAATGTTTTTCATGGTAGCTATAGAGTTTGTATTGGCATCGCCCATTAAAACAAGATAGCTTTCCTGCTCCGACGAAAGGCGGGAGATTTAGCTCCTTTAATAGCTGCGTTAGTTATTATTTTATCCCCTCGTAACACCGTTGAAATTCTGTAGATGGGTTTACTGGCCCCGACACTACTTCCAGATGAAGGGGCTCTCGCAAGCAAAGGGCTGAGATACGGGCAGGTTGATGGTGAGTGAAAACTGACAGCACCCTCCAGACTGAGAAATGTGATATTTAGTTTCATGTCTTAGAAGAGAGCGAGATGTGGGCTAATGAGATGGCTTACCAGGAGCCTGCCTTCATTCTGTTGATGAGATGGTGGCCCGCCTTTTTTTTTTTTTTGTCTTTTGGTCTCTGTGGTTAAGGAAGACAGAAACTTGCTTCTCCACATCCAGTAGAGGTAGCTTCCTTTTTATTAGTTGGTCGACAAGCAGTTTCTCTTTTCTGTATCTAGTCCATGTCTACCAAAACATTTGATTAACTGGAAAGCAATACCATTCTCATGCCTGTGTACAAAATACATGAAAAAGCATCCTTTTTCCAGCGGCTGAGTATCGGCCGGCTAATGGCCAATTTTGGCAGCAAAATGATAAGATTAAAAATAGTCTGAAGATGATCCAGCCTTAAATGATATATTTAACGATGAACTTTCCTTGGGAAAGTGCATCTTTCTGCCTGCTAAGAGCCACGTGACCCCTTTCAATAATTCATTTTGTAGGGAAAAAAAATAAGGGCATTATTGCTCCTAGAGTTTGCAGTCATGTGCTGTTGAGTAATTATATTTCTGGACCTTTGTAAAATTTCACAGTGCGCTCAGTTCTCTTTTCTGTGTTAAGGCCTTGGTCGCTCTTTCGCGTCCCTTGAAAACGTGGCTCTCTTTTACGCCTCCTGCTACCTTTCGCTGCGCTTTCTAGCGAGAGCTCATTGATCTTTTCAGCAATCCTTGATCGAACTGGTACATTTCTGATTGCTTAAATGTCACTAGGCCACACGGCACACCAGGAAACAGAAAGCCACAGATTTTTTTTCATTTTTTTTTAAGCCAAACTCTCATATATTTTCCCTTATCTCTACTCCCAGGCGTCGTCAGCTTTTTGGAGGAATGATAAACCGCTCACAAAGCAGGGGTGTGGGTGCCCCATTCATAGTGGCCTCTCCCACGCAGACACCCCGCACCCGCTTCGGCGGCCCCTCTTCACGTCTTCGCAGTAGCCCGGCCAGGCAGGGTCTCAGCAGCGGTGCCTTCGCCCTAGGAAAACAACACTGTCTTTGTGGAGTATAGGGTAGTGCGCAGGTAGAAAGGTTTTTCCCCCAGAGATATATTGTATTTGAGGTTCAAAGGTTCTGTTAAACCTTTTTAAGGTAATCTAATATCACCTTATTCAGGTATAGCAGTAACCTCGAAAGCTGGTCGCCCTTTCCCCCGGCCCCATACAGAGACCACTCAGTGAATTTATTTCACTCTGAAGCTTCTCTTTCATTCCTCTTGGTTGAATTCAAACAAAATTAGTGTTTGACATCTAAATGGAATTGACCATGAAAATCAGCCAGGGACTGAGACAGTTATTCAGACACGATTGCGAGTCTTCTGCGTGCCCTGGGTTAGCGAGGGGGCGCAGGAAGGGAAGCCTTACCCTGTCCCGGGTGACCTCACAGGCTCGTGCTAGGCGGCTCAGTAAACTAATAGTTACCCTGCAGCCAGCCGATGGGCATGATCCTAGAGTTTAGAGGCAAAGGAAGAAAGCAAAGTATGTGTTCTTTTGGACACACATCGATCTTTGTCTAAGAAAGTTATTTCTAATCATGTGGCTGTTCGTATGTGCATTAGGCCTGATGTAAATGGGAGGAGAAACGTAGATACATTTTGAAATTCTGTGTAACACAGACATAGGCTTAAGAGAACTGAAAAGTAGGGGGAGTTCCCTTGTTAAATATTTACCCATTAAGCGCTCTTTCTACACATTAAGAGGACTTCATAAGCACCAGTCTGTCGTTCTTAAAGGATTTCATTAGTTCTTTCAAGTAAAAGGTAATCAAGGCTCTGATTAGGGTGGCTAGAATAGCTTCCTTTGGAGGACCGTCTTCCTTAAATCGTTCTTGCATGCAGGAAAGTGCAAGTCGACTTTGAACCAGAACAGGGGGTTCTTCCTTTGGGAGAAGGGAAAAGAAAAAAAGGGTTTGTTTTATTTTGGTTTTAGGTTATAGTGCTGTTCGGTTGATCAAGAGGCTCCCCTTCCAAATCGCTCTTTGCAGGAATTCCTGGCCCACCGTAACCGGCTCCCAGAGAGCAGGTGTTCGCCGTCTCGCTTCTTGGCCCCGTGGTCCTCTCTCTTTAAATGGAGGTTGTAAAAGTTTTGAAATTACAACAAAGCCGTTTGCGTTTTTAAAGTGTTTTTGTGGACGGCCTCTCGTTCTGATCTACGCTCCGTTCTGTAGTGCTGACATTATTTCTCCCCTCTTTATTTGCCAGACAGAAGAGAAAGCCTGTCCTTCAGGGAGAATGATGATTGAGCGGCTATTTCTCTCTCCCCAGCGCCATTTGGGCTTTCTCATAGGGACCCCGCCGCATCCCCCACCGCCCTCTACCTGCCCCTGGCCCCACCCCAGAGAGGACCCTGGGTGTGGTTCTGTTACACTCGAGCACACGAGGGGTAGGCTTCGGCTGAAGAAATAGCGTTATGTGTGGGTAGCCGAAAGAGGCAGCAGGAAAGGGGTCTGACCCGAGCTCGAATGAACCTCCAGTCCAGTCTTACTAGAGGCAGCAAGGCAGGGACCATTTCTGCCCACAGAGGCCGCGCTTTCCCCCGGGGGCCATGCATTCCAGCGCTCTGCAGGGAAAAGGGAGCATCTGCCGGCGGAAGCTTTCCCCGCTCTGGCCTCAGCCGCGGGAGATTAGCGTGAGGGCTGACTTACTAAACTCAAACTAAAGGCCCTTACCCTAAAGACACTTCCCCAAACACCCTCTTGAGAGTGTGCGAAAGGGACTGTCCCTGCGATGCCGGGGTGGCCATTTGTAGCAACGTGCTGCGAGCTGCCTGGGTGGCTGGCTTGAGCGACTGGTGGATTCTCCCAGAGGGTCCACTGTAGGCCTGCCTCTCGACATGCTGCGCACCGAGGCCACGCTTCACCGGGAAACGCTGTGTTTGGAAAATTGCTATTTCCATGCTTCTCCTGGTTTTTTTTTGCCTTCAGGATTTTCAGGACTAGAGCCATATTTCGTTTCTAGTTAGTCATCAGCTCACCAGCTGCCCGGGGCTTCACCATAACGACTCAGAAGCTTATGACGGACTGAAGTCTCCTCTTGACTCTGTCCCTGAAAACCACCCAGGACCCACTGCGTCAAGTGACGCTTCCGATTTTCAGGAAAGATTTTACCATTGACAGTTCCAATGACTATATTCCTCTATTTTTTTAAAAAATTGATTTTGAAGAGAGAGAGAGGAAGGGAGAGGGAGAGAGAAACATCAACGTGTTGTTCCACTTGTTTGTGCGTCATTGGTTGGTTCTTGCATGTGCCCTGACTGGGGATCGACCCGCAGCCTTGGCGTTTTGGGACAAGGCTCTAACCAGTTGAGCTACCCGGCCAGGGATCTATAGTTCTCAGTTTTTAAGCCTCTTTCTTAAGCTTTGAAAGGAAATGGCGAGTTAACATTTGGAGCATCAATGTTGCCGGTTGACTTTTTTTGACTTTTTCCAACTCTTCTTAAGAGATACTAAGATTTCTTCTGCTTTACAACGTGATGAATGTTATTTCTATGTATTAACTCTGAAATTGAATTGCAGCCAAGCATTCCACTCCACTGCATTAGAATGTTCTGAGAGAAAATGGGACAAATGCTTACTGCCATTCGTTCAGTGCCTACTGGGGACATATATTACCTTCTTACAATTAGGGTAGGAATAAAATTAATTACAAATTATATCATCAGCTTTAGATATTGATTTTTTTATCTCTTTGGGGAAAGAAGCAAGTTCATAAAGGATGCCAGTTGGCACTTCTGAGTCTAAAATTTCAAGACTGTCTCCTAGCCATTTCCATGATGAATTCCAGCCAGCCAGCCAGCCTCCCTCTCTCTCTCTCTTTCTGCCTTTCTCTGTCTTCTCTTTCTCTCTGACACTGAAAATTTAGAGGTGGTTTTGAGCCATTTCATAACAAAATTATAAGTACAATGAGGTAGAGCCACTTATTAATATTAACGTGACAGTGTAAGAAGAAAATGATTTGAAGAAAATGAGCGAAACTTAACCGCAAGTTCCTAGTCACCAGGGCAGTGATGGGAATGGAAAGGGTTGTACAGATCTTATTATTATTTGAGATAACATGCAGACTAACTTTTTTTTTTTCTGAGTGAAAACTGCTTATTGAGAGTCTATTACATACAAAGCTCTATGCCAGGTGTTTTAATTGAGTAAAAAAATGTGTAAGATGACATTTGCCTTCAAGGAACTACTTCAAGGATCCAGTAGTGAGACCACGAAAAGTCCATATGTGAATTGCTGGGCAATTTTCACTCTTTAGTGGATGGAGAGATCAGGTCCCGGTGGAAGGGGGTCTGGAAGGGTTTCAAGCCGGAGATGATGCGCGGGAGATATGGGGACGGGGCATTTGAAGTAACTGGGCCAGAGGAGTCCAAGCAGGCGGGAAGGTGTGAGGCACGTTGGGGGAACTGCAAGGAGATGGACCCAATGGGGGCATAGAGATCTCTCTCGTGAGATAAGACCGGGTCCTAAGTCGAGAGGTTTGTTTTTAACTTGGTAGCCAATTAAAAGGACATTGAAAGGGTTCCGAGGCATCTGTGGGTTTGCAGAAGAGCGACAATGACCAATGCTGGACAGCGGGAGACCAGGTAGCAAATTTGAAGCATGGTGGTGGAGTGAGGAATGGAAAAGATGGGACCGGCCTGGGGGATGGTCCAGTCAAACCAAAGGACTGACAACAGATGGGACATAGGAATGAGGGGCGGGAGGAAGCAAAGGACTTAAGTTCAAAACCCAGCTGGTTCAAAACATGATACTGTTCTTAAGAGAGAAGGGAAAAGTAAGAAGAGTTACTGTTTCCTGGAGCTCAAGAGAGAAGTTGGGGCTGGTATCCAATATGCCTTTTCCCCCAAAGCTATGTAGATTTCCCATTTTCTCTTTCAAGTCCCAAAGTGGTCCTAGCAGCCGCTGCTGATCCTCCTTTCTTTTATTACTGCTGTTCCCACACTGCCTTTCCCCAAAAGTTTTCTGTAGACTTCTAGGGATTGGGTTACAGTTACTCATTTGGAGTCCTACTGTTCAAAAGCTGGCTTCTCACTATCAGTTTGCCTACTTACAAAGTAATTCAACTTGAGTGAAATCAGTGTTGCTCTGCTGGCCTAGTAGAATCCTCCACTTGTGGGCGGCTTATACAGTCAAGGTGTTCTCCTTCGCTGGGGCTTCCTCACTTGATAAAATATTTCTCCTCTTAAATTTGTCTTGGCACCTAGCATAGTAGGGTAGTGGTGCACACATTGATTGTTTACTGAATTAATGAATTAATAAAACGATTATGTTAGAAGCATTTGGGGGACTTAACTCATCCTAATCCAACTGACATTTTCCCACTCCCCTTATTATAGTGTGTGTGTGTGTGTGTGTGTGTGTCAAATGTCCCATCCCACAGATCTGTTAATATTTAATAGAAATGAAAAAAGAAAAATACCTGTTAACTCTTTTGAATTCATCCATCATCAGTGAATTGAAAAAGTATGTCATTTATACCTGAAGAGAAATCGTCTAGATTTTGCTTTATATTAGATGTTAGACACTAGCCCATTGATCGTCATGTTTGTGTCTTGTTTACACAAAGAATATAGACATACATTCTACATACATGTGCACAGGTGTTCTCAGTCCTCATGTTTCATATCTCACGTCCCGTCCAGACGGTGAAAGTCTTGATGTCTGAGATTATTCATCATCTTATTACTAAAGGACGTCAAGACTTGCCCAAGGTCCTCCCGGTAGGAACAAGGCGGGCTTTCCCTCTGGTCTGCGTCGTAGCTCAAATATAAAAGACCTACAGCACGGGAGTCGTGGGGGTAAATGGTCCTCCAGTTCCCATGAAAACAAGCAGCCAATTGAAGGTGGAAGTCAGCACAGCTCAGTGTTCCCAGAGGTAAGAGAACCGAAGATAAGATTTCATTTCCCCAGACATTGACCAACAAGAAGACCACCAGGGGTGTCATGGGGAAAACCACTGGCCAGACAGCTTTGGGCCACGTTTTCTGTTCTCTTTGATGCGAGCATCCCGCCTCTCTTGGTTTTACCAACTGGTGGAATTTGTATTTTGAGAGTCCCCATTCCCTGGCACGGAGCAGACTCACAGCATTATTACTCACCATTTGTCATCTGTTTGAGAAAGATGGTATGATTTGTTTACTTGTAATGAAGCTTGACCGTACCGCTCTAGGGACTTTTTAAAAAGAGGGATGTGTCAGCTTACAGATTTGTCCCCATGAATGAAACCGCAAGCAGATTTTCTCTTCTCCCCCATCCACCCTTCCTTCGGTGACCATCTGCGCGGCATGCTACCAGCGCCAGGCCGTCTTCAAGTGGCTTATCTAGGAGTGAATTCAGAAACTTCAAATTATAAAGGACACCCAGATAATTGGCCTGTTTTCCAAAGTATCTATCCCCTGTGCTGCTGCCAGATTCCTTCTTAATGAATGCATCCAGTGACAGTGGGATTCTTGAGCTCGTCTGTATCCGTGAGAAAACGAGCTTCCCTGCTTTGTAACAGCTTGCGGCTCGGGGAGGAAAAAAATGACAGCCATTGCACAAGTTTCCTTTGAATGTAGTTTTCTTTCCCATAAATGATACTTTGAGAGTACACTTAAGGGGTTATTAGTTTTCTATTTCATGCTTGGCCTGTGTGTGAGAATAGCGCAGGCTGTCACTGTAGATCGGTAGCCGAACACGCCTTGTCTGGTGAATGTGAGCATTTAATATTTAGCGCAATTAAAAATTAACTGATGAAAGTGCATGTCAAATGGAATTTGAAAATACCTTGTGGAAGGAATAGCGAAAGGGCATGACCAATGAGTAAATTAGTGGTTTGAAAATGTGGAGACTTTGGGGAAATTTAATAGGAGTTGAGATGCTTGACTTGGCCTTCAAACTTCTCTACCTGCGTGGCTGGGCACGGAGCTAAAAACTCCGTGTCCTGTTTCTTCCTATTAAGGACCCATTTGCATCTCTGTTTTCTCGGGAATAATTGGTTTTGGGGGCTGGGTGATACGGTCAAAGCAGATGGAACAGGAGGTCAGTTATTCATTTATCCCACATTTTTTTTTTTAATTGAGCGAGTGCTGTAGGCCACACCCTGGGAAAGTGGGAAAGTGGGAAGTGGGAACCGGTTAGATGTGGTTCGTAGTCTGGGGGGCGAGGATCATTAAACAGCAGATACAATCAAGCAAGGGTAGAGCTGAGAGGGAGGAAATGCAGTCCCAGTAAGGGTATTTATTACACTCAAGGAAGCCTTCCCAGGAAAGGGGGCTGGAGCCTGAAGGATGAGCTGAAATTACCCCGGAGGAGCGGGAAGGAGGCCCAGAGTGTGGCCAGCAGGCAGAACACCGAGAACAAATACCAGAGGCAAGAGAGCATGGACGGGGCGAGCTGCAGGAATTGCGGGGCCGGCCTGTTCTTAGCGGGGACGCCAGGTCACGGAGATGATGCTGGAGATGTACCGGCGTGGAGGCCTTCGCTCCAGAAAGGTCATTCTGGCTCCACGTCATCCAGTTAATGAGACTGGCGAGAAATCAGTGACAGCTCAGTAGGACTGTGTGCCTGACCCAGAGGAATGGAGTGGAGACAGTAAGAAATCCATAGCTTTGGGCAACGATTAGGACCGGAGTGGAGAGATTTGGGGGAAGATGTAGTGATCGACTGAAGGTTTCGAAACATGGCTCATCTCATCGTCAACTCCGGTAGTCTTTCTCTACAGCCCTTGTGAAAAGAGTGTGGTCGTTGTTGTGGTTATGCACGAGCCTTTGCTTCCCTTATTTCCCATTCTCCTAACACTGCCTGGTTGAAAACTTTATTTTGTTAGAATTCATGTTGCAATACATCTTCATCGACAGTTAGAAGAGTGTATGTGAAGAACAAATTCTGTTAGGAAAAGCAGTTTCCATAGAGTTCTCCTCCAGGTGAAAAATTGACAACAGTGTTTTCCTGCCCTCGTGGAGGATTTTAAAGTTTCCAGAGGCATTTCGCATCTCCTGGCCCGTTTGAGCCTCCGGACAAACCGTAGGCAAGGCGGGTATTGTGTTCCCACTGGCCTCTGCCTTTCTCTCCCCACACCCGTATTGTTATTTGTTTATTTCCGCGCGAAGAGAAAACTTTACCCAACAAAGTTCCGTGAGAGCCAGTAAGTCGAGAAGAGCTGGTCTTCATTCCCAGACCGGAGTCCGCAGCTATTTCGTTACACTGAGCTGCTTGTCCGGATATGTTTTCATAAGGACGCCAGATTCCTCCGTAGAAACTGAATCAGGTATCTCTAATTTAAAAATATCTATCCTCTCCTGCTTTCTATCTAAATGTTTCAGAAAATTTAAATCTAGCCTTCCTTTCAGGTTGACGTTCCTCCTTTGGTTTAGCTTTTGAAGTGTGTCTTATAAGTGTACCGCAGAGGGACACCCACCTGCCTGTCGTTTCATTCCCACACATGCTCTCAAGACGCCCTGGGTGTGCGTGTGAGCTGGGCCGTGGACTTGACCCTGCGACGCCTCCTTAGGGGACAGCAGCGTGATGGATGTGAGCATTCCCTGAAACTCCGGGTGAGAGTTCTGGAGAACAGCCCCTTTCACAGGGACAGGTGGAATTATATCATTTTTGATGGTTGGTGTCTAACTAGCAAAGTCACATTTGTATTGACTTTTAAAATTGGGCTCCTCTCTTTGGGTAACAGACATACATTTGCCTAGTGAAGTGCTTACTGAATTTAGAAAAGGGGGAGCCTTCATCAGCAGGGCTTCTGGTGGTTAAAGAGCATGTGGCTATGTGAGTTCAACTTCTCAGTCATTCAAATATTTATCACAGTGCTTGGAGCTATAACAGAAAACATGACATCCAGGGGCCATCTATTACCATTCATGAACCCAACATTGTACAGGCAAATAATTCTCAATATGCTATAAGGACTAAAATGTAACAAAAACAGGACAAATTGATACAGGAGTACTGATGGGGCAGTCTTACCTTCTTAAGTTAGTCTTTTTGGTTTTTTTAAGTTTATCTTTTTTGTTGAAAGTATTATAGATGTCTTCTTTTTCCCCATCGATCCCCTCAACCCCCCTCCCCGGCTCCCCCCAGGCTTAAGTTAGCCTTGGAAGTTCTTCTGCTCCTATTTGCAATTTACACAGAGGTGGTTGAACGGCTTTTTAAAACGAACAGCTGAAAACAGAGTTTTCTACCTTAAAACTAATATATGTGATTGGTACGATGCAGCCTGCATATCAGTTTAAAACGGGTTTCCGTGCACACTATGGAATGAAAGACTGCCAGTATTTTTGGCTAAAATGTTTGGAGCACTTTTCCCTGCTCCCTACCGATCCTGTCATGTTCCCCATTTTCATTTATCATGACACTGGTCATTGGCCACAGTCACTGAAAGTCAGGAGAAAGGAAGGAAACGAGCATGTTTGAACCCCAATATGTGCCAGACTCTGGGTGTAACGCTTTTATGGACAGGAGATTAGTTAACCCTGATAACCTCTCCTGAGGGTAGGAAGTGGAATATAGTTGAGGAAACAGAGGTTCTGCAAAGTCAAGTAAACTTGGCCTCGTAAGGTTTTCGGCAACCCGAGCAGTAATTGATGTCCTCTGCAACTTAAAGACATTTAAAAAACTTTAAAACAGAAACCTCTCAACTATAACCACTTGAGGCGAGTAACTCTGGGGTTTCTCTTGTGTCTCTTTAGGAAGCCAGTAGGCTGTCTTTCTTTTGGTAAGTAGGACGTGGGTTTTTAAAAGTTTTCATCCTTTAAAAGGAGAGAAACACTTTGTTTCTGTCTCTCTCCTCTTTGGCTCCAGTCGTCGGCATAAATAGCCTTTGAAAAATAAGTAGTAAAAACTGCTTCATACCAAGACCAGACACCTGATTCAGAAGCTCCTCCGCGGCCGGCCGTCGTGTGCGTGGGTGGGTGTGTGCGTGTGTGTACACGCGCGTGTGTGTTGGAACAACAGGCCCACAGTGCGCTCCGTTTCAGGAGAAATGACCTCACTGTCCAATTGTGAGAAGCCTCCTGCCTTAATCAGAAGGTGGGAAGGTCTGCGGTTTCACCTGGGGTGTGATCCCCAGCCCTGGGCCGTTCTTATTTTAGGCATGACCTCCGTGTGTTTTCCAGAGTCCAGAAGTGGAATGACATGTTCCCCAAGTTTACAGGATGATGATGTATCTGTTTTTATATCTAGCTGTAAATTTTATTCTACTCATAAACAAACCCACCTTCAGTAACCCGGGTGTACCAGGGGAGAGTTATTTCCATCCCCTCGGTTTAATTTGGATACGTTTGGCTTAGAACAGCGCAGTGTTTCCATAATAACATTTCCACAGGATGCTGCTGTGTTGATTCGCAGGGCTCAGGGAGTTGCACCACGGGCCAGGAAACTACTTTCTTAAAGAAACTTAAACTTGAACTTCTGACAAGATAGGAAAGTCTTGCTGGGCTCCTTGTGAAACTTCTCTCTTTCTTTCCCGCTTTCTCATGCATTCACGAATCTCTGTGTTATTGCCCAGGTATAGATTGAATATTTAACTAATTTGAAGTTCGTATGCTACATAAGGAACTCAGATTCAGAAGAGAAAGAACTATTTTAAGGGCTTTGTTTAATAAAGCCTGTATAAATAAAAAATTAAATTAAACCTCTCTCCCAGGCACAACATGTTATAACTTTTAGAATAGAACTTCATGGTATTTCGTAAGGAAGCGAAAAAGGAAGGGAAATTATTATTCAGGCAGAGGGACAATAGTAACCTTTCATTAAGCGAGACAGAGTTCAACACCAGGTTCCCCAAACCCCGGGCCTGCGTTAGTGGAACTGAACATGCCCCCAGCTATTTCCTCTCTCTTTTATGGACCAGACTGCTTTAAAAATGTTGGTCCAATATAATCTGAAATGTCTAATTTATACTCTATAACTCAACAGTATAATATTTAAAAGGCTGCTTTATGTATTTTTTAGAAATCCTTAAAATCCTAATGACTTCAGATAATTAGGATTTTGTTCTCTAAGGGCTTTAGATGTGACCTCTTGCTTATAGGGACTGATCCCAGCACAGGAGGGGAGGCGTGGATTCCAGGCCCGGGATTCGGTGCCCAGGGTAGACTCGGTGGTTTCCAGGGCAGAGGAGAAAGCTCCACCCCTCCTTGGCCCCGGTTCTCCCTGAGATGATTTATAACATTCACGTGGGAGTGAAGAGCACCTGAGTGTCACCTGTGTTATAATTTGTGCAGAAAAGGCCTTTATGGCCGCAAAGCCCACGAACACCTTCGAGATCTCTGTTTAGCAGTTTTGATGGGACTAGGAAGTAATTTCAACCCCGGCTCTGCAGAACGATGTCGCAGAAGTTCACACTCGAAAGGTCACACCCGTTACTCATAAGAGTCTGTGCATCGTTGTGACAGGTTTGCTTTTTAAAAAGATTACATATATAGCAGTAAACACACCTAACAAAGTTTACCCTGTTGACCATTTTTAAGGACACAGTTTAGTGGCGTTAAGCACATTCACATAGTTGTGCAATCATCACCACCATCCATCTCCAAAATTTCTTCATCACCCAAAACTGAAACTCTGTATGTACCCAGTGAACAGAAACCCCCATCCTCTCCTCCCCTCAGCGCCTGGTAACCACTGTTCTGCGTTCTGTCTTTCTGAATTTGACTGCTCTACGCGCCTCATATTAGGGGAATCATCTAGGGTTTGCCCTTTTATGTCTGGCTTATTTCACCGAGCGTGATGTCCTCAAGGTTCATCCATGTTGTACCATGTGTCAGAATTTCATTTCTTTTAAGGCTGAATAATTTTCCACCCCATTTGTTAAAAAAAACGAATACAGTTTCTCACAAGATTGGTTATCATGTTTTTTCCAGTCAGTGGAAACACTTGATACAGTAAACTAGTACTGAGTGGGCAGGAGAGGCCTGCGAATTATTAGAAAAGTTATTGGAAGAGTCTGACGGTAAGGGAGAGGAGAAAACTGCTATTACAGCTGGGTCAGGAACTAAGAAACTCAGCTGTCGGAGGCTCCTCTGTGTGGGGCGGACAGTAACGGAGGCGTCCCCAGCCCTTGAGGTCATCCCTGCCTTGTGGCACGGGGACCGTCTTCCTTAGTCCTTTAATAAGATGCTGCTGAGTCATCAAGAGCGGGTGACTTTCCATAGGAAGAGTTGAAGAGTTCAGGGAGGGAGGGTAATTGTTTCAGAAATATCTCCATTCCAAATGCTTAAAATTTTTAAAAAGTTTCAGCTTCAGTCATCTGAAAAATCCACTTATGTGAAATGATTCATTCCAGAACATGGCGAAAGAGGGGAAGCAAAGCAATCATCGTGTAAAAAAACAAAACAGGCAGAGGCTGGGACTTTGAATGGCACCTGCTTACCGGTTCTGTCTCTTCTCCCACCTCACTTTCTGAGTAGAGAATTCACAGGAACGTGACTCAGTGGCTGTGGAGGTGGTTGTTTCTGGGGGAGTTTTTGCTGTATTGCTGCATCTCGATTATCCTCCCGGTGCAGGGCTGCATTGTTGGCATAGTTAGAATAGCGGCCAGTCCAGCTGCAGGACGCGTAGGAGCTGCCTTCGCCGCCTTAACTCTGAACATCTGCCTCGTGGCTCCAATCTGAAACCTTTGTACAGTGAAATGTGCTCATGTCTTCCTCCAGCAATCTCTGTGCCTGCAGGGTTTCTGGATGTGTTCTCTGGCCTTGCAGAGGGCAGTCTCCTGGGGAAACAGATACACAAACAGAAATATTACAATCCAGTGAGTTCTTCCCAAGGAAGTGAAGGGTGGCTTCCCGGAGGAGGTGCCATTTGGCCTGGGTCTAGATGGGTAAGCAGGAGCGTGCCCCGTGGAGAGTGGGAAAGGGTACCGTGTGTAAATAAACAGCGTAATAGGAGGTTCTGACACGAATGGTACAAAGGTCAGCGTGACCAGAACGTGGGGGACACGGGGTGGAGTGGAAGGAGGTGAAGCTGGGGGCTGACTCCCGAGGGCCCTGTACATCGCCTCAAGGAACTTAGATTTGCCCTTTTCTACAGCGGAGAGCAGTGAAGCTGTTCAGCTGGGTCGTGGTTTTTGTTGGTGGCAGAGAGGACAGCCGGAGGCCAGACGGGGCAGGTGCCTGTCTTGGGATGGCTTGAGCAGCTGCACCTGGGCACCTGCCCCACTGGGATGGCATGGCCTGGAAGGGCATTTCAAAGGTAGAAACAGCAAGGTTGTTCACAGGAGTTGAGGGATGTGGTGCAACTGGACCACGACTGGATCCTCAGTGCTTAGCGCAGGGCAGGCACATAGTAGGTGCCCAGTAAATGTCGACTGACTGAGTGACTGCATGGACAGTCATTTTGGTGTACTTCTGCATGAGTACAGCCAGGGCGTCCCTGGCCTGTGGATGCTGCAAGTGCTGGCGGGGCACTGTGGGTCTCTCCTCATGGTGAAGCAGATGCTCATAGGTGTGCGCTCTGGACCAGACGCTTTCTAAACATTTTTGTCGACATTAATGCATTTACTCTTTACGGCCGTCTGGGGAGGTCGGCGTGGGTTTACTCTCTTGCAGGTGAGGCTTGGGGAGGTAACTGGTTACAGCTGCCTCGGTGGCTGAGCTGGGATTCGAACTCAGGTGTCCGAGGAGTACTCGGTGCTCTTAGTCACAGTACTCTGTCTCCTGTCCTCTTCCGGACTCTCCGGGAAGCTGCTTCGATCCAGGCCCCAGACGTGGTGACCTGGGCAAACGCGACCAGCAGCAGGATGCAGAAAAGCCTGTTTAGGAAACCATTTATCTCCCGTGGACGTACCATCTGAGATGACCGCTGTAGGAAAAACAGTGGCCGTAATAACAGCACCGCAGTCTTTACCCTGGCATAAGAAGCCAGTTTTGTAATGAAAATGGAATTTCTCTGGGAAGTAGTCCTAGAAAGAGATAGGCAGCTGAGATAAAATAACTAAATGCAAATGGGTATCATGTTGTGTTTTTCTGTCGCACTCACCTTCTCTTTTGTGTCATTTACCATGTGCACTTGCCTGTAGATGGGGCCCCTCGGTCCCGAAGGAAGAGAGAGGTGTGTGCACCTAGAGGCGGCCACACCTCGCCTTGAGTTCACCCCTCGCCACCCCTGGCCAGAGGGAGAAGGGGTCCTTTAGGGTCAGCATTGCGTTGGGGATGGAGGCCTGTGGCTTTCTGGAATGAAGGGTGGTGAGTTGGTTTCCCGGGTGGCCCCCAGGCTGGCATCGAGCTCGGAGGCGTTCAGGTGTGTGTGCCGTCATGGATCATTACAGCCCAACCGAAGCTGTGTTTTCATGTCACAGGTCAGAGTCATATAAAATAAACTCTTGTCATAACAAAGGATGCGGCCGCCAGATTACATCTGAGTCTGCCCCCGAGGATTCTGGTTTTCATGTCAGTGTGGGGAAGGGATTCCATTTTTATGCTGATTCTAATTGGGGGGTCTGTCTTGCTCCACCACCCTTGTGAATGGTGATAAATAGCGGTGGCCATAGCAGCTCGGAGCAAGAGTGGGGCCTGGAAACCCAGCCAAGATCTCTTGGCTCCAATTTTATGCAAATTCGCTGAACAGTATGCAAATGACTTCGCAGTTGTAGGGGACCCAGGGACAAGCGCTCATCTGTTTTCAGCAGTTTCCCCGGGCCTGTAACAGCAGCCACTGTAGAGGCAGGGACAAGTCCTCAGTGAGGTAGGCTAAAGACGGTTTGGGGAGGAATGGTCACTCCACCCGTAGACTCTGAGCCTAGGATTTCATCATGACCAGCAGCTCGCCTTTTGGCAGCCTGCAAGTCAAGACTTCGGTGCTTTGAGAACTGGAAAAGGTCAATACAGACCTAACGCTTTTTACAGTTCTTTACTCCTCCGCATCCCAAAGATGTTCCACAGTGCAGGCTACATCCAGACACTTACACATCCCACACGTATTGACTGGGCATTGGCTCACTGCAGGGCACTGTGCTGGGCACTGAACAAGGGCTCATAGGCACCATCACTGTGTGGAGCTGCATGCCACGTCTAAACTCTGCACCGTCCAGCGTGGTAGCCACTAGCCATGTGTGGCTACTGGGCACGTGATGCATGGCTAGTCCAAATGGAGTGTGGTTGGAATGTAAAATACACACCAGATTTCAAAGACTTAGCGCAAAAAAGTGAGTGCAAATGTTCTACTAGTAATTGTTGTTAATTGCATGTTGAAATTATGATCATTTGGATATACTGGTTTTGATAAAATATATGTGGCCCGTAGCAAATGTAAAATTACGTACGTGGCTCACGTGGTATTTCTGTCGGGCAGCACTGGCCTAGACCGCGAACCATTTATAGCACAGGGTGGTCCCCTCTTTATTCCCACATTTCAGTATCATCATATAGGGGGGGAGAGAGACCTTTCTTTTTTGCACAGATGGGGTGGAGCTTGGACAGTTCCATGGCACATTGTGCAACTCTTTACAAGCGCGTTCACATCCCGGTTCTTGTTGATGGCTCTGATGGTCCACTGAGGTAGGCAGGGGAGGGCTGGCCACACATATGCAGGTGAATATGTGGAGGTATTAGAAAGGAGCTTGCCCACCTCCTCTACGAGTTAGAGCTGGGAGTAGGATTTCAGAGCTTTGACTTCTAGTCCAACTTCTGTTAGAAGTATACTAATAATTACCCGTGGAAATGTTTGTTTGTGTTTCTGTACCAAAGATAATAGGACAGAGTCCTCTTCAGAAGTAAATATTTATGTGCGCTTGTGTATTAAATGGACACAAGCATGTCCTGCAGCTGGCTAATGTGACACATTCGCCAAACGCTGTAGCTGATGTTCAGTGGGAAGGTGACTCATGTTGAAATTTTAGACCCATCAGGGCAAGGCCAGGTTTGGGTGGTAGGCATGTTGCCATGACAAGGATGTTTCTTCTGTTGGAAGCCAGCTATTGTCATGTCAAATTCCTGGCAGCAAAGTTGGTGGATCTCACCCGTCAGAAAGGCCCGAGATTGAGGTCAGTCACCACGGGGTGGAAGGATGAGGCAGGTGCCCCGCACCAAAGAGGCAAGAAATCAGATCCAGGAAGTCACCTCTCAGTTATCTTATTCACAACACTTCTAACACCAAAGGTGTTAAACCAACAACCAGTTCTCCAGATCTCTGGACATCAACAGGGTGTCCTATAATTTAATTCAATCTTGACGCTAACTACCTGGATTTAGCATCTGATTCCACAAGTGAAGGGCTCAGTCCCACAAGACTGCCCCCACTTTAGACACCAGTCACGACCGACTATAAATCACAGGTTTCCATGACCCCCAGGACTCAGGAAAATGTTTTACTTACTATGGCTGGTTTGTTATAAAAGATACAACTCAGAAACAGCCAAATGGAAGAGGTGCACAAGGCAAGGTATGGAAGAAGGGGCGTGGAGCTCGTTACCTTCCCATCACCTTGACCTGTTCACCCACCAGGGAGCTCTCTGAACCCCATCGTTTAGGGGTTTTAGTGGAGGTTTCCTAGGGTAGGCACAATTGCTTAAATCACTGGCCAATGGTGAGTAACTTGATCTCCAGTCCCTCTCCTCTTCCTGGAGGACAGGGGGTGGGGCTGCAAGTTCCACTCATGCCTTGGTCTTTCTGGTGCCTGGCCCCCATCCTAAGGCTATCTAGGGATCCCCATCACCAGTCATCTTATGAGCATACAAAAGACACTCATCACTCTGGAGCTCCCAAGGGTCTCGGAAGCTCTTAATTAGAAACTGGGGACCAAGGTCAAATATTATGACAATACATGCTCCTCTCACCCCTGTCACTCAGGAAATGACAAGATAAGTTTTCGGAGCTCTGTGCCAGGAACTGGAGATAACTACCAAATATATATTTCTTACTATATCCCAATATCACACACCCAGTATGGACAGAGGGTGGGAAGCTGCTCTCCCAGGGGAGAGGAGAGGAGCTGTCAGGGTCAAGAATAGGAGTGGGCGCGGCGGGTGAGATCAGCATAGTGCTGGGGACACTTAGGGCCGAGGGCTTGAGTTGTGTTCTCCTAGCCTTCCCGGGACCTTGCTGTTTGGGGCACATCGCCCACTTCTGAGCTTCAGTTTCTTCATCTGCAAACAAGGGAGTTGGGTTAGAGGGTCTCTCATGAGAAAAAAAATTTGTGATTCTAAGAGTTTGGAAGGCCAGAGAGTCAGCAAGAACAGCATTAACAAGCTATCGATGACAACATAGGGGTTTGGTTCTTACTGCTGTTCTGTCTTCAAATGTACTTGGGGGGGGGTGGCACTGAGATTCATGGGAAATACCGTCATTGGTCTGGACCATTCAGTCATCCCTGGGTGAGACGGGCTGGGTCTAGGTTTATCTTATAGCTGAGCCAGGACACAGGTACTGTAGTGCAATACCTAAGCCCATGTAGACGCCTTGGTCTTTCTTGGCTCTCTCTGCTGACCCTATCCCTATACTTTCTGTGAGTTACCCTAGGTCTTATTTTATGTCTTGCGAGTCCAGTGCTATGCAGGTAATAATCCCTCCACGTTGATCATATGCTTTTGTAAATCACTGCTGTTCTCTGCCCACAACTATTTTCTCTGCCGTATTCTTCCTATAAATTAAAAAGATCCTGGGCCATAGATGAGTGACATAAAATTTTAACTACTTTTCCTTTGTAAAGTGTATGTTTTAATTGCTTTTAGTAGGTGTGGGGAGACTGAAGCCCTTGGATCTTGAGATAGTTTTGTGTTTCGTAGAGAAGCACCCAGGAGCACAGTCCCCATGGAGGCTTCCAGCCACCTCTTCAGCCTCATTAGACCTTGCTGGGCCCCGAGAAACCTGGCATCATTTCTGTTGGAATGAAAAGATTGGCAGAGCTGCCCTAGACAACAGCACCGCAAAACACTGTGGCAGAAGGTTTGGTCTACATACCAAGGCAGCCAGAGTATTAATTGCATTTTCTGTGATCACAAAGAAGGCGCCAAATTATTTTCTTCATGTTTTAAGAATGACAGGCTTTTGCTCTGCCAACTCTAAGCATCGTGGCATCACATGGAAAGGAGATGCTAGATTTGAAAAAAAAAAAAAAAAGTGTAGAAGTGAAGATGTCTGGTAGACAGCTCGTTCTTAACAAAGATCTAAAGATGAACTGTTTCATAATTGGTACCTGTAGACAATCAGGACCTGGGTGAGGAGGTGTTTCCATAAATGTGCATGATCTGTTAAAGCATTTTGAAATAGGACTTTAAATTTTGGAATGGGACTTTTCCAATTTCCCACTACAGTTTGATCCTGTTTTCCTTGGTGTGTGGACTTGAGAAAAAGTGGTGATTCCTGTATGTACGTATCCCCTCCAGGCCCTGAACAAACACACAGTCACATTCCACATACCCAGGGTCCTCCAGACACGCCGTGCTGCTGTGCTGTTCCACACTGCCTTGCTGTTCCATGTAACCGTGCTCTCCCCTGCTGCTGCCAGGCTGACCCCTGGTGCCATCCTGTTCTCCGCAGCCATTCCTTCGAGCCTGTTGTTCCCTCTCCAGAAATACACCCCCTCCTCAGCCCACACTCACGCACGCCACCCTGGCACAGGCACAGCGTCTCCCTGGTCACCGTCATCTCGGAACCCGGGGAGGACGTTTCGTCAAGAACTGTTTGTGATGATTTCACTAGGTTGGGCGGATCGTGCATGAAGCAGGTGTCTGCCTGGGTGTTGGGGGTTTTCCTGGGCTGAACATTGTTATTCGGTGCAGCACCTCACCCTCCCTTCACAGCCCCCCAAAAAAGAGAAGTACAAACATGGCTCGTGTTCAGGATTTGAGTATGTTTTGGTTGAAAATGCTCAGTGGATCAGAGAGCATTTCATTCTGGGCAGTGCCATCTGGAGAGTATTTTGATTTCATGTGATTAAACCTCCTGTCCCTATTCCTGCTTGCGGGGCGGGGGTGGGGGAGGCCGAGTCGCGGCTGAGGGCCTGGCTTGTCCCTGCTGGGAGGAGGGCTGGGCCCAGCCAGGAGCTGGGGTCGTCAAGACACGCATGTCCCATGTTCACAGGTGGCGTAGAGCCCAGGTTGACTCTTCTGGGCTTCTCCTCTCAGAGCACACCTCCCACCAAAGTGAGGCTCCAGCAGCCACCAGGTCGTGGTACAAGAGCCATCGCTGAATGACCTGTCACCTGCAACAGGAGGAACACAAGGCCAAAAATTAATAATGAGATAATCATGCCTAAAAAGATAAGACGGATATGTCCAGGGCTATTCCTGCAGGTGCCCAGACCATGCAAATGTGCCTGTAGGCCTGCTTGCCCGCCGCACGCAGTAGAGAATTCGCTTTGCTTTCCCGGCGCGTGGTGCGGAGAGCGCTTTCCTCGCTCTGCGGGACCTTCTGCAGCTGAAGCCTCCTCTGATGGTCCCTCCTCCCACCTACACACACACCTGTTGCACCCGCAGAATCAAAGAGAACTGTGAGCCTTTCCTCAGTGTCGGATCTTGCGGCTGAAGAACCATTCATATGAGACACTGGTTGGTGAAAAATCTTTCTGTTGTTCCTGTTGCTTCTTTCAAAGACCATTTCACCTGCTGCCCATTTACAGAGCAACCGCCTGGAGCCACACGGTCACCCCCAGCCCCCTCCTGTGTGCGAGCCCCACGCCTTAGTCTCAGAATGCAACTCCCAACCCAGAGTTGGATACGTAGGTGCAATACATACAGTCTGGGTTAGTTATGAAATGTATTGCGCAATTCAGAAGGGAAGCCTTTCTAAAATTTTGTATCTTGTTTCCATGTTCACTTTAGTTATTAGCTTGCCATCCTTTCAGATCTAGGATGACTAAACTTTATTGTCCAAGCCGGGATACTTGTGCGGGTGAAAAGCAGTGTCGCTAATTGTTTCCCTGGGCCATCAGGGTAAACTGGGATGGACCCAGGCAAGCTGGCACCTGCAGGAATAACCCTGGACATATCCGTCTTATCTTTTTAGGTATTAGGCATGATTATTATTCTTATTAATTTTGGGCTTTGTGCTGAGTCTTTCCTGCATTTTTGTGAAAATCAGATGAACTGTTTGTAGGTGTCTGTGTCATGATAAACCACCCTCCAAACACATAAACAGGAACCACTCTAGTCGGCCTGTCTAGTCTTTCCTTAGGTCCTAGCCAGACCCTGCATCTCCACCCTCATGAGGCAGCCCCACTCCATTTTCTCAGGGCATCCCATGAGCTCTGCACTGATTTAAAGTGCCCTTCAGCCTCTTTGGACTCTGATTGAACTTCCTTCCCGTGGGATTCTTCTTGTTTAGAAATTCGTTTCTTTGTTTAGGAGTCTGAGAATAGGACTAAGAGGCATTAGCTAGATTCTGTGTCTAACTGTTTTAGTAAGGTTGCCTTCTGTCTTTTCTACATGATAAAGGAATGTATCTAAAAAGTCCTTTCAACATTAAAAAATTTCTTTTGTTGAGGGGGGAAAAGAATGACTACCCGTGAGTACCTTGTTTGATAGGGTGACAAACGGGTTTCAAATGAACTAAGTCACTCAGAGCTTATTTGCTAACCTTCGCGCAACTGAATGTGCTCTTTCCAGGGCTGTCACAGGTTGGGATAGGCCTCTTTGGTTTAAATTGCAAACACCAAGAGGGTGGGAGCTCTGTTTGTTTAACTGTCGGTAAATGATGCCCGGTGCAGGGCTGTGGACCCTTGATGAGCCTTGATTTCCATGCGAGCAATGATCTGTTGAAGAGCATCTGGCCGTAGGTGAAAATAGCCGTCCAACTAGGTCATGTTCCCATCAACACTGCCTTGTGAGTCTTTGATAAGAAGACTCACAAGTGATGACTTTTTTGAAAAATGTAGAATATGTGTGTGTTTTTTTATAACCATGAACTTGTAGTCAGAATAATAATACATTTGGGGGAATTATGTAGAGATTCTTTCAACAAATAAAGAAGAATAGAAACCAAGAATCTGATATTGGAAGAAAATCAGCTTCATCTTTCTAAGTAACTCTTGAAAAACCTTACCCACGTTTTGCTTTTGTGACACTTTTCAACCTGCAGCTGAATCAGGCCACAGGTAGAGGATAGGTGCCTTCAAAGAGACAGTTGGGTCGTTGGGGTTCTTTCTCTTTGTGGAAAACAGCTGTGGGTGCCAAGGGTAGAAGTCGGGCTTCGGTTCCGCGCGAAGGTGGGAAGGCCTGATCCTGAGATGCATCTCTCTTCTGTGGAGGAGTTTGCAGATGGGGAGCAGCTTTATCAACATCTCCGAGGCGTTTGAAATGTGTTGATAAAGACCTGGGAAAGAGACGGGCGTGGTGAGGGTGGGAGTAAGAAAGGAACATTCATCCTACACGGTGCTCATATCTCCTCTTGTTTTTGTAGCTGTGGTGACTGAAGGTTAAATGAACTAGGTTCTTCGTTTCCATTGCCTTCCACCAACTAGAAGTACTTATATGAGCCCTTCATCCCCCCCCCTCCCCCCCCGTGAAGTATGAGTTAAGCCTGGGAAAGGAGAGCCGTAGGAAGCGATGGGTGTATTTCCCTCCTCCCACCTGCCCTTAGCTGAGCTTTCTTGAAAAGGATTACTGCTATTACCCTTCTCACCAATGAGGTGTTTTCTCTATTCAAATGAAAACTCCAGTCCTGCTTCTATGCTATTTCCCGAGGAACCCACCTTTCCACCTGGATTTCCCGTTGGCAGCTCAAATTTAACATATAATCAAAACATTTAATTCGGGACGAAACTCATCATTATCCCTCCAAGGCCTTTCTTTGACTCAACAGTTTCTCGTCACGTCCCCACCGGTCTCCCGGCCACCCAGGAGGTGCATTTTAACGTCGGACGCATTTTTACTGTTTCTGCTCGCTCCCTAGCAGGGAGTCAAGAGCCCCATCCTTGCTCTATCCCTCCCTAATCTTGCGGCCACCATCCTTACGAATCTTACTAGGTGATTTCAGTAACCCACTCCGGTTTCTCCTCGCTGGTCTACCTGATGCTTTGTAACAATTTTGATTAAACATTTTCCCTCGTTAAAAAGAAATAAAAAAGGCTTAGCCTCTCCTGCGAAGGAACCTGATGCTCAAGTTCCTCTCTGGTTGAGAGTGTTGGGCGTCCAGCAGCCCCTGCTGCTGATTAGCGAGATTTGCGGATGTTTTTATTCTCTGCTACTTTTGCATCCCAGAATACTCTGCTTCCAACCAAGTTTTACAAAATTCTTCATCCCTTAAGGCTCAGACCTCCTGGATGAAGGTGCCCCTCTTGGGAGTGACCTCACCGACCTCTAAGTCTGCACCACACTTTCAACCTTTTTTGTGCCCCTTCCTGACATGCTCTCTGATACTGTTTTGATACACAAATGTTTGTTACTCTTATTTTTCCTTCCTCTCCTAAGTTATAAACATGCGGAGGCCCAGAGCTGTGTCGTCTGCATTGGTATTTGCACCACCGTGCCTGGAAATGGTCTGGCACTAGCAAGTGCTCAATGATATTTGCTGAATGGATGAATGAATGAATGAATGAATGAAGTATAGTGGCTTTGCCATCTCTCACTTTGTGACTTGTTCACGTCTCTCCTAGCTTCATTCATTCATTCAACAACTATACATTGAAAGCCTGCTACAGTGGTAAGCACTGGATACATCATTGAGCAAAACAAAGATCTTTGCTCCAAGGCTCTTACTTTCTAGCTTCTTCCTAAGACTCACCGTCTCAGCCTTCATCCTACTCAGCCCTTGAAAAAACAGGAAGCAGTTATTTTAAATGTTATTAACTTTATACTTTGTTATTCTGTGACTAAACTTTATAGCCAAGAGCTTTATGCCTTCTTGTTGGCTTGTAACCTTGAGGATCTGGTTCTTAAAATTGGTTACATATCCCAGGGGCTGGGAGGGTGTTGAATGCTTCTTTCCCCTGCCTGTTACATCAAGTCGTTTTGCAAATTGCTCTGAAATAGTGACAAAAGTCTCCTTGATGCAGTCCCATCTGCAGCACTGACACTTTTGCTAGGCTGTTGTCAGTTGACTAGTAAAGTCAAATCTCACCTTCCTTTGGTTATTTGCTACATGTGCTCAAACAAAAGCAAAAACAAAGCAGCGCTGAATTACATCCTGGCGTCAGTCAGAGTGGGAAGCAACTGGCTTTCAGAGTTTGGTCTGCATGGATGTCACAGATAAAGAAGAGCAAACTCTGTTGCACTGATATATGAACATGCGGTAGTGTTAATGGCAAACACGTTAATGAAGAATGTGCCTGAAATCTTTATTGGATCAGTGTCATTCTTTATTTGTGATCTCCCGTGGCTGTCGGGCACACGCACACAAACTCGGCATGTTCTAACGTGTCACCGTCACGTAGGACTCTATAGCCACGAGTTCTTTTTTATTGTAGCTGCCCTGAAACCGTATTTGGGGAAAGAGTCTGCTCTCCATGCCAAAACCTAACCATTTTGTTTTCAAATTCCTGAAATCTAAAAAAAGAAACCTTGGTGACATAAATGTTCCAAATTCAAAATATCCAAAAGTGAACTCATCAACTTCCTCCCTGAGCCTGCTGTTCCGTGCCTGTCCCGTCTGGTTAATGATATCACCAGCCACCCAGACAGAGCCCAAACCCTGAAATCATCTTCAACTCAGTTTTCTCATCAGTGAGACAGAACTTTCCTGGATGATCCCTTCGGATCCTTTCCAACTCTAAAAATCCATAGCCTCCCATTCTGCGATTCCCTCTTCACGCATATTCCCACACATCTGAGCCTCACCTCTGAAATTTCTCCCCCCTAGATCCCCCCCTTTTCTTATCTCACTAATGCTGTAATTCAACTTCTAGTTACTTCTTGACTATTCTATAATCTCTCAGCCAGCCTCCCTGTCATTTTTAAAAAATTTATCTTTATTGTTGAAAGTATTACAGGTGTGTCCCCCTTTCCTCCCATTGACCCCTTCTACCCTGCCCCCACCCCCTGTCATTTTTTGAAATTTATTTTTAAATTGACATACAGATTGTGTACCATTTGGTGAGTTTTGACAAATGTCTAGGAACATAACCACCACTGTGATCAGGACACAGAACAGTTTCTAGCCCCTGGCCACCGCTGACTCTTCTCCCTCCGTGGAGTTTTGCCTTTTTCAGATGTCATATAATTGCTCTCCCCTCTCTTTGAGCACCTGTTTCCAAGCCTTCCATTCTCCTGGTCGGTGCCATAATATCTCCCTCAAACACCTGTTCTAGGCCTTGAGCAATCCTGACTCTCTCTGAGCTTCCATTTCCTTGTTAGTATAAGTCTGGGCAGGACTATACAATTAGCTTAAATAATTCTAATACTTTCTAAGAAGGGTGGTTCCTGAAGAGGACCCTTTGTCTCGCTCATTTGAATGGCTGATGGGGGAAACCAGAAGAGCTGTCCGTGGCTGTAAGAAATGGTGCCCTGGAGCTGTTGGGGAAGGAGAGGTGGGAACAGCCACCTCAAGGAAGAAACAGTTGCTGGGAAGAGGTGTTTGCAGAGGAGGTGGAGGGTGGGCTTTGCTGTGCCCCCAGGACCCTGCATCAGAGACCTGCATTCCTTCAGCTCCAGTAGAGCTGTCTAGGCTTCCTTTTGAGTGGGTCTCTACGCTGAAAAGGGAGTCAAGCGACCCGATCTACAACGGGAATAACCTTGTTCGGTGGGGTTATCATGAAGGTTTCAGGAGGCGCTGTGCCTGGAAGAGGTTTGTACTGAGGAAATGGTGACGTCTTCCCATGCTTCTCCGTTCACATTCCACCCCTGGCTCCCAAATTGCCCCCAATCCTAATTCTTCCTTATTTTATCCAGTGAAGAAAGTAAGGGTTTATTTTTTAGGAAGTGGCCCATGCCTAGACACAGGTGAGCTAATGCTCAAAGACCTGGCTCCCTGCATGGTTCGAGGGAATGGGTTATAAAGGGGAGAGCCATTAATCACGGTGACCGAGGGAAGTTGGAGTCACGGTCAGGGCCGTGGCCTGTACTGATTGGTCGGTGCTAAAGGGGGGGGCAGTTGATCAGTGCATCTGGGCCTGATGTCAGCTGAATCCTAACTCTTCAACTGGGTGCACAGGGACCTGTGCCCTGACCCCCCGGGCTGGCACCGAGCTTACCCCCCTCCCCCCCTCTCTCTGTCTCTCCCTCTCTCTCTCTGTCTGTCTGTCTGTCTTCCCCACTTCCTGACTCCTCTCCTCCCCCTCGGCCCCAATCTCATGCTCCAGCTGTGTTCAACTCCACTTTGTTGAATCCTGTTTCCCCTTCAATCCGAATTAACCTCTCCTTTGTTTACAGCCTCCTTCTGTTTATATAAAGCACAATAGGTTTTGTACCATAATTATTCATCTGTGTCTCTGTCACTCCCCCCCCCCCCCCCCCGAGCTGTGTGAAAGGTTCTCAATTCCTATCTGATTATAAATGGAATTAATTCCTCAATAATCCCAGCAGGCATGTCTTTTACATCACGCGCTCACTCTGATGTACAGGTCGTGTGCCTGCGGTGGGGCAGGTTTTCTCTTACAGGTTTCAGGTCCCGAACAGCTGTCATATGGTCAGAGCTCCTCAGGTGACCCTTTTAGGACAGAGTCCAGATATACCCAGAGTAGATGAGCAGCCAGCCCGGACAAAGCCAGGCTCTGCCCTGCCACTGCACCTCCCCACATCCCCGTCCAGTGCTTTGTGCTGTCCGATTGAAGCTGCCAGAAAGCGCAGGGACAATAAAGACACAGCTAAGTAAAGTTCAGTGAGTGCACGTCCAGTATCTTCCTGCAAACCCAGGCAGAGATGCAGGGCCCCCCGCCCCACACTCTCACGTGCCTTCCACGAAAACCCGTACCCCTTTCACATCCACGTCTCTGCCCCGCACCGTGAGCCTGTTTCTGAAACCCGAGCTCAGGACTCCATTCCTGTGTAAGAGACACAGCGCGCGGCTGACGCGGGCTCGGCCTGCGGCCCACACAAGCCTCTCGAACGCTCCTCCTGTCCAGCACCTCCCAGCGATTCCCCTCTTGTATTTACACGTGTTCCTGCACAAAACTGTGGGTAGGATGCGGTCCCCAGCTGCCTCCCTGCCCAGATACAGCTCCGGCTAAGGCCGTGCATCCCAGGGGCCATGTCAGGAGACTCGCAGGGGCCCCTCCGCCCGGGGCTCGGTTCCAGAGGTCAGCCAGAGAGAGAACCCACCAAGGCCTCTCCTCGCACCAGCCCCTCTCCAAAGCAGCGGCCTTCAGCAGGGAACAGCACCCCCTCACTCCTTGTCGGGGTGGAGTACGCAGGGCTCCCGGACCAGCGAGAAGTGCCCCCAATGATTTTGTTTTTCCGTTTGTAAGGACCCCGCTTCCCGCCTGTCCTCCGGCTGCGGCCTGCGCACCTCCCGTGTCCTGTCCCGCGGGTGGTGTCGCCGTAGGCGAGCAGGCCCGGCCAGCACGCAGGGAGAGCGAGGTGGGAAGCCCAGCTTGGGCGACCCCTGCTCCTCGGGGAGGCTCTGCAGCCAGTTGCCGGCAACATCTTTGCCCCCTTTTCCTGGCATCTACACTCGCTGCCAGATTCTCATAGTCTGGAGCCAGAGCGGCCTAAGCCTGACTCAGGGCCAGGGGAGAACTGTTTTGAGTAAAAACCCACATGGTTCCTGCCCTCGACCCAGAATACGCTGCCACCAAACATTTCGTCAAGATGTCCCCACGCCGTTTGACAATGAGATGCTTCAACTACTAGGACAGCAGAGTCCTCTACTCTGAAACCCTGTGCTCTTGAGTCGTGGATTTGAAGGTACCTTTCTTGGACTTAAAATTTTAAAATAGCGGACTTGTTGGAAGTCCTGTTGAGCATCAGGAGCCCTGAGCATAAGCTCTGCAGAGCCGACCTGTGGTCCAGGCCCGTGGTCCTGCCACCGGAGCAGCCGGCCGTGGGCCTCCAGGCAAAAACCCCCCTTGTTGAGCACGACCCCTGTGAAGAGTCTGGACACTTTTGAGACAACTCAGATGCTTGGAGTATTTACTTCTGGGGCTCCCCAATAAGGGAGACTGTGATCAATGTGATACTTGGGTCCACGCAGAATTCTTTGTTGGGGGATTCTTGGGCTTCCCAGTGGGGAGGAAGCTGTGGCTGACTGTGGGCCTCCTTCCCTTTCTAGGAGCACCTGTGCCCTCAGCTCAGCCCTGACTTCATTCATCTCCCTCACAAGGCTTCAGTGAGCTCCACGCCCAGAGGGAGCCCCCATTGGCCCTTACCTTGAAACGGAATAGGGGCATCTTGACCAACTTCCTGGTTGCTATAGACTGTTTGTGTCCCCCCAAAATTCATATGTTAAATCCTAACATACACCATGTGATAGCATTAGGAGGTGAGGCCTTTGGGAGGTGGTTAGGTCATGAAGGTGGAGCCCCAAGAATGGGATCAGTGCCCTTATGACAGAGACCCCAGAGAGCTCCTTCACCACCCCAAAGGATGGGAACACAGAGAATGGATGTCTGGGAACCCAGATATCGAACCTGCTGGCTCCCTGACCTTGGACTTCCCAGCCTCCAGAGCTGTGACGAATTGCTGTTGTTCATAGGCCATCCAGCCTGCGGTGTTCTGTTCCCAAACAGACTGTGACACCAGGGTTCTCAACCTCAGCTGCACGTTGAAATCGCCCACGGAACATTTAAAAGTCCCAGTGCCCAGGCCACCTCTCAGACCAGCTGCGTCAGAACATGTGGGGGTGGAGGGTGGGACTCAGGAATCAGCATTTTTTAAAGCTCCCCAGGTGCTCCAGGCCAAGGCCGCCAACATCGCACTTCCGAGCATTCAGTGGCACGTCGGTGCCCCTTTTGTTGTTCTGCCTCAGTGACGGGACAAAAGCTGGATTCTGGTCGCCCAGAAAAGTAGGGCTTCTCTTCTGTCGCTGCAGAGCCTGAAGTCAGAATTTCCACTGGAGTAGGAAACAAAGGCCAAGTTTATTTTAGAAGTGCTCTTGATCTACCTAAAACTAGGAAGTTAGAAGGGCTCCTGCGGGAGCAGTTTATTCTCACATTTGAATGCACCTTTGCTTCTTCCGAACCAAGCCTTAGAGTCTGACCCATTACCAGAGGGGTCCTGTGACTTCCTAGGAAGAGAATTGACCGGGAAATTCTGGGGCCGTGCATCGGGTGACTCTGAAAGCGAGTGAAACACGTTTTCGCAGTGCACTGAAAAGTGACTTGGAGAGACCACAGGTCTCTATGAATGGCACCCCTTCCTGCCGTGTTTCTGGGCTGGGATGCGTATCTCACCAGCAGATTATTCCTGGCCCATCCTGACTGGGGGTTATTTGTTTAAAATTTAAAAAGAAGAAGACCAGATCCAGTACATTTGTACTCTGTTAACCATGCAAACATTTTTAGGCTGAGAAAATAAACAACTAAATTGGTGCTTTGTTTTATTACGAAACTGGTTGAGTTCCGCAGGCAGGAGTCTAGCTCCCAGACCTGAAAAGGTTAAGTATTCTGGTCAAGGAAGACTAGAGACTCGAAGAGCTTTACTATTGGTTGAATGTCACTGAAATCAGAAAGCGACCCGTTTGATAGCCAGCGACCAAAGACCTTCAGTGGTGACACGGAATGTTTTTAATTCTGAGAGATGGGCTTTTCAGGACTCTGCAAGTTACGTCTGTTTGGGCGTTTGGTGTTTTTGTCGTCATATTTATTGCCTTTCATTCCTAGTGGGAGTAGTTTTCTGCTCCTAATTACCCAAAGGCAAGAAAAAAAGCTGGAATAAAAAAAATGGGGAGGGGAAATATGTCTTGAAAGTTTCATTAATTGCAAAATGAAGTTAAACGGAGCGTTCAATAAAAGTACTTCTCAGAACGATGGAGGATTTCTCAGAAAGAGCCCATTAAAATTGGATCCTCTAAAGCAGTTGGAAATCCCAGGAACAAAAGCCAAATGCCTAGGAATTGAGTTTCAGAAGAATTTTTGAATTGGTGCAGCTCCGTAATTTACAAAATGGAATGGAATCGTTGACTGTTCTAAAATCTGCTCAGCTAAAATGGGATAATATGTTTAGCTTACATGCACCATGCACGTTCAACTCTTGCTGTTATTGTGTGTTTTACTGCCATTTATTAAGCATTTTTCTGTGGGCCAGGGCCTGTGTTTTGACATTCATGATCTTACTTCTGATGATTACAAAGATTCAGTGCCTTTCACGGGAGTCATTAGTCGATTATGGGAGGGTCATAGTGCCGACTCCGTGTTTCTGTAGTGACATTTGAAATGTTGTTTAGATGTATGGTAAAGCTGACCTTGAAAATAAGATTTCCATTTCATTCATATACGTTACAAATTGGACCTCCATTCAGGAAGGAAAAAGTAAATGAAGTCAACTTTCTTATTGCTTAAACCAGGGGCTAAGGTGGGTGTTTGGGCCGATCATTTTCAGGGTCACTATAATAGGCTGGTACACGCATATCTGGATTTCTGTAGATTGGAAGCAACTTTGATGAACTTCTAGGGTAAATTCTGACCCTTTGGCACATGAGGGAAATAGCTACTAGTTGCATCTCATGGACTGGAATTTCCATTTAAAGATAATGAGAATTTCACCTTAAACATCATCAAAGTGTGACTGGTAGCTTAACTTTCTTAATTACACATGTCAAGAACTTGGGAGAACAGTCCTACGTGAGATGAGTTGTCAGGTACTATTAATGCCCCTTTAATTGACTCTAACCTTTAATTTACCTCACGAGCATTAAGTTCATCTTACCTAATGAGGACTGTGGGCCACATCAAACAACAACTAGCACTTAGTTAATATTGAGAGTAGATCTGGTACTGCTATGGACTGACTTGACTTCATTGTTTACTATTGGAAATTCTTGTTGGTATTTATGTTGAAAAATGAAATAACTTAGGGAAGTTGTTAGCTGAGTGATAAAAGTTGTTAGCATAGGGTGATTAAAAAAAAAATAACATCCCCCAACAGCCAGACAAACATCGCTGAGCCTGTGGTGGATGCGCGGCCTTCGCTCTTCTGAGCGTTAAAATGAGCCCCTCTGGTTTGTGGGTGTGCCTTACAACAACTGCTGTCATTTATTTACTTTTATTTTAAAGTTGCTTTAAAAATTCTGGTAAACACTCACACATACATAAAAACATAAATTGTACTATTTTAACCACCTTTAAATGTACAGTATAATCACATGAATTACGTTCACATTGCTGTGCAACCATCATAATCACCCATCTCTAGAACATTTTTTTTATTTTCCCAAACAGAAACTCATACCTATTAAACAACAACTTGCCAGTCTTCACCCCTTCACCCCCCCCACCCCCAGCCCCTGGCGACTGCCATTCTACTTTCTGTCTCTGTAGATTTGACTGTTCTAGGGACCTCATATGAGTGGAATCCTATTTGTGTCTGGCTTATTTCACTCAACATAATGCCTTCAAGGTTGATCTGTGTGGTAGTTTGTGTGAAAACTCCCTTTTTAAAGCTGACTAGTGTTCCACTGCATGTATATACCCCATTTCTGTTGGGCTCATCCCAAGTGGTGGAGTTGCCGTAGATGTGATGCCGATTGGTTTTCTGAAATGGTTGGATGAATTGACACTCCCGCCAGGTGTGTGAGAGTTCCTGATATTTTGCATAAATTCCAAACTTAGACTTTTCAGTCTCTTTATTTTAGCCATTCTGGTGTGTTCATAATGGTATCACATCGAGGGTTTGTTTTGTTTTTGTTTTTGCATTTCTTTCATTACCAATTACTAATCACTAGTGCTCCCCATGTAGCTAATGACCATCCTCTTTTATAATGGGCCCGGTTTTCAACCGTGTTTTGAACCTGTCTCTTTCTGATGGAGTTGTAGGAGTTCTTACGCCTCCGGGACGGAATTCTTCACTCATCCTGTGCTTTGCAAATCTCTTCTCCTCTCTGACTCGCCTTTTCACTCTCTTGATGGCAAGAAGTTCTTCATTTTAATGTAGCCTTATTTGTCACGCTTCCTTCATGTCTTGCTTGAAAATGTTTCCTATCCCACCGTCGTGAAGATTTTCTCTAATGTCAGCTTCTTCCAGCCTTATTGTTTTGCCGTTCACGTTGACATTTATATAATGCACCTGGAATTGACTTCTATGAATGTTAAGTTTTCTTCTTTCTCATACGGATGTCCAAGCATCTCGGCCCCGTTTACTGGGGAAAACATCTCTCCTCTAATGCGCTGCAGTTAGAATTTTCAAAAAGTCGGTTCTGTACGTGCGGGTTCGGATTACGGGCTCTCTAGTCTATCCCTGTGGTCTCTTTGCCTCCACCTGTGCCAGCGACACAATGTCTTACTCTAAGGCTTGACATCCAGTAGAATAAGTTCTGTGCCTCATCTTCTTTTCTTCAGCTGTATCCTGGCTGTTTTTGGCCTTTGGGGCTTCCCTTTGAGGGTCAGCTGATCAAGTTCCACAAAAATACCTTGTCCGGAAAAGGTGGTTGTTTAAAACCAGTTACCCTCCTCCTGTCCACGGGCTCCTTTCCCTCTTACACTCCCTCGGACGGGGTGGTGTGAGAAAGGTGGCTGGTGGAGAAAAGGGCACATTTTTCAGCAGCGGTTATGGGAGGACTTGCTGGTTCCCAGGGACGCCACACCCGTTGGGATCAAACTTCAGGTTGTGTGTTTGTTTGTTGCTCTGTTGGTCAGGAAATGTGAATAAGTGCCTTTTATGTGTGGGGCACTCTTCCTGGTGCAAGGGAACAAGACAGACAAGTCCTTGGTCTCATGGAGCTTAACTCTAGTAGCAAAGTCAATATATAATTAAGTATAAAAGTTAATATTGAGAAAACAAACAAAAAACTTATAGACACAGACAATAGTATTGTGGTTACTAGAGGGGAAGGGAGGTGGGGGGATGTCAAAGTGGGTGAAAGGGGTCAAATATACAGCGACTGAAGGAGACCTGACTTGGGTGGTGGGCACACAATGCAATATACAGGTGATGTATTAAAGAATTGTACACTCGAACCTCATATAATCTTATTAACCAATGTCACCCCAATAACTTCAGTAACATTAATAAGAAAATGTAACGTTGGGCAGTGTAAATTCAATAGAAAGGTAAAAGGGGGTCAGGGGACAATGAAAGGGGAGGAGGGACGTGGCCGTGTGGAGTCCGAGAGACACACGCAGGAGCCGGGCTGTTCACGGACTAGCAGAGGGGCGGCTCCGGGTGAGAGGAAGGTGGCGGGAAACCGATGGAGGGAAGCGGCCCTGGCCAGACCCAAATCTTGCTTCTTATGATAGGTATTTAGTAACGTTCCTTTTACTCTCTTGCCAAGAAATTTGTAGAAAACACAACCTGCCTACCCACATCATTGCAGACCATCCATATAAGGCCTTAACTGTCCTGTAAAAGCAAAACTACAAACAGAGAGTCAGTTATAATAAAGTGACTATTTGACCATATTAGTGTTGATCCTGGCAGTTGTGACGATATGGTCATGTCTTGCGCCCGCAGGTAGGATCACTGGGAACATGGCAGTGAAGAAGGCAGACGGCTGGCTGCGGGTGTGTTATATGGGCGACTCAGTGACAATCAACGTCACCTTTAGTGATGTGACAGTTGTGAAGGGGTGAAGGCATCTCAGCAATGTTCTACACCAAGCAAAGTACGTCAATCCCTGTTGCCTTCCTAGAATTTGGTGTTTATGACAATCACTGAGGAAACACTTTGGGCTGACCTGTAAATGGCATTAGGTTTTTCACCTGAAGGAACGCCTAGAGGTGTTTGGACGGTCATGGGGGACGTGGACATTTCTTGGTTATGCTGGACTATTCCATGCATTTCAGGTTGTCCGCCCTCTAAATGCCATCAGTGACCCCCAGTTATCGTGTGACTACCCAGTGGTCCCCGTGGTTTTCCCCAATGTCTCCTGTTTCCATGGAGAACTTCAGTGGGGCCGGTGGACTCCTGCAAAGTTCTGGATTTTGTTTTGTGTGCGATGGGAGCCAGTGAACAGTGTTGAGCAGGGACATGAAATGGTCTGACTTAGGTTGAAAAGGCGTCTGCTGACCATACAGAATGCAGTGGAGACAGAGGTTTCTGTGTCTCTCAGCCAGGACTGTTCCCCAGAGACAGCTGCAGAGGTGCTGAGCGGACCTCAGTCCTCCCTGCCTAGAAGTCTGTCTGTCTACCCCAGAGCTGGCCAGCCACCCCTCAGAGGGCCTCTGAGTATCTCAGCAGAGCCTTGCTGTCCACTGCAGCGTGGCCCCCCCGCGGTGCCCTTTGTGCCCCGAGCCCTTTCCAGGGGCAGGTGTAGGCTGCCACCCAGGCAGGTTTCAACAGGGCCACTCCCCCACTCTTCCACACACCCCTAATCTGTTTTACTCCCCTTCCTGCAGTAAATAACAGATCCAAGCAAAGTGGCCAGGAGCAGCTTTGTAGCTGAACTTCGCACCGGCTGCTCTGCCAGGCGGCGCCTCTCCCTCGGAGCCCAGCCCTCTGGCGCACACCGCCCTCGCCCTCGCCCTCGCCCTCGCCCTCGCCCTCGGGAAGGCGCCATCTGCTCCGGGGCCTGCTTTGGGCCTGCGATCACAGGAGCGTTTCCTGTAACTCGAATGCTCTGCGCGGGCCTGCCAGACAATAGAGAGATAATTGGATAAAGCCTAAACTGGAAACTGCGAACAATAAAAAAGAAAACGCCACAGCACGGCGTGGGCACACTACTGGGAGCCGGGCTGTTTACACATGAAACTACTTAAGCAGGTCCTTTATTTTCCAACAACAATGAAACTCCCTTAGTGGTGGGACTCCGGGCCCTCTCAGAGCGTGTTTAAGAAAAGACTCAGGGCTGGATCACACTTGGAACCAGAATGGAAGGACAGGTCCAAGGTCTCTGCCATCCCATGGCTCCGACGGGTTCAGGGCTGTCGAGGAGGGGACAGTAAGGGTAGTGTCGCTTGTAACTTGCGGTGCCTGGGAGCAGGTGTGGGAGTAGTGAAAGGTATTATTGTTGATGTGCATGTTTTAATGAAATCGAACATTATTTAACATAGCCTCAGTAACTCAGTGGTCTGCAGTTCATCCAAACTTTGGCCATCAAAAATCGTTTACAGATTTTTGGATACAAAAGGACATTGGAGCGAGGTAGCAAGTGTGTTTACCATAGTAGCCAAATAAGTGCTTCCCCAGGGACCACACATGGAATATGTAGGCAGAATCTATCTGTTCTTAAGTGTGTTGATGAGCGAAGGTTCGAGTCCTAGAATGTAGTGATAGCGGGACTGTATTCTTCACATTGCGGGCATTCCTGGAATCAGAATTTTCTGTTCGAAAAATTAATCTTTTATTTAGATTTACTAAATAGGTTGACAAATACCTGGATTCAGCCAAGTGCCCAACAGTTCCTTCCTTTGGAGGAAGACAGGCCCCTGACACAGTGCCTTTGCTGATAGGTGGCAGGTTGAAGAAAACGTTATTGCTTCAAAAATAAGGGTGGGGAGAATTCAAATATTGACCTTTGTGGATATCCACTGTGGGAAAGTGTTATTTCAAATACCTTTACAGAAGGTCAACTCCCATGGTAGGTGGGCCTTGATCAAAGTATACCAGGGCCTCAGAAATCAGGGCATGGACCCCTAGGCATGGAGGGATGACCTAGACTTGGCCAAATCGGAAGGCAGAGGACCTATCTTTCCATTGAGACAATAAGAATCAGAGCTTCAAGAATGGGCCCCGAGGGAGGGAAGCATGCAAATGGCTTTCTAGATCCCTTCTTGAAAAAAAGGACCGGAGAGTCTCCAAAAGTGGTTTTGCCCTCCTCATGCGTCTTCTTTCTTTTTTGAGGCATATCACCTCCATAACCTTAGCTCATTCTTTGACCTTCTTCTTACTATTCATTTGGTTGGAGATGCTTATAAAACCAAGAAACAGAAAGCATCTTATCACGAAGGCCTGCAAAAGATCTTGCCTTCGCCCGCCGGGCCCAGAGAACACAGTGTAGACGGAGCTTCGAGGAGATGAGTCAGGCGAAGCTTTGGGGGAGTCAGTTAGGGGGCAGACACAGCCTTTGATCGTTAACTGTGGACAGCTAGGGCTGAAAGGAAGCTCAGAGTCCCCTTATTCAACTCCCTCGTTTCATAGATAAGAAAAGTAACAGAGAGAGGCTTCCAGAGGTTGAACAGTTCA
Source organism: Miniopterus natalensis (assembly GCF_054644295.1). Taxonomy (NCBI): domain Eukaryota; kingdom Metazoa; phylum Chordata; class Mammalia; order Chiroptera; family Miniopteridae; genus Miniopterus; species Miniopterus natalensis. Next base: position 71,695,333 of record NC_142087.1, on the reverse strand, counting down.
TTGGTGGCTGAGCGAAGAATCTAAAGGCAGGTTTTTGAAGAGGAGCTTCTGGAGTTCTTCAGATAGGCTCACATACCTGCCACCGAGAGGACAGGAAGGACTTAAAGGATTTATTTATTTATTTTAAATAGCCATCGGCTGTTTTAATTCTTTATCATTGTCAGTTTACTGGGGTTTGCTTCTGACCTTCACCACCCCAGCTGGCGAGCGTAAACTTCAGCCTGGTCTTCACTTGCTTTCTTTGACATTGTTTGCGAAGGACTCTCTTTTTAAGGAGTTGGGAGGGTTAGGAAGTGAGAGCGTCCCTTGTACATGGTGCCTCTACTCTGTGGTCAATGACTGTGGCCTTGGAAGTTCTTAGTAGGTTGACTTAATGCAAAACCCGGGCCCTGGGCCTGCAGAGATTGCGTGATGCGTCTCCCATGTGCGTTGGTTGGTGGGTTTTATGGGAAAATCTTAACCAAGGGAAAGCATTCTGGCACTGGCATTAGCCCAGCTCCTCATGCATCCCATTTACGCTCTCCGCTTTTTGTCTGTAAGATTTGCCATGTAAAAAGGACTGTCCTTTCCTGAAAATGGATTTATTTTTCCACCGATAGCATTACGGAAATGCTTCTGCATTACCAAACCCTTCCCAAAAGTTAGGAAGCTAATTTTTATATTGTCCTTGTCTTTCCTGGGATTTGAGACTTGGTTGTAAACAAGCCATCGGGCGAAGGGGCTACTGAGAGACGTACAACAGAAGCAGCCTCAGAAATAGAAATTGAATTTATAGGCAGTGAGATAGAGTAATTATATTTAAAAATATCCTCAAACCGGAGGAGTCTGTTGTCTCAGACAGAGAATGGAATTGAGTTTGAGTCCCAGTACTTCAAATAATAGTGCAGTGGAAACCGTCTGCTTTGTATAAAATGTATACATAAATCTGCCGTGGACCTGTAGAAATGTATATCATATGTATATTCCTCTCAAACACACGAATTAAAGTGTCAGCTTAAGTCCAAAGATTCAAATGGCACAAATTGTTTGTACTTAACAATTCTTAGCCTTAAATGTTGTGGATATAGCTAAAGATAATCTGATTAGCCCGCTATCTGCCTTTTTTTCCTCCAAGTTATTATTTGGCATTCCAAAATCAATCAGACAAAAAAATTTTCTGCTTTTTGCATGGAAAGCAAGAACTGTATCTGATGTTTCCTCAAACATGTATGTTTTTTACCCAGCTGTTGTTCACTGCAGAATATTACATTTAAAACACGATCAATACGTAAGTAAAACAATCAAAGACACAAGAGTATGAAGTGTCGGTTGATGTTAAATACGTGTAAATTCAATGTACCTTCTGTAACTGCAGTGCTTTAGCCTCTGGTCTCTGTCCTTCTGAGTTGGCAGAAACCAGATTCTGGTTTTGGATCGTGAGCAGATTTTTTTTGGTAGGGTTGCATCACACTTTTGGGAGGGCATCCTGTCTGAAATGTGCCGTCTCCCCAGCCTGGGTCAATGGGGACAGAGAGAAATAGTATCTGTCAGCTGTGCTGAAGTCTCCCACGTGTGGGGTCAGTCACTGGTTCTTTGCTGAGTGTTCAGCTAACGAAAGTGCCACTGCTTGTGGCAGCCTTGTTTCCCAGAGAAAAGTCGAAAGAATGGGATGAACTTGAAATCAGGAGGAGATGATGCCTTCCCCTGCGCTTGAGCAAAGAGAAGTCAGAAGCACGACCCCGCTGGTCCCTGCTCTGTGGGTCCCCAGGAGGGTTTCCTCAGCCCTGGGATCGTTGTCTCTTTCTCTGCCTCCTGTCATAAATCTGTTTCAAAGGAAAGAAAAGAAATGGTTGTTAAAGCATAAACCTCCAGGTCAGGTCTCATTACATCAAACTCCAAGATGATGTCCCAAACCTTTTGTTGAACTGCAATGCAAGATTGGTTTGAAATAACTGAGCCATTCATGGCCTGGGGATAGGAAATCTTTCTGTTGTAAAAAGGTGGCTGGTTGGTCAGTGTGTGGGAGTGTTTTCTTATGTGAAAGTGGAATATCATTTGTCTCGTGGAGACCAAACACAGCAGCAAAACCCGATTCGCCTAAAAACTAAAGACGGTGAGATAGGAAAACGCATCCGTATTTTTACAGCAATTTTAGTTCAGGTACGATTTCTTCCGGTGGCTTGAAGTTTCCAGTGTCAGATCAAGTTTTCTTTCTGACGCCCCAATACCTCATGTGCTTGTTTGCCATCTGTTCATTTCCATTGCAAACTGCTCTTAACACAGTGTTACTCAGTGTTAATTAGAACATGTGTCTCTCTGTCATTCATCTGGGGAAGGGGTTAATGATGATTTATGTCCCTTTAATTGGTTTTCCTCCAAACTGTTCTATGTCATTTATTATTTTATAGGAATGGAAAGAGAAAGAGCACCTCATTTTTATTCTTTGTAGCTTTAATCATATGGCCCTTTTAAAAACCAATCTTGGCCTCAATGGTTTGGTGTTTAAAAAATGTGGTCCTTCAGCTCTTGTTAAGCAGCAATACATATGAGTGTGTATTTATTGCTTTGCAGTGAACAATTTATTATTATTTACATTTGTTAATTTATTTCTCAATAGGTAACATGTTCACAAGGCTCAGAATTCAGTGTGTGTGTGTGTGTGTGTGTGTGTGTGTATGTTCATGTCCCCCTTTTATACAGAGGGAGGCAAGCATGTTGTTCTGCACATGTGCTTCTCACTTAAATACATCTTGGAATGCAGTGCATGTCAATGTTAGGAGCAAACTTTGTCTTTCTTTGTTAAGGCCACATTGTACTAAAGTGCCATGACTTATTAACTAGTTCCTTATTGATAGATATATGGGCTGTTTTCTCATTTTTTTCTGGGACAGACAATGATGCGGGAATAGCTTTGTGTTATTTTTTGCTTCTACAGGAAAGAAATCCTAGAAATGGAATTGCTGCCACCCAGAGTGAGTGTGCCTGTCATTGTGATTGAGTCTGTCAAACTGCCCTTTATAAGTGACCAGTTTACAGCTCCCTGGCAGTGTGAATAGTCAGCAGGCTTTTTAAATTTATTTTTTTGACATCTGTGAAAATAACAGGTGAAATAGCTATCTCAGTTTCTGGTTTAATTTGTCCTTTTTCTTATTTTGAGTGATGTTGGATATAATGAACAATTTAAATATATATATATAAATTTCAAATGTGGAAGCATGTTTCTTCATTCCCCCCCCCCCCCCCCCCACACACACTATCTCCTCAAAACACCAGTAAATGCTATCTGGTGTCTAGTAAATTAGCTGTCTAATTTCCATATTGCTGTGTTATTAACAGTAAATACGCTATAACTGTTGGAAGATACCTAACATTCTCGTTTATGTAATTACCAAAAGCATATTGCTGAAATCAGATTTCAGCAGAAAAATCTTAAGAATAATGTATTTCCAACTAATCTAATCCAGCTTTGATTTGTAAGGATACATTACATGATATCTTTTAAGATACAATATTTTAAGTCAATTAAGCTCTGGCATATGTTGCTTTTTACTAAAAGTACACAGATTCTAGAGAAATTACATTTTGAAAGACATGATGAAAAAAATTGCTTTTTTTTTTTAGATAAAAATGACCATCTCCTCGATATTTTTCTTTGTGCTGAGCTTTGGGTGAAAACCCCTCATGACTATTTGCCTCGCTATCATAACTGAATTCATCTCACCGATCCCATGACCTCTGTCAGAGAGGAAAGTCGGGAGTGTTATTAGGATTAGGCCTACTAGTCCATGCTTCTTCCTTGCTCTCTCACAAGTCACATAAATCTCTACAAATAGGAAAAGACATTGTCCATTTCTTGGTAGACTGAACTTTCTATTTTCTATTTTAAAGAGGCAAGTCGATTGTTTACACTGTTACAGACTGAATGACAATTCTGTCGTGTGAATGTCTTTTTTTTTCCCCCTTCTCTGAGGGTCTCAGCTGTGGATTCTCCAGGCCATGAAAAGAGATGGCTCCTTTGGCAAGTACAACATCTGAAAACTGAGCACCTGCTGCATTATCATAGCAGGGGTTTCCCTTTGGGATAAATATACTGGCCATTGCACAAACTTTGTGAATAATAAATGGGAATATTTCTATTGCCCAGACAGGAAATCAACCAGTCTTCAAACATGAAGTTGCTTTGAATGTTTAATGGCAGTTTCAAATTGTTGAAATATCCCTGTCATGAAACCAATTTCAATCTTTCCTCAAATCTAGACTCATAAAACTTTAGAACCAGAAGGAGATTGGAGGTGACCCAGCAGTGAATCCCAGTTTTATAAGTAAGGAAACTAAACGTGAGCGTATAGGATCATTTTTGTGAGTAGCAAAACTGGCACTCTTGAATCCTGGCCTCAGACTTCACCTGGCTAAATTGTTCCAGAAATCTTGCTTAACCATGACTTTTTTTTTTTTTTAAACTAGAAAAATGCATGCTCTTTGAGAAGTCAGCTCTACGGTCTCTTGGCAAAACCCTGGGTAGGTGGACTGTTAGCGGGGAGGGTGGTGTTGCTGAGCACCCACAGCTGGAGAGAACCACAGACCGCCCTTTCTAAGAAACGCCTGGGCAGTGAGCCTGTTGATACAAGTATAGGGAAAAATAAGGCCTGCAGGGGACGCCCCCTGTGCTGTGGACAGGCACCTACAGGGCGGTGACAACTTTCTCGGGGCTTCTGCTGTGTGTGAACAGGGAAGCAAAAGGAGGGCAATGTCACCCGACGGCCAATTCAAATCCCCAATTTGGGGTACAGAGAAGGAAACAACAGCTCCACAGTGCTACAGCGTGGCTGTGAAAACCGCATGGCCGTGAGGCAACCCTGCAGCAGAGCTGCAACCTGCAGTCCTGCGTGGGAAATGTGCGCCTGCGCCCCCGGGGAGCGGGCTTATATAGACAGAAGGCCCCGCCCCTGGTCCCCGATTGGCCAGAATAGAACCGCTCTGATAGGTCGAAGCTGCGCAGCTCCAATTGGCCGTGGAAAGCCTCAATTTCAATTGGTTGAAATTGGACTCCGGGAATTTCTTTATAAGGACTCGCCCCGGGCTCAGGTGGCAGAGGCGCAGCACAGGCAGGTCGGCGGGGCTGGTGGGTTAGCACGGAGCCCGGGAGCTGCAGCTTGTGTGAGGCCCCTGTGCAGAAATGGCTGCGAGGCGCTGGTTTTTGTATTTTTATATTTTTTTCTAGGTTTTTTTTTTTTTTTTCATTTGAGTCCAGTTAGCCAGCAAAAGCCCTTTTTAATACTCAGGGTCACAGCCGGAATCTTGGGAAATAATAAAGGCGTCACCAGCGATAAGCCAAGCTGGGACTGGTCATAAATGGGTTGCTTTCTGTGAAGTATTTAAGGAAACTTCTTATGAGGACAATTATTATGTGTTTAGGAAGGAAGGAAGACGGGGAAGAAAGAAAAAAGAGAAGTGGAAGGAAGAGAGGGAAGGAGGGAGGGAAGGAGGGAGGGAGCATGGGTCTTACCTGCATCACAGGTAAGGGTTCCTTCTCAGAAGTCTCCTACTTGGACCAAAGGGACCATTGCCGTTTTCGTGGCAGCTGCCTTCGCCACAGTCCAGAGCTCTTAAGTGTTAAAAAATGTGTCTGGTACCTCCCAGAGCTGTATTTCCAATGCCAGTCCTTCAGCTGAAGTTCCCACACCTGAAGCTAACGGCAGATTACCTATGAGGCACTTGCACCTCAACAAATTTGGGACTTAACCCACCATCTTACCTCTTCCCCAATCAGTTCTTTGTCTGAACTCCTTACCTCATTGAGTTTCGTCACAGTCCTCCTAACTGGCCAAGTCATAACTATGGGAATTATCCATCTTCCCTCCCACCCCAGGGCCTTCCCAGTGCACAGTCCCCATGGATTCCACCTCTGTGTTGTCTCCATTCCTCCTCTTGCACTCACTGCCCCTTCTTAGCTCCCAACCTCATCATTTCTTCTTGACTTGCTGCAGCAATCCCCAAGTGGCCTCTGCCACCCAGTTTTTGCCTGTCTCCAACTGTCTTCCAGACAGTAACCAGAGAACTCTTTCTAGGAAAGCCTGTCTGATCATGGGATTCCTCTGCCTGAAATGCTCCATTTGCAGCCATCCTCCCTCAGAGAAACTGTCCTGACTGGCCCATGCTTACTCCTTTAGCCACGTCTTGCTGTCCTGTCCTCATAGTCTACACTTGTTTCCTTGGGGGCACCAGTGCATTTCCTGCCTCCTGACCTTTGCACGTGCTTTTCCCTGGCCCATTTGTTGCAAGGCTGGGCCAGAGAAGCTTTGGCCACTGTTGGGCACCTTGATTTTAATTTGTATGGGGCATATATCTATACATATACATGTGTGTATATATGTAATTTTTATGTGTAATTTGTATGTGGCATATATCCATGCATATGTGGTTTTGCATGTATATATGTAATCTATTAACATAAATTGTATATACACATATAAATATATATACAGTTTATTTTTGAGTAGGTAATATAAGCATATATTATTAAATTCAAAAGACCCAAGGTGAGGTCTTTCTCCTAACCTTGCATCTCCCTGACTCCTCCCTGGAAGCACTGTTGCTGCCAGTCTCTCATGTATCCTTCCAGGGGCTACATGTAAATGTGTAGGTGAACACTATACCCTTTGTTTTTGCATTCGTGGTAGTATATTCTGCTTGCCGTTTTTAATTTGCTTTGTTCGCTTAGCAGTATTCCTTGGGGCTTGTTCCATATCAATACATGAAGAGCTTCCCCTTCCCTTTTGTGGCTAAATAATAGGCCATTCGAGGGAAATGCCATAATTTATTTAATCGGTCTCCTTTTGTCGGGTATTTAGATTGTTCTCAAACTTTTGCTAGTACAAACATTGCTGCAAAGATTGGCTTCCTACAGGCATCGTTTTGCACACATACGAGTTTTATCTGCAGGATAAAATCCTGGAATTGGAATTTGGGGTCAGAGGCTAAGCACATTTATAATTTTGATGGATAGTGCCAGATTGTCTTCCTAGCGGATGTATCCATTTATTCTCTCATTAGTAATTTATGAGAGCGCCTCTGTTCTCATACCCTCACCAGTGCGTTACAAGAAAGCGTTTTGATGTACGCCAATCCTAATAACGTTTTGTCTGCATTTCTCTTATGTGAGTCAAGTTTAGTATTTTTTAATGTATCTGTGAACTATTTTGATTTTCTTTTATATTAGCTGACGGTCTGTTTGGCTTTGTTGGATCTTTTCTTATTGACTTACAGGCATTCCTTATGTATTAATGAAATTGGCCTTTTGTCTATGATTTATGTTCCAAATAGTTCTCTGCTTTGTCATTTGTCTTTGTCTATCCCCCCCTCCCAGGCAGAATATTTTTATTTTCATGTAACCACATTTACCAGGTTTATTCCTTTACAGCCTGTGGGGGTTGCGTTCTAGTGCGATGGGCCTGCCCTCACGCCCAGGTTAGAAAATCCTGCCCCATGTGCGCGCGTGTACCCGTGAAGCTGTTTCAGAGACAATCAGTAGAGCGTAAGAGCTTGGAAAACAGGTTCTGGGGTCAGACCGACCTCACATTTAACCCTGGCTTCATCTCTGTCCAGTTCTATGGTCACGGATGAAATGTTTAAACGGGTTATTAGTGTCTCTATTCTGGGGCTACCAGGAAGATCCGATGTGACACCACAGGGGAAGTGTCTTGTGTTTAGCTCCCGATAGCTGCCTTTATTGTCTTCTTACTCCTTGAAAATGCAATAGTAGTTGTAAGAGGACAGAAGCCCATTCTTCTCTCCTTTGCACTCCTCTTGCCATATGCTCGGCCCTCCCCAGCCCCTCTCCCACCTTAGCTGGGGCTCTTCTTGAAGGGTTGTTGCTTTTCGTGGGTCATCGGTGAGAGTCCAAGTGCTTCCCCGAGACCGCCTTGCAGCTCCCTGCCCTGTAGGGTTCCCTTGCCTCTGTGCCTCCTGCCCTGTGGATATTCTTCCCCTGTGCACAGTCGCCTCACCTCTCATTGCTCGATCTCTGTGGGCTGCACCTTTCCTGGTTCTCGCTCATATGTGAGGGGACTTGAAACAGAGCAGTATAGTCCACACAGCAGGTGCCCGGGAAATACTGTCGCCAGGTGAGTGGGAGAAGTAAGAGGCGTGGAGTGTAGGCACTGCCGCTAAGAACCATAAATCACTTCACTTGGTCTCCATTCCCATCAGCCACATACGAAGGGGGGAATGATCACCCTAAAAATTTCCATGATGTCAGCTTCTGTTAACATTGACTCAATTTTAGTTGTCATAGCTGTTAACTCCTTAAGAATGTTTAATATTTTGCAGGCTGTTCAAAGACACCAGCACTTTGGTGCCGGAGCTGGGAGTTCGGCCTGAGTTTCCTGACTCTCATCTCTGTCGCTCCCTTGGCTTCTTTAAGCATTTCCTTTGTACCCTCAGTGTTAGCCGAGGCCCTTGACGTTCCAGCGGTAGGAGATGCATCGAAGCAGTAAGATAGCCCCCCCGTTTAATTTTGCCACTAGCTTTGCCATCAGTAAAATAATGCTTGGAGCACAGTGTCTGGCTTTGCAGTGCGGCGTATCGAACGCCAACCATGGCTGGTCCGGAGCGGGCTCGGTCAGTGAGTTTAAGGGCCAGGGCAAAGGACAGATGATGAGGGGAAAATGAACAGAGGAAATAAGACATCTAACTGTTTTGTTCAATTTAATAGGAGCCCCACTGAGCGAGAATAATACGGGACAAAAAAGATGAGCCCGTCCCAGTCTCTGCCCTCAGAGCAGGGCGCACTGCGCGCTGAGCACTCGACTTACATTTTTACATTTGATACTTGCCGCGATCCTAAAAGAGGGGCATCTTTATGCCAGTTTTACGTGTAAGGGAGTTGAGTCGAAGAGAAGTCGAGTAACGTGAGGTCGGTCCCATAGCGACCGTGGAGCTGAGATTGAGGTGGTGGACCTGGTTTCAAAGCCCGGGCTCCTTGGCTCGATAGCGTCACCTTCCAGGCACGTGACTCCGGCCAAGGGGAGAGGGTGACTGACTGTTTGCAGTGGGAAAGTAAAACTAACGACGCAAAAATAAGAGGAACGTGTGGGTTCCCCTTGAGCTTTCTTTCTGGTTGGGGTTTTGGCTCTGAGTTCTGTCGTGCAGTGAACATTCAGAGGAGAAAGGTCACTCCCCAGCCATCCTGCTCCCCCAGCCCCCACCTGGATAAAAGAAGTCTCCTCACCACCTGACTTCGCCTGCAGGTAACAAAACAGGTTTCGAAAATATGTAATAAAGAAGCACTGCCTGTTCCTTTCTGGCAGCAATCCCGGGGGAAGCAAAACTACCTGGTCTGCCTGGAACCCTGGACCCAAGGGGTTAATTTTTAAAAACGCTTGAGGTTCCTGAATTCCCATGATACGTTGCCAGAGTATTCTGTAGCTTTAAAAACTCTCAGCCCTCTTTCTTCCCCACCCCTACCCGCTCCACATATCCGGGGCCAGATCGGCTCACCGTCCGCACTGGATGCCCCTAAATGCCGACATTCACGGTGCAGTTTTCTTGGAAGAATTTCAGCCTGTCTGTGAAAGATTTTACTTATCTCCTCTCTTGCTTCCAGAAGGAGCTTCTTTACCCCAACTTGCAATCTTGCTGTATCCCTAAGTGTTTTGGAAACAAAATGTGCAGTGGGAGAATTCCTGCCTTGTGCATATTGGATCACTCTGTTCCCTGGCACAACAAGCTCTCCTTTGTATTACACATCTGAGAACAGAAGTTCTAAATAACATTTTTATATTCCCTGTTGATGTGAGTTCTTTATTTGGGGACAACACGGTCAAGTTCTGATGGGCTTTTCCCTTCCTCAGTGTCAAGGATGCTGCTGACCCACAGCCTGGAATGGCACTGTGTAGGGGGAGGAGCGGGTGCCTACCCCCTGGGACTTTCTTGTTGGGTGGCGTCTCCTGTCTCCAGTGAGTGTCCTGTGTCATGGTGGGATTGCCAAATGGTCAGAGCAAAGGCAACTAATCGGCTGGCCAGACCGTGAGCTGGAGCTACAAACAGACCAGATGGGCAGACAGACCAAAATAGCCACTTAGCCACCTCCTTCCTGGAAATGCAAAAGGGCTGCCCTCGAGGCCCAAGAAGGCCTAATTTGGAGTTGAACTTACTCTGAAGAGGAGACTGAGCCGTGACCCTGGCGAGAGTTCCTACCTCCAGTGTTTTATTTTCACCACCTACCTATTTGCACATCCTCGGGTTTGATCAGCCACATGCGCAGCAACTACTTGGTAAAACACCCCTCACCTTCAAGCCCCTCTGATCACCTTCCTTTATTTTGTGCTGGTACAGAGAACTTTGTACTCTTTGAAAATAAGCATATATGTTCTCATCTTTAGGCAAACCCACTATTATAAAAATTTAGTTTTGTATGGCAGAGTGGGATATTTTAATTTATTTTTCAGAAAATGTATCACCACATTCCTTAAATGGTATAGATATAATAAATATTATTATTGATAGTATAATCAATAATACTTATAATTAATATTATTTATTAATATTATCAATTATACTATTTTATTCATAGTATAATAAAAATATGATTTCCTCCTCAAAGATGTTTTTGTTTCTGTGTCAGTTTCAAAGCTGACACAGCCTTTTCTCATTCATTCAACAGATGCACATGGAGTTGTGCTACGTGGGGCCAGGCTGCCGCGAGTGGCTCATGCAAGGAGCATGTGGGCTCTGGTGTTTAATCACTTTGGGTCAGAAATCCGTTTCTTGCTCCTCACTTCTTCAGTGAATATTTATTTCGTGCTTCCTGTGGGCCAAGCTCTGCACTGGTTTGCTCATGTCTGCCTTGTCCCTGGTGGGAGTGGCTGGAATGGGGGTGCTGTGGTCCCTCTTGGAGGGAGGGGCACTGTTTGGTCCTCGGTGCAGCCAGGAGAGCTCCTTGGAAGCGGATGGGCCACAGGAGGCCCGCGAGCATTTGGCACTGGGATGCATTGGATTATTTCCTAAGTGGATGAACGTTCGACTTTTCCTAGTTAACCTTTTCTTGCAAACTAATATGGGAAACGGACTCTCCAAACAGAAAAGCTCGAGTGATGATAAAAAAAATACCCTCCAGTGGGCAGCCCGACAGTACCTGCATCAGTCAGTGTTTGGATAAGAACAAGCCCCTCGAGGGGGATGGAGCCCTTCTCTGAACCTTAATTGATTTTTGTGTTCATTCTGCGCTCTTAATTCTTTGTAGAAAAGTGATTTGTAGGGCAAAGTGGCTTTACATGTTGTAGGCGCCGTATTATGTAATGCTCGTCTTATCAAAAGATCATTTCTGCTTGTTTTGCCTTTTTTTTTTTTTCTGATTCAGCTCATGTTTATTTTTCTTTTTCTTTTTATTTCTTCTTGTTTATACAGTTATTGTTCCTCTTGCTCTTCCCACTTGGTCAACCCCCATCGTCGTCTGCCAGGAGATGGGGGTACTTGGTCCAGGCTCCCCCCGTCCCCCTTTAAAATCAATTGGCTAGATAGCTTTAGAAATAGTCACCTCTTCCCTAGTGAGTTTGTTACATAATGTGGAGCCTCATTAGTTCTAAATTTGACCCCAAAGGAGCTGGATCATGTTCATTCTTAGGGACTGAGGGACCGCCCTGGCCTGGGTGTCCCTTTGGGGTCTGTGCTATCATGTACCCCTGCTGACGAAGGGGAGCCCAGCTCAGGAATGGGGCTGCTCCGTACAGACGTGCCCTGTCATGTAAGAAAGTTCTACAGGATAGTAGCTGCTATAATCTCTTTTTGGTAAAATGGGGTCACGAAGCCCTCCATCCTGTGCCTCTTAATTTACGTAATAAATCCAGGACTTGGAGATCTACAGGGTATTGGTGTGTTTTCAGTGACGTTGCTAGGAAACTCGGCCTGTGTCCTCAGATGATACGTGGCTCTGGGTGTGCGCGCACATGTGTGTGCATGCGGGTGTATGTACCGAACGAGGAAAGTGAGATAGTCCATTGTTATGTGCTAGCAAAGACTGGTGAGGCTTACGGCGTAACTAAAAAGACAGAATGTGTTTACGGCAGCATTAACGTGGCCAAGAACAAAGCAGATGAGAAGTAGCCAGGCGAGATCAAAGCACATCTAATAGATCAGGTTTCTGGAACGTCTGCGTCTAAGGGTTTGGTCTTCATCACGATATGTTGAGAGGTGATGCTTTAAAGCAAGAAAGGAGAAGAGGCTAGCTGTGGAGAACAGTAACCGAGACGATTGGGAAGCAGATGTATGCGCTTGAACGCATCAGTTCTAGGTGGGTGCCCGGTCCCTTCTCTCTGCGGGGCTGGAGGGAGAGGTCTGCGGGAGGTCACGTAATGAAAACCGAGCCATTCTATTCTTTGTGTTCAATATAGATGCACACATGCAGGGGCCTGTGGACTGTGACTTGTTTTCTCATGGGCGCAGTTCACACCTGTCCTTGGAAGCCCATCCTGGCTGACCTTGGCCCCTGCAACCGGGAAGGGAAGACGCCTGCTGAACGTGGATGTGCGATAGTCCAGTGGGTAGGGAAGGTAACCTCCTGGGTGGCTGGGAGGTGTTACCCACGGAAACCGAAGGCTGGGCTGACGATAAAAGCAAACTGTTTCCCCTTGGGCACTTCAGGGACTGCAATCAGGATGCTGCTCCTGATAAAACCCTCCGCTTTGTTCCGCCTCCTGCGTGTTCATCCATGTGATAGCTGTTAGACGTTTCACTGTTTCCAGCCGACACATGGCAAGGTGCTCCCCAGCTGCCCCCGAGACGCGTGCGAACAGCCCTGTGCAGAGGCCTCCAGTGCCCACACGCCGTTTGTCCCCTCCGTGTTCTGTTCCTCTCGCGCAGGGCATGCTAACGCTGACACGCTTCCTGCTCTTTCTGCCACCGGGGCTCTAGGTCCCTCAGTCATCAATAGGCCCGTTCATGTGGGAGGTGACAACACAGCTTGCCACCACAGTACAGGCTGCTGGGTTCAATGTGAGCTTTCTTCTTAGAGTGAGCAAAGGGCATGGGACTTCTTAGGGCCGGGAGAGTCACAGCCCGCAGCACCGATGGAATATCCTTGATCCAGGCCACAGGGGAGCACTGAGCATTTCTTTTGTGGGTTAAATAAAATTTGATGAGCAAACGTTTGTGATTAAGGCCTATTGTGAGGTTTTCTGATAGCACATAACCTCATCACTGAAATCTTTGTCAGGCATTGTTTTGCATGTTAATCTGTAAAGGAAGCTAGTGACAAGCTCTCTGATGTTCTGTTTTCATTATAGTCAACTCTTCATCACCCAAGTCAATAGGGAAAATTACCATCATCGATGATAAAAACCCACAGAAAGTCCCAAAATACTTTGTGTTTGATTTCGAGATGTGCAACAGCAGGCATGTGAGCACAGAGCACCCGGACATTCAGACATTGTGCCCCCTGGCCCCCCTCCCTGCTCGGCTCCAGACCTCCCTGAAGACAGCTGGGGACAGTGTCCAGGGAGTGTCCACTGGAGTGTGGGGGTGAGGCGAGGGGGACATGGAGAAAGTTGACTGTGCCATCCCAGGGATATTTTATTTATACATTTTTAAGATCAAAGTAACATATGTGTGGTTCAAAAGCCAAAGCGTCCGGAAGGCATTTAATAAAATATAATGGTCTCTGCATTCTCCTCTCCTCCCTGAGGCCCACTTCCCAGAGGCAACAGCCTTTGCACCCTCCCACCCTTTTTAAAAGTTCTTTTGGTAGTTGCCTTCATATCTTTAAATAATATATGTATACCATTTGTACCAGTGTTTGAAGACTGGGTGGCTTAAAGCAGTAGAAATGTATTCTCCCACAGTTCTGGAGCGTGGAAGTCCCAATCAAGGTGTGGGCAGGGCCTCGCTGCCGCTGAAGGCTCCAGGGAAGACTCCTTCCTTGTCTCTTCCAGCTTCTGGTGGTGGCCATCCATCCTGGGCCCCTTGACTTACAGCTGTCACTGTCCACCTCTCTGTCTATCGTCACAAGCAGTTCTCTCTGTGCGTCTGTTGTCACTTGGCATTTTCCTCTTATGGGAACAGCAATCATTGGATGAGAGCCCACCCCAATGACCTCATCTTAACAACATCTGCAGCCCACCCCAATGACCTCATCTGCAAAGGCCCTATTTCCATAAAGGTAGCATTGGCAGGTACCAGGGTCAGGACTCGAATGTATCTTTTGGGGAGACGCAATTCAACCCATAACCACTCTTTCTCAGTTCATAAGCATTTGGCTCTGTTGACTTCCTTCTAGGGTAGATGAGGTTTCTCTCCGTTACTCAGCCCCACCTCTCCCCTGAGCGTCTTCCCTCCCCGGTATGTCACCCTTCTCGGCCCCTCCCTGTAAAGGACATTGCTTCAACTTCAAACACATTCTTGCAACCTCATTTCTTATTCTGTTAACCATAGAGAGCATCGCTTAATTACTTATTAAAAAAATGAGAATATGAGCTCTTCTGACTCCCTCCCGTGCCCCATCTCCTAGCATCTGTCAAACAGTGCCAAGGTTGACCACACCTGGGCTCCTTTGGGTGCTCTGCATGGTTCAATCCTCTGCCATCTGTCCTCAGATGCAGAACCGATATTTGTCTATAGCTTCCATAGAGGGGATCTACAGGTGGCACACCAGTCAGCAGTGTTTTCATTCTTTGTTATTATGACGATGTCTGCTGGATTATATTGCCTTTGTATGCCCTGTGGGTTTTAATTAAAATGCTTTGTACCATTTGAAGAAGGACAATTGTATAGTGTGTTAGAATCTGCGTTGCGTTTGACTTAGATGGCAGCATACTTTTCTAACTCAGTTTGGAAATCCTTTTCTTAGTACAGCTTTCAAAAGGCTTTTGCATTACGTATTGAAATGGAGCTTTGTCTCTTATTAGGAAATGTTCGATCCCATGAAATAACATTCACGTGGGTCCCTACACTTTATGAGTGGTGAGTAGCAGGTGACTCATTCTAAGGCAGCACTAGTCAAACTTTTGGATTTCAGAGCCTCTTTGGTTGATTTCTTTATTTTTCCTTTTAATTTAAGGACCAATAGAGAGATGCTAACTTCTTACTTTGCCAAGTTGGGATATTAAGAAACTAACTATTTACTCTCACTGGTAAAATAAAGAACATTAAACACCAAAAAAGTAGGAAGGACATACTCTCAGTTTAAATTACACTATGTATTTTAAAATGGAATGAATTTTAACTTAAAAAAAAAAGCTCCCTCTCTTCCCTAATTTTTCCCATTTTGGGTAGACTGGTGAAAACAGTCTGGAGGAAGGCTGTCCTGGGTGATCCATGTCTAGTGGACATGTGTTTGCTTTTAATGGATGTGGAACATAACTGTTAATTATGCCACTTATTTTGTGGCTGGTTAAGTGGATTCATTAGAACCTGGGATGGAAGGTGCTCAAGACCAGGGCGCAGGCTCCATGTGGGGGGGAAGGTTGGCCACCCTATTTTGTGACACCCCCCCAGCTATAATAGTTCACCATCTCCCAACTATGTACCCCGACTCCAGGCCAACTGAGCTGACTCACAAATTCGGGGTATCGGGCAG
This sequence comes from Miniopterus natalensis, assembly GCF_054644295.1. Taxonomy (NCBI): domain Eukaryota; kingdom Metazoa; phylum Chordata; class Mammalia; order Chiroptera; family Miniopteridae; genus Miniopterus; species Miniopterus natalensis. The sequence goes on along the minus strand of NC_142087.1, from coordinate 71,679,786 downwards.
GAGAGGAATTTAAGATTTATCATCTCTGCATGTGTAGCCCTTGATTAAGTCACCCCTTAGTCCTGCGTTAATTTCTTAAAGTTAAATAGCGTGGCCACAAAACAGTATCTGCCGTTCGTAGCCCACCAGGGTCATTCTGTAACTGCGGCGCTGAAACAACTGGCCAAGTCCAGCATTCACCAGATGCAGGGTGGCAGCATTTTTACAGTATTCTCCAGCTAAATTTGAAACAGAATGAGATTAATGACTATATTTGTTCCATCAAATATATTTGATTAATTAACCATCTGGTTAAGTTCTTTCTCTCCGTAAAGAACTTGCAGATTGGGATAGTAGCATTACCAAGTTTTATTACCTTCCTTTGCTACATTCAATGGAATTTAGGTTCCAGAATGCTCATGTTTTAATGACATTTTGTGAAATTCTCCCCAAATAAGAACAGAATTGATTCCTTGTCTTTTTTTTTTTTTTTTTTGTAAACATTGGTGTGTGTGTCCATAACGAAGCACAGACGGTTTTAACAGAGCACACAGTGCTGCACTCGGACCACGTCTTTAAAACATCAGTCGGGTCATCTTCATATCATCCCTGAGAGGTAGTTAGACTTTGCTTTCCCACGTTTTCTACACAGGGGAAATCCAAGGGTAAGAAGCGAGTAGCCCAGCTTTACTCAGCAAGTGAGCTGCGAAGTGAGAAAAGGAAGTCCAGCGTCTTAAAACCTCACCACCCACCCTGGCTCGTAAGTGGCATCTCTCTGGATCCACATTCTCGACTTCCAGGGTTTACACTGGGCCGCCTCAGGCGCTGAAGAACTGAACGGTCCAATGAGTCAACCATGGCTTTCCAGTTAGAAGCAGCGATCGTCGTGTCCCTCGAGGTCTCAGATGGGGCTCTGAACCCGCAGCATCTTAGCCGAGTTTGCTCTGTTTATGAGAAGTAATGAGCTGGGTGGAGCTGTCCACAGCGCCCCTCCGTTTCATTGGTCACCCATAACACGTAACCCCGAAAAGATCTGGCTCTAATTTATGGAGCTGAACAGGTGCTGGCCTTATTCTGTGCTATTCTGCTCTGTTGGACCTCAGCTGTGCTATTGGTAAAATGGGGGAAATGACGTTAACTGCCTGAAGGCAGGCGGTCAGACCAGACCTTCCCGGTGCTTTGATTCTTCTAAATGCTCTTGAGAGGAATCAGACTTGCAACCCTGTGCTCCTTAGGTCTACACAGTTCACAGCGGGGGTCCCCCACCTGAGGACCAGGTCTGGATCCAAGCAGGGCCCCTGTTCTGTAGCTTTGCATCCTGCCCCTTCTCCATTCATCTCTGTCCTGGTTCCCCTTGACCTTCAGAGGACCTCATGCCTCGCCGTCTCTTTGTTCCCATCCAGTGGTTTTTGCTGTGATACAGGGAATGTGCTGCCTGTGTGCCATGGGTGGTGTCTGATGGCAGCCCCCTTGAAGATCTGAACTTCATTTGAGTTGAAATCTAACACTCTGTATCGAGAGTGAGGACATCACAACTCAAAGGCCTGGACTGCTCCAGGCTGCATCTTTCCAGAACCCGTATTTGGAATATATGCATTAATTGGTAATACAAACAGTCACATTGGACTAAACAAAAGAATCTGGTGTCGATCATCATGGTCCCCATGGTGAGGTGCGCTCATCAGGAAGATGGAATTCGGTTGGAGCACATTTTGGTTTTTGTCCGGTCATGTTGTACATGGTAATTGTTATAAAACAGAAAAACACCAGGCATCCCTTTAACTCCCAAACAAACATTCTAAATAGTCGGGAGTCTGCTGTACATAAAAGGAAGCTTTCTCTCACGCCAAAGCTTGCCAAACAAATTGTGAGTCCTAAAAGTGAAGCCCAGAGAAAGAATAACTTCAGCTTTCCGTGGGTGGAAAACAAACACTCACTTTATATGCATTTCAAGAACGTCAAAGACACAGGTGGGAAACGAATCCTCCCCGATAAGAAAGAAATGCTTAGTCGTGTGGAAAAAAAGCAAACATTCAGCTATTTTTGGAGCTGTGCAAGTCCAGACAGTTTCTTTCTTTCCTTTTTTTTTTTTTTCTGGTTAGCTGCTCATAGCCACAAATATGTATATTATTTCCTTCTTGCCCACAATTATACTAAGAATCATCTTTCTAATATACTGGGGAATCCCAAATAAAAATCTCATTTTCCTAAAACACAGACACGTCTTTAACTCTAGCAATGAAATTATTCATCTCTTGACTGTAAAAGAGAGAATCAGAGGGGTCTCTAATGTCCACCTCAGGTAGTTTTCTCCCCCAAATGACACTGTAAACGGATCATGTGCTGAAGGAGGGGTTTGCCCTGGTCACTGATGTTTTGAAATAGCCCGCAGACATCTCCTCCGGAGGTCTCGCCAGTTCTTCGATATCGTGGCAGGATCACAGAATAGTTTAACCCTTTTCTGAATATTGAAATATATTTTTTGTTGTTGTTAATCCTCAGCTGAGGATATTTTTCCATTGATTTTTTTAGAGAGAGGGGAAGGGAGGGAGGGAGAGAGAGAGAAACGTTGATGCGAGAGAGACATGTCGATTGGTTGCCTTGAGCACATGCCCCGATCGAGGCCAGGACGGGGATCGAGCTTGCAACCCAGGTACATGCCCTTCATCAGAAACTGAACCCATGACCTTTTGGTGTGCTGGGGGCGACGTTCTAACCACTGAGCAACACTGGCCAGGGCGGGAATATATTCTTATATGGGAAATGGTTACTAACTATCTTGACTATGCTTCTTTTCCAAGCACGTCAGTGTAGTAAACCCAGCTAACCTCCTATTGGGTCAGTAGTGTCCAGTCTTAGCAGCATGGACCCGAGCCAGGCTGTCTGGATTCAGACTTCATCTCTGCCCTTTTCTACCTGGTTCTCGATGCTTCCTTTTGCTCATCTGCAAAGTGCATATTACAGAACACCTTCCTCGTAAGTGTTGTCATGAGTTAACATGAATCAAGTCCTTAAAACAGTACTGGGCATGCACTATGCCCTGCGTAAGTGGCAGCTGTTATTTTGGAAACCGAGGAAGAAATTCAGACTGTTCATTGTAGGAGTCATTCCATTTACCGTTAAAATAGGTTTTTGTTTATGCAGTTGATATCTGTTGTCTGCACATTCCCTTAAAAAAATTAGATCTGGCCCTGGCCGGTGTTGCTCAGTGGTTAGAGCTTTGGCCCACACATCAAAGGGTCGCAGATTCGATTCCAGATCAAGGGGGCACGTAGCTGGGCTGTGGCCCTGTCCCTCGTCGAGGCCCATGCAGGAGGCAACCAGTTGATGTGTCTCTCTCGCATCGGTGTTTCTCTCTCTCTCCCCCTCTCCCCCTCTCTCCCCCTCTTGCACTTTCTCAGAAAAGCAATGCAAATAATATCTTCTGGTGATGATTAACAACAAAAAAATAGCAGATGCTAGGAAGCTAATTATTTGCCTGTTCTGCTTCCTTCTTAATTTCTGCGGCTACCTACTCCATTCCAGGTCTAACCTGATGGCTTTCTCTGTGTGGAACCTGTGCAGGGCTGACCCTGTCAATTTACTTGGATATGGGAGGAACTGAAACACTATTTCTTATCGGAGCCCTTCCGCTAAGCCATGAAGACATACGCAGAAAGCGAGCAAGTAAAGGAGCTTGGGACGTTCATGAAGCAAGTGAGCTTGTCCAGTAGGAGCTGTCAGTTCACTTGAAAGTAAATTTTCTGTCGATAAACCATGACATGAATGATCAAGATTTAACAAGCTCTGTTTCCTTGTGAACTTTCACTTCGTTTTATCTAATAATCTCAGTGAACAAAGATTTTATTGATGGCTGTTTTGAAGTATCAGGAAAATTGGCATTACTCTGATTTCAGAGATAAAAGATTGGTGGAGACATAAATTCACCCTTGTAACTTGGTTTTGTTTTTAATTTCCAGATGGTAAACCTAATGCTAAAAGGTCACTACCTAACAACTGACTAAATAATGACATTCAGATATAAAATGGCCTTCTTAGGCATTCTTTTTCTTAAGTTTACGCAATCATGGTTGACTTTTAAATACTAAAATTAAAAATTTCCCCGTCTACCAATATTGCAAGTCCAAGGTATCCAAGCTGAATTGCACATTAATTATCATTATAAAGAGCACCATAAATCTTCCCAAGCCCGTTTTTTTTTTTACTGATTACTCGTGGAGTTGTGACTACTATTACTTGTTGTTGGTTTATTGTTGTCATTTTTAATATTTTACTTGGACTTATGGAACCACATGTGGCTTCAGAAATTCTTCAAAAGACGGTACAACTAGCAGTAAGCGGAATAAATCACTTAGCTAGTGTTCAGAATGCCTCAAATTAAAATAAAGAGGTTTGACTTTAAAATTTGAATTACTGAGAGATGAGTACGGAAAAAGGATGCTCTCAGAGTTCATCAGGTGATTAAATCTGGAGAACGTCTCTGCTCCATGTTAGGACCACAGCAGTTTTGAGTCGTATATGTTTTTGCCTATAAAATGTAAATATATCACTCACCGTCATCGTCATCATATTAACTGGACTCGTGCCCATTGCAGATTTCGTGAAACGTAACCAAAGGAATCGACTCTTGAAAGAAGCCCGTACATTCTAACATGGAATGATCATGCAAAACTTTGGCAAATATATTATGTGTGATATTTACTAATACCAGAGTTCTGTTCCCATTATTTGATTAACTTGATTCAGTGCTCATTAATTAAAATTTTGCACTTCATTAACAGTGAATTCAAAAGCTCCCTACTATCTCCTTTACGTTCGCAGATGATAGAAGATGTCGATGAAAAACAAAGGCTCACTCTGTGTGCCTCCTTGCAGCTGTGGCAAGAGCCTCTGCCTCTAATTTCAGATATGCAAATTCCTGGTTTAATATGTAATTCCATGTGCTTTTATGGAGGGCCTCTTTGTGGAGGGAGTTTCATATACTAGCAGGAGTATGTGTTTTGGAGTCAAACTGTTCTTGGCTGAAATCCTGGCTCAGCTACTTGCTTACTGTGTGGCCTTGAGCTCCCTGGTCTTTCAAATACCAACCTGCGGACTTGTGTAAGAGTTAAGGGAGAGGATGGGGCTGCAAGTCTGTGGCCTTCAGTGGGTGCTCTAGTGGCTTCTCTTCTCATCCTGTCCCTTCTCTTGCCCACTGGGGGCCCACTGCTGTAATCCCTGCACACAGTGTGGGTGGGGAGACAGAGCATTCGTGCTTGAAAACACCCTTGCCATTAGGGAGCCAAATGCATTGTACTGTGACATATTAGGCCAGCCCCTTCCCCGAGGGGGGTTTTGGTTAACAACTCTGTTAACTTTAGGGCCGACCTTTACCTTGGGATCGTCTAAGAGCACTTCCAGATCTGACCTTTTGAGAGTATGATTCTTTTTTTTTTTTTTTAAAGCATTTTTTAAAAAAAAATGTATCTGTATTGATTTCAGAGAAAGGAAAGGAGAGGGAGAGAGAGAGAGAGAAACATCAATGATGAGAGTCATTGATCGAGCCCACAACTTGGGAATGTGCCCCTACCGGGAATCGAACCTGGATCGCCTGGATCCCAGGTCAACCGCTGAGCCACGCCCAGCCAGGCTGAGAGTATGATTCTTAAGAAGCGATAGGCTAAAGAACAAGGAAACTAATAATAAGGTGTGACGTGGGCGGCATCGGCCACAGTGATAGCACGGGAAGGAAGAATGAATTGGACTTAAAGGATGGAGTAGGTCTGATTGGCCAGGAATCGGAAATTCCTCGAAGGTAGCGCTCCTGACTGCCCTCTACCAAGCGCTAGTGCCTTGGGATAGTACTAGGTATTCACCCACTGGGGAGAGGTTCTGAAATCGCTTGGGAAGCGCTGACTTCCACAGGTTTCTCTCCTGCAGGCCTTCTCGGACCCTCTCCTTCGCTCGTATGCATTACCATTCCAGAACGGGGGGGCTCTAGTAACGGTACGAAGCATTTCCCAAGTGTATTTCGTCACGTAATCAGAATTATGTTGCACCCACGTAATACCTTGCCAGACTAGTGTTTCATGGGAGTTATTTTGCAAATATGCTACTTTGTGGTTTTAGACCAGGGGATGGGGTACCATATGGACACCATCTACTCAACCCATTGAAGGTGCTTGCCAGGCCCCGCCAAGCCAGAGACCAAGAAGAGCAGTCATCGCAGTGAGTCTGGCGACAAGGCTTCGAGTGTGGCCGCTGTCTGCAAGGCTGAGGCGGGGGTGCCCAGGGAGACCGCATCCCAGCAGAATCCTCTGAGGCAGTGTCCTGGGGGTGAAGAGACCTGGCTTCTGTCTTGGATGTGTCTTCCTCTGTCTCTCTCTGAAGCTCTTATCGTGGTAATTGCATTCCGTTCACAGAGAAATTCGGAAGATGACATGAACATTCGGGGCCCAACCTCAGGTGGTTGGGGTGAAACCAGCTGCAAATTTCACCCACGAGGAGATTTTTACAAAGTCGACTGAGCTTTAGCTCTGAGGACCTCATTACTTCCCCACCCCTTGGACACTCAGCTCTAAAGTCAAAATATAATCCAAGGAGAGGAGCCTAAAACAGCAAACCACACACGTAGGCAAACTGCTTCTTTATGGGGGGGCGTGACAGTGAGTGCCGGTTGCACCTGGAGGCAGAATCTATATTTGAATTACTTATTGATGAAATGCGAGCAGGTTTTGCTCGGGGCAGATTTTCCAGGACGGGCCTTTCTTCTCGCCATGTGGATCTGTGCGCTGCTTCGCCACTGGCTTTTTCCGCCTGTTAGGCCTTAGGAAACGTTTTGGCAGGTTGTGCCGTTATTTTGCTCATGTTGTGAGTAGCATTTCTCTGACCTTTTGTTATTTACTGAAACAGTCCGGCCTGTTTTCTTTTAAGAGAAGCGTGAAATGAAGGGGAGTCAGGGAGCACAGGCTGACTTTGGTACCAGAAGACTCACTTCAGGCTGCTTGGCTCCGAGTACACTTTTAAAGTCAAGGGGTCACTGGCCTCCTTCTCTCTTATTCCCAGGATTTTAAGAGGTCTTTGGGGGGAGTTTTTTCCTCCCTAAAGCAGATACATGTAAGGTTATTTGAAACATTTCACCGCACCTAAAAGGCACAACCCTCCAAGAGTTTTCTTCTGACATCTTGGGCATGGTGGGTTGTCCGAAGCCTCTCCTGTTTTGAATGATGATGTCACCTGTTTCAGGGGAGACTGACCCCATTTCAGGGCTGACCTTTACTTTAGGATTATTTCTAAGAGCATTTCCAGATCTGACCTTCTGGGAGTCTCTGATACCATGAAGCGATAGGTTCAAGAATAGGTCGGGAGAGTGTCAGGTCTCAGCAGCCTGGACGTGAGTTCTAGGCTGGTGGCTTGGTGGGTAGGACGGGCCTCATCCTGACCTCTCACGGCCCTTGTGAAGCCACATGGTGGAGGTGATGACATCATTCCAGACCCTCTCAGTGTCACACTGCGGTTCTTTCTCTTTTCTCTCTGCTTACCTGTGCCCCATACCTGTCTCCTTCATGCTTTTCTGCCTCTGCCCAGACAGAGGACTCGGATCCACTGCAGGATGACTTACAAGGGTAAAGGAAGGACTGCCAAGATTCCACTACATCTTTGGAGATGAGAAAATGGGCGCGTATGTGTATTTGGGTGTATACATTTGTTCCTATTTCCCCGTATGTCTACTGACCTACTGGCCTTTCTACCTCAGAAAATTCAAAGGAATCATGCCTTTTCCTTGGGATTCTCATAGGTCTTGCTAGCGTTAAAGACAGCACTCAAATTTTTGTCATATGTATTCCCTTTGTCAAACGTAAAATGATTTTGAGCCCTAGCTGATTTTGCTCAGTGGTTAGGGCGTTGCCCTTGGACTGAAGGGTCCGGGGTTTGATTCTGGTCAAGGGCATGTACTTCGGTTGCAGGCTCAATTCCTGGCCCCGGTCAGGGCGAGCGCAGGAGGCAGCCAATCCATGTGTCTCTCTTACTTCGATGTTTCTCTCTGTGTCTCTCTTTCCTTTCCACTCTCTGAAAAACAATGGGGGAAAAAAAGATTTTGATGCACAGGCCCTTTCATAATGACCTGTGTCACTTCATAATGATCTGTGTGTTTGAGAATTACCATAGTCTGATAATAGGCCATTGCTTCAGAGATGTTTCTTCAGTTGTTCAGTCAACAAATACTGCACTGTCCACAGTGCTGGGGACACACTGGTAAACAGGGGCCAGCTGCTCATGGAGCTCCTGTGTGAATGCAGAGATACAGATGATAAATACGTAAGGCAGGAAGTAAGGTGGTGGTAGACCAGAGGGTCATGTTGCAACCAGAGTGTCACAGGAGGTGTTTGCTTTGGCCTCAGACCTAGAAGATGAGGAGGAGCCATGAGAAGTCTTGGGGACGATTTTTGGTGAGCAAAATCTGCCGTCGGGATACAGAACTATTTTATCACCACCAGGAAACTCCCTTTTCCCGTGGCACCTTCGTGTATGAGAAATAGCCACAGCTGTCATTCTGCTTCTCATCTGGATGACATTCTGTTCAATTCCATAGGGCAGTTGGATAAGTGCCTAAAATCTCTTGCTTGGTGTGGCTGCTGGGGAAGGCATAACTGACTTATAGCGAAGATCCTTGGTCCGACCTGTGTGAAAAGTACCTCCAAGCCTGGAACAAAGAAATGCAGGTGTCAGTAAAGAGTCCTGACCTCATCATGGGAGCCCAGCAGTTGGTGCCCAGTTGATTTAAGAGGCTAATACCAGTTATGTGACCTCAGTATTTCCTTCTAAGGAAACCCAAACACTTTCTATGGCCACTACCTTCGGGGACTTAATCTACATGGGACGTTTACTCCAATACTTCTTGAAGATGACAGAGGAGGAAGCCACCCGAGTGTTGGGTGGCCAGGTTACCCGATGAGTGGGTACATCCCTTATAGAAAAGAGAACAGATGGTAGAAAATGCCCTGTGTGTGTGGAGGGAGAAACCTTTAGGACGTGCAGTGAGCAGGAAGAGCTTGAGGTGCAAGTAAAAGGGAAACAGCTATAAACAGATTGAGAGAGACAGCGGGTTTAAGGAAAAACATCTGCCTGCTGCATCTGACATCCAAAAGCTGCATCTGGGGCCCAGAATCGGTCTTGTAATGCTTAAAAAAGGAATGCAAAGGGGCCCAAAGCAGGCTCTGGAAGTTTCCCTCGCCTCGCGATTTTCTGTCCGCTGTGCCCAGAGCGCTGCCAGGGCCTGATGAAAGAAACTCGGAGGGTCCCGTTCCCCGATGCTGAAGCAGCATTCCACAGACACTGACTTTAGAAGGGCTGACTTAAAAGGCATTTTATTGGTGTTGGTCCAGACACATGGGTTCAGATGAGCCCGTTAACTTTACTCAACGAAACCTCTGGAAATCTTGAGACGGGCTCTTCAAAGATTATGTATTTCAGGTAGCAGTTTTCGGTATTAAAGAAGCTGGAGCTCAGAAGGGAGGCGCAGGTAATGGTCTCATGAAGTCTCAGGAGGGAGTCAGGGCATCTTTCTCCATGACTGATTCAACTTACCATGTGTCCAATAAGTTCCTTGATTTATGCATTATTTTTTCTCGTGAGGCGTTGGTTTGTATCCTGTAGGTAGGCACAGCCCAAGAGGCTAATTTAAAGAAAATAGGGATGGGGTATTCTCCGTGGGTATGCTATTTCTTGATCCCTCCTTACCCACACTTCGCGGTGGGATGCCCACACACCTGTGCTTCAGGGCCAGTGAGTTTTTTCGCTTGGAGAAATGACCCAATCCGTGTCACCATACCACCATGCTGAGGCAGAGGAAGTGGTCCTGCACGATCGTGAACAACCTCTGGACATTTCACTCCCTAGCTTTATACTTTCCTCTCACTGTCTACTCCGTGTGACCCCTCTTTTTAACTCCTGACTTTATTTTTATACATCTTACCCCAGCCCAAGATTGCAGTAAGATTCCTATGCTCCGTTGCCCCATGTGTTTGAAACCATTTGAATCCTTTTGAAAGTTTATCAAATAGGAATGAAGTCCATGTCAGTAACATCACTTCATGTACATGGTGCCTGCTTGCTGGGGCTCTGTTCTGAACCGCGACACGGGAATGTTGCAGTGAGGAGCAACTGATGTTGTGAGACGGTGACAAGACAGGAGGGAGGAAATTCAATAAACAGAAGAGAGGAACTGAGGGTGGTTGGGCGCTAGTGTTGGGGGAAAAAAGCTGTCCATGATCATCACCTGCTCTTTGTGCCCAGAATCTGCTGCGTCTTCATTTTCCACTCTGCAACACTGACACGAGAGGCTCTGAACATTTGTTGAAATAAATCGCGCCATAGACAGTGTGTCCTTCGATTTCCAGATTTCTCTGCAATGTGCTGATCGTAGCCCTGTGTTAAGCATGAGGACAATTACATTAAAGTCTGATGATTTCCTCAAGTCATATAGGTTGAATGTGGTGGATCTGAACTCAGGTCTTTTGATTCCCCAATGGCACCTTCAATGGTTTCTCATTTTCTTAAGGCAGAGAATCCTTATTTTTTGTACCTCGTCTGGGTATTGAGGAGAAGCTTGGAAAATTGGAAAGGCTCGAACTTCAATTTTTTCTTCTTCAAGAAATCTCTAGAACTCTTTCATGACACCCTGGGGAGACTGATGCAGTTTGAAGATCTCCACCTTAGACTAGCTCATCTGTACGTTGTTTGATGTGCATTTCCTCATACCTGAATAGGACAAGTTGAATTTTCCCAAACTAAGCAATTAACCTTAGGACTTTGCATCCTTTGAGTTTCCACCACAATTCAAGTCTAACTCTTTTTTAAAAAACTGTATTTCGCACAAAAGGTAGCCTAATAGTGAGGGAAAGAGTAATGATGGGTGGGGTGCTCTTTAATCAGGCCAGGGTGACAGCCTGGGACATCTTGTTTTCATCAATTTCTCATAGCTATCCTTTACTTCTAGGTGCGTTTGCTGGGATTTTGAGGTTCTGTTGTGCTTTTTGTAGCTGGATGTTTTCCAGAAGGTCATCAAGAAAAAGGAGTACCCCACTCTGCATTAATAACCTTTGGAAGGAATTTAGCAGTAAAGTCAGAGACCAAATGACCTGGTGGAGAGCACCCGTGGGGTGGGGTTGGGGCGTTCATCCCCCTTTCCAGGAAAGTGTCAAGTTCACCATGCCCCAGCACAACACTTTCTTCCCCCAATAACTCTGAGATCTTGTATCAAGTTTACTTAATAATGATGATATAAAAGGCAAAACAGCTACCCTCATTTGGGGGGATAAGAACTGTGCCTTTTAAAGGCATATGAAGTACAAAATAAGTGAATGTGAAATACACTTGGAGTAATAGCTGATTTCTGTATGTGTTTTCCCGTTTTTTGTGTGTGTGTTTTAGTAAATTCATTCATGTGGAGTTCCAAAACAACTCTCGAATGTTTACATACTCTGCACTTTATCTAATTATTGAAAAGCACAGGCCATATGAAAATTTAAAGAATATACTGAGATTTATGGCAAAAATAAATACCATAGATCAGGGATCAGAAAACTATGGCCTGTGGGCTAAATCTGTCTTGCTACTTGTTTTTGTAAGTAAAGTTTTATTGTAACCCAGCCATGCCCACTTGCTTATGGATTGTCTGTGGCTGTTTTCCTATAACAGCAGAGTGGAGGAGTTAAGATAGAGACTGTGCACCTTGGAATATTTACGATCCAGTTTGTTATTCAGAAGCATCCAACCCCTGTTGTAGACATCCCCATGATGTTTATTTACTTACTTATTTATTCTTTTAGGGACACTCTGGGAAATATCAGGTTGAATAAAGCAGTCCCTAGTGTGCAAGAACTTATATCACAGAAACATGTCATGTACTCAGATTGCCACCTGGCCAGGTGGACTGCAGTGCATACTCCAGACAAGAAACAACTAAATTGCTGTGTGGAGATGGCGAAGGCCCTTGACAAAGGGAAGGATTTGGGTTAAGCAAGAGGATATCGCTTTCATAACTGTGGCTCATGGTGATTTCCCTGTGGGAACTTCATGAGAAATAAGAGTCATTTCCTTCATGGAATTTTATCAATTGTAGTACCCAAAGGGTGGAAGTGATTGAGGATATTACTTAGCATCCAAATTTCTTTATCTGGAAGCTTATTTCCCCTGTAACTATGGGGATAATTATATCTCTAGAAAATTTTAAAGGTTTGAAGGACGGCTTCCTACTTCAGGGTGGGAAGACAGGGAATTCCTTTTCTTTTACTGACTGTTCACTAAACAAACAAATATTAAATATTGTGGACAGAAAAAGAGGGGTTCGATGGAAAGTAGCCTCACAGGGTGATCTGACCATAAATTCCCAATTAGACTGGTCATGGTGGGTAGTCACACCCCAGACATGTAACTTTTTTAGTAAAAGGTTTATCTTTGCCTCAAGCAGGTTCTGTCCATTGTCTCTGTGCATCTAGGTTAACACACCTTTGAAAATGCCTCCTTTCAGACCCTTCTTCTAAAATGTGGCCACCCTCAAAAGAACACACAACCTTGTTAATGTCCTGTAATTTAATTCCTGCCTTGCTTTTCTCTCCCACCTTCATGTAATCTTCCTTATGTCCCCTCCTCAATTTCAAATACGTAAAAGAAACTGCAAAATTGTTCTCGGGAGCATCTGAGATCTTGCTCTTCGGCACATACCGTCAGTTTGACTCAAATAAACTCTTACAGGTCTGGATACCTCTTATGTCAACAATGGCCTAGGTCTCAAAAAAAAGGAATCTTGACTGGAAACCTCACAAGTATCAGATGGATTAAAAACAAGGTAAAATTATAGAACCCCAGCTAGGAAGAAGCATGGCTCCATGACAGTTATATGTCTCTTTCCTGTCCAGAATGCTGCAGTGTCCAAGTGTGAGCAGAGCTTTTAGTAAAGGTTCAGGTCAAATGTCACCTTCCCCTGGGAGGATTCCACGCAGGAAGCCTTCCCGAATCCTCCAGGTGGGATTCATGTCCGCCTCATCATTCGTGGCCTGCTGGAGGGCAGGGTCCATGCCCTTTTGATTTCTGTATCACCCATAGTGCCTACTTTATTATTTGTGTTTTCTAAATATCTCTTGAAGTAATAAGAATTGAATGCAGACCGATACTGTGCATTCAAAATCTAGGTGACTGGTTTTGGTAAAGGACCCAAGAATTTCAGGTTTGAGTAAAGATGAAACAAGTGAGACTCTTTCCATTCTGCTTCTATCAAAATTGTTGGCTAAATTCCAGCCACCCCTTCTGTCTTCCTAATGATAAGACGCTGGAGTGAATGCAGTTTAGTTTGATTTTAGAAAATGGCCTTGTGACATTTTATTCACTGAAAGTATAATATTTTCACTGCTAAAGGAAGTATGTTTGGTGAGAAAGCTACCGAAAGAAAGAAAATAACGTTGGACCCCCCACAGGTCATTTTCATATTTTAGGAAGCACGAAGCCCCAATGTTTCACATTTCCTTCCTCTGAGTAGGAGAGGCCCCGAAGTGAGCTACCGACCCTGTCCCCTGGGGCTCCGGCCTCCTGTGAGCAGGAAGCCCCAACCAGCCTGTCTTCAGTGTTTCCTCACTGCTGCTCTTTCACAACCGTCTGGGTCTGCCCCAGATAGAGACTTCAGGAGGGAGATTGTGTGAGTAGCTCACCCTGCTCAGCCCCTTTCCCTCCCTCTGCCCAAAGAGGAAAACCCAGCCCTGTGCATGAAGAACGCACTTGAAGGCATTTACTGACAACTAGGCGGAGTCCCTGCGTACACGTGTGTCCTGTTCCGTCAAATCTGTGTCCGTGGACACAGCCTCCGCCGTCTCCCTCCCGCCCCACGTGCATTTATGAATGAGATCGCTGCATCCCTGCCTTTTCATGTCAGTAGCAGGGAAGGCAGAAGGCATCACCCCTAACACGGGAACATTGCAAATGCGTCCATTTGCAGCAGCAGGGACAGTCTCCAGCAGGCAGGATTCCTTGCTGCACCCCATCCCCCCAGGATTTTTCCTGAGCTTCTCATTTGCAGAGATCCCTTCGGAAGGCCCAGGAGTAAATGCTTGGGTACAGTGAGGGGAGGCCTGTGCCGCAGTGTGTTTGCACTGCAGTCTCTGGCCGCCTGCGACTCCGACTCGGTCGTGTTTGGAGCCTTCTGTGGCATGAATCCGCTCGGTTTCTGCCCACATCACTGCATTCCTGGGATGCCTTTCACAGGCCTCCGCTGGATCATCTGACAGCCGCCTGTGAGGTCAATGAACTTTCTACATAATTAAACATTCGCAGTTAGGAGAATTCATTTCTTCTCCCCCCGAGAAGCGGAGAAAGAGTATGTGTGCTGCCCTCCGTGACCGGGGGAAACTTACGTGGACTAATCAGGCGAGTTTCACATGATTTAATGCTGAACCGAGGAAGAAAGTGATTGCATCCTCTGCTGGGCCTCACGGAACAGTCACCACCCACACTGTTTATTCAGACTCGGATCTTGGCCATTTGGGGTTTAAGCCAGAAGAACTGGGGGGAAAAAAAATCCATCCCTGGAACGAACGCTTTTGAAACTCTGTATTCTTGATGAAATGTGGCCAAGGATTCTTTTAAAAATCTATTTAAAATCAATTACTGGGATCATATTTTCATTTACAACGGATTGTTAGCAACAGCTAATTTTCTGTGTTTCCATCCAGCTTTGCAGTTGAGGCTGGGCTGGGAACCGTGGCTGCGCTTTGCCTGGGCATCTGATGCTACCAGCGGAGTGGGGGGGTAATTGGGCAGCTCTGACCTTTGGCCTTGGCCAGCTTTTCCTAAAGCAACAGGCAAGGTGTGAGGAGGCAGGGGTGGAGGGAAAACAAGCCTGCGGGCTGCAGTAAGTGTGCCTGTCCAGGGGGAAGACAGTGAAAGGAGGCATTTTGTATGATGGGAGGAGAGAGGGGAAAGCAGGAGGCAGGACCGGATGCCAGGAGGGTAGGCACCGGGCCCGTCTGTCCTTACTCGGTATTGCAAAACGTCATCTCGGATTTGTGAGATTGTACAGGGTTTTTAAAGATCTCCAGAGGAGATTCCAGAACTTCCCTTGGTTACCCACCCTACTATTTGGCAATCCCGACAGGCAGGAAGTCCTTGTTTCAGCCTAAACTGTGCATGGAGTGCTGTTCTGGGGGCTACGTTCTGGATCAGGACCACCCAGCTCCCCGCAGTGTGTATTACTCCCAGGGTGGGACGGAGCGTGTTACTTGCTGCTTAGTTAAATCTACAGTCACTTTGACCTTGGTGCCTGAGAGTCTGTGGACGCCAAGGGTGGGAACAGCGCTGGGGAGTAGGGCAGAGGAGTGGCATTTATTGCAACGTCCAGGTACCAGGTACTAGGACCAGGCATTTCGTGTATGTCACCAGGGGGAAAGAACGTAGCTGTGACACGTCCAGGGGCTGAGCCTCAAAACCATGTGCAAATATTAAATGCCGAAGCTCTTCTTTTGGGTTTTAAAAGAAAAGAAAGAAGAATTTTGAAGAAACAGAAAGGAGATAGATTCTAGAATCTCAGTGGCCCTGAAACGGTCGTCCACCCCCTCAGTTTTCAGTAAAAAGGGTGTTTCACGGACCGATCCCCTATTGGATCTCAGGCCTCATGTCCCCAAGGCAGCATCCTGTCCCTCCTTCATAGAAGGCTGTGTTCTGAAGGCGAAGTGATGCTGGAATTGAGGTCGCTTTTCTCACTTCCTCCGGCCGCTTCTTCCTCCTCAGCAGGTGCACAACAGAAGTCAGCTCCACCACGAGCAACTTACAGATTCATTGAGAAGCGGTCAGATGACCCAAGCAGCCTGGCCTCTTCCCTTTTTATCAAGTTATGTCATTGCTCTTCCTTGGCTGCGGTTTGTTCCAGAAGGGAAGAAGTTGTCTTCTCCCCCGCCTACCCTAAGCTTCATTAAGTTCCTGTTCCCTGTTACAGAAATTACTGAATGAGTGGGGCGAGCGTCACAATTCGATGATGAGGCCTTGAGCCCTCGGACAGTAAACCATGTGCCTGTGTGCCTGCTCCTGCCCTACCTACCTCGGGGGCTCTGAGGAACAAATGGTCACATCCATGGTCATTCTAAAAATGTGCAAAACAGCAGTGATTTTTTGTTATGAAATATTTCAAGCAAACAGGAAATATAGGGAGTAAGGTAGCAAACGCATGTGTGTCCTGCCGTCCTTTTTTCATGTCTTTATGCCAAGTTTGCTTCAGATCTTTGCACCCGGAGATAAAGCACTCCCCATCCATGCCCCTTCTCCAAGCTCCAACATCAGTTTAAATTTGACGTCTCTTCTTACCATGCAGGATTTCGTCTTCTACACGTGTGTATCCACAGATAATACGCACTCTACTTGAAATGTTTTTAAACGTTCTCTCAGTGACATCATTGGGTTCGTGTTCTACATGTTATTTGTAAGATTTATCTGTACTCTGCTCCACCCATGTTCCGTGCTGTGTAGTATTTTATCAAGCGAAGGACAATCAAGTCGCTTCTAACTTTCTGACGTTGCAGACGATGCTGCAACATGCACGTGTTCTTTGCACACACGTGGCCTCCTACTCACCCGGGCTCGGTGGTCTAGCCTGTTGCTCCTATGCTACAAACCTATTAACATGTCACTGTACGAAACATGAGATAAATCAAGTGCAAGAGAAAATGACGCAATCGAGAGACGCTGTCAGCCTGAGAAGTATTTGGCGCCTGCGGGAATAACGTGGCCACCGCTTTACAGCAAACTTTTTTCTGAGTAGGAAGAGTGCACTCTAAAAGATCGATGCGTGGTATAGTATCATAAATACATAAACCAATAAAATTAATAGCCGTTTATTAATATCATCAAGTATTACGCACCGTTCATAGTCGTGTGTGCTAGACCTTTACGTGACCGGCAGCACAGTAGGTTTGTTTATACCGACATCCCCTCGTGAGTAACGTGTTGTGCTGTGGCGTTGCCAGGGCTGTGATGTCACTAGGCAATGGGAATTTTTCAGCTCCGTATGCTGTGTGGTCTGTCGTTGACCGAAACGTCATCGGGCAGTGCGTGACCATATTGCTAAAATCCAGCTTCAGGCAGAACTTACAAAAATACGTTCAGGAGCTTTTGTATCTTTTTCTGTTTTTGTGTGTCAATTTTGGCAACATTTTTCTAGGAGATTTTCCATATCATCTGTTTTTTGATTTATTGCTTTGAAGTAGAGAATAGAATACTCATACTTAAATAGAAACTTAACTATATTCATAGTGTTGGCCCCTTTTCATGCCTAACGGTGTTTATTTGCTCTTTTATTTCTCTTGCTGCTGCTTGTTGAATGTCTACTTAATTTATTAGTCTTTTGAAAGACTCAACCTTTATTTTGTTCCTACTCTATATTTATAGTTTCTTTGTTTTTATCTTACTGTGTTGCTATCTTTATTATTGCCTTCCTACTGCTTTATCCATTTGTGGGAAAATAATTTTTTTCTGTTGTCTTTGAGTTTCCTTTATTGCTCTTTATCTTTTTACCATTTTTGTTGTTTTCTGATACTGTATTTAATGCTAAACATTCCTTCTACTGAAGTCTAGGGTTTTAATTATTGTTCCGTTCTAAATGTTTTGTTACTTTCATTTTTGATTTCATATTAATGTCTTAGTAGTATGCTTTTGAAATTTCAGAATGTACTGGGTTTGGAGGGCTGTAGTTTTGTTACTGATTTCAACTTTGTCTTTTGGTCAGTGGATGGGGTCTAAATGTTAGGAGTTTTTTGGAATTTGTTGAGCCTTGCTCTGGGGCTTAGAACCTGATCAATTTCTACAAACATTTCATGTGTATTCTTTATCAATTGGGTGGAGGATTCTTTTTTCATATCAATTAGATGAAGCTTGTTATATGCATTATTTAAATCTATTTTTGTCTATTTTTTTAGCTTGGTCTATTGATTTCTTAAATTAAAAATCTTTCTTAGATTTCTTGTATTAAAACCTCTCACTGTAATTTTGAATTTGTTACTTTCATATAATTAAATATATATATACATATATAGTTGACTCTGTAGTGTTAGATATACAGAAGGATTCCTGGTGAATATATCTTCTTATCATTAAGCAATGATCCTCTTTACTCCCCAAAATACTTTTGGCTGTAAAGTTCATTTTATTAGATTCACTCAATCATTCAGTTAAAACAAATATTTATTGAACATTTATTACTTATAGGGACACTTATTATTTGAATACATTATTTTATGTTTATCCTTGCTTGCACCATTATGTTTTAGACTTCTTTCTTTTAAACAACTGGAGTTGTACAGAATTCAATCTGAGGATTTCTGCCTTTTAACAGATTAGTTTAAGCCATTTACATTTATTATGATTAGCCATATGTTTGGAATTCACTAGGAATCCAAATGTTTTCTGTATGCCATGCTTCTTCTGTACTGATATTTTTCTTCCTATTCTGTCTTCTGTTAGATTTCTTGAGTTTTCCTATTGATTTCCCTTTCCTTTCCCTGTGCCTACTCTTTGCTTCTCCTGGGGCACCAGCCCCCTGGCCATGGCCACACTCAGGGTCCAGTCTGAAGCCGGAAAGCCCAGGTGGATGTGTTTGGTGAAGAGCTATGTAAAAGACAGAGAACCTAGTCAGGAGCTATTTCCCCTAGAAGCTTCCTGAGTTGAGTGCATTTTTAAAGAAGCTAGATGTCAACGAAGCCAACCTGAGCCATCTGAAGTCCTGGAGCCTGACGCACTCAAGGAGAAAGAAGGAGGAGTGGAAGAAACAGGAGAAGGATGATAAGAGTGAAAAGACAAAAGGGAAAGATGAAGGCAGAGGTCCTCCTGGTGACCTAGTAAATGGCAAGGAGCCAGAGATGTCACTGAGCAGTCAACCTGGTCACCACAGGGTTGCAGCTGCAGCTACCTTGGATTGAGGATGGGAACAATCTTCAAGTGGCTCTTCAGGTGAATGTTTGAGCTGATGACCACCTTTCACACCAAGTGGGTAGACTTCCACACTCAAATCTCCAAGGATTCCCAGGAGTGGGGCGCTGTAGCCAAGCAGCCCCATGTGCGCAATTATCAAAAGCTGGCGTGCAAGTGAGGCAGAGCTTCCAGGGCCTTGGCCGATGGCCATGGATATCTGCAACGCGTGTGACATCATCCTGAAGAACTTTGAGAAGCTCGAGAATCCCAGGGGAGAAACAAAGGGAATGATGCATTGAGAACCTTCTCTCTCATTCTGTGTTGGGTTCTGCAGGACTTTCCTGCCTCTTCCTGGGGACTCCAGACTTTCCCCCACTTTCTTCCTGCTAAGGTTTCTCCCTCACCTTGCCTCCCAGGCACAACAAATATAGTCATATTGTTCAAAAATCTATTACTGTTTTCCTCTTGCTTTGTAACGTATATGTTTTGTTCTGTTTTTATAGCTGTTACCCTTAAATCTTAAAATTTATATTGGAACATATTTTGTTCATCTGTTTATTATGTTCTTTAGATTCCACATATAAGTGAGATCATGTGATATTTGTCTTTCTCTGCCTGGCTTATTTCACTTAGCATAATATTCTCCAGGTCACAGGGAATATGGGGCTGGGTGGATGGGGAGAGATTAACCAAAGACTTTATATGCACATATGCATAACCCATAGACACAGACAATAGTGTTGTGAAGGCCTGGGGCACGGAGTGAGTGTGGGGTGGAAGGGCTTAATGGGGAAAAGAGGGACATCTGTAATATTTTCAACAATAAAGATAAATTTAAAAAAATTATATTTGAATAACAAAGTCTAAAATTAAAGTTTACCTGCATCTCCACTTGCTTCCCAACCAATATAATATAGACTCCTTAGAACACTTTAACCTAGCTTTTTTCTCTCAAGATGATACTATTCAGTATTTTATCATTTATCATTTTGTTTCTGTCTTTTTTGTTCCCATCCAATTTTGTTTTTTACAAATCTACTTTTTAGAATGTTTCAAAATAGACGCCATTTTATTTGCACTGTGGTTGAGAGTATGAAATCAAGAACCAGACTGCCTTAATTTGGATCCCAATGTAGTTGTAAATCACTTAGAATGGTGCCTGGTATGCAGTCAAGTACAAAGTAAGCCCTCAATAAATGTTATTGATGTAGCTTCTTGGATTCTGCCCTTCCTTTTTCAGTTCAGATTCCTTCTTATGGAAGTGCATCCTTGAGTAGTTATTTCATCAAGGATTTGGGAGTCTTAAACTATTTCTCTCCATCTCCACCTGAAAATATCTTTAATTCACCCTCAGTGTTGAATAATCGTTTTCTAGGAATAGACTTCTACCTAGATATTTTTCCTCAGCATCTGAAAACATTATGTCATTGCCTTCTGATATCTATTATTGAGGAAGTATTGTTAGTGTCAGTCTGTTACTCATTTAGAGCTGTATATTTTCTTTCTCTAATTACTTGAAAAATTTTTTTCTTTTTGTTTTTGTCTTTGATGATCTGTAGTTTCACCAGTCTTGTATGGGGGTCAGTTTGCTTCTTGAATCTAGAGTCCTAGTATTCATCAGCTCTGAATACTCTCTCCCCAGCTCTCTTTGTTAAACCTTCTCAGCCCTCTGTTGTATGTAGAGTGGGCCTTGTTCTTGTCGTCTTCATGTCTCTTAACCTTCATATCTCCCATGCCTCTATTTCTCTGTGGTCTATTTTTTTCTTGACTTCCCTTATCCTTTTAATTCCTAACTTTCTAAGATGATCAATGTTAACATCTCATATGCATCCTTCTACATGTTTCTCCAGGTTCATATAAATACATGCACATATATATTCATATAAATTAAATAACAGTATTTTATTGTTGTTTGCCAAAAAAATTCAAGCATACCACATACATTGCTTTACAACTTGTCTTTCTCTCTTAACAGTACATTAAGGATGTCCTTCAAGATAAGTAGATGTCAATTTAACTCATTTTTTTAAAAATAGCTAAGTAAATTCCATGGTGTGGCTGCACTACGATTTATTCAGCCATTGCACTATTATTGGTGAACATTTAGGTTATTTTCAGTTTTATGTCTCCACAAACACTGTAGACAAAAACATCCTTGTATCTGTTGACTTGTGCTGGTTTCTGTGTGAACAAATCCTACCCTCCTGCCCACCCGCTTCCCAAAGAAATCACTTTCTATATTTTAGCTTTCTTTTGGCATATATACATTTCTACATTTCTAAATTATGTGCTTGCTGTTGTGTTTTGTTTAATCAATTTTAGTTATGATATCTTAACTTCCTATTAAAGTAGATAAAAGTTCAGCTTTCTTATATAACCATATCCACTGCTTTCTTTCCCCCTTTCACCCAACACAATTTTATCGCCATTTTTTCATTTTTTGTTAAATCAGTTGTTAGTGTTTTCCCTATTTTGCCTATGTAAATCGCATGAACAGCTGAACTTTTTATTTTTACGAAATTAATATCAGTCTTGTTTCTCATTTCCTTAGTGTTTTTTGTACTTACTACAGCTTTCCCCTGTATCTTTCATATGCTTACAGTACACTTTCCACAAGGCTGATCACATCTGTAACCTGCCCATTTGACCTTTTTTCTTGGTGACATCCCTCCTGGAGACTTCCATTTTCCTTTGATCTGAACTTTTCTCTAGGCCTGGTGCTCAGCTGTCATGTTGGGGTTTCTCTTCCTTAGTATTCTAAGAAAGTATTCCCCTTTCTTTTTTCTTTAAATATGTCTATTGATTTCAGAGAGAGGAAGGGAGAGGGGGAGAGAGAAACATCAATGATGAGACAGTCATTGATCGGCTGCCTCCTCCACGACCCCCCACTGGGGACTGAGCCTGCAACCTGGGAATGTGCCCTGACAGGGAATCAAACCTCGATCTTCTGGATCATTAGGTCGATGCTCAACTGCTGAGCCACACCGGCTGTAGGTAGATACTCTTTCTTGATTGACTCCATTGTTTGGGGAGTACAGTCTCCAGCAGGTTATCAAAGTGAAAACCTGGTGCAGTGGTGGCCTTCACTGTGCCCTTCTCTCTCTCTCTTCCTCTCTCTCTCCCTCTCTCTCTCTCTTTGTTAATCTTCACCCAAGGATATTTTTTCCATTGATTTTAGAGAGAGAGGAAAGGAGGGAGGGAGGGAGAAAGGGGAGAGAGAGAGACATTGATGTGAGAGAGATACATTGACTGGTTGCCTCCCACACTCCCCCTGACTGGGCCAGGATTGAACCTACTGCCCAGGTACATGCCCTTGACCTGGAATTGAACCCAAGACCCTTCAGTGGGCGGGCTGATGCTCTAACCACTGAGCAACACTGGCCAAGTTACCATGTCCTTCTCTTGATCCACTGGTCCTGTCTGGAAGGACTGCTCTCTGTGCCTGTGACCCTGTTGACAGCTCACTTCATCCCATCATCCCTCTGCTCTAGTCCTGTGGGATCGCATACAGTTCCCTCATTTTTGCTCACTCATTTTTGTAGCTCTCAGCCTGCCATAGCCTGGGATAAATGGATCCATGAGAGATGCATGCACACTTTGAATATTCGTTAAGGCCTTTATCTTGTCTCCTCACTTAATGGCTTGTCTGTCTTGCACAAAGAAAATCTAGGCCAAAACCCATTTTCTTCAGAAGGTTGAATGTGTTGCTCTATTTTCTGCTATCTTCCAGCATTGCTTTTAGAAGGCTCAACTCTTCTGAATCTTGATGTTTTGTATCTCACCTTTTTTTTTCTTTCTCCCTGAAACCTGTAGAATCTTTCCTTTCACCCAGGATTGTACATTTCACGATAATTTTCCCATGTGTCTCTTTTCATCTGTTGTACTGAGCAATCCTTGTGTTCTATCGGCCGATGTTTGCTTTTCTCAGTTAGCACCAGTTTTTCTTTCCAGAGCTCCTATTATTTGGGTGTTGTACTTTCAGACCAGTTCTCTAATTTCCTCATATTTTCTCTCTTGTGTTCTCTCTCTTTATCTTTTTGCTCTCTCTTCGGGCAATTTCTTCAACTTGAATTTCTAACCTGTCTGTTGGGTTTTCATTTCTGTTATTGTTTTAAATTTCCTCTTTTCATCTATAAATAGTTGGTGTGTGTGTGTGTTGTTGTTTTTTAACAAAGCATTCTGTTCTGTTCTGTTCTCATGTGTGTGACATTCTCTTCACTTTCTGAAAAAGAAATTTTATTCTCTTGAAATCGTCTTCTCCCTATGGGGTCTCTGTTTCCTCCAGGATGCCTTTTTCTGTTTGTTTCGAACCCTGTCTTTTGCGTAGAGACCTTCCTTGCATGTTTGCTAATCCTTGACTGAAGAATGAAGAACTAATAAGCTTATTGAAAACACTGAGGCTGTGAAAGGGGCTTGTGGACTTCAAGCATAGCTGTAGAATAATATGTTTTTGCCGTTTGTTGGGGAACTCCCCATGTCAACCCCTACAGTCACCCACTGGGGAACCTGGGGATGGCCAGATTCTATAGAGAACACTCATTGTCCAGACTCTCCCCGGAGGGTGAAAGTCTGTCTGTCCCAGTGCTGAGAGCTGAGGTGAGGAATAAGACTGGAGGGGCCAGCATTCAATATCCACTATTCTATTTTTTTTTGATGTATGGCATCTCCCAATCCAGGAACCCTGTCTCCAGAGACCAAATCTCTGGTTTTGCCATTTGGGATAAAGGCTGCCGCCCAATGGGGTGGAGTTATGGAGGGGACCTGGGGACCTAGGGATATACTTAATCAGCTTTCCTTCTGCCTATTTTACCTCCTCTCCTCTCCCCAGGGGTAACTAGTGTTATCTGTTCCTGCACCTGTGGAGCATCTGCTGGTTGGTTCCTAACTTTCCTTACTCCTAATTTAGGATTCACTTCCTTTGGTCTGTTAGTTCTGTTACTACTTGTCCATCTGTTTTCCATCTTCCAAAATCTTATTACTATTAATTCTTCACCCCTTCTTCTTGTCCTCGTGGGTTTATGTTTTTTAAGTGGTCACTTTTCCTAGTTTCAGTGAGGTTTCAGGTGAGCCCAGTGTTAGATATAGAGTATTCAAGTCTTCGTTTTTACTTGGAACTCTTATGTTACATTTTGGTTGATTTCCTCAAATCTATTTTTCCAATTCACTAATTCTATATTTGTGTTACTCTATTGTCTCACTTTTCCATTGTGCTGATTTCAGGAGTTTTATTTTGTTCTTGTTCAAATCGACTTTTTTACTTCCTAGGATTTTAATTTTAAAAAATGTCCCTTTGTGACTGCCCCTCATGGCACTTTATTCCCTTGTGTGTGTTTGTGTGTGTGTGCTTGCACACAGTGTGTGTTTTGGCAAGTTCATCTTCACAGAGATTTATTTTCTATGGAAATCTTGTGAGCCCTGAGTTGTGAAGTTATTTCTACATAGTGGCCACATATTTGTTTTATCTGGGGATCTAAGGAGTTTCAGTGGTCCTGGAGTTGTGCCTTTGTTCATTTCTTTCTTTTCTTTTTTTTGAATGCTAAGCAACTGTTTTTATCTTTATTATTGAAAGTATTACAGATGTCCTCCCCTTTTTCCCCATTGACCCCTTCCACCTCACCCCCACCCCGCACCCCAGGCCTTCACCGAATTGTTGTCTGTGTCCCTGAGTTCTGCATATATGCGTATAAATTCTTTGGTTAATCTCTCCTCACCCACCCCCAGCTCACCCCGCCTTCCCTCTGAGATTCCTCAGTCTGTTCCATGCTTCTGAGTCTATTTTGTTCATCAGTTTATTTTGTTCATTAGATTCCACATATGAGTGAGATCATATGACCTTGTCTTGTTTTGTTCATTTCTTCTCATGGGACTCCCACACCCACAAACACATATAGTGTAAATTCTGATCCTACCGCTGAATGTGGCTCTTGTTTAGGTGTTGATTTCTCAAAGTGCCCTGAGCTCTGGATTTAAGGCAGTTTTCTGCTCTTCATCTCTGGGCCACTGGGCAGAGTGTTTTCAGTCCTCTTTTCAAGAGTAGGGCAACTTTTTAAGGCTTTGAGATTTATGAAAGGGGTTCAATTCTGCACTCCTCCCCCACGCCCTCCTGCATGCATGTCCATGGGCATTAGAATTTAACCACCATCCTCTGATCTCTGGGGCATCTGTATAGGTCTGAAACTCCCTTCGGTACTATGGAATCAACATTTTGTTAAAGCTCTGCCTTCAGTTTTTATTTTCACTCCTGGAACCCATGCTTCCCCCCCCTCCTCCCCCTTCCTAGCTCAGCTGTGTAACATTTTCTTGAGAATTTCACATCTTTCTAGTAAAGAGACCCATAGGATCAGCCCTGGGTTTGCCATTTTCTGGAAATGGACACACACATCCACTATTGAGCTAAGCCAAGAACATGCTAAACGAAACCTGGAACTGACTGGAGTCATGGATTGCCAAAGATGAAGAGGTTCATCCAGCATATTATTTAAGGAAACTGAGGCTCAAAACTGATGAAACCACTTGCCTACAGACACATGGCCCACTAGTGAAAAAGCTGGCCACAGAACTCAAAACATGGCTCCCTTTTTTATTACCGTGTCACAGGGATGAGCACTGTCACCTAGCAGCTAGCACCTGTCTGGTTGCAAGACACCTCACCTGGTGGCTGGTGTGCCTTCAGTCCTGTGAGATTTGGGGAAAGCCACACGGATCATTTGTGTTTGCTTTTCTTGTCTTCATTTTCTGGAATGTAAAGAAATAATGATTGTAGAATCAATTAAGTGGTGTCTGTTCCTGCCTCAGTGTTCTTTGTTTTCTACTTTCATTTTTTCAAAGAAAAATACCTTTCCCTCTTCTTTCTTCCCTTTCCTCTCCTTATGGCCTAGTTAAGCTTCCATCATTTTCCAGAAAACTTCCCTGAATCCCACAGAGGCTTTTCTCTCATTCCTTTTGAAATGGTCGTGTAGCTATATAGCTGGCACCGTGTTCTGAGCATATCTGACCCTGTTGCATTATTGAATGCGTGTGTGGTTTAGCTCCCCAGCTCCATGGTAAGTGCTCGTTTGCAGAAGCCATGCTGATGCCATCTCGACCATTTCCCAAACTGGTTTTCTTGATTAATTGATGAGGAAGCAACTCAGAGGAAATATGGTCTCCGAGATAGAGCCTGAGCTGGGGGTCAGGAAGCCTGGATTCGGCCCCGTTTCTCAGCCCCTGCTCCTGTGCGTGGGAGCCCAGCGTCTCCCCTCGCGTGGAGGGGCCGTGAAGCCTGACCCGACGCTCCTGGAGAGAGTGGCCCCGCAATTTATCACTCAAGCCAGGGCAGTTATGAGAGTGAAGGGTCACTATTATTAATGTGCAGGGACAACAGGTGTAAACCGGGACTCTCCCCGACAAGCCGGGACATGTGGTCACCTTATGTCACAGATCACCTTGAGCTCTCCAGAAAAATTTGCACAGCTGTTATCAAAATACCAACCTTTAAACAAAAAATGTTATCATCTCTTCCAAAAGTTTTCATCCACCGGCACAACTTCAGGGCAATCAGATTTTTAGTTTTCCCAGACATTCGTGTTTTCCCAGCTACTCTCATGGTTTTAAATGCTCACCATAACTGAAGTTAAAGTAAATCATGGGTTCGAGAGTTAGTACCGCTAAGAGGCGAACTCCTTCATTTTCCAAACCAACCCACCCTCTGTCCTGGAAGGAAAGTTCAGCCCTGGTTTCCAGAGCTCCGGGCCTCCTTTGCTGGGGTGCTTTGGGGACCCTCAGGGTCTTACCCCGGGTATATCCAGTGATGGGGGGAATGTCTGAGATGAGTGCTGATCCACGGGTCTGGAGGTGTCTTCATATAACAGTGTGCCTGGTGAGTCAGCGTGCTCAGGTGAAGGAGGTCTTTGAAAAGATGCATTAGAAGCACACTGCTCACTAGCTGGCGTGCTTCTGCAGCTCCTGTCAGAGTGGTCTGCACCTAGTAGGCACTTTATAAATGTTTGTCAGCTTGAAACAATAGTTGCTAGTAAATTAACTTCCCAGTGCTAGTGACTTCATTTCAGCCTTGCTTAGGGAGTGCTGCCGTGGCCCACGGTGTTGGGCTACAAAGAAAAGCAGATTCCATCTCTACCCTCCAGGATTTAGTGATCTAGAGACAGCGGCAGAGCTGTAAACAACAAAATCTAAGAAAGTTCAGAAGAAAGAACAATCCGTTTTGACGGGGGAACTGGGTGGCATTGGGGCGAGCTTTGAAAGTCAGATTGCGCTCTAGGACAGAGGCGGGAGGAGGGCCCCGCACGCAGCAGGAACCTGCTCCAACAAAACCTGCAGCAGGACAACTGCTTGGGACGTTTGGGGAACCCCAAGAAGTCCTGTGTGTGTGGAAGATAAGCTTTAATAGGTGGTGGGCGGTGCAGGCGGAGGTCCTTTAATGCCAAACGAGGGAGCTCGAGTTATATTATGTAGACAACAGGGATCCCATGAAGGTTTGGGTACCTGCAGTGATATCCACCAACTCATGCGTTAGAACGATAGCCTGGTGGCAGGGAGACCAGAAGCGGGGGGCCAGCTGTGGGGGGGTACACAGGCAGGGAATGAAAAGGAGGAGCCGGACCTGAGATGCAGGAGTGGCAGCTGCTCCGAGGTGGGGCTGCGGGGCAGGGAAGAGCCAGGCGCAACACGAAGGAGCTGAGTGAACGGTGATGCTGCGAGAAGACCCTGGCACGTGGGACAGGAGCAGGATTAAAGGGGCGGACAGTGCTTGATATCTAGGGAGGCTTGAGAGGAGATCGAGTGAGATGTGTGAGCGGGGAAAAAACACCTTGAACGGTGTTTTGCATGAAGTAGGTGTTCAGTCATCAATAAGTTGAAAGAAGCGGGGGAAGCCAGGGAGAAAGGAGCTTTTTCTCTGGCCACACTGTGCCACGACAGGGGGAAATATTTAGCATCTTAGGGGACCTGCTGGGAGTCATTCACTGGGGCTGTTTCTGTCAACACACTTACTAATTATTTCATGTTAATCGAGTGCACAAGTCGGGAGGGGACTCAGAAAGAATGAGAGACCAGAGCTTGCTGGTGTCAGTCAGAGGAGAGTTTTGAGCCAGGCTTGGAGGGAGAGAGCGAGCTGGGGTGATGGAGAGGCCACCCTGAGTCAGAGGGCGTAGCAGCAGAGGAGGCAAGAGGGCCGGAGCCAGCACCCAGACCGAGAGGGACTCCAGTGACCTTGGAGGTAGGTTTGCATGTGGAGAACTGTCATGAGGGGCTCTGGGGGCCCATCTGGGGGAGGGCGCTGCTTACTTTCTGACAAGCGTATCCTGAAACTCTATCAGGAGAACCCTGTTTCCACCCCAATTCCTCCTAAATTTTTTCTGACCTTCGTGTGATGTGAAAGCAAGTCACATGTGTAATGCTGGCAACCATAAAATACATTTTTTTTTAATAAAAAGAAAGAAACCAAGTCACAATGACTTCTTCTGAGGAGCCATTTCAGGATAACACTCAATAAATTCTTTTGTTGGGAGCACTGGCCAGTACTTTGTCTTACAAAATGCCTTTCGCTCGCTTTGCCTGAGTCTTTGATTATTGGGTAAACATTTCAGTTTCATGATTACGCGGCGTTTAGATGGCAATGCATGAGTTGCGTTACTAAAATTGTTTGCCTTCAGTTGCATTACATCTGCTCCAGGAATGCCAGAACACACAAACACAGCTTATTTAGCGAACCACCTCCGTTGGAGCCTCTGAGAGAGGGAAGGCGTAAAATCTGGCAGTTGGCATCCTGTCTCATCTTGAACCAGAGACTCGTGAGGCCGGGAAGGTCTTTGGAAGCCGCTGCTGTCCCCTCCTTCAGCTGGGTCCCACCCAGCCTCTTCCTGGATACTTCGAATGAAGGGGAGTTCTCAGAATGTGCCAGCTTTCAGAAAAAGGCAAACCACAATTAAATAGAAACGTTTAATTTCTCCTAACACGGATCATAAGCTTGCTATGTTGGCTGCAGTAGAAAATGAATGCAAGCCAGAAGTTACCTGGGAACATTTTTTGTTTGATCTCCAAAATCCCAGTGGGTTTTTGAGGCAATGCTTGTCAGTGATGTATGTCCTTTTTGTGTGGAGGAAAGCTCTTTGCATCATCTTATCACATAATTTCTCTTCATCTGCTGTGGTTTCCACCACTTTTGTCTTTTTCCTTGAGCACTGCAGTTTTCCTGACTATGGCTTCCAAAAGGTGGCTGCATTTCGAGGCTTGATAGTAAAAGTGGGCCGGTTTCTAAAACAATTACAGCTCTCTGTAATCTTGGGGTCAAATCAACTGACTTTGACATTTGGCCGTGTTTCTGCAGGCACTCACATAACCTTGCAAAGGCCACTGAGAGTCAGCAGCTCTACTCCAGCAATGTTTCACTCATGCATCCCTTTATTTAGAGAACATCTAAGGCCCACTGTGGTCCTTCCATTTCCACTGTTTCTTCCTTATGTGGGGCTATTATCAACTCACATGGACACCATTGCTTCATAAATGGGGTTCAATCTCTTAAAATGTCACCTTGATGATGACCCCCTCTCACTTAGGAGCCTTCATGGCATAATTTTTAAAATAATACTTTTGTTCTGATTACAAAAGCAAGGTATGGTTTTTGCATAAAATCTGGAAAATCGAGAAAATAAAGAAGAAGGGTGTTGGTGGGAGGTAGAGGAGGGTATGGGGGGATAAATGGTGATGGAAGGAGACTTGACTTGGGGTAGTGAACACACAGTGCAGTGTCCAGATGATGTGTTGCAGAATTGTGCACCTGAAACCTGTTACCCAGTGTCATCCCAATAAATTCAATAAAAAGGAACAAAAAGAAGAAAACGTTCATAATTCACCACCATAAAAAAACAGCCTGTTATTAACCAGTCTGCCCAGCACTGAGAACCTCCCCACTCTGGTCCTGGCCTTACTGTACAGGTCCGATCGCTCTACTTGCTTTCCCTCTGGGACCTAGAATGCCTTGCATAGGGCTTTTCATATTTCCCCCCTCAATGGATTTTTTTTCCTAATTATATAAATAATACATGTGGTTGGAAATTTTTTAAAAATACATGTCAGGAATAAAGTGAAAATTGTATTTCAAAACATCTTAACACCCTGAAATACAAACCATTGACATTCTGTAGACCATCCTGTCATCGTCTGTTTATACGCGTGTGCCTAAGTAAACACACATGATTTCCGATAAGTGAGATCATAGTGTCCATGTGGTTTTTATGGTTGACATGTTCTTTCATTTTCACTTATTTCTTTCCTCCTGCTCCCTTCTTTTCCTCCACCCCAATCCCTCTCCCCCATGCTGCCAGCGTTATCAGCCTTGCATAGCCTTCCATGCTTTACTTCACGTTCAGATAATCATACCAAACATTTGGGTAGCTAGACATACATACAGATATTCATGTACATGTGGTTTGTCATTGTTTTAAGAAAAATGAGATCATACGCCCCTGTCTGCATCTTGCTTTTTTCTCACTTGGTGATTCATTGTTGAAATTCCTGCATTTTCTTTTTCATGCCTGCGTACTGTTCCTTGGTTGATTGTAGCACAGCTTATTGCATGATTCTAGTATAAACAAAGCTGTAGTGACTATCCCTGTGCTCACATGGGCACGAGACGGCTTGATCAATGACTGTATGTTTAAGTTTGGGTAGATATTTCCAGATCGTTGGGACAGCAATTTCTATTCTCACCAGCAGTGTATGAAAGTATCCTGCCTTGTGGCTGTGGAGTTGTCACAACCAAGGAGCAGTGCCTCTAAACTGCAGGAGAACATCAGAGCGGGTCCCTTTGAAATCCCAAACTTCAAAACAAATATGGGGCCATAATTAGACCATCATGGTAATATAAATCAGAGAACTTACTAAGGGGAGATCACGCTTTGCTAGAGTTGGGTTCTGGGGAAGTAGTATTTACAGAAATGAACCCTTGGCCTGAAGTGTTATTTTATTTTTAGGATGATTTTTTTTTACCCAACATTATTTGGTTAGCGTGGCAGCTAGAAATTTCCCTTTTGTCTTTAATTTACTTCTTTACAGCTTTTGTCAGAACTCAGTAAAACACACCACACACAAATTCTGAGCGTTTGAGTCAACCTTGAAACTATGCGGATGGATGGATGTCAAGCTGAGATCTGACTGAGAGTTGCCGTGAGCATGGTTTATACTTCAGATGCTTCTAGAATACCTGTTGACGTGGAGTTCCAAGTTCAGAAGCAGGTGGAGGGCGTGGATCTCACCCCCCGCCTCCTGAGCTGTGTGAGGATGTTCGCGTCTCCCCCACTCAGCACAGTCCCGTTCTCTAAGCTCGGACCGTCTGGGGCTTTCTGCCCTCATCCTGGGCTGCCGATATCTGCCACCACTTATTGTCCTTCTTGCTTTTTCTCTTACTTGTCCTTTCTGAACCCCCCCCCCCCCATTTCTTCATATTACTCAGCTTTCCCCAAATAGGCCGCTTGCCTTTGGAGCAGTTGAGATTGCACTGTGGGGCCAGCAAGCCCACCTCCCACGTTACAGTGGGTGCAACCTCAAGGTCATTGGCCTGTCTCACCTATTTTTATTCCTAATTTTGAAAGGCTCCCTACCTGACAGAAATGCTTCTCTGGGACCCCTTCTAATTTTTTTAATCTGACATCATGTTGGGACCTTGAGTCCCCAAGAGCCTGCGGCTTCTCTGTACTTGGAAGTGGAAATAATTCCATCTCTGAGGCAGCTCTGACCAGCCTGTTCTGCAAAAGAATGCTGGCTATTGCTGCCCACCAAGAACCTCTGGGCCATTATGGGTTGTCAGAACTGTATGGAGAGCAAATGAGGAAATCTGGAATATAGTTTCATCATTTTTCAATATACTCTCAATGTCAGGGAAAGTCATGGGTGGGATTCTGGCCTTAACTCCTTGAATCCTGAATTGACTCACACTTGTGGATCAGACAGAGCCTAACCATTATTTTGATACAGTTCGTGTGTGGTTTAATATGTACAACTTGCCTGAACGCAGTAGCTCTGTGGTTTATCTTTTACTGAGAACTGCTTTTTTTTTTTTCTTTTTCTAAGAAAACGCGTTTCCTAAACTAAAGCCTTTCTCGTGAGTTCGTCGGCAGCAAGTGGTGTTGTGTGAGGACCTGTTGGTGATACTAAGATCAAACAATCACCCGATTCAGGTGACTTTAACACAAGTCATATTGACTAAAATAGTATTAAGCATGTGATGCCGGCGTGTGATATTTGAATATTTGCCAAGGAAAGCACCCTGGTCGCTATGACTCGCAGCAAGAGTGAGAGATTGGCCTGTTTTACTGTTTTGACATATATTTTTATTTGAGAATCTGAAACCAACCTTTATAGTTTGGGGAGGGAAAGTAGAATATATAGTCAGACTGAATCTGTTTACCTGCATTTTCCTTTCACTGCTTGTAAGAATTCAGGCCTAGTCAAGAGCAATGTATAAACGAGGGGACATGGATCTTAACAAATTTGAAATTTCTGTATGTTCTTTCTTGCTCACAGCCCCTTCCTGCAATTCCTTTCCACACTTCCATTCTTGTAAAGGTAGCAACCTGTACATTTGATGAAGCTTGAAATCCAGATACGTACCTGGGTCTCAGCTGTGGCTTATGGCCACTTACTACCACCAGACTCACTCTCTAGCCTGGCTTTTCTAATCCTTAAAATGGGCCATTAAAAGCATTGTACCACTTCTTTCTTTCCTTCCTTCCTTCCTTCCTTCCTTCCTTCCTTCCTTCCTTCCTTCCTTCCTTCCTTCCTTCCTTCCTTCCTTCCTTCCTTCCTTCCCTCCCTCCCTCCCTCCCTCCCTCCCTCCTTCCCTCCTTTTGGAGTAACTCAGAAATTTCAAAACTATTAAATGCACTATTTTTAGGGCCACTTAGAAGTTGTCCCTAACTAGAAATGCCATATTTTATGAATGTATTCATTAAAATACCCCCACTCAGAGCACACAGGTTATATTTCTGGTAAAACCTGATTGCATTCTGATTAAACTTATGTGAGGACAGGGCAGTCACAGGTGTTGGGTCCCCTGATTTTCATGACGGAAGAGCTTCACCCTGTGCCTCTCTCAAAGGGCCTTTGCATAGTGGGCTGTGCTGTGTGGGCCATGAGCTATGTAGAGACAGAGATGGCAACCAAGTTAGAATAATGCCAGACGCCACACTGTGAAGTGCCTGTTTCACTGGGCACATCTGAAGGACTGTAGTGAGGCCAGACTCCCTAAAATAAAACATAGAAAGTAGGGGTTACTTAAAACTACAGTGCTTCATCAAAGGGAATTTTAGTGAAGGGTTAACAGTGACCACTTAAAACACAGAGATGGCTTAAAACTGGAAATAAAGGATGCCACACAGAGATTCCTGTGGGCATGAGTCAGGATGCAGGTCTGAGTCAAAAGAAAACAAGATCAGTCCCTCTCGAGAGGCAGTTTTCTGAAGGCTTTGGAAAGACGTGAAGAAATATAGGCCACGAAATGACGAATGGACACAGTGAGAACAGAGCAATCTTTGAGCGTAAAACTTGATATTTGGGACGAGGTGAATGAAATCAAGAGAGGGCTGGAGATTTGGAACTGGGTCAGAAACAACGAGATCATGAGTGGGGATGGAGCCTGCGGGTTCCAAGCAGGGGCCAGGAGGGGCCAAATCTTCAAAGATTTGAGCAAAGCCACCGTATTTATTTAGCGGAGCCCTACAGAAGTGAATGGCAAGAAAATTAAAAACCTACCCCACAGTATGAATGGTGGGGGGGGGGGTGAACTGAAAGGAAAATAGAAGTCTTATGGGCAAGATAAGCTCATTGGGAGACATATGACTGAACTGAAACCCAGATAAAATATTATCTTTTAATCCTGTGTCTTTCATTAGGAGTTCAGTTTCTTTGTATTTCATTCACAAAAGAGCACTAGGCATTTAAATTAATATATCTGCTTATAGAATTGTTGCTAGAAACTCATTGCTGATGAGGATTTTATAAATTAGAGAAGTTTTTAACAAACATCCTTGGAACGCCTGACATGGGAATGAAATTTTAAGCCAGTGATATGATAGTAAAGACTCAGTACTAATCTTACAGTGACTGTTTTGTGAGGAATAAAAGATGATTCTTCCTTGGGCCTGAAGCCTTCCCCTGCTACGGCCCC
This sequence comes from Miniopterus natalensis, assembly GCF_054644295.1. Classification (NCBI taxonomy): domain Eukaryota; kingdom Metazoa; phylum Chordata; class Mammalia; order Chiroptera; family Miniopteridae; genus Miniopterus; species Miniopterus natalensis. Next base: position 71,645,723 of record NC_142087.1, on the reverse strand, counting down.
CACAAATCACCTCTCCCTCCTGGCCTCTCGTAGGAATAATCCAGGCCCTCCCAGGGGACCCCAGCCTTCCCTCGCCTTCTAGAAACTTCACTGCGTCCCCTTCGCTGCCCACAAGTGTACTTAGGGCTCTCAAATCCTAGAAGGAAAAAAAAGGCCTTTAATTCTGCTGCTCCTTTGGACTGCCTTCACGTCTCCTCTCCATGTTTGTAAGCTTCTTAAAAGCTGGATGATCTCTCTCTAACTCCTCACTCCCTCCCCCTACCCAGCCAGTGGGCCTTCTGTTTCTATCGTCTAATAAAACAGCTGTTTTATAAGGGGATTATGCACCAATTTCCGAGGACCTCCAGAGCCATGCTGTTTTACTTTTCTGTGGCTGTTGGAACCCAGGGAGACGTCTCTCTTTAAACACTAGACCTTCTCGCTTCCATTACACGAGGCTGATTCTCCTTCTGATCTGGCCAACCAGCCCATCTCTGTCCAGATCACCGGCTTTTCTTCTTTCTCCCACTAGCATCAGACCTTGGTCCTAAGGCAAGCCTTATACTCTATTTTCTGTCTCCAGGGGACCTCATGGACTCCCTCCAAACCTTTTACTTGTATGCAGGTTGTTCCAAAAGCCCATCTCCAGACCTGGGAGCTCTTCCGGCTCCATCTCACCTTCCCAACTCTGCTGGTCACATGCTCGTGATAATCCACCACCAGTGAACTGGGCTCTGCCTCTTCCCTGCCCAAGCCAAGCCCCCCTAGAATCTGGTAATGGGGGCACCTCACCCTGGTCCCCACATCTTAGTCATGTTGGTTCTTCTTCTCGCTTCTTTCCATATCTAATACAAATACCTCATTTCCTTCCTTTCAAACTCTCTCCCCCGGTGTTCCTGTGAGTGGAGTGGATGGGCAGCCTGCTAAGTTCTTACTTGGTCTGTGTAAGCAGAAGAGTTCCAACCCAGGTGAGCATGAGTCTAACCTGAACCATGAAAACAGAGCGTCATGGCCCCTCAATCAAGTCCCAGGCTGGAGCCAATTTACACACCCATACCACCTGAATGAGGGGGTGACCGGCTCCCCTTGAGGAAGGACCCTGTTACTCTGCCAGATATTTATACTGTTAATCTTTCCCCCAGCCTTCCCCAAAGGGACCTACGGCCTTTCACCAGGGTGACTGTGTACTGGGGGACAGGAAATAGACCTATCAGGGATCACTGGACACTGGCTCTGAGCTGACCCTAATTCCGAGAACCCAAATGTCACTGTGGGCCACCAGTCAGAGCAGGGGCTTACGGAGGTCAGCGGATCCCTGGCGTTTCGGCTCTATTGTGGGTCCATTCCCATGACACCGTGTGGAGGCTGCTGGGGCTGGGCGCGCGCCCCGCCGCTGGGCTTCCTGGGGGCTGGCTGTCCTCCCCCTGTGACCTGCGCATTCCCTGGTGCCAGTCCTGGGGAGGAGGCCGACCTGCCCTAGCCTGATCATTCACGCCCTCCACCGAGCCTCCTCGGCTGCAGATCTTCTACCCTGCACCCTCCTCACCCGGGGTTCCGTCCCCCGCAACGGTAGCGTCCCTTCTTCTCGATTTTGCCTTTACTCACGCTGCCCCCTGCGCCTGGTATTTCTTTTTGTCTCCCTTCTCTGGGATCGCATGGTGCCCGTTTTTAGCACAAATATACCATGACCCCTTATAAAACCGTTTTTCTCCATTTCAGCCCGAAACAGCCAGGGGAATAAACAGAAAAGTGTGGGTGGATGAATTCACCAGTCTTGGGGGAAAAGAGGGGTCCTCTTAGGAGTGGGTCATTAACAATCTTCATAAACAAAAGATTGCCTTGTTTGTACCCGTTCTTCCGAGTCAGCATTTCGTAAACCTGCTCAAGGTGAAAGTGAATGCTTTGTGTTTAAAAAAATCCTACGGGAAGCAGAGCAACAAGAACTGCTCACTTTGTTTAACGCACGAGTCTGTTGCGTGACAGGTGGCCTCTCAACGTGCACAAATAAAATAGAACTGGCTGGCTGACGCCTATCAGCAGAGCAGAAGGCACACTGGCCCGGTGGCGGGACCAGGAGCAGGTGGGGATATTGACTTAGAGCTTCAGGTCTTCTTGTCAAGAACCCTTCTCACCGAGCCCCTTCCCTCAGCGTGAAATAAATGGCCAGTGTCTTCAAGTAGACCTTTTTTGTTAAAAGTAATTCCGATGTCAGTTTTTCCTTTCAGCAAAGTCGAGGTTAGAACAAACAGATAGTGTCGGTGAGGTCTGTGCAAGCTTGAATATTCCACGTTTCCTTTCAGTTTTATTGGAAATTTCTAGATCTCAGCCAAAATTAAAACAGCGCCGAAATTAAATTGAAAATATGATAAATCCCAGGGATTTTTTTTTTTTTTACACTAGATAGGGCAACATCACCCTGGTGGTGTGTGCGGACGCTACGTCCAGGCCGAGCTTCTGTGACTGGGTCACCAGCCCCAGCTGGAACCCTCCCTGTGAGCCCTTGGCCTTCCCGAAATCTTGTGTAATTCCACAGCATTTGCCCTTCACCATCTGAATTCCTCTCCTTGGACGTGTGTGACATGGCTCTGTCGCTGGTTTTCTCCCCACTTCTGTGAGAACTGTATTTCCGTGTCCCCTGACAAACACTTATGAAGAAGCATTTATGTAGCACCTACTGAGAGCTCAGTTGCATGGATCTGTACAAAGGTGAATGGGGCATGCCCTGCCCTTTAGGGGACCCTGCCCACGCCCTTGCCGACACCCTGCCTCTCTGCGTCTCCCTCCTCCGCTATCATGCCGAGCTCTCAGAGCTCAGAGGGCCCTCAGAGAGGAGGTCCCCAAGCCATTCCTTTGCCCTCTTCTCCCCTGTGCCCTCGCTTCTTCAGAAAGGCTATGCTTCCTCATGGCTTCAATGAGAAAACTATATCGCCAGTCCTATTTTCTTACCTGTTCGGTACCCAGTTTCCTCTTGCTTTCTCCAAGTTCAACATGTCCCATGAGTGAGCTGACAGCACTCTCCGCCTCTGACAGGAGTTGTGCCATTTTAATTTCTTCCTGGGTCACCCTCTCCTCTCTTCCCTGTGTCCAGGAATCAGCGTTCAGGCTCCTTCCGACCTTCTCATGGACTCCCTGCCTCTCTGCCATTCGCACAGCCTCCATCGTGCCTGGTCCTGATGGGCGCACACCTGCCTCAGCCCTTCCAGTGAGCTCTGCATATCCAAGCCAACATTCTCTTCTTTAAATCCCATCTTCTGGATGACCCCTTGTTAGGTGGCAGAGGTGATGTCTCACTCTTTCATATCTCTGGGTTAGAGAGCATCTACCCCAGCTCCTTGCACACAGTAGGCATATAACCAATGCTTGTTGGTCTGTTGTGGCAAACACATGCCTAGATTTTACATTGCCAACCTCAGCTTTCTGCCTCTTCTTTCTTTCCCTTGTAGAACCTCCAAATGGTGACCCCTGCAGTGACAGAGGCCCCACTGTCATAGCTATTGGGCGGGGGGAGCATTGCAGAGAACAGTGAAACAGATTTAAAAAACTGGGAAATGAAATCTGGGAGAAAGTTAAGGGATTGGAATGATTTGATAGGGGGGAGACTAAGACAGTGGGAGCTTACAGGGGGAAGATGCCCTGCCTCTGTCGTGATAATTGTGTCCACACCCTTAGTTTCCACTCTTACTCATACATGTCCTTTAATACTTAGTACTTTACCTTCTACCTTGTCATCGCCCATGGCTCTTACCATGTGTTATGTTCAAAGAGCCTGGACATAGTGCCAAGGCTGTGATGCTGCCTGATGACTCAGTCCAGGCCTCACGAGGTGGGATGGCTCTGCACACTGACCGAGCACATCCTGGAGGGAGAGATGTGGACACAGTCATGGAGGTGACCCAGACCTCCTCCTCGAAGCGGTTAAGCTTCCCCAGGGATGAGACATGGAGTCAGTGAACTATAATAGAAGAGGAAGCGGGTAGGGCACAGTGAGAAGGGTACAGGTTCAAAGTAAGTGACGATTTCCAGTGAGAATTGTCAAACCCCGAAATGGGTTACAGAGAAAGCTGTGGTCTCCTCTTTCGTAGAAATGCCGAAGTCACAACAGACAAACTGCACCATGTCCCGACTTCTCTGGAGGCCTGCGTATGGGACAGGGAGGCTCTGGCCCTCCATCCCCACAGCTCACTTATCTGGATTCCTCAGCATGCTTTGCAGAATTACTTTGCTACAGGCTGCTGCTTACTCAACCACAGAAGTGAAATTTGTTACTTATGAGAAATAATAAAAGGCCTTTCTTTTTCTAGACTTCCTCTAATCAAATGGGTGTTGTTGTTGTCTTTCTAAATGGGAGAGTTTGCTTAGCTTTTTCCCCCTTTCGTGGCATTCAAATTTAGTTTTTGTATGTGCCCAGCCCATAGTTCTAAGTATATACGTAAGAGATGCAAGACCCAGATCATACTAAATGCTTACATTTTCCTCAAAGATGGTGCGTGGATATGTGAACAGATGGAAGAAGTTGGCTGTTGAGATTTAATAGAACTCCCGAGCATTGACAATGGAGACGTGTAGTGATGTCAGACTCAACAACCATTTCTTTACTGAGCGCTTACTCTGTACCCTGCACTATGCTTATCAGTTGCAGAAGAAACAAAAATGCATGAGATGTGGTCCCTGTTTGCAAGGCATTCACAGTCTAGCAGGGAAGGTGAAAGGTATGTGCAAATAACCATATGCATTGCAAAGAAAGGGTTATTCGGGCTCAAAGGAAGGCCATTGGGAAGTGCGGCATCATGGTGGGATGGTAATAATCAGTGTGAAGTTCAGCTTTTTCCAGCTTTGTCATTTCTATGCTGTCTTAGCCTGGTTTTTCAATTTAAAAAATATATATTACCTCTCAAGAGGTAATATATTTACATGGTTCATATGCTGAAACAGTTTAGAAAGATATATATTAATTACTGTCACTCCCACCATGTCCCCATCTGCCCAATTCACTACCCCCTTACCCATCAAAACAGGTAACAACTATGTGTGTGAATTTCTTGAGTATATATCCAGTGTCTCTTCACTTGGCCTGTTAATTTAACAGTTTACCTTGGGGAGCTTAGCATGTCAGTACATAGAGTACATCCCCTTTCTTTCTTCATAGGTAGGAGACTGCCTTCATAATATTTCATTGTTTGGGGATATCGTAGTGTGTGGGCTATCTATTGCTGCATAATGAACTTCTCTGTAACTTAGAGGCTTGAAACAACAACGGTTTTATTTATTCACAGTTCTATGGGTGAGCTATTTGGACTGGGTCGACTGAGTGGTTTTGCATGGATTTACTCATGGATGAGGCCACTTGGCAGCTTGTCTGGGGCTAGGTGGTCCACGATGGCGTCACTCACTTGTTAGTGATAGATTCTGGCTGCCAGCTGGAATCTGTAGCTCCAGGAGACTAGCCCAAGTTTCTTCACACGTGACTGGATTCCGAAAGCAGACAGGGATTACACCCCAATCCTACAGGGCTCTGGGCTCTGGGCTCTGGAGCCTCTGCTTGCATCACGTTGGCTAATGTTTCATAGCTAAATTGGGTCACAGGGCCAAGCCCAGCGTCAGTGTGGGAAGGACCTACAGGAGGGAGCGAACAGTGGGAGGGGCCATTCATCGGAGGTCACCGCGTAACTATCTACTACACATGTTTCATTAACCACCCCTGTTGATGGGTGTATTTCCAACCTTTTGACATTACAAATAATGCTTCAGTAGGCAGTCTTGTCCAGTGGTCAGTGCACATGTGAGCAGGATAAAATACCAGAAGTGTGTTGCTGGGACAAAGGGTAGATGCCTTTAAAATGATGTGTCTCATCTATTTCTGTGGTGCTATTTCTCTGGTTATTTTAAGCTTGTGTTCTTCTCTCACTTGTGTAGGAGCTTTGAAAATGTGTAAAGAGTTTAGATAAGAAATGCATCTAAACTGAATTCATTAGAAACTCATTCCTAAAATAACCCAAAAGATGAAATACTAGACATCAAATCATTTTGAATAAAGTGACATCCATTTGAATACGTCTATGATAATAATTCTTTACATTTCTGTCGTGTTTATAGTATAGAAACAGTTTATTTATAGTGTGTCACTTAATTCTCACAACAATTCTGTAAGTTGAAGTTATGACTGGCCTCATTATATGTATACATATATTCATATGTATAGTGTGTGTATGTGTATTTTTTAAGACTTAGAGAAGTTTCATAACTTTCATAAATTTCCCCAACTAGCAGGTTAGAGCCAGGATACATACCCAGCCTGTGACAACAAACTCGACCTCTCCCCATGACTGCATTTCTTTAGGAGGGACTTGTGTCTTTTAGTTTAGCTTCAAATGACATTAATTTGCTCTGCTTGCTAGTTGCCACATTCAAACATGACAATCACATGTGACAATCTCCCCAGGAGGCTCTCTGTTAAAAATTAGACATAGTTCATTTGTCCTTTCTGAATACTTGTGGAAACATCCCTCAGGTTTTCTGTTGTGCAAGCAACATGGTTGTTCAAGTTGAGAGCTCTGTTTCCTGATCTCGGTCCCCAGCGAGTCTAGAAAGAGGGATTCTCTTCCCAGCCATCTGCTTGCCTTCAGTCTTTGGGAAAGAGGAGATCTTTTTAAATAAAACCCCATCTTGGCCCTCCTGCGGTGGACATGGAAGGTAGACTGTTGTGTTTTTCATTCACACTCAGACATTTTCATACGGGCTTGGTCACGGCAGAGTGGGCCCGCGGACACACCACGCACTTCCCTGAAGCATGATTGATTAGCAAAGCTGTTCTGCCCAAGGGCAGACTGTTTGCCTGAGCCCGGATGGCGACAGGGTGACATGCACAGATTTTAAAACAGGTTTCTTGTCCCTGGGCTGTGGGCTGTGGGCCAGGACACTTGTTTCTTGAGGGAGGAGAGAAGATCCACTTCGGGGAGCGAGGCTGCATGAATCAGGAATCGTCCCACCTCCTAGAATCCCCCAACCTGGCAGCCCAGGCCTGGGGAGTCCTTATAGAGGGAGCTCCCGATGGCGCTGGGGCCCTGAAGTCCAGCTGCAGGGGAAATGGGAGCCGGGTGACCGTGAGGCTGCCGGGCCGCGCCTGTGCAGATAGGAGTGACCCCGTTTCACTGAGAATCTCTCAGCATCAAAGAGAGGCGTCTGTTTAAGGAAAGGCAGACATTTGATTCCTAGTCAACGTAACCTCTGACGGACGTTTGGAAACACATCCAGGCAAGGACACTGTAGACAGAATAAGGTCGTGGCCATGTCTTTGCCTGTTTTGCTCCTTCTGGCATCCAGTGGGGTGTCTTCCATAGAGTAAAATCCACATAAATTTGTTGTCCCAAAAATGCTAAGGCCAAAACCTGAGAAACCATCTTGTCCAGACCTTACCATTTTAGAGATCAGTAAACTGAGACCCAGGAAGGTTGGGCAGGCCAGGTAAATGGCCTCAGGCTGTGTTCCTGGTTAGCGACAGATTCAGGTCTTCTGAATCTTAGTAAGTTCGTTGCCATAGAATTGTGCCGCCGATATTAAGTGAAGGAACGAAGAAATGAACCTCCTTTAGAAAGAAGCTTATTTCAAAAACCACTCATTTAGTAAAGTCACAGAATCATCCACTTCCTTTCGTGTAAATCTTAGGCGATCACCCCAGGAACATTGCGTTGGGCGTGGAGGGGAAAGGGGCATTTGTAAGCATGAATTGGTTAGTGTCTTTTGAAAGACTTTCAGGAATCTGGGCTTGAAGACATTTGGGCCATCTTATGGAAAATCTTCAGTGTCAGCACTGGATGGAAGAACTGGACTTTTCTTATTTGTTATGCACTCAAGGTCAGGGTGCAGAGAGCCTGGCTGGGAAGGTCAGCCCGAGTCCGAGAGGCTTCCCTCCGGTGACTTGGATGTCAGTGTAGCAGCCAGAGCAGACATCGCTGATGAAGAGGTCCGAGCCTGCTCTCGATGCCCCAAAGTGCCGCCTGCTCACCGCCCACTTCAGGTGACATGTGCCTGACACCCTCCTGATGGGGCTCGGGGCTCAGCTGATGCAGCCACTTCCTGTGAAGGCCACCCCTTTGTTCACAGCTCAATTTTCCATCCATCTCGTGGCCCACTGTCGGTTCTCTCTCCTCTGACTCCTGACTGTCTTGCCACCTGGGATGATAGGAAGAAACTTCTACGAGTCCCTTCACAGATGCCTTTGGCCACATCTGTTGTCCTGAGTAAGTTTTGACCCCTGACAACAGTTCTAGATTCTTCCTCTCCTCTACAAGGTGCAGGGGGGAAACCACTATATCCCTTTTTGGATATAAATCAGTTTTTGTTTTGCCAGCCCCGGAGAACATTTTAGAAGCCCATTTATCAGTACCTACAACAGTGCCTCATGTTTGGTTTCCTGTGTTGTAAAGAAAAACCTGCAAATAACTAAAAGTAGGGATTCCAGTGAAATGTGGTTCTCTTCGCTATATCGGGTGTGGGAGGCTTGTAGCTCTAAGAATACCGGTAGTGGTATCTACCTACATTCTAAGAACTGAGCAGGAGGCGAGGTCTATACAGAATTAAATCACCATGTCACATCTGCGGGGCCCTGCAGGAGGAAGGCAAAAATAAACCCAAACAAACAAAACGGGGACAAGGCTGAGGCGGTGAGACGTGTGCCTCTCTCTGCAGAGTTAAGGTTTTGAATTGGCCCTTGAGACGGCCCTTGGAGACCTACTTGCTTGAAAAGATGCTGTTCGTCTTTCGAGTGTTGTTATTGTTTTGATTTTGGTTTTTACCCCATATTTCCCCCGTGTGTGGTTGGAAATGTGTGGATTTCCTTGATAAAAAAGGGAGGGAAGATAGGCTCTGCCACCCGCATCGTAGGGGAGGTGGGATAAACCTGAATAGGATGTGTGGGCGTGTGTGTGTATACATATGTGTCTGTGTCTACCTGTGTGTGTACGTGTCTGTGTCTATGAGTATGTGCGTGTGTGCCTGTGTGTCTATTTGTGTGTCTGTGTGCGTGTGTGTGCCTGTGTGTCTACGTATATGTGTCTGTGTGTGTTTATCTGTGTGTGTCTGTGGGCGTATCTTCGTGTGTGTGTGCATCTGTGTGTGTCTGTGGGTGTATCTTCTGTGTGAGTATGTGTGTCTGTGTGTGTGTGAGTGTGTGTATCTATGGGCGTATCTTCTGTGTGTGTGCACCTGTGGGTGTCTGTCTGCGTGCCTGTGTGAGTACGTGTGCGTGTGTGCCCGCCTGTGTGAGCGCCTGTGTGTGCCCGTGGGCGTGCCTTTGTGCCGTGTGGGTTGGCGCCCGTGGCGCAGGTACACAGCCCTGTGAGCTGGCCGTCTCCCCTCAGCACCCCGCTCTCCTTTCCTTAACCCGAAGCTACTTCGCTTTGTCGTTAAAGCAAATGTAACTGCTTTCTCACCAAATAAAGACCAAGGAACCCGAAGAGCTAAAGAAAGTCCACTTAGGACCCAATATTAGAAACAGGAGTTTTCCGTGGGGAAAATCCCACAGCACACGGAGGAAGACGGGCCCGTCTAACGGGAGCCTCTTGCCTGTGTGGCCCCCCCCCCCGACTCACCGGCCGCACGCTCCCCTCTCCGTGCCTGCTGATTACGGCTTTTATTTGAACTTAAAATATTTGGTGATGACTGGAGAGGGATGAGGCTGAGAGGCTGAACGTGACATTATCTTATGAAAGCTCTCCTCCCTTCTCCCTCCCCCCCTCCCTCCCTCCCTCCCTCCCTTCTCTCGGTGGCTGCCTCTCACCTCCCAGGCCCAATTCCTGGAGGCAGGAGGCAGTGCCTTCCCCCAGGTGCCCACAGAAAACGCGGGCACAGTTGGACACACCATTGCATCCCGCACCGGTCCAGCAGGACAGGCCGCGGCAGAAGGTGGTGACGGAAATAGCCAGCAGCTAGAGTCCTCACCCCAGGACAGACGCCAGGCTCGGAGCTCACCTTGCACTCACTGTCTGAGTCCTGGAAGCCACTGGCAGGCAGGAACCCTTTCCTCACGTTCCAGCGAGGAAAGCCAAGCTCAGAGAGAGCGAATGATCTATATCAACGGCACAGCTCGAGCCCAGGGTGGCTCTGCTGTCCCAGCTCCTCCTCACCGCAGCATCCCCAGAACACCCCAGCCCTGACAACCCAACACACAGTCAAGCCTATTTCAGCCCGCGGGCCCTGGGCTGCCACGTGTCACTAAGCCACAATTACCTGACCTATTTCAGGAAAATGGTACTTTTTCTCACCTGTATTTATAATCATCCTAGTTTCTGTTCCAAGAAATCAAAACATTTAAAGAATTGTTTTTTGCCACCTCTGGTTGTGAGGTGCACAGTCTGGCAGACGGAGTTCAGATGTGAGAATATTGAGATTTATATTAACAGGTACATGTATAATATTAGTGCTTAAGAGGAAAAGTAGGTTGCAATGTGCAGTTTAAGAAATCGGAGAAACGGGGGAAATCCTAGCCAAGAGGAATCCATCGCTGCAATGCTTCCCAGCCTAGGAGACTCTGGTCGCCTCCTGGAAGGGCGCGTGTGTTTCACCCCGTGTGACAAGGCCCCCGCAGTTCTTTCTCGCTGCCCGAGCTAACTAAGCATATTAAGTGCATGCAATGCTCAGCTCGCATTACTTTCCCACATTTGGCTTTGATCTTTTCATTTCAAGCCCCCAAAAGCCCTATAGAGAGAGCCCGCACGTTGGAGCCCCCTCGCCATGCCTTTCGATCAGGAAAAAGTTACAAAACATTCCCCCGCCTCCTTTATCAATACTTAATTAGTATTGACTCTTTTCTGGGCTCGATCCCATTTCAGAACCCTTGCCAATGAACTTTTTGCATAACTGAGCCTTTGAAAGTATATATTTGAAATATCTTTAAGCCTCAGAGAATAGCTTTGAAACAAGTTATGCATTGATTTCCTCTTACCCTGAATTATTTCTTGCCTGATTTTCCTGAGGTTTTTTTTTTTCCCTGAAACATTCTTTGTGGTTCATTGAACACAAAAAACAAACCGTGTACCTACGGGGTTGGGTCGGGGGTACGGGGACGTGGGAAACACTGAATTTGTTCTCAAGGAGCTTAAGTCTTGTCAAGAAACTAAGACACTTTAAAAATAGCCATAAGGTAAAATAGATAATTGCCAAGTGCTATAATTTTAATGCTGATTATTACATACCTAAAAGCTGGTTAAATTACAGTTTTATTGAATGCTAACGAATTATTACTCCCCTCCTGCACAGAATTTTTAAAACTTTTTACTTTCTCTGGCTTATAATTACGGTGACCACATTTTCCATACCAAAAATTAAGACACATGGTCTGACAAAGGATTCTTGTACCACTTCTAGGTGTGAGACCACCCATAGTTAGATTTTTTTTTGAAAAGCAGACTTTTTCAAGGCGGGCTCTATAAAAATAGAGGTTTGTTAAATAGATGTGTTTTTAGACTTTTCATTAAAAACCTACCATGCAAACAGTATTTTATTTTGTTTCTGAATCAACATGTTATATCCTAAAGCATGATTTTACAGCCTCAGGGTATGTGTTGGCCTATTCATAAAAACATACTGCTGCATGGAGTAATAATACCTGCCATTATCCAGGTGTAATAAAAAGGTCCCAAGTGGTCTGCTCCAGGCCTTTAATTTTCCTTTTGAAGATAAAGCTCCTTATTCCACTTTCAAGGCTCAGTGTTTGTGAACCTTGCAAATGATTACCATTGGGGCATGCCAGATGTGAGCAGTCCTGAGTAGTTGTTCTTGAAAAGACAGTGAAGGAGTGACTGTTTCTTCCTTAATTCCTTCCCCTCTTGTTATCTGTGGTTTCTATACATGTACTTGTTACAACAGCAAGGCCTTGTGGATGGATACAGGCTGGGGTCACCATGGGACTTTTGAACTTTTAGAGATAAAATAGGCCATTGTTGCCATGGCTAGTGTTGCTCAGTGGTTAGAGCGCCCGCCCAAGCACTGAAGGGTCATGGGTTCAATTCCCCCTCACGTACCTGGGTTGCAGGTTCGATCCCCGGCCCTGGTTGGGGCATGTGCAGGAGAAGGCAGCCAATCAATGTGTCTCTCTCACACTGACGTTTCTCTCTCTCTCTATTGCCCTTCCACTCTCTCTAAAAATCAATGGAAAAAAATATCCTTGGGTGAGTATTAACAAAAAAATAAAATAAAATAATAGGCTATTGTTGGTCATTTAAACACGATGAAACCAAGGCTTCCTTGACCAAACATTAAATGATTTACCCAAAGTCACACAGCTTCTTGGTGGCAGTGCCATGTCCTGATCCCCAGCTTTCTGACTGAGACGGGTTTCTTTGCCCTAGCATGATGTTTCCTTCTCTTCTGGAGTCACTCTGGTTAATTCCCAACTGCTCAGATGTTGAGGATTGAACAAAAAAACACCTGTCATCACAGACAATAGCATGGTGATTAACAGAGGGAAAGGGGGATGGGAGAGGTAGAAGAAGGTATAGGGGGGATAAATGGTGATGGAAGGAGGCTTGGCTTGGGGTGGTGAACACACAATACGATATACAGATGACGTTTCATAGAATTGTACACCTGAAACCCATATAATTTTATTGAACAATGTCACCCCAATAAATTCAATTTAAAAAAAGGAATGCATCTTGCTGAAGGTCATGCTAGTAAGGAAAGAAGGTCTTTTCAGTACTGCACTAGATGTTCTCATTTCCTTTTGAACAACGCACTTGATGTACTATGTATTTGATGTCCGGCCACCACTACCACGGAAAACTACGCTGAGAAACCTTAGGGCACATGGTTGCCGATGTTAATAATGAATATCAAGAGCTGTCATCTCATTGGACTCTTTTGAAATGTCATTTGAAATTTAGTTATTAAGTCCGTGTTCCCTTTGCTATTTATGCCAATTTTTAAAAATTTCTGAATAGCAGCGATCACCCTAGGACACTCTGTTTTCATAACAAGCATCTTCCTCGGAACCCTTCACCCGGATTAGCTGCTTGATAACCACAGTAACACGTGCTTCTCAGATAACACGTGACCTTTCATTTGGCTCTGAGCTTAGTGGTTGACTTTCTAAAAATAGGTCTTTAATGGTTGAGTAGGACATTCATCACGGGGTGCTGATATTCGGGAGTTTTCCTCTCCATATCATGAAACATGCCCGTGTTTTGCTTCAGAATTCATTAACCCCGTTCCTTTGATGAAATGCATTCAGAATTTCAGAATTCCCTATATTTTTGTCCCCAAAAGTAGTTAACAGGAGAAGTGTGGAATCTGCCAGTGCTTGGGGCCCCAAACCCTTTGGCACGTCTAAGCGCAGAGAGTAGACTGGCGCAGTATTTCTGGGGAGCAGTGAGATGCTGGATTAAGTCTGGGCGCTGGAGCTGGGTCAAGGGAGAAGGTCTTTGGCTGACCTTGGTCTTGACCAAGTAAATGCTGATGTGATGGCATGTGTGATGCTGTGGTGACACACCCTGATGTCATTCCAGGAACCCAGCTGCCATCCACACTTCCCAGAGCCCCACTGGTTGAGTGAGGAGTGTCAGGAGAGGGGTACACTTCAGCTGTCCCCTCCCCGCTCACTTTGGTCATCTTTCTACTTTGGGCTCTTTGCAGAGGGGTTGTGTTCAATTTGTCTAATCACCCCAAATACTTCCCGTCGTCACTCTTTGGATAATATTCATACTCCTCGGCCTGATGGGCCACATCTTTCACCTCCTGACCCTTTCTCAGCTCCAAGCCTCTTCTCTTACCACTTCCCCGGCGCTCACAGGCCACGCCGGCTGATTTCCTGATCCTCTGACATAGCAAGCTCGTCCCCTCTTGGGGCCTTGTGCTACCTGTGACCTCTGCCTGGGTTGTGCTCCTCCTAATTGTCCCAGGGCCATTTCTTTTTGCCTTTCAAGTCCCTGATTGGTCAGTGATTAATTCATCACATGCCACAGCCTGTCCTAAGGGGACCCAAATGCACTGCTCTTTTAAGCTTTGCAAATGCAAGTGTAAAGCTGGACTAAATGGTTTCATGCCACCAAGTGTTCTCTGTGACTTGCTAATATAAAGCGAGTCCAATTTATACTTTAAAAAGTTTCCTGCCCGGCCGGGCGTGGCTCAGTGGTTGAGCGTCTACCTGGGGTCCAGGCAATCAGGGTTCAATTCCCGGGCAGGGCACATGCCCGGGTTGCAGGCTCGATCAATGACTCTCTCATTCCCTCTCCTTGATGTTTCTCTCTCTCTCCCTCTCCTTTCCTCTCTCTGAAGTCAATAAAGATATATTTTTTTTTAAAAAGTTTCCTAAAAGTTTTTCAAAAGTCAGATATTTGAAATTCAATCTATATTTTCTACCCAAATGAATCAGGTTCCATCCCCCGGTACAAAGCCTTGTCCCTTAGAGTAACAGAAGCCTGACTGGCACCAAAGTCGGAATCCCCGCTTAATGCACCAGAGGCCTTCAGGGCTTATCCTGAACGTCAAGGTCGGTTTCACTTCTTCATTGAACAGCTTGTCTGCACAGAGGCCCACAGTGAGTGACTCCACAGAGCCCCGCCCCTGATCCTTCAAGTCTGATGTGTTTCACACACACCTAATACCCTTTTTCACTGGAGTAGGTTAGTGACACTACTGAACACAGATGACCTCTTCGTGAATACTCTGGAACTTCACAAAACATTTTCTGGCTAAGAAGTGGCATTCAGTCGAAGACAAGCCTGTCATAGGCAGAGCAAGGGGATTTACCTGGACTCAAAAAGATTCCTGAGGTGGCTTCATTTGCTGGGGCAGGCCCATGGTTTCTAGGGCTCCGAAAACGTCTCCAGGGACTTGGCCTTTCGCAAGGGGGCTGGGAGGATGCCTTCCTCCCCTGCAGGGCAGGCCGGGTGAGGGTTGTGGTCCTGCCGTCTCAAAGTGAGGTGTAGACTCCAGTAAGTGGACACTTAAGTCCCACAACACTGTTGGTGTCTAGCTTCTGATACTTTGAGGAACATGGCTTCATACTTGGGAGTGTAAACTTATTAATTTGGGGAGGAAATGTAGATCGAGTTTCACAAAACCTGACTTTTGAAAAAGTTTTAGAATAAAAAATTAAATATAAATTAAGGGCTACCTTGATATTAGCAAATCACAGAGAATATACTGTGGCATGAAACCATTTAGTCAAGCTTTGCATTCCAGTCCAGTTACTGATTTGCTCTAATTAGTGATGTAGCTGTTAGCTGGGAAATCATTATCAAGGGTGGATTTAACAGTTACGCTGAATTCTGACAAGGGGGAATGATGGGAAAGAACTGTTTTTCAAAAAAAAAATTTTAGCCTGGGAGGGGGGCATATGTTCTTTTGCCCAGTTTGACAGTAGGAGGGAAGTACAGAGTAAGAACTTTTGATGGTGCGATCAGGGGTGAGTAATCTGGTAAATGCCACTTTATCTTAAGTACAGTAAACTCTCCAGTTAGTGAGAAGAAGGGTGAGGTGTTCCCGTTAACATTCTGTTTAACCTAGAGGTACCTAACCAGACCACGTCTCTATGACCAGTTTCTATAGAATTCAAGTACAACGAAACATACCCAACACCAAATCTACACCAGACACGTGTGTCTCTTTTAATAATTCAGGAGATATCTGAGGACCTCAGTGAGCCTCGGGGTCATTAAGAAGAACATCAGTTATCTCGGAAGTGGCCGTTAGCAGGGATTGGGGGCTGATAGAAGGCTGACTTTTGGCTGCTGGTTGAAAGCTGCACTTGATTTCCTGATGGGGGACGGGGGGAGGGAGGGGTTGATACCATCTCCACTGCTCCTCGGAGGTGAAGGCCAGTTCTTATTTTCCCAGGTCTCATCAGGCAATCCATGAGGCTTTTATTAGGCTTATAAATACTCACAAATACACAGTGAGATAAGGCCTGTGAAGTGTCTAGCACTGAGCTTAACAGAGAGAAACCTTGAGTCCATGCAAAGTAAGTTCACCGAGTTTATCTGTGACTGGTGTGGCTTATTGTTGTGTTTTCCTCTGGGGGGTTGGGGAGCCCTTCCTACGCCTCCTTCTTGGCTGCAGGAATGCTCTGCAGGACAGGCAGGAAAATTTTGACCCTCAGCATTGCCTATTTTTTAAGAGGAGCATCTGCAGATGAAAACTGCAAGAAATGACCATGAATTAAGGGTAAATATTTAAATCAGTTACTATTATAACTTCAGGTTATACCTTCTTCTCTGGGACAAGTCTAGAAGGACAGAGAATTAGGACAAGCAAGAGTTAAAAAAACGATATGTTCTAGTAAACTTTTTGGAAGGCAATTTGACTTTAATTTTGAAAATTTATGTACCCTTTGACCCAGTAATTTCATATCTAGGGGGTTTCCTACATATATGTAAGGACATCCGTTGTAGCATTCTTTAAAAGCAACAAAACAAACTGGGGGGAAAAGAAATAGCTATGCAGGGGGCAGGCTAAATAATGGTGAATTGACACTATGACATAAAATGCAGCTGATAAAGAACATGATAGACCTATATGAACTCACTTAGAAAGGTGCCCAAGATTATTGTAGAGTGAAAAAGTTGAAGTCTGTGATCTCATTAATGAGAAAAAAAGTTAGATACACAAGCATATGTGTGTATGTGCATAGTGTTTTCTGGAAGGATACACATCACACTGTTCTGTTAATATAATAAATTTAAAAACTATGAGCATTATAAATTAAAATGAATAATTGTGACAAAATAAGATGAATTGATATAAACATATTATTTATAGTAAGGGTATTATTAAATTACATGAAAGTTTGCTTTCTTTGTGTTTGTTAAGTATTTTCTAGTTGCAGTTTAGAACAAATCACATATGTAGTTACAATTCAGTCCAGCTTAGGGTCATTCATAATTTCCAAATTGATGTTTGACTGTTTCCCCAACAGTGTTGAAAATAATGGTGGCCACACTAGCTAGTACTTATTGAATCCCCACTATGTGCTAAGCACTTGTATTTTCTCTAAACCTCAAAAATCCTGAAAGATGATGAGGCAACAGAGGCTCTGCCAGCTTAAATAACTTGCCAAAGTTGTGCAGCCAGGAGGTCTGGGAGCTGGCACCCACACTGGTCTAACTCCAAAGACCATGCTATTTCCATATGTCCCTCGCCTGAGATATGGCGCTGGCGAGCTGAATTCTCATAGAGTCTGTTTTGCTGTTGCAACAGAGAATTTTGAAAAGAGCTGTAACAGAAAACACGCTTCAATTGTTTGCTATTGTTCTTGCTTTCTAGCACATTGCACTCACCATTGTTATTATTTTTTGTCCTGTGCCTCACATGTATCTGAACTTTGAACGTATACTTAGGAAGCTAATGGAAACTCCCCAAGCCCATGTGATTCTGCTGATATTTCCATCGTGTGAACGCCAGCCCCGTGTTAGCAGGGCCAAGTGGTGTATGCCATCCGAAAACAGCTCCAGCCTTCAGGGTTGGACCTGATTTCAGATGAGAATGCTATACCATTGTTTATTTTCTTGAGACAAAGAACAAAGGAAAATAAAAGGGCAAAACCTGCTTTTGAAAATGTTCAAGTAATGTAATTTTTATTCGTTGCACTAATTTTAGGCTTGGCCTGGTTTCTATTTAAGAGATTTCCGCAGTTCCGTAGGGTGCGCCCAGGGTGGCCAGGGAGGAGTAACCAGAGGAAGGCCCTTCCACGCCCGTGTCCCGTCTGGCTTCCCTGCCCTCCTTCACCCAGGCTTCATTCACCTCCTCCCTGAGACCTGGTCTTTCTCTGGAGGCGATCCTGGCATTTTCAGCCCAGTAAGATCAGTGGGGTGGGCCTAGGGAGCTATGGCCACGAAATAGGCATCCTCTCACCCAGCATTAGGAAGGGCTTTTTGGAGAAAATGATAACTAAACTGAGTCCTGAAAGGCAAATAATAGAGGCTCCCAGTTACGTAGGAAGAGAGAACAATGTGCAGAAGCCCAAAGGAAAAGAGAACTCGGGGCATCTGTCCAGCTCTGAGCCTCCAAGAGTCTACCCTTCTCTTTTGAATGATGATATTTACTACAGATAAGTCCGTGGCCCTCATCACATCAGCACGACTAGGGCACAAAAACATTCCTAGAATAAGTGACTTTGTTTCTAGACACCCTTCCAACGCCATGACTGATCCTGTGGGTATTTATGACTCTCTGATCACCCGCATCTGGCCACACCTGTCCCATCCTCTTATGTTCACACTGGCAGATGGCACACCTGGGCCAGGCGAAACTCCAAGGACTCATGTAGGAAGAAATGATAACCGCTGGTTTCTGAAAAGGGACTGTTATCCTTTCTGCAAAAACAGGGAAATGCTTCGGGCTGGAGTTTCTGTTTTCAGTAACGAATATGGATATTCAAGTGAGGGGAGGGCCAAAGAAAACGGGACACCCAGCCTTAGGCTAAGCATTGGGCTATTTTTATTTGTCACTGACAGAAATATCAAATAACAACTCTTCCTTCTTTCTCTGTATGAGTCCAGCACCTAGTCTGGGTTCTAAATCTGATGTCCTACCAGCTCCCGGCTGTGCATAAACCTAGTTTACAGCTCATGTATGCCACAGTTTGGGCTCTCATCTGTCCTCCAGCTCATCAAGGAAACCTTTCCATGGAGTTCTTTTCCTTACTCTATTTCATCATCTAAATTTATTTTTTGCCCATGAACATGAAAACTGAAAAAAGCGAAAACCAGATTTATAAATTCATGTGTGCCGGCGCACTAATCAACCTGAAAAAAAATGAGAATAATATACACGATGAACTTCAGAAAGTCAACTGAGTAAAACGAGGCGATTGTACTGATAGTTTGAAAATAACAGATCTCTCCTGGTTCGAGGGCAACCATTAATGGAATTGGAAAGAAAGGATAAACAATTATATATGGCTAATATTCAGGGACAAGAGTGGTCATGTCAGCTACAGGATGAATTTCGCTAAGAGAGACAGTAAAATGCTATTCTTTAAATGTCAACAAATTTCCACTAATTATAAATTAAGGGCTGGCAGTAAATCACTTAGATGAAAAAAGATAGTTGAGAACTGAGGATCCTGTAGTAAATATTAAGTGTGGTAGGGCATATCGGTCACATGTGTGTAATAAAGACAATAAATCGACAGAAGTGGAGCTATGAAGAAATGTGTGTAAAGCACTTTGAACTGCACAGAAGTAAGCAAAGTATAAATAGATAGCATGCTCGGGCAGAGAGCAATCAAGTGCTATTTTGCGCTTGGGCTAGTGATAATTTATTGTTCGGTCACTCCAGTTGAGTCAGTGTTTACGTGGCGCTGTAACTTAACCGAGACAAAAATAGTTGGCACACATCACTGCCTTGGATAGATCACTGAGCAATCAGCCGTCACTGTCCCAAATGACCACTCCCCAACATGCGAGAGATTTATAATATTTTAAATATTCATCCTAAAACCCCAAGCTGCTTTGACAATTTTGTCCGGTCGTAAATATGGTTCAAAGAGAACGTGGTGCGGCTTAAGTAGTGGGAAGAGGCAGTAAACTGGCTGACATTCCAAACTCGGGGTGCAGGTTGCCTGGATTCAAGCTTTAGCTCTGTGTTGACTTTGGGCAAGTTACTTAACCTCTCTGTGCCTTGTTTTGCTCATCAGTCAATGGGGTTAATTAATAATAGAACCTACTTCACAGGGTTGTTGTGAAAGTGAAGTGAGTTAATACAGTAAAACATTTGGATAGTGCCTGATGCAGAGAGAGCGTCAAGTTGGTTTGTATCTCACTTCATCTTTCTCAACTTCTGTGTGAATACTTTTGAATGACCATTTCTTTGGGCACCTCCCAGGTGTTCGGTACTTTGTTTCCACCCTGCTTAGCCTTGCCTGCACCTTATGAGGTCACAGTCAAGCCTCTGAGCCCAAGTCTCTTTGACTTCCAAGACCCATCCTCTTATCATGACGCTGAGCTGCTCTTCCTGAGAAATTCTTCTTTCAGAAGGCTTTTCCAGATGAACGCCCAGCACTGGCTCACTCTGTTATCAGTCTGGGGTATACTTTTATTTGTGATGTTGAATGTTGAATATATTTGATCATTTCATATATATTACTTCTCCCCAGTCCTGTGTTCTTTGAGAGTGATTGTCTTACACCTTCTGGTCAACCTTTGACTGGCTTTAGTCTGATTATATCAGAATCAGGTATGGCTGAAGGATTCATCAGATTAAAATTGATATAAACTGTGCTTACCCTGTAGCTAAGGAGTGGAACAGAGATGCCCCCTGCTTCTGGCACCGTGACAACCATGCAGAGCACCCAGGCCCTGACAAACTCAGCCCATCTCTGAACCTATAGTCTTTACTCGAGAAGTGTAGAAATTCAGTGAGTGGCCATGGAAGACTTTCACCAATTTCTTGGGCTGTCACTAGGGAAAGACTAAGCATGACCTCAGAGACCACTAAGGGTGGCATTACTTTCTGAGTTCACCCCAATCCAGGGTATGGACCTCATCATGGCACCTCTGAGACCTGAATTCTCTGTCGTCTGTGGAATGATCCATTTCTTAAGGGCTGACTCTCATCAATGGCCCACTGAACAGGTGTTCAAACCAGAATGCCAGGATATTCGTTTGCAACCAGACATGTGTGCTTTCCTGCCCCAGCCCTTGCTGTCTCTGTGGGCTGATTTTTCTGGGAAACCAGGTGGGCTTCAGATGAAGCTTGGTGAGCACAGAATCTGAACAAAGGAAGTTAGGAGAGTGGGTTGGTGTCGAGATTAAGGCACCAAGACGGCCTCACTCACTCCGAAGATTGCCTCGGTGAGTTGGCCAAGGTTGGCATGGGCAATGCCAGTGTTGGCCTCTCCAGCTCATTGACCGCAGTGGACAAGCCTCTGTTCTGATTGGCCTAACCTGCCCCTAAACACACCCGGCAGGCTGTAGTTAAACACTGCAGGATTGGGTCCATTCTGTTGCTTTAAGATGCCTTTTGCTTTACTGCCCTGGCCACCACCTGTCTGCGCCTGTGGGGACCCGGGGGCAGCGCGTGCTGGTGGGCGGGGCTGCCGTGCAGGCTTGGCCCACGGTGGAGTGGAGCATTGGTGCTCCAGGGCAGGCGACCTCCAGAAGGAGCTCAAAGTCAGGCAACAGGAGGGGGGTAGTTATTCTTGCTAAAATAAATCACACAACTGAGTGTACACAGAGATAAGACAGAGAAGAGAGCAAAGGAATTCTCTCCAAGCAAACGTTTACTGCTCCAGATGCGTGATTACAGATGTCCATACCGAGTTCTCAGACACATTTTCGGGCCGCACCCCCGCGCAGGGGCGATGCCATGCTGTCCCCTTCCTGAACTCCTGCCACACCTATAACCATCCAAATGCCACCCTTGTCTCCAGCCACCTTTCTCGGAGTTGGTTTAATTCTTGATGTCTTTGAAACTCCTCTCGTTTAGAAGCTGCTTCAGCTCTCCCAGGTCCCCACGGGCACAGCTGAGCTGGCGGCCAAGTGTGGGGCCCCCCTCTGCAGCTGTCTCTCACGAGGAGCAGCTGTCCCGGCCAAGAGAGGGAAGCCTCTGTCCCTGACTATCTCTGAGCCCCACACCCCTTGTGCTATGGCTCAGCTAGCGTGCAGCCCCTTGGGATCCGGGGCGTGCCCCACAACACCAGCGCCTAGAGGCGGCCCTTCCAGCTCGGGCCCTTCAGCTCACCTGGGAGCCAGAGGGGCAGACAGGGCCCTGCTCTTCTCTCCCTCCATCCTGGCCCACAGCCAGGACGGGGCTGTCCGGAGGGGTCATTGCCCGCCTCCCTGGTGCCGTAGCTCCCTCTGCACTCCGCCTTGCCAGCGACCTGACTCCTAGAGGAACGCGTGCTGTTTGTTATCCTTCCCCAGCGTTTCTGCTCGTGGCAAGCAGGGGGTCGAAGCCCCGCTTTCAATATGACGTGCAGTTTGCTCCTTCGCTGCTGACCCGTGTGCACCAGCTCTGTGCCAAGTGCTGCATATGCAATGCTTGCTTCCTGGGGGGGTGCCGTGACTCTGTGTCCAGCCTGCTCGTCCCGCGTGGGCTGCAGTCTGCATTACACACGGAATCCTTGGCAATGGCTTGTTCTGTCCTCAGGCAAACGCCCAAGGAAGGAACAGGAGCTGTGTTAGAGTCTGAAACATGAGGCGGCTGGTGCAGAGCAGGGCTGCGTGTAGCAATGCTCGGTCCTACACGGGGTGTGTGTGTGTGTGGCATAGACTGGGAGCTGGTTTGCAGGAGGGGCCAACGAAGCCAGGTTTATGGTATACTTGGTGGCATTGATCTCACCGGGAGAGCAGAGTTTGCACAGCCACTGCTTGTTTCAGGCTATTTACTGTGCAGGGAGGCCCTTCTGTCACCTGCTCGTGGACATCCCCTGGTCCCAAGGGAGCAGCATGTGTTTCCCCAGAGTTCCTCTTCCGAGACCAGCCAAGGCACACTTTGCCCTTCCAGGTGCTGGATTCTCCACTCCATGTGCTCAGGTGTTTTCTCAGGGGATGTGGCTGGAGAGTCGCTGGAGCTGCTCTGGTGGTCAGCCACCTCTTCAACCTGAGTGTGCGCAGGTGGGGTTTCCAGATTCTGCAGGCCGTGTCTGGCTGGTTTAAATAAGGCAGGTGTCAGTCTGAGTTGCATGTTAGAATTACCTAGGAATATTTTAAAATCCTGATGCCCAGGCTCCGTACTGAACAAATTCCATCCAACACTCTATCTATGGGTGGTCCCCTAGGACTCCCTGAGTGAGGTCACTGTGTTGGTAAGACTGAGAGTCACTGGTCTATGGGAAAGGAGAAAAGGTCAGGGCAAAGCAAGACAGGAGGAGAGAATGATCAGGGAGAAGAAAGGATGGCTGCCCAGGCGTGGTGAAGAATGGTGGTACCACCAGCAAGTGCCCAGGGCTCCCCCGCAGAAGGGCCAGAGCCCAGCCCTGGGCTGTGAATGTGAGCAATCGCGGAGGAGCTGGAATCCACTTGTGGTATTTTGCACGTGGTCTTTCCCTCAGACCAACTATTTAGCAACTGTGCATCTCCAGGCAGAGCTCACTCGAACCTCTCTGAGCTTCTGGGTCCTCGCCCACGAAACAGGGAGGTTCAGTCCCACCTGCGGGGGGGCTATGGGTTTGATGGAATGGGGGTGAAGTTGGGCACAGGCCAGGCATTCTGCAGGCCTTACCAACGTTTCTCGTCCTTTCTTTCTCCCTGCTCACCTGAGAGGCAGTGGTTCCGAAATATTGGTTTAGGAAGGCAAATAAAAAGAACAGAGGCCCTGGGCTCAGGCAGGGCCCAGCATCTGTGTTTTCACCAAGCTGAGTTGCTTGATTTTCACCTCCTGGTTTCCTGAACTTTCTAATGATTTCAGTGAACTTCTGCCCCACCCCAGCATAGAAAAGAGGGGGTGCGAGGCGTGTTGGGGTAGGGAGGTGCACAGAGGGGTAATTTTGGCGAGGTTACACCTTTCATTTACAAGTCAAACTGAGCCGAACTCTAAAACCGGCATCCTCCAAATTAGTAACCCCAACCAATAAGGGGAAAACCTTTTCAGTTCTGACTGCAGAGGCAAAAATGAGTTATTTCACACCGTTTTTATCCACGGTTGTCCTGAGAGCGTCTCATTTCGAGCCTTCGCTCATCAGCTCTGGGAGTCAAAGTGAAAGAGAGCACCCTCTCAGCCTTCGTGTTTATTTGTAAAGCGTGAGAAGCCCCTGGGACCACAGTGAATCCAAGGGCCTGTGCACTGACAAGTTTCCATGGGCAGTGTGAGAGTGTTGGCCTGCGGGAGCCTGCTAGGACCCTCGGTGGGTTTACTGCTTGTTGTTTTCGTTGTAACTATAATAGGATGTGTCTGTCCACAGGGACAGCTACTGTAGGGACCCCCTCCGGGGCCCAGGGGATCAGAAGTGTGGAGCTTTGATGCTGCAACCCCGGTGCTAGAAGGGGGGGGTCTGTGGAATATAGATGGGAAACCCACCTACTCTCCCCTGTAGCACCAGCCCCACTGCTTCTGGAACGGGGAGTTCTCACCCCAGCCTAGCTGCTCCAGCTGGCTGGCAGCAAATCATTCACGTTGCCCTGGTTGGTCTGGGAAAGTGGAAAATGCCATGGAGACTAAGCCTGGGCTGCTGGGTGGGCAGACAGCTCGCCTCTGCCCCTCTTTGCAGGGGGGTAAATGCTGCCCAGGAGCCCCAAGCGCAAGGGATCTGGCAAGTGGTTCATTACGAAGGGGGAAAGGGCATTCCTGCTGCAGGTTTTGCTTAAGGACAGGAATTCCTAGCAACACCAAGGGCTCTGCTTTATGGCAGGATTTCCTTTTTTTTTCTTTTTCTTTTTTCTCCTCTGCTTTGCAAGATTTGGCCAGGGTGCTGGTGTTTGATTCAGAAAAGCAACTTTATACACGACATCTATCTTCATTTTGCTGAAACTCATTTTCCATAACCTGTCAGGGGTTAATGAAATATCTGCTAGGACTCTTGAGAGGATTTGGAAAGGACGAGAAGGGGAGAGGAAGGAAGGAATGTTGCAGAAATATAAGGTTTTTTTAATCATGTGAAACATCGTGCTTAATTGATAGATGACCAGCTTATATTGCCATCGGCTCATTTAGCTGGGGACCCCGGAGTTCTTTCAGGAATGAAGGGGAGTATGTAACATTCATCAAAGTACCTTTTTGGCATGTGTCAAAATATAAGAAATCTCACTGAGTGGGAAAACAAAGCCAAACGAATGAACAGAAAACAATGGCCTCACAACAGAATGAAGTTTAATATCTATTGAGCACCTACCAGGTGCCAGGCTCCACTCGAAGCACCAGGCATGTTGACTTGTTTGGTCTTTACAGGGGCCCTAACCTCTGAGTTAGGTGTAGCATTATCTTGGTCTTAGAAAGGATGAGCCGACCTGGAAAATCTTTTGACTTGAATAATTAAGGAATATTACTTCAATGTCAGTGTCCATCCAAAGATGGTACTATTCAGACCAGATCAGGCCCCTTGCTCAGGTGTGCTCCCCTCTAAGGTGGAGTTTGGGGCTCCCCAGCATGTGGCTCTCTGGGAACCAAACCCATGGGATTAGAACTGCTTTGGTGTCACCCGTCTTTCATCATCTTTACCAATGGTGCGGGGAGAGAACACATGGAGGGTTCCTATGTAGAGCAGGCACGGTCACTTCCGAAGATTTGGAACCAGATGACAGACTCAGGGGGCCCTGGAGGATCCTTCTGGAAAGCTGGGTGTCCTGTACGTCTGAGAATCAGGCAAGGCTGCCAAAGCAGGCAGCTTTCTTACAGCCTCTTTCCGGCTCTCTCGTTGTTTCTGCCCATGCCTTGAGAGCTCTCTACTTTTCCTGGCCCCCACTCCATGGACTTTGCTGAGCACCTCCCGGGCTGGCTCTCAGGAAATGTTCAGCGTGGGTGGACCATTCATTCTCGCTCTCCAGTGCAGAATCTTTATGTGTCAAGGGCAGGGAAGTAGGTAAAAACAGCTGCTCGCTCGGCACCCATGCTGGGCTCCAGGAAACTGCTCCCAGGTTCCCAGGCAGGCTCGAGAATGGAAACAGAGAACAAGCCAGACTATCCTTGCCGCTTTATTTTACTATGATTTTTTAAATTGCGGGCTTGTGATTTCCATTATTTTTAATTGAGTCAAGTCCCATGACTTTTTGTGATCCTCAAATCCTCCATAAATTTGCTGCAACTGACTTTTTCCCTCCTTGAACCCCTCTGCCTTCTGCGCCTGGGAACCTGCCCTTTAAATTTGACATGGCTCGATTTTAATCTCAGTGACAATTTCACAACAAAGCAGGGAGGTTGGTTGGGGGCAGGGAGTTTTGTTTTCTGCTCCCATTAAGAGAGCAACTGTTCTCTCTTTGTCCCGTGGGGCCAGCTCTTGGCACCAGACAGGGGAGACCTCTCACTCGGTGTTGCAACATCCATCAGAGCCAAGCGAGCCCGGGCTCCTTGAAGGTGAACTGCAGCTGTTTGGATAAAATTCTAAAATCTTGTTTGTGAGATTCTCAGCCCTAGTTTTACAATTGCTCTTCCTGGCAGACAAACCAGGAAGTTTTACTTTCCCAGGATCCCGGGCAGGTAATTGTTTTCCCAAACTGCATGTTAATCTCTGATGGGACGGACATTCTCCCTCCGGGGACCTTCGCCCACGTCTACAAACCGTTCGTATTGGCCTCGTGCTCTGGAGAGGTCAGCCACCCCGAGACCCGATCACAGGATGTCCTTCCCTCCTTCCCCATGCATTTCCATCTCTGCTTATCATTTAGGGCCCATTTACATTTCTAAACAACAATCTGAGCCTTTTCATCTCTTGGGACCTTGGAACCCTTTTCCTGCTAAGCGGCTGGCCTTGTCCAGGTGGCGGGCGATCTCCTGAGAAGGTGAATTGGCAGAATTCGTTACTCGGTGCCATTTTTAAGCCAAGTAGCAAAGACTGCGACTTGTGGTAGTTTATGCCACCAAGCTCTCTCGTGTTGGTTTATCATGAGGCCCCTTGCTCAGAGGACACCACTCAGGACTAGAACCCCTATTCCTGCCCCTCCAGCACATCAGGACTGGGAGCTTAGGAAAGGGACTGATGGGCAAAGATTGCTGAGAGGTGTGCAGATGGTGTGCACCTGTGCAGGCTGGCTGCGTGGTGCTGGTCTCTGGAGGAGGGGGGCCAGCGAATTCTCCACCGTTGTCTCTTCCTGGAGGTGGAGAATGTCCTGGGGGTAGAGCACACCCAGCCCTTCCCTGGTGAATCGTCAGTCTGCAGGCAGGTCGGTGTGGAACCTCCACTCCCCAGACCCGTCCTGGGACCCTGCTCCTCCGGCCCCTCTGAGAGCCCACCTGCACTTCTCACCCAAGGGTTTGGGGCTCTGTTTCCTGAGGGCCCCTGAAAATGTAAAAGCTGAAACACTTGAAGGGAAAAGTCTTAACTTTCTAAACTGTCTTAGTTATTCATCATCAAATACCCATCTCTCAAGCCTGCTGTGGGGTTCCTAACACTGGAGCTGTCGTGATCCAATTTAAAACGTGAGCAGAGTCCAGTCCAAGGCAGCCGGCCAGCTCCAGGAGAGGCGGGCAAACACTAGTGCGTGGGGAGGGCCTCCTGGGGTGGGCTCTCCAGGCCAAGGGGACAGCGTGGCAGTGGGAGGCTCAGGGTGGACATTCAGAGAATTGCAAGGGAACCTCTGGCATTAGTACCACGGAGGGGACTGTACCTGCAATCAGAGGCCCAGGGCTAGGTTTTGTTTTTAAGCGTTCTTTGCGCTGGCCTTCATTCGTGTAGAGTGAGTTAGATGCGAGATGCAAAGGTGTGGCTGGACGCTTGGCCTCTCCCTGCCCTTAGGAAAGGCATGTTTCCTACATTCTACCCAGGGGCTCCAGGAATGGACTAAAACTCTGAGTTATTACTGCTCTTGGCCACTCACCTACCGCTCACTCACTCATTCACTAACTCCATTTGTTATTTCACTCATTTAATCACTCGCTCATTCACTCACTCAATCAACAAGCATCTCCTAAGCAAGCACTTGGCACCGCTAGACAGACAAACATCTTATCTTGAGCCAACAGCAGGAAGGTTTGAGAACCCTGATCGTCACCCCCCCCCCCCCCGCCCGTGCCCTACCACCCACACTGGCCTCCTGGGTCTCCCTTTGCACGCTCACTGGGTCTCTGGTGTCAGAAGCGTGTGGAGAGAGGACAGGAGGAGGCACAGATCTGTGTCTCAGGCCGGCATTATGGAGAATGCTGATGAGTCTGCAGGTGATTTTGTCACAAGGGTTCTCAAAACACTCGTTTCCATTCCACCCCTGGTCTGATAAAGTATTATCTTGTCAGTGGACCAGGCAGATTGCTGACCAGAACAAACTGAAGCCCCCGTCTGGGACGGGACAGAAGCAAGTGACAGAGGCAGCGGTCGGAGCTGAGATCACTTTTTGATTTACCTTTGCTTGACAACGCCACCCACAGCTTTCACCCGCCTCCCCATCATCCCAGGCCACTTTCACTCGCGTCACCCCAAGTCGGATCCCTTGTGGGTGCCTCCCCGTCTCGTGCTTCGAGGACTCCTGTGGAACCGGTGCTTCTGACTCAACGCCCATCACTCTGTTCTGAGAGGTGTGAGCCCCACGGAAAGCTCGAGAGTGGAGGTCGCCTGTCCCGCAGGCCCTAAAAGTGTGTCTAAACAGACCGTCTCCTGAGTGGTCCCGGTAGCCTCACTGTCCGTATCTCATGGGGCTCCAGGCAACCTAGGCTCCCAAAGAGTATTTTTGGTCACCTGTGCAGTGGCAGGAGGCTGGAGCAGGGCTCGGGTCCGAATTTGAATCTCATCTCTACCACGGACCAGCCCATGAGCCCAGGCCACCTCTTAACTTCTCTGAACTTGGGTTTCTTCACCTTTGAGTTTCTTCTTAAACCCGTTGGTAAAACAGGTTTAGTGCCAACAGGGACCTCGGATGAACCAGCCAGGGCTGGAGTTCAGCCGGATGCCCACACAGCCCTGCGAGCTGCGCAGAGCCCGCTGTTCTGATTGCACTGGGTGCACACCATGCTGCTCATTCCATATTTTGGGTATGGCTCCTGGAGATAATTTGTAATTTTAAAGAGTTTGTAGACAGTACAGTATATCCTTAGGTAATTTGACTATGGCATTTGGGTGGTCACCACTTCACGTCTAAGTCTAACTTAAACTATATAGTTCCTATATACATTTTTCTTGTTAGTTGACAAATTAACAGTTTTCAGATTGGAGCCTATATCTTTTGAGGCTCAAGACAGGAGAGTTACTGCAACATTTAGATTCAAACATTTCTATCCAGTACTTTTTCATGAGTGGTAGTGGCTTGGCTCCCCTGGGATCCAGGGAATGAACCGTATCTGAACTTTACAAAGTGACTCATGTCAACCTTTTGAATGAAGATTATAATTTGAGGAAGCTGACTTTTGACAAAATATGGTAGACTCGTATAGAATGTCAAGGTCTCCCTTAACTTTGATTTGTGGCTCAGGGTGACGTCTTAGGTAAAATGGCAGACCATAAACATTTTTAGAAGGGGGTATTATAGTTCATAGTAACAGGGTTTGATATATAATAACAGGAAAAATTATTACATGGACATATATTAATTCATTTCTAAGCTTAACTTCATACAAAGACTACTTTTTCATTTCTCACTTGTACAGGGTGGTGGTGTACTTTATTATTTCAATTTGTTTTTCCACAGCTATTTAGAGCAACCGAAATAGGAAAAGTACCACACAGGTCCTGAAATTCACTTCCTCCATTTCATTTTCTGGTCCAGGTATGATGAATATAACTTTTTAAACATGTCATTTATTTTTATTTTTATTTTAGCCTAAATGTCCCTTCAGAAACACCCGGGGAAAATATTTTTAACTTAACTAAGAAAACAAACATGTTTAAACAAATAACACCCAAACTGTTGAGGGAGAGTTGATGTTTTTGGTGCTTGCGTATTTTAACAGTGAGCCAGGAAGACATACACTGAAATAGAATTTTTTCTTCTGAAATGTGTCAGTTTCTTTCAGAAATAAAACAGAGAACAATTGATCACAACTTTTATATTGGAACCAAACTTTTTTGTTGTTTTGAAAAATAATTTCAAGCTGCCTCCCCCCACAAAAAACAACAACCAGTTTTAATGACTATTTATAGACATGCTGTGCAGAGCCAGTGGAAATGTGGATAATGACCTCATAGGAGGATTTTTAAATTTTTAGATGCAATTGACGATTTAAAGCTCATCGCTTCCCATTTGATCCCCACTCTTAGGGCATGATCCTTGACACTTCAAATATCCAAAGTGAGAAAATAATTATATCTTGATTAAAAAGCAAAGCCCTGGCCAGGTAACTCAGTTGGTCAGAGTGTCGTCCCAGTACACCAAGGTTGTAGGTTCAGTCCCTGGTTAGGGCACATACAAGAAACAACCAGTGAATGCATAACTAACTGGAACAACAAATTGATGTCTCTCTCCCTCTTTTTTCCTCACGTTCTCTAAAAATCAATAATTTATTTATTTTTTTATAAAAAGCAAGATTCATCTCACCAATTCTCAGGGCCAAGCAGTCCCCCATTTTTATGTCTGCATTGTTCCTGCTCAATTAACAGATGAACATGGGTTAATACTCGTGGATGAGTAAACAGAATTTGCTGAGTGAGTAAATGAATGAAAGGATGAATAAATAATTATCCAGGGAGATGCTTCATCTATCTTTAGAAGTTGTTCATTCATTCCCTGAGTTTTTAGCTACATAGACATGAATGGGCCCAGTGCTCTGCATTACAGCTGTCAGTTGGAATGCTCGGGGCTTGTATGTGTTACCCCAACTATAGTCAGAGTTGAAATCTCTCTTCTATTCTTTGTATTTATTACGTTGATCTCCTATAACTGGAAGCATGTCTACTATGTATATTGGACTCGCTTTCTTCCGAAAGGTTTCCCAGTTTCATCTTACCCATTGTATTGTATAGCTCTTTTGTGAGTGCACTTAACTAGACTGGTACAGGAATAAATGGTGTTATCAGTCTGTTGGTGGTTGTCATTAACATCGCTTCTCTTCTCATGATTATAAGTGCTTTTCTCTTGCCAGCCTTCTGAACCCTGCTGGGCCCCCAGTTGCTAAGCATTTTCATTACACTTGATCTGAATTTATCAGGATCTCCTAACCTTCCTAACCCTGACTGTGAATCAGGCTCTTTAAATCCTTTCATTTCCTAAAAGGTGAGAAGGCCAGAGCTTTGAGGTTAAGGTGGTCTCTCTCTCTCTTTTCTTTTTCTAACCCATTAGTCTGGCATGGGGACTGAAACTTGGAAAGTACACAGTACACTTTAGCCATTGGCAGAGTGTTCAACACACATGGCTATGAATTTGTAGGCAAAACATGTCTTTCAAACTTATACAAAAAAATTTACTTTGAATTCAAAACAGAAGAAGACATCAATTTTAACAGTGAGAAAAATCTCACAGAAACTTGGTTTATAATATTATAATTTCATTAACATTACCTCGAAGGTAAATTAATCTTCTTCTGATCTTCTTAAAAAAATCTGCCTACCAAGAATTCCTAATGAAAAGGTTATCTTCTCTGATGCTAAGTTTTTGGAAGAAGGCACCTGATTGGTATAATTCTCTTTGTACCAATGCCCAGTCACTTCCAACAGCAACATGTGAGACAAGCATCTGTGAGAGCACAGTGACCTTCTGTGATTAGCTTGTTATCATTTGTACCTATGTTTCCTTATGTGCAAAACAGAGGTACTAGTGAATGAGACTTCATAGGGTGCAGGGGACTCCATGATCTGAAGTCTTCAGGACAGTGAAGGAGGGGAAAGAACTGCACAATGGGACCCAACTTTCTGGTCATGTATGGGAGCGTGACTCTGCATCTCCAGACACCGAAGATGGCAGAGAGGAAGCAAATTGTAAAGTAGTACCATGGAACTCTGCAAGAATAAGTTAAGGTCACTGAAAAAAATAATTTAAATATGAATTTGTTCCAAATAAAAGTGGGGCCCAGATGCCCAAGGTATTCATTGCTGACGCTGAGCAGGTACAATGCACGAAGTTCTTTGCTGTTATTGTATCCCATTTAAAACCCATCTTCCTAGATGCTGCTGCTTCTGCTTGGTGTTAATTAGCTCCATGATTTATTCATCCCTCATAATAATAGTAGTAGTAGGTAACAGAGTGTGCCTGGCACTGCTTTAAGCATGTTCCATGTAATAACTCATTTAAGCACAATGTGATAGGTACTGTCATTATCTCCACTTTGCAGATGAAGACACTGAGGCACAGAGACAGTTAGCACCTTGCCCAAGATCAGGCAGTAGTAAGTTGTTGAGGATTAAACACAGGATTAAACCTGTGTTTCTGCTTTTCATCTTCATGTCAGGCTTCCTCTCCAGTACTGATCACTGTTATAACCATAATATAGCTATTGATTATATTAGTTTGGTTGTTATAATTGCAAAGAAAACATCAAAAATGTAAAGGAGTATGAACAGATCACCTCTGATCCCCAAAACAGGATTGAAATTACCTTGTTGATGGCCTTGTATCTACCCCTAAAAGAAAGTGCATCTAGAAAACAAAGCCTGGTTGCTTCTGACACAAAGCCACAAAGAAGCCCCCTGGGGAATCAATTACAGAATGAATGGCACCACATCCAATGGCACAGGTGCCTCCCTGTGCCTGTAGACCTGTAGAGGCCTTGTTAGACTTTCAGCATCAGAGGCTGGAGCTTCTCCAAGAAAGTAAAGCAGAACCTGAGAATCATCTCTTTTGATTCAATGTAATTAGGCCAATCAGCAGCTCTTCACAAAGACAGTTAAGGCCTCAAGAGAAAGACTGATGACCATGGGCCTGCTCTGTCTGTAGGACACGGTGGTGTTGATGTTCAGTTGTTGAGGGCGGCTGGTGCTTTGGTTTGGATTCCAGTAGAGAAAGGGCAATAACCATCAGTTAGCAATGTTTCTAGATACCACCCTTGGATTACCTTTCCTTTTCCCATGGACACACAGACCACCTAAAAAGTCCTGGCATTCAGGAGGACTTTATACCTAATAGAAGATGAGGGGACCTTTGGAATTTTGTGCTACAGAGGCCAGGTTTACCAATGAACAGAGCAATCTGCACTTCTCTCCAGCTGGAAACAGATCAGAAGCTTTTGGGGCATTAGAAAACACAAGCTACGTAACAAATGCTAACTAAGTTCAAGCATCGCATGGGTTTTTGGCTCTTAATGTCAGCTATGGATGATTATAACCCTGCTGCGACTCTCCGCGCAGAGTTGGCAGTCTCTGTTAGAGCTGCAGCCAGCTGCAACGGTGACCTCTAAGATCATGGAAACGTGCCCTCCACGGCTGCCATTCGTCACTTCAGCTTTTGGTCTGGGTGGTAGTAGTTGCTCATGGTCCAAGAGGACTTAGAGGTTCTTGGTGATGAAGGAAACAACGGTGTACAGAAGCCTTTGAGAAGTGCTCTAGTCGGCCTTGCTGCCTTCAGGCAGGACCACCCAGCCATCCCAGCCAATGAGAACGATCCTATTTTTAAAGACCCCTGAGAAGCCACTCCAAACTTCCTTTGTCAGCTTTCGTTTTGGTAGAGTGATCTTTGGTGGCCAGGCTGTCCCTGCAGCGAGAAGAGGAACCTGCCTTAGAAGTTATTTGATTGAAAAAGTTCTAGATAGATGAGATGATGATGATGATAGATAGATAGATAGATAGATAGATAGATAGATAGATAGATAGATAGATAGATAGATAAATGCAGATAGATGAATGAATATTAGAGAGGGGGGGAGAGAGAGAGAAAGAGAGAGAAAGAATATGAATAGGTGACTGAAAGACAGTTAAACCCCTAGCAATGAGATGTATGAGAAACATTTATTATAGAAGCATATGCCAGAGGAGCCCTCTAACACCCATTGCAAACGGGTGCCACCTTTAATCGTGTGGCCATAGCATTTTTCCACATATCTCCATCATAGCCCCTTACCATGTAGCATTAGAATTTGTTAGCTTGTGGTCTCCCTGGCTGAAGTGTGAGCTCCATAAGGCAGGAATCCTACCTTATTCTACTGTGTGGTCTCAGCATCTAGCCCAGTGCCCCACTCCGTAGAAGGAAGGGAGGAAAGGAGAGAGGGAGGTAAGAAGGTCAACCAACATGATAAATAAAATTCATACAAGATAATAACGCCCTTTTGAGGAATGCCTCTTTTCTAATGGTGTGCTCTTTAATGTTTTCCTACCCAAATTTAACCTATTTGATATTCCATTTCTTCTCAGTTAGCTACCACACTTAGAGTCAACATAGTTATAAAATCTGCCCAGTGCTGGAAGGGTTTTATAATACTCCAGTTTAACACCATTCTAAATTAGCATTCATTGTTAATCTCTATATATACATTTTCCATGATCTGGGTACAATTGCGTGGTCTTAGCCAATGAGAGCTGGTGTGGCAAATGGTGGAGTATCCTGTCCAGCGATGACTGTCGGTGTACCTTATGCATGTGTTCTCAGCCAGTGAGTTCTCTCTGCATTTCCCATCGTTGCATATGTTCTGTTTCCTTCGTTCTCTGTCTGCCGTTGACACAAATGTCTGACAGAAGCTGTGTGTGAGGGGAGGGGGCAGAAAGGATTAGCTCCAAATGCCATCATGGGGAGTTAAAGAAAATGGGGTAAAGATCAGCTGCAATTCACGTTTGCCGGGAAGTCCAGGGACCTGGTGAAAGGTGTCATCTGTATCACTGAAGTTTGGAGGAGTAACTATGGAGGGGCTGGGAGGAACTGCGGCTGGGGCGTGGCATGACTTTGAGGGGATTTTAGGAGAATGGGAAGTGACAGTGTGTGATGCTAGGGATGTCATTTCACAGTGACCCTATACACCCAAGACAGTGTCCCTGAGTCCATCAGGGTATGTGTATTATCCCTGCCCATCCAGAGCTCCTGCCAGCTATCTGTCTGGAGTAACTCTCCTTCCTTCTCTGCAAATCCAAATCCATCATCTTTCAAGGCCCGATCCAAGGTTTGGCCAAGTTTCTCCCCCTCCGCAGAACATCCCTGAAGCTGTCTCTGCCCTCCTTAGCACCTCCTGGTGCCCCTCTTTTCCCAGCTAACCATCTCTGTCTGGGTCATTGTGTTCGGCCGCCTGCCACACCCACAGTCCCCTTCTGAGAGGGGCATCCAGCAACTGTCCCTCACCCCAAGGGGCTTGGTGCTGTGTCTTGTGCGCCTGCAACCCTGACCATGACTGATACTGGTCTGAGGTCCATGGTTTGGCAAAGGCAGCGGACTTACTCCAGGGTAGACAGCACAGATGCGAGATGATTTGACACATATGGGGCCTTTGACTTTCAACAATAACTGTCTGGTCCAATGAGACCCTTCCTGGGAGTCACTTCTGTTCTTAACGTTGTCATAAAGCTTGCTTGTTAATTGCACTTTCCTGTGGGCTGAAGTCTTTTTTATCCCTTCTCCAGGTCATAGGGTCCTCTCGGACAGAGCCTTGCCTGGCCCTTCTTCCCCCGCCACACCTGGGTTATTGGCATTTGGTAAATGTTTGTTGAGCAGGTGAATGTGAACCACGTAGGCCTGATGCCTTCGCCCAAGGAGTCAGTTCTTCAGTGGCTTCTTTTCAGGTTGTGCAGCCAAGTAGTACGAGGAAGATTTGGGACAGAGCAGTCCCCCAGCTTTCCTGACCAGTTGAATCCGGCCGCTGAGCAGGGCAGTGGGACAGGAGCAGCAGTTTGCCCAGGACATGGTTGGAGGGATGAACACAGAAGTAGCCTGTGGGCTCCCTAGCCAGGGAGGTCGGAGGCTTGGGGCCTGGTTGATGGGATCAAAACAGTCCCAAAACAATGAAGACAGAGCCAGAGACATGAACAGTGACAGCAGCAAGTCCAGGGAGGGAGACAGACTCACAGACAGACAGTTCAATCAAATGATGTTCATCCAAACCCCGGTGCTTCTCCCATTGCTCTTCAGCCCCGGCTGCTGCTTCCTCCCTGGGGTGTAAATTCCTCACGAGCGTGGGTTTCATTGTGCTCATCTGGGTGTGCTCAGGGGCCACAGAGCCTCCTGGGGTCTGGCCTATAGCAGGCTCTCAGTAATGGTCTTGAACCTGAACTGAATCAATTGAAGAGGATTTCCCAGTCCTTCTTAACAATATATCCAAAGGGCTACCTAGGTTTTGATCACTTCGAACATTATGAAGTTGTCTCCCTTAAATCTAACTGTGCTTTCTTGACACAGCTTAAGTCCATTTCCTCTCCAATGGTTTAAAAGGCTTGGAGTGGTTTTTCAACCATTCAGGAAGAAGGAATGCTGTGTATAAAGCCTGGATTCAATAAAACCAGATTTTTAAAAACAGCTCTTAGCATCTTCTACTACAGACACTGGTCTGGGCAGGGCTTTTTATTTTATTGAATCCAGCTGAATAGCTTGACTACATTAATAATGGGGCTTCGTTTCCAACCACTGCCTCCCAGTCTTTTCCCCTAAAAGCCTTATAGTACTTAAGCAACTGCTAATACATGAATAATTGCTGGTGGCATCATTTCCTGCCATGATCTGACCACCAGGCTGAGGTTTTTCTTCTTGTCCTTACTGTGGAGTTCTCGAGCTTGCCATGTGTGGGCGTGCATGAGCCTATTTAAAGTATAGTGAACTAATCTAAGTGCCGCTGTATGGTTTGGGTTCTTTTGAGTTTCTTTATGTTGAGAAATTAAGGGTTTGGGAAGATTCTGTTGAGTGTGTAGTAACACTGAGCTGAAGGGGATCCAACCTCAAGGTCACCCCAAGGTTAGAAGCTGGTATTTCTGTGGAGCACAGGCAGTGCCATTTTGCGGGGTCCCCACGATGAACTGGGAGACTTTATCCCCTACACTTCAAAAAAGATACTCTTTAGCTCCCACACAGTCATGCTCCTTTTTTAAGTTTCCCTGTAAGATGACATCTAACCATCAGTTCTCTTTACATTGGACTTGAGTAATGATGGTTCTTAGCAGACATACTGACAAGGTATCCGTGTAGAAGACAGACTGTTAAAAACACACACCTGTCAACACGAATGTAGCATAGCACCTAAGAGCACAGAGTGGAGCCACACTGGCTTGAGTTTGAATGCAGCGTGGCCACTCTCTAGGTATGTGACTTTGGACAAATTACCTGCTCTGCTGTCTCCTCCTGTGTGAGGTGGGTCAGTATGAAGTTCATATGAAGTGATGTCTGTTAAATGCTTAGAGCAATCTTATACGCAGTGCTACATAAATGCCTGTGGTTGCCTGCCTTTGTCATTCTGTTGAATATTCAATGTATTTATTCCTCTCCACATAGCCTCTAACTAGGATGGATAGTAAAGTTTATCTTCCAGCTGACATACAGTCTGAGTTAACAGAGGGCTAAAAGTTAGGAGAGACCATGCGTATTACACTTTTTTGGCAAAAACAAAAAAGCTTTTTTTCATCTGTAAGCTCGATTCGCCTATTGCTGTGGGGCTAGGCACTGTGAGGACATATAGGAGTAAAATATGTAACTCCCTCCTCGGAGAGCTTGCCATCAAACTGAAAAAAAATCTGACTATCATGTCAAGTAGCAAAATAAAACTGGAGAACAGACATAATGGAGTATAAGAGAAGTTTAGGAGACAGGGATGTGAAGACCACTTGAATGGCCAAGTAAGTCCCTGTGGAAGGTCTTCAGGTGGCACGAGCTGGGATAAGGCTCTGGCGATGAAGACAAGAAGACACCATGAGGCTGAAGAGAAGGAGAGTGACGAG
Organism: Miniopterus natalensis; assembly: GCF_054644295.1. Classification (NCBI taxonomy): domain Eukaryota; kingdom Metazoa; phylum Chordata; class Mammalia; order Chiroptera; family Miniopteridae; genus Miniopterus; species Miniopterus natalensis. The sequence goes on along the minus strand of NC_142087.1, from coordinate 71,608,468 downwards.
GGTCCCTGCGGGGCTTGGAGGGAGGGAATGGGTGAAAGTCTGGGGTGAGAATCACTCAGCTTACCGGAGGGGCCGTGAAGACACCACCGCAGCCATAGCCAGGGATGAACTGCACGGTTAAATAGACAGTGCTAGGAAATAGTGAGGCAGGTGAGACTATGGAGGTCTTCACCACGAAGGCAAGAGAGCTTTTAGATTTGGTTGAATAGAAAAAAGGAAGTGAGAAGGAGGTAGGAAGCGCTATCTAGAAGGCTCGGCAGCTGTCACCCAACTGTGTCCTTCCTGCAGTGGTGGCGTCCATACTGGGCCTTGTCCACTGTCCAGTGATGGAGGAATTAAGTCGGTTGGAGAAATAAAAAACACGTTCATATACGTGAGTTAGCAAGTCAAAGCACAGCAGTTCCCAGGAATGGTCTTCTGTTTTAGAAATGAAGAAATGGTGGGTTATGCGGGGGGTGCGTGTGCGTGAGTGTGTGTGTGTGTGTTCTCTATTTCTTTGGGTCTGAATTTCTACTGGGGCAGAAAGAGACAGAACTTAGGGTAGTTTTTGTTTATATGGATCCTCATTTTTATGGCCTTTTCTCGGAGCTTCTTGATAATCTACTAATACAAAATAGATGTATTGGGCGGTTCTCCCGTTCGTTCCTCCTCAGGTCTCTTCTCTTCTTCTCTTGTCAGAGGCTGTCTGTTCCCTCTAGCGGGCCGGCTCCTGCGTGAGTAAGGAGCAGGCAGTCCCCAGCCGCTCCTCTGCACCGGGGTTCAGTCCCTGTGAAGTGAAGGGAGGTAAACAGCACGTGGGAGGGGGGAAATCTGTGTTCTAAGAACTGCTCTGGTTTACACATCTATAGATACACTCAGCCAGCACTGTGGGTCACATGTACCGGCTGGTGAAGCTGAGCATGAGTCACTTTTAAATTACTCATGGAGAAAGAAATATGCTTCTAAAAGCCAGCCCCGTTGGCTTACACATGGAGCCGGGGGAGTGAACAGGCAGCCTCGTAAAGCACTCGAGCCTCCCATGACAGCTGGCGAGCAGGGTGCGTCTGGTGCAAAGAAAGGGTCCCGGACCTGCAAGCTCTTGGCTGTGCTTTATATTTGGAGGTGAGAATCTCCATCAGTGGGAACCCCTGCCCTGGGGCACTGGGTGTTCAGGATAAAATTTCCATCTGACCAATTTCTCTTACAGTCTCAATGGGGCACTTAGAACCCTTGATTAAGGCCTCCGATGTCCCGATCTGGTGGTGCAGACCAACCCCTCTGAGCCTGAAATGTGGTGAAGTGTCAGTTCAACCAGAGGTCAGGTGGGGAGGGGCCAAGGAGAGAGACGTCTAAGAGCCTGATGGAGTCAATGAACTTCAACTGAGCCTCAAAGGACTTAGTTTGTCATGAAGGACAAGAAATTCCATCCCAACAAGATGGAAAAACCACCTGAGCAAAGGGAAAGACTAAATGGCCAAGTCTGTACCTTCATTTTGTCCATTGGGACTCTAAACAATTTTGATAGAAAAAAACATATATGTAGCAGACAAGAGGACAGTCACAAGGAAGACCAAGGCACTGCTTACTAAATTGGTCCAAAGGAGGGATTTCACCAAATGCAAATGAACAAAGAACAATACATGTGACTCAAAATATCCGTTATGCTCTTAATTGCGAGAGGGTGTGAGGCAGGGAGGTGACCTTTGAAAGGTTTTAAAGTTGTAAACTTTTGCAACCACATTGTTTTGATTGCTGGGAGACTTAAGAAAGGATTACCTCAGGGTACCATTTTGGAAAAGTGATGTTTTTAAAAAAACTGCTTCCTGCATAATATTTTGGGACTTTTTTTTTCTTCTTCATTCTGTTTTTGCTTTGAAGACACACAATTCAAAGGTCCACAAAGTAGCTCAACCTTTCATGAGAAACTCACGCCCAGGAGTGTGGAGGTTCTGGCTCCGGATCCATCTAGTCTTTGGCTCCCGAGCCCTCTGCCAGAATTTCCATTCATTGGAGCAGGGGTGCCCCCACCCCTGTCCACAAAGGAAGTGCATTTGGCCTTGGTCTTCCTCCCAGCCCTGCCCCTCCCTGCTTTGACAGGCCTCTGGGGCAACATTTTGCCTAAGTGGAGACATTGTCCCTCACCCTGAATGTGAGACTGTGGGCCAGACATTCCCTGAAGGATCTCCTCTGAAATTTGGGAAACAGGAAATGTTAAGAAAATTTCTAATTTGCCTGGTCATGTGAACTCCTCTTTCGATGTTGCAACAGAATTTTGGAAAGCGGTGCTCTGAGCTGCGGTTGTACCCTCCTCATCGGAGAACATTTGCTCCTTTGAGAATATGGTAGATTTGACTATCCAGCCCCAACTTCCCTCTTTCTAAACCCTGTCTGATGCCTAAAGCACAAAACCAGAAAAGAAACCCACTCAGTCTCAGCTCCATGGTCAAGTGCCAGCAGGGCTGCTGAGAGGGGCCCATGCGCCTGTCCCTGAAAAGGCCCTTGGCGTTTAATTAAAGCGCCCATCCCTCAGACAGGTCCGTGCAGGCGCGGGCCCCGTCTCCAGAGCCTTCACTACCTGTGTTTGCAGTGGATGATTGATGATTAGGCTCTCTGCCCGCACATTTGGCTTTGATAATCTCCACGCAAAGACATTCAGATGCCAATAATTTAAAAACAAAGTGGCTTCGAGCGATCTTTCTGGGGAGATGGAAATGCTCCCTCTCTTGCCGGGGGCGCGGGCTCTGGGGTTGTCTGCTTCGGTGAATATCCATCCAGTTGTACCCAGGAAACACGTTCCTTTTGCAGTATGTAAATTTTGCCTCCATGAGAATTTTTTAAAATAATAAAGTGGCTTGAGTTTGCCAAAAATAAAAAGTCGACCTGCTGTAAATGGCCCCATCAAAAAGGATCTAGAAACTTTTGAGTTGGCCAGCAGAAACCAAAAAATGCATGTGGGCAGCCCCCACCGTACGAGAAATCTTCGCAAGGTGGGCAGATTCAGCCCAGTTTATAGAAACGACAGCTGGCTATATGCACGAGTCTGCGCTTTTGTAGGTGTTTTTTCTTTTAATCTTTATGTCCATTTTTGTTTGGCTCATTTCCCCATTCAACTGGGTTTTGTCTTCTATTTCCTGAACACGACTCCCCCGCAGTACCTAATATCCCAGGCCTGTAAAAAGCGAATGCCCAATAAATGTCCACTCATCCCCTGAGATGGAGTGCTGCCCCTCGCTCTGGAACATTCTACTGAAATTAGCCCAGTGCATGTTGGCCCTCAAGGCATATTGTAAAAATGGAAAGTGAAAGGAGAAACATCCATACTTATACTAGTTTTGAGAAAATTCCCAGCTATCTCTGCTGCTATAAAGCCCATTTCAGAACTTTTACTTTGGAAAAACTATTTTTGCCCAGAGAGAAAAATATGACATGTACCCCGTAAGCAGTGATATTTCTTTTACAGGAAGAAAGCCGAGTTCATGACTGTGTCTGAATGTGGGAGGATGGGGGCAAAGGCACCCTTGCCTTTTTTCTGTCTGCTCCCCTCCTCCTGGCAAATCAGAAGAACGGGTGTGGAAATTCCCACAAGTTAGACTGTGTCGGTTTCCACGTTTGTATAGTTTCGTGTTTTTTGTGACAAGTCAGTCTTTTTTCATCACCTCATCTTGAAACTAGAGGGGAAGGGAATGGAAGGGTGAATTGCTAATATCAGAGGCCTCTGGAAATTCCCCTTCTATGGTACATGAGTCTTCTTAAGATAGTGTTTTTCAGTTGTGTTTTTGTGATTTAGGTGAAAATCTCTCTGCCCAGACACACCTCTGGCTTCCTTCGGCACGATCCCCGCTCTCTGTCGGGCATGGGGCTGGAGACGGTGGCATGCAGGATGACTTGACTTGCACTGCCCAGGTGACAAGAGCTCAATGCAGATACTTTTGTAAAAAGGTAGATAACCTGAGCGTAAGTCTGTATTCACGTGATTTTAAATAATTACCTTATCCAGTACCTTTTATAAACTGGCGACTCGCCCACGAACTAGTGACTCAGCCCTGTCTGAATGGTGGGCAGACAGGCAGCTGTGTAAATTTCTGTCGGCATTTTGTGTGTTAATGCACATGATCCGTTCCAGGTACAGCCTGGCTTCACTGAAGCTGACCGACCTGTTTACAAGTCGTTATAATACAAGGTTATTTTAAAGCAAAAAGCTCTTTTCCCCACACAGCTTCAGAGGATGCCTCATGAAAGATGGACGTGGACCTTGGATGCTTGGTGCTGGGACAGGCTTGCGTGCGATGTGCCCCAGGTGGGCAGGGCCAGGGTGGGGCCAGCAGGTGGAAGGGACAGCTGGAGGAAGGTGGATCTTGTTCGTCTTGGGACTGGCTGGCCCGCTGCCTGGGGGCTCGGAGGGTCCAGCGTGGACTGATGGTTGGAATGTGGGAGAATATGTGACAGCCAGTCCCAAGGCTGGGCTATGAGGGACTGTGCTAATTGGTGAAGTCCCTGCTAAGGTCAGGTCACTCCCAGGCCAGGTAAAGGTATCAGGTTATTTTTTCTAAGGCAAAGGGAGGCAGTGGGCTAAATGCTTTCACTGCAAGCTGCTCTTGGCAGTTACTTATTAATTGCACCTCAAGGCACCACTAAGTTAGTCTAGAAAACTACTCCCCAACATCTTCCCCATGCATCCCTGGGGCGTGGGAGACAGCAGGCACCTCCCACCTGGGACAGCTGTTCTCCCAGGCCTCGGGGTTCGCAGCCTGCTCCTGCCTCAATCAAAGGAACCCCAGATTCTAGACCAGGTGGGTTCAGACCCAGTCAGAGCCCCTCTTATGAAATGTCTTGACTTTTGAGTTTCTTTTCCTGCCACTTTGTGCCCTGAATATGTTTGTTTTCTTTCTAATTTTGGCTTTAAAGAAGAAAAAAAAGAATGTTTGGGTACAGTGTAAAAGTTTTTTCATGTCCACGGTGGAAACTCCCTAGTCATCCTGAAACTGGACAGGTGCCTGTTTGCCTCTGTCAATAAACAGTGCGTGTGGGCCTGGAAGCAAAGCACCCATCGCCGTAGCACTGGCCTGGTCCGGTGTGTGAGGACTGTGTGCCCCGTTAGGAGTCAAGCCTGCCTCTCCCCGTCTTTTTTTTGACCTTCTGATAGAGACCACATAGTGTTCTCTTCACGGTATTTTGATAGCACATGGTGTATAAACACAGGTGTGACCTTTACAGTGTGCACAGCGTTACAATTATAATAAGTGAGAGAAGATAAAGCCAGCTGGAGTTTAAGGTTAAAGCCGAAAACAGCTAATGCTCATTTTCACAGAAAACAATGCCACAGAGCCAGGCTAGGTGCCCCTTTAGTGGACTCTTTCCTGTTCCCTCTTGCATGGTTTTATTAGCCAGTCCCAAGCAAAGGGTTTCTATGAAATAAGCCATCACTTGAGGTGCAGACGCGGTGGTGACACTCCATGGATCCCCTCCAGGGCCTTCCTCCCTGGAGCATGTTCCTGATGTCCCTCTGGGTGGAGGGGAGCCAGCCATGGGAACTCTTGTTTCGAACAAGGCATCATGATGTGCCTGGTCCTGGCTTCCGTGCTGGCTGGCATTTTGCTTCTCCAGGACTCAGTTTAGTCACTTAAAAAAATAAAGGGACTTGGACCTATTCCTTCAGTTTCTTGCATTCTGGTTTTTCCGGGTGGAGGCTCAGCCTGGGAACCTAACCCTATTTGGGTGCTTAATTCCTCAGGAAAAAATAAAATTGTCAGGCCCACAATTAACTTAATTGTTTATTTGTGCAAAGGCTTTCTTACTTAGCTCCAGGACTTGCTGTCTTAATCTGAAGGGGGGCGACCCCAGATTTCTGCTCACATGAGCAGCTGCGGTGTTTTTTTCTTGCTGAGCACCAGTGGGGCGGGTGGGGGTGGAATGAGGGGAGGAAAGGCAGAACAAAGTCTCCAAGGTTCACACCTCCAACCTCAGAGCTGCCCTTTGGGCAAATGCTTCTACCTGAACCTCTGGTCTGGGAGGAAATCGGGACTCTGGGCACAGGGCCCCCTTGGGGTCATGGAGTCCACTGGTTTTCAGTTACTGAGCAGAGAGGGCCCTGCAATTCCCAGGCCTCTGGAGAAAACCTGAGGACAGGCAGGTAGACGCAGCACTCTTGCAGTGCTCAGCGAATGGCAGGATGGGGAAGGACACCTGGGGGCATTTGGGTTGGTCTTCCCAATGCTCCCAGGCAGCTTCTCCGTGGGGGTGAGTTTGCCTCCCAGGGCACAGTTGGCAAGGTCTGGAGACATCTGTGGCTGTCCTGACAAGGCAGGGGCAGGGGCAGGGGCAGCTAGTGGGTAGAGGCAGGGGGTGCTGCTAAGCATCCTCCGATGCCTTCCCCCAACAAAGAATTACCAGGCCCAAAATATCAACTGATCTAAGTCCTACAGCCTAGTCACATTTTGTAAACGGAAAGCCCTGGGCTGACGTGAATGGGAAAAGTTATTTGCTGTCCCCCCACCACTTCCAAGGGGCAATCCTCTGACACTTGCTGCTGGACAAAGCTTTGCGTTCACTCATGCTCCCTTCCCTTCTTTGCCCCTCCCTCTTTTTTTTTTTTAAATTTTCTTTTCAACAACCCTTATGATTATTACTGGGCATTATTCAGGGCTAAAATGTTTTCTGGCCTCACATCTCACCTTGGTCATACCCGTGGTCCACACTTGGATACTGCGAGACGGAAGATGAGCCTCAGGCCTGCAAAGAGAAATCGGGTCTGGGGGGGACAAAGTGACCAGCAGCCTTCCCCACCTCCACCCCCTGTCCCCATCGCTGTATTTCTCTGTCCCCTCCTCACCTGCTTTGCCCTTCCTTCCCTCTCTCCGTCTCAGCCACGTCTGCTCTTCTCTCTCCACACCAACAGGGGCAGCAGAAAGCAGCAGACAAGCCTCAAAGCTCAGCACCTAAGCTCTGAACCACCCCCTCACCTAGCGCCCTGTCTCCCCCCCCACCCCAGTAGGCTGGCTCTCTGAGCCCCCCCTCTTTCACCAGTCTCCCTCCTCCCCCTCGCCTCCCCCCGAGAACCCTCCCCACTCAGTGAGCCCCATGTCCCACGCTGACCTGGCTGTGGGTCAGGTTTAGCCTCTTGACTCATCTCATATTATTGACTTGCTGGATGGTTTCTCAACCTTTCAAGTGAGGATATGTTGCCTCTTCAAGTTGACTCTCTATCCCTGGAGACTCCTATGTTCTCTGGCCTGCTGTTTCCCCCACACTCAGGATAGTGCCTTTGCGAGCCGGCGCTCAGCTCAGTTCTGTTGATGGATGGAAGGGGACACTGCCATCTGCTGCCAGCCTGCTGTGCCCCCTCTGAGGGACATCATCTCAGCATTCTCATCGCCTTTGCAGCCAATGCTAGCATCCCCTCATCTTTGTAGACCAATAAACTAAGACTCAGCGGCATTAGATGTGTTGGCCAAAGTCTTAAAGCTACGAAGCAGTGGACTTGGAAATCTAACTCCGTTCCAGATTCTTCCACACACCGTATTGCTGCCCCAGTCCAGACAGTCCTGAGACTCTGTGACAGGAGTGTAACGAGTCCATCTTCCTTGAGCATAGCACAATATTTATGGATTATGGTGCTTAAATACTTTTAACTTCGATTCATTTATTTATTCATTCTGCAAACGCACAGCTTTTACTAGGTGCCAGGCACTGTGAGAACCTGGGAAGACAGAGATGAGTGAAACACAGGTGCTGCCCGAGGAGAGGGAGACAGGCGTGTGGCCGAGAGTTCAACAGCGAGCAGAGATGGGCAGGAAAAGAAGTGGGCGTGCTGGGCAGGCGATGGGACTTGGTCAAGAAAAGCTTCGGGAGGAAGTGATGTGTGAGCGGAGTCTTGAGAGGCACGAGGGTGTGCTGCGAGTCGGGGCCGGCTGGCGTGTGCGCTTGGGGCTGCTGCCGCCAGTAGATATGTGGAGTCGAACGCACGAGGTGGACATGGGGCAACGTGAGGCTGGAGGCGGGGGTCAGTTTACCCTGTGGATGGTGGGGAGTCAGCCAGGGCATTTGAGCAGACAGTGGCTTCGTGGTTTAAGAGGAGCCCCTAGCAGCAATGCCGAGGGCAGGCTGGAGGGAGCAAGGTGAGGTAAGGTCAGGAGCCGTGCAGTGGGGCTCTGGGAGCTGGCATCAGTGGGACCGGAAAGAGGATCCTTATGGTAGAGATGACAGTGATGGTGTGTCAGTGGGGAGGGGGAGGGAGACGCTGAGGATCATTCTGTATTTCTGCCTGAGTTGTAGGCTTTTACAGGCAGATTCAGGGAAAGCTTAATGAGGTCCTTTTGGGATTGATTGTGTTTGAGGTCCCTGATGTATATGTGGGCACATGTGGTTCCAAATTGGGGTTTAAGGTTCATAGATTTGGGAGCCATCAGCCTAAAGGCCCTCAGCAAGGTTGTAGTTGCAATCAAGGAGAGATGTGAGGTCTCTGCTGCTTGGGGGGCAGGTGTTTCCATAAACCTGTCCCCCTTTGTGGAATAGCATTGCATTGTCTTTGACCCTAAACTACCTACCCGAGGTTGACAGGAATGGCTCAGAGTTGGAAGGTTTATATATGTGATGAATACGTGATTGTCATCCTTTCCGTACCTGAAAAAGTTTATGAATATCCCCAGCATCCACCTTCAGGCTTCCCCTTTCTGGGGCCACACTTGAGTTTTAAAACGTATTGTCTTACAGAAGGTCCTCTCCCCTCTATGTCAGCTGCCTGTCTTTCTCTGTACCTGCCATTGGCTTTTGAAATGGCCATCTCTGCACAGAGCATTCCAGGTGGGGACCTGGTGGCTTAGTATAGGGTCAGATGTTCTTCCTGTTGGATTGGAAATCCCTTCCTGATGAGGACCAGGCTGGCCTTTCTGCACTGAAGTCTTGAAGAAATAGCTTCTACTGATTCCAGAACTCTTCTTCTAGGCTTGTAACTGATAGCTCAAAGGTATCATGGTTTGAAATTTTTTTTTTTAGAACTTACCTTGTCAAGAAATAAAATTCTTATTTCTTGTTAAGAAATAAGATTCTGCCTGGCCGGGCATGGCTCAGCAGTTGAGCATCGACCTAGGATCCAGGAGATAGTGGTTTGATTCCCAGTCAGGGCACCTGCCCGGTTTGTGGGTTTGATCCCCAGTTGGGGGCGTGCAGGAGGCAGCCAATCAATGATGACTCTCTCATCACTAATGTTTCTAGTCTCTCTCCCTCTCCCTTCCTCTCTCTGAAATCAATAAAGATATATTTTAAGAAAAAAGAAGATTCTAAAATTATAAACTTACAAACCCTGCGCTAAGAGCTTTACCAGCTTCAAACTTCTCACACTACTGTTTTCACATGTGCATTTCCTACCCCTCCTTGTACTAAAGAAGGGCCCAGGAAAGGGAAGTTGGGATCTCTGACAGTTAAGTGGAAAGTTGAGAGAGGAATGGAAGGAAATCACAATTACCGAATGTCAGTGCCTGTGCTACGCTTGTTCTGATGACAACTCAAGAATAGTCTTATTTTCCATGTTTTATGAATCAAGAAATTGTGGCTCAGAGAGATTAAAGGTCTCATCTAACATGAGTTAGATTTAGGCATTCCAGGTAAAGAAAGAACAGGTAACTAACTCACCCAACTCATTGACCAGCTAATAATCTGCAAAGTCAAAGTTCAAGTCCAGTTCTGCCTAATTCTAAGTCTGTGCCCCTTGCTCTGCGTCAAGCTGCCTCCTGGAGGGTGAGAAGTGGAGGTGCAGAATCAGAGGCCGAGTGAGGTGTTTTCTCAGGGGAGAGAGGGCAGGCCATGGGTCTTCATGCAGGCACACTGGATGCCATCTGAAATCTGAGCTGAAGTTACATGCATGTGATGGCCTCTTGTATTCTTTGCTGAAAGAGTCAATGTCAGAGAGGTAGGACATACTAAGATTGAAGACATGGTGAGTCATTGTCACCTGACCAGTCCACCATCCTTTATAACAGGTATCCTGCAAATTTCACCAAACCCAAGTAATTACGTCTGTCAGTAAGGAATAAACTTCTAGCAGGTGCTGAGGACAGGCACATGAGTTATCTTTTTGTTGTTTGTTTTTTGTTTTCGTTTTGCTTTGTTTTGTCTTAGTTTTGCCTCCTGGGAATACTTTGCACTTTATTACTTAGTAGTAAGAACAGTGAGGAGTAGCACACTGTAAATTGTTTGGTTGGTTAGTTTGACAAGAGCCCTGTGCACAAAGTTAGAAAGTTGAAGACTAGATTCTGTCATCACAATCCCTTCTGCCTGCATTTGACTTGACAGTAACATCTCAGGCATTTGGACCAACTTTGGGGAACGTGTTTACAAACTAATGAAAAGAACCTTCTACTTTAGAATTTTCTTGAAAGAGATATGTTTTTACAGTTCAACTACCTAGCATCGGGTACACAAGGTGTTGCCAAGCGGTGGTTCTGCACCGCGAGAAACGACCACATCAAAACCCCAGGCTCAGAACAAGTGCTTCGTTTCTGCTCCCAAAGCATTTGCATTGGTTTGGTGTCAGATGCGTGTTTCTAAAGAACGTGAACACTGTTTTCTCTTAGTTATATAAACAAACTCCTTGATGTCTATTTATAACCGTTTGTTAGTGAGTCTCTCGTAAGCGATACAAAGCAGCTAGAACACCAGGGAGATGTTTTGCAGGTTGGCTGTTGAGCAAAGGCCGTCTGTTTGGATCAGGGCCTCGGTGCATCCTACCCAAGCCCCTACTTGAAGTTCTGATTTAGTATTTCTCAGATTGTCATCCAAAGCTGTCCTGCCAGCTGCTGTAGATTATATACATAGAGAGCAGCTACTAAGCTTGTTACTTGCCCAGAAGGAGCCTGGCCTTGAGAATTAGCCGACGGGCCCATTTAACTCTGTTTTCTAGCTCGTTTATTCAAGGGTTCAATGCACCACTGAAAACCTTCATATAACAGAAAGCCAGTGTTTGAGGGGCATTTGGTTTCAACTTGCTTGTGTTTGAACATTTATATTTATAATAGTGCTAATCTCTAAGGGACTCAAATCACATTAAGAGCTTTATCTAAGGCTGCCAAGGAAATTAGCATGTATCCACATGACTGGGAACGGTGAGAAATTGGGTTGGGCCTACAGAAATTTAATAAGCTCTCTGACTTTCATTTCAATTATCTTTTCCATGAGATTTTTGTTTTGAAACCCACTCAGGCAGGCATTCCCCATGTACGCATCTCTCCCTCCACCTCCAGCTGGGGTGTCACCCTCGCCCCTGCCCCTCGCCCACTGTGGGCTCCTCGCCTGCACAAACTGACCTGTTCCGTCTTGTCCTTCTCAGAACTCTTGCGTCTGTGTCACACGTTCTGCCACTTAGGCTGTTCCTTCGTATGTTGCCCCCTCCTGGCTCCCTACAGACTTGCCTAGGACTAGAGGGAGAGGAATGATTGCAATTTTCTCTTGAGTCCACCATGGAGTTGAGGTCATGCTGGTCACATAGCTGATGCCCAGTGAAGAATGCAGATGGAGGGTAGGTCAGTCAGGGGGCGGGATGGTGTGGTAGGAGGGAGATGGGCCGCAGGGGAAAGTTCGGGGAAGGGAATTTTGGGGGGAAATCTGCACAGATTAATTTGACCAGCCTATAAGGCTAATTTATAGAAAAAGCACAGGAAGGGGAAAATTCCCTCTGCGCAATCAGAGAGATGAAAGCGAAGCAGGGAGTGCCCCTAATCGCATTACAGAAGAGGAAACCGAGATGACTTACCGAGTCATTTGTTGACGTTAAAAAAGATGCTCAGTGGAGTCAGGATGAAAAGAGGCCCCATTTGCTTCTCAGTGGAGATGCACCTTAGTCCTGTGACCCGTGTTCCTGTCAAACTAGACACACAGGGCGGGAGTTGCCCAGGGGAGGCTAGAAAGTCAGTCCCCACTCTGCAAACCCAGATAACCCCTTCCTGAGCATCAGGCTTTGTGTTGCAATCGCCATTCCCGGAACTTCTACTGCCAGTTTTCCGAAATGTGTTTGCTAAGCATCAGCATTTTGAGGAATCCCGGGTCTAAATCATCTTTACCCTCCGTGGGGACTGCGGGTGTATCAGACTGAGACAGCTCACCAGAAGGCTGACCAGAGTCTGGTTCTAGAATGCGTGCCCTGCTGTGGGGTCCAGAGAGGGCTTATGGGAACAAAAACAAATGCTAAGACAACGCGGGGGATGGCAGAGTAACTGGGGCAAGAGAAGGAAAAAAAGAGTAGATATACATAGCAATAAAAGAAGAAAAAGTATTACAATGCTCAATGGACAGAAAAGTGGTTTCCTGGTTTTCTTCGGGCCCTACTGGGTGCTTTCTTTGGAATCCACTCCTGAAATCCTACTGGGTGCTGCTGAAGAAAGAAGAGAGAAATCTTTGAAACCTTTCTACCAGATCTCCATTTCTTTTATTTTCAGGCTGACAATAGCCAAGTGGGGGAAAACATCACATCTGGACATAGGAAAGCTCTCTCCCCAAATCTGACAGCCTTAGGTCAGTAGAAGCCTTTCTGTAGAGAGCAGGATATAGTTTAACATTGTGTTTGATTCCAAACAAAAACGAGATAAACGGTTAGAAATCAGTATTATTAGTGGCATCTCGTCTCTTCCTCACTGTAACCCTCTGCCAGGCCACTATAATAACAGTGTTGTTTTTCACGCTTGAAAGGAAAATAAGAGATTCCATCAAGAAAAGGCTTTTAAAGGAAGGCTGTGCTATCGCATTATTATTTGGACTCTCACTCTAAACATATGAATGATCCCAAATTCTTTTAATATGGGTTAAAGGTGGTGGAATTAAACCTCTCTGGGTTAGAATAGTGACTCAGTCAGAAACAAGTCAAAACCCCCTAATGTCAGCCCAACATTTACGATATTAATGAGCTTGATTTTTTTTCTCTCATAATTTAAACGTCTTCAAAGAGACAAAGCTGTTAGAAATAGGCAAGTCACCACTATCTTCAAGCTTAGGACACCCTGGCTCTGTGAAGCCCATTTAGCTGGGAGTCGTAACGATGTTTGGGGAGGCCGTGTGATAGCAGGGAAAGGCAAGATATTTGATGTCAGAATTCTGGATTTGAGTCCTGGGTCCACCATCCATTAACCATGTGTGCTTAGAATAGTTACCTCTTGTTGGTCACCTGTAAAGTGGGGGTTACAGCTGTAATAACTTACCTGTTGCTGTGAGGGTCAAACCAGTTGATAGATATGGAAGCTCTGTATCAACTATGGTGTGTCATGTGAGTATTTGCTTTTATTTACAAAGGTCCCTTTATAATCAGGGGGAAGAGAAGACTCTTGTTTCATCCTCGAAATAGCTCACTTTTTATTTAACATCGCTTTTGGTGTCTTACTACGTTCCAGGCAGCAGACAAGAGACCAGGAGGGTCTGTTGCTACTTCCTAATATGATATTGCATTAGTGTGAGGGTTACTCCTTACCCAGCACCACATGATCATTTTTGACTTTTAAAATTAAGGATAAAAGCCCAAGAGCCAGAAAGATAAATGATTAAGTTAATTTTTTAGAACAACAAATCTTTTTATATAATTCTCCTCTCATTTATATGGTGCTGGTAATTTTTAAAATTAGATTTTCCTTTGGGCATTTCATACTAAAAGTGATGAAGTTCTTTGTTTCTCGTAATTGCGTTTCTTTTGATTTTCTTTTATTATGACTTTCATATCACTGACACTTTTTTCCTGGAATGTTAAAAGTATACATCATCCAGCTAACAGGGAAAAATACTGTCTTAATAAAAATGAAAGAGGGAGAGAAAGTGGATATTCCTCTCTTTTGGTTCCAAACAAGGCAAAGTCCTCATTCCTGATTCTTCATACAGGCCAAGGTTGATGTCATGGATCCAGACCAGTTCTGAGTTATCTGGGGGGGGGGGGGGGGGGGGGGGGGGAAGGCAGTTCAACAATCTTCTGAAGCTTGAAAAACAAATTTTTCACAGTCTGATAACCTGAAAATGACTGAACGGATTTTTCTCTGTGATTTCCAGAGGGGGTGGTGGGCGGAGAAGAAAATACTCTGGGAAAAGACTTCAGGATGCAGAGTTTGAGCTCGAGAGGTTCCGAGAAGTGCTGGAGTAACACGGAGATTCTGAGTAACATGTGACTGTGTTATCTGAAAACCATAAAATTCCCTTGATCGGTGTGTTAACTTATCATTGAAACTTACCACTAATGATGATTATTTATGAGTGGTAGGCAGGACATGTCCAAGGAAGGTACCTCTTAAGTTTTCATAAAATCATCTTAATTTTTCATGAAATCCTTGAAACTTGGCTTTTATTCCATTTGAACCACCACCTGAACTGGCTGTTGCATGGATTCCTAAGCAGGGCTACTTGGGGCTATAGGAAGCCTGCCTGGGGTTCTCATCCCCAGTGCCTCGAAGGTTTGGGCATTTTTTCCTTCAATGTCTAGACGATCTGGCACATTCCTGGCTTCTTTGTTAGGGCAGTGACTTCCAGGTTCCCGCTTGTAAAACCAGCTCTAGTGTTCAAACCTCCATTTGCACCCAGAATAGCAGGAATGACAACTCTGGGCTTTCATTGAGAACCCCACATGCCCTGGTGGCCTGTTTCTCCCAGTCTCCCAATTACTTAACCTTTGTCATCCTTCCTGCTTTTAACACAAAAGCACAAAACAGAGTCCCAGAATCTACAAGTTATGTAACTTGGGAATCGGAAAGGGCCTTCAGAGGACACATGGGGGGGCTTCCCCTCTTGTTACAGATAAGGCTCTTAGAACTTGGAGAGGTGACTCCCTTGAGCCAGGAGTAGTCGGCACCCAGATGCCACAGTCTGATCACTGTGTGGAATGTGATGTGACAAGGACAGTAGAACAGACAAGTGTCAGCCGGGGGTGGTGTGATGGGCTTCTGAGCCAGGGAACAGCTCTGTTCCGACTCCTGCTTGGAAAGGGTCTGCTCCGTCATCAAAGATGAAAACTTGGAATTCTTACTTTCTTATTGAAAGCTCCTATAAAGATGATGGCAGTGAAATTATAATATTTTAACATTTAAAATTACCCATAATAAAATTACCCCTTCCAACTGATGTACCAAGTTAGTAAAATGTACCTATTCAAATCTGTAATCCGTCAACCATGAATTTATGCCCGGGGTCCAACAGCTCTCAAAAACCCTCCAGGTGCATGTGGAATAACCCTACTATTTTTTTCACAGTTTTTCGGGTTGTTTTAGTAGGTCAGGATTGCCTCTGAAGACATGTAAATGATGTTTCAGGTTTAAACGGAAATGAAAAGCACATAAAGTTGTAAGACCCAAGAATCTCAAGGACTTGGCAGAGGTGAAAACTCACCTAGGGAACATGACGTTTAGATGTTTTCATCTCTCACTTCTCTGACACACATCCCTGTCCACTTGTCCCACCACTACAGCAGGGTGTTTCACCAGAAAAGGCGAATGGAGGCTTGTGGAGCAAGCACGTGGCCCAGGCCTCAGGCAGGACGTCAAGCTGGCATCCTCTCAGGCTTCATGACCTTGCACCTTCTCCTGTAGGTTTCAGGTCCAGTCCAGGTTCTCCCATCAGTGCCCACGATCAGGGTCTTGTCACCAGGACGAGGGCCGGAAGGTCCCTGCGCAGCTGTGGCCAAGCCCTTGCTGTGGCTGCAGAGACCTCGGGTGTTCACTGAGCCATCCCAGAGGTGGGGCATCACCATCTCCCAAAAAACTCGGAGCAGCCTGTCCTGGAGAAAGGCGGACAGAGGGAGACCAGGAACAAAAACCAGAGCTAAAGAACAAACTTCAGCTGAGAAAGTGCAAGAACAGGAGAGAACAGGAAAGCAAAGAAAAAGGCAAGGGAGCAAAAGAGAAAGGGAATTTCAGGGGGAAAGGGACTTGAGATATAGGAGAGGCATCCTATGTGCGTTACGGTGGGGTCCGGACACCAGAGAGGTGTCCGAGGACCGGCTCAGGTCTGGCCTTCTCTGTCCGCCTCCTGCACCCCACTGATCAGTAAACCGTGGGCAGGATGGAAGGGGTCCCGCCGGACTCGGTGACTGCCTTCCCTTGTCTGTGATCCGGCGTTTGCAGGCATTGCCCTGACGTGTTCTCTCTCAGCTGCAACTTCTGAGCTGTTGAAGGAGAGTGGCCCTGACTCCTTTGGCCTGTACTGCAGCGAGAACTTGCCCCACACACTTCCAGCCTTCCAGAAACACGGAACATTAAAGGATTAAATACCCAGAGCAGATGGCTTCTTGTAAAATGCTCTGTGGGCAGGTTCCTAAGAATTGAAAGGAGCCTGGCTTTGTTAAGTAGTGAAAATGTTCCAAATATCAATCAGCAGAAAAAACTGTCACTAGTCCTGAGACAGAGTGGCTGGTGTCTGCTGGAGGAGGGCCATGGGATGCTGGCGGTGGGGACAGGCTGCTAAGCAGGGTCGGGAGTGTGGTGGCTTTGCCTGCAGTGGGGGAGCTGCTCCTGTTCCTGCCCTGAGCGGAGCCCTTGGAAACATCCAGTTGCCACTGGAGAGGTTCTTGGTTCACTGTTTTAATATTCTGAGTAGGGCTCAAGTTGGTTTGTTTGTGTGACTCAAGGAAATTTCTCTCTCCTTGACATCCCAGAATTCCCTGGGAAACAGCCCCATCAGTAGGAGGGCTTTTCATGAATCCCACGCAGGCGTTGCTCGTGTCTCTACCCATGTGGCATTTTTAAATACTCTTGAGGGGGCATGTGCAGTATCGCCCACTAGGGCCAAACCAACCACAGGCTGAGGGGTCCCAGGCGCCCGGGTGTGTGTGTGGGGGGGTCCTTGTGACTCGTGCTTTCTCTGTGGTCACAAGCCTTCTCTCTGTTACTGCAACCCTGCTCGCTCTGCCTGCAAACACTAGCCCACTCGAGGACCTGCCACAACAGGGCCCCAACCCCCACTCGATTCCATGCCCTGAAATGCCATCCCCACTTTGCTGTCCTTATGCAAAGCCCTTCAGGCTCAGCTCCTTCTAACCTTCTGTCCCCTCCAGCCCATCTTCAACACGCTGGATGCATTTCCTGAGCCTTCCCTGTCACTCCACAGGACTTTCTCTTTAACCTTTCATGTATCCCTTGTCTCCCTAAGGCCTGGATCTTACACTTCTTTTCCATCTCCAACAGGAGAAGTGAAGTGTAGTTGAAAAAGAACATGCTTATGAGTTGCACAGTCCTAGATTCAGATCCCAGCTTTCCCCCTCTGAGCTGTGTGACCTTGGGCAAGCTATGGAGCCTCTCTGACCCCAGTCTCTTCTGTATAATGCCCTTTGGAAGAGCCACCTCGTGGGGTTTGGCACAACAGTTAGTTCTCTCTCCTCATCCCAGAAGTAGACACTAAATAAATACTCCGATAAGTGGTTTAACTGCGGTTGGATGACTTGATTCAGACATGTCCAAAGGAGGGATCAAAGCAAGAGCAACCATGGCCACACTCATAAAAGGCAGTGCTAACAAGAGCCATCCAAAGTTTGCACCAGTTTTATTACGAAAAGCATGTTGCACATGGATCCAAGATTCACGCACTCCGCCAAGGAGTTCCCACGGTGGAAATAACAATTTGCTAGACCCAAAGACCACCCTGAAGGCTTCACCAGCCCAAACTTGAGTTTCTTCTTATGACCTTAAGAGGGATCAGTGTTTCCAGTGAGACACTGCCGTCTCTGAGTTGTCCCACTGGAGGAGAGTTTGCTGAGTCCTTGATCTGGGTGAGACACTGTGTTGGGTCTAAGGAGTTCACTGCCATACAGATGCCATGGTCACCTGTGTTTCCCCTGAGCGCTGAGTGCAGTGCTGTGCACAGAGCAGGTGCGCTGCATGTTTGCACCATGAATTCAACTTGAGCTGACCCTCTCCAAGGGGTCGGTGATGGCAAGACCTGTAATACCATTCGTATAGGCCAGGACACAGACTTGGACCTGTCAGGTCCACCTGTGAACTTCCAGCTCTGCTCCTTGCCTGAGGGTAGTTGGTGCGATAAGGCCCCAGAGCATGATTCAGATCTCCTTGTGGTCCAGCCTGCAAAGCTTGAGCACCTTCTGCAAGCAGGGCTCACAGGCTCTGCTCTGTCAGCAGCAAATGTGTCTGAGCTCATGACAGTTGCCTGGGAAGCTGAGATCCTGGGAGCACAGCTTCTCTCCTTGTAAACGCCCACTGCCAGCAACTCTGACAGGCCTTGCTAGGTGCACACGTGTTGTCCTCTGACCTTGTTGATGTCCAGAACAGGCTTACTTCACTGCAAGAGAGTGTCCTTGAACCAGGTCAGCCAGCTCCCAGCTGTCCCCTGGAGGCTGTGCTGATGGAAAGTGTTTTAGCCCCTCATTCACCTGAGGCTCATCCATGAATGCTTTCAGGATCTGTCTGTCTATCTCTTTCTGTGTCTATGTGTCTGTCTCTCTCTCTTTGTGAGTCTCTTTGTCTCTCTCCCTCTCTGTCTCTCTGTGAGTCACTCTCCGTGTCTCTCTGTCTCTCCGTCTCTGTCCCCTTGTTCACTTGAGGCTCATCCATGAATGCTTTTAGGATCTCTGTCTCTCTGTGTCTTTCTCTCTCTGTCTCCTCTCTGTTTGTCTATTTGGCCCTGTATTGTTCTGGCAGCAGAGAGCACACATTGTCACAAGTCCTTCACAGTACGTGTCCGTTCAGACGAGAGGCCACACCACACACCTGCATCCATGTGTCCTCGAGCCTGAATCCAGAGCCACAGTGCTGACCTTGCTGGGCTTTGCACGTCCCTGCACCAACAGCTGCTGCCCTTGACGGAGACTTTGCATTTCCCTTGTGCAGGAGAGGTCTGCTTTCTTCCTTGGACACAGGAAGACCATCTCCTGTGGAATGGAGGGGATTGTCAGAGAGCCAGGCAGTGCGCCTTGACATGCATCTGTTTCTATTCATGTTGAGCCTTTCCAGGTGAACTGAGCTAAATCATAAACTACAAAGTGAAAGCAGATTTTTCTTAGGACGCCCATCTGGAGCCCACTGAGCAAGCTCCCCAGCATGCTCCCGCCCCTGCCCCCCCAGCGCAGACCGCACACTGGTGCTTCTCTTACTGGAGGGTGGGTCCACGTATGGGGCAGCCCAGGGGATCACCTCAGTCATGCCAGCCGGCACACAATGACACCCGGGCAGCAGAATTGGGGAGCTGGGAACAGGGTAAAACTTGTTATATCTTGGGGTGCTTTTGAGCACAACGTTAGGCACCTGGGCATTTTAAGCAGAGTTTGAGACTTATTTGCTGCAGGCTGAGAACGCAGGGACTGGCACCATCATGGGGGTAGATCTGGTCATGGGCAGATGTCTGAGCCTGTCATCAAGGCAAGGACCTGGGGCCAGCGGGATTCGGAGCTTCCAGAAAAGACATCCATGCTGATTTCTTAGCCCGTCCTAAAGCAAGTGTGGGAGCGGGCATGGCTGGAGGCTGGCCGTGCCCTCGAGGCGCTGCCCACGCAGACTCCTTCTGCCCACTCCTGTCACTCCGACACACCCCACTCCAGGTCCCAGGCCACTTTCAGCAGGTTCCTATTAGGAAATGCGGGTTCTTTGTACTCCCCACCACTACCCACCTCAGTCAACACTTGCTGATTTAAACAAGTGAGAATCAGACATTTGGCCCCCAACCCTGGCCCTCCACGTTTAATAAATGAAAGACCCCTCTGCCCCTCCTGATGACAGTGATTAGGCCAAGCTGCGGAACTCAGCAAGCATCTGCTTTCAGTTCCCATTTTTGGCATATTTTCATGAATTAACTCTTGCAGCGGCAGTGAGAAGGGTAAGCACCTTGGCGGTGCCATCATAGCCCACGTCGCAGGCACCTCGGAGCGCCGCGTGCGTGCTGGCCCCGGGCAGCAACCTCCAGGGAGGCGCGCAGGGATGAAGGTCATGCTCACCTCCACCGAGGCAGGTGTGCACCGCAGCAGGCAGGGGGCAGGGCGGGGAAGCCACACCT
The DNA here is from genome assembly GCF_054644295.1 of Miniopterus natalensis. Classification (NCBI taxonomy): domain Eukaryota; kingdom Metazoa; phylum Chordata; class Mammalia; order Chiroptera; family Miniopteridae; genus Miniopterus; species Miniopterus natalensis. Next base: position 71,588,542 of record NC_142087.1, on the reverse strand, counting down.
GTGGCTCCAGAACCCAAGAAAGAACAGTTGGTGAACATATTCCAAACGCTGGTCTGCCCAAGGAATCCCCGGCCCACTGCAGACGCGGAGAGTCCCTCCTGATTCCGAGCAGAAGCCACGGTCCCACCTGGTCCCGGCGCTGAGGCCCACTGGCGACTCTAGTTCTGATTATCACTGGCGTGAGAGGTAGAGAGGGCTCTGTGCAACAAATGCTTGAATTACGGTCATAAAAACAAAGCCATGGGACACACACAGGCGCATCAGAGGCCACCGCAGTGTGGCCACCATGCTGCAGAGAGGAGGGACTGTCTGGGGTTCTGAGGACGAAGGTCACAGCAGGAGGCACAGAGGCCACATGGATCTGGGGGACAGGAGGGTCTTAGAGGCCAGAGGAGGTGGAGACAGGCCCCACAGAGACCAGGTCAGTGATTGATAGTGTTTGGGGTGACACAGTCTCTGGCATGCATCTAGATTTCTCAAATCGCATCCTAAGAGATGCACGAGAAGAGATGCAGGAAAAGGCCATTACCTGTGAGTGCGCAGGTGGGCGCAGTGGAGAGAGGACCTTGGAATGAGCAACCCAGAAAGCGTTCAGAGAGGAATGAAGGAACTCGGAGGCCCGGGAGATAAAGTGAGTTGCTCGCCCAGATTGCCACTCAGCCTTCCCAACTTCTCATCCAGAACAGTTTTCACCCACCATGCCACCTCCTACGTCTAAAAAACTCATTAAAAAGATGCAGAAACTTTCTCACCAAAGGAGCCCCGGCTCCCACACCCACGAGCAGGAATTACAGAACCCGTGAGTCCTTCTGTCGAATGCCATGCGCTGTAACAATAGTTAAGTCCCCTTCTTCATGTAGTGTAAGACCTGTAATTTTTTTTTTTTTTAATAACTGGCATACCCTAGAATTCCATTTAAAGTGATTGGTTTTAGTATTTTACAAGGTTGTATATCATCATTATTTCCAGAACTTTTCTATCACTCTCTATTCTCTCTTGCCAGCCCCTGGCAACCACTGAACCACTCCTGTTCCTATGGATTAGCTTAATTTGGAAATTATGTATAAATGGCATCATACAATGACTTCTTTCACTGAGCATAATGTTTTCAAGGTTCATCCATGTGGTATGAGTACTTCATTCCTTTTTATGGCCGAATAACATTCCGTTGTATGGATATACCCCATTTTGTTTAATCTCTTCATTAGTTGCTACACTTTGGGGTAGTTTCCACTTTAGGTTATTACCAAGAATGCTTCTGTGAACATTCTCTACCAGTTTTTCTGTGAACATACATTTTCAGTTACCTTCGGTGTCTATCTAGGAGGAGAATTGCTAGAATGTATGGTAAGTTCAAATTTTTGAGAAGCCACCACTGTTTCCCACAGTGGCTGCGCCATTTCCCGTTCTCACCAACTGGGTGTGAGGTCTCCAGCTCCTCTTCCTCCTCGCCAACACTTGTGATTGTCCATTTCTTACGTTAGAGCCATGCTGGTGGGTGTGAAGTGGTATCTCATTGTGGTTTTGGTTTGCGGTTCCCTAGTGACTGATGATGTTCCGCGGCTTTTCTTGAGCTTATTGGCCATTTGTATATCTTCTTCGGTGAAATGTCCATTCACATCTTTGCCCATTTTTAATTGGGCTAGTTGTCTTCTTACTGTTGCGTTGTAATGATTATACTTTCTTTACTCCACATACTTTCATGCCCAACACAATATCATAAAGTGGTATTTTCCCAAAATGAGTGAAAACAGCAAAGCAAGAAAAGGCCAAGTGCCAGCAGCTGCAGGGCACTCAGAGGCTTCCAGCCAAAAGAAGGTAGTGGAATGAGGAAGGTAAGGAAAAAAAAATGGAGAGACTTTGTTTTGAAGCCAAATGCTCAAGGCAGGTTACCCAGGCCTCTGTGCTTGTGAGATCCAGCGAAAGGTACCCTTAAAATGAGGTCAAGTGCCTGGGTCTCTACTCTCCTCTACAGAGCCCTGCAGGATAAATGCACCCCCCACCCCCCACCCCCCCATACACAGTGCTTTGAATGCATTGAGAAAACTCTAAGGCCCATTAAAGCTGCTGTGAATGCAGGAGAATATTACCCAGCAGCTCTTAGAGGGCAGGGCCTGGGTCTCATTTGGCTTTAAGCCTCCTCAGCTCCTTATAAAAATATTTAGTTCCTGAATAAATAAGCAACTGGAAGATTAGATTTCAAGGTCTAATATAGATATGGCCTTTAGTCTCTCCTGCTTTGGTTTGTCATATGAACACGATGAACTGAATAGCACAATTATTAACATATTTTAGCACATTTTGCTATAGATGCATTGTTGTTGCCCTATTCCACCTATGGTCTTTTATTTTTTAATCCTAACCCGAGGATATGTTTTTATTAATTTTAGAGAGAGAAGAATGGAGAGGGAGAGAGAGAAACATTGGTTGGTTGCCTCCTTTACACATCCCAACCAGGGATCAAACCCGCAACCTGGGTATGTGCCCTGACTGGGAATCAAACCCGTGTACCAGAGGCTACTCCAACCAACTGAACAACCATCCAGGGCTCCACCTATGGTCTTCTGGAGTATGGGGCTGTTGGCACCTCCTGGCAGGAGGGACCTAAGCCCACAGGTGGCTAAGTACCTTCTGCCTGTAGTATTTGTGTGGCTAGTAGAGCAGGGTATTTGTCTGTGGTCTTCCCTCCAGAGGGCACCTCCCAGCTTGGCCTGGAAGGCAGTTAGACTCTCAGAACCCCTGCGATCCCATCCGGGAACGGCCAGCTCTGGCCCAGTTCTCTGCCAGCAGGTGGACTAGGCCAGCGGCCTTTGACCTAGCTCCTTGGCTTCAGGGTCTCTAGAGCATCAGGCTCCCTTGCAAATTTTTTTCAGATTGTGCCCTGCTCAGGAAAATAAGGAACCATATAGGCTTCTCATTTTCTGCCCTCCCTAACTCTTGAGGGCCCCTGCCTAATTTGCATCCTCAGCTCAATTTGCATCACAAAATACACCCAAATGTCCATGGACTTACTGCGGTAGGCGGGCAAGTTTTGTTTTTTGTTTTGTTTGGGTTTTTCATCTTCTGCCATTTCTCTAGCAGGTTTCTAGTTACATCCAGATGACACTTAGATTAGGTTTCACTTTATGTCGTTGGCCTGTGATTCAACTAGCCCCTCCCCCTGGGCCCAGACCCTCCAGGAACCAGCCCCATTCACTGGAGATGGCTTCGGGGGTGGTCCTGCAAGCCTGGTGGCCAGAGTCCCTGCGCTTCTCCTGCAGGCTGGGCAGCTGTGTGTCCTTCAGTTACATGCGCAAGGGTTGTTTTTTTCTCCTTTCCTTTTCCCCCAAACCTGGAATCAATATTTTAGGAGTAGCGAGGGATGGGGTGGGGGTGAGAGGAAGAGCAGGGGACAGGAGCTTGCCACTGCCACAGCGGCTCTGATCTCCAGGCAGAATCCTTCAAGACTCATTCAGGACAAAGCGGCTGCAGAGGAAATCCTGCCCAGCCAATGATAAGGGGGAAATGGAGTCACTTCCTCACCAGCTGCTTTATTCAGGCAGAAAGTGCCCTCACTTCCTCGCGTGTGCTCTGCTGGCCACCACTCAGAGCAGCCGGCCTGCTGGCTTCCCCTTTTAACCCCAGGCACGTTGGTGTCCGGAGAATTGCTTCTTCCTGGGCTTCAGGGGGCGCTCTCCTCTCTGCTGCATGTGCCTCACCTCCCTCCTTCCCTCACTTCCTTCTTTCCTTCTCCCCACACCCCCTCTCACCTGGCAGGTGCATGTCCGTAGGCTCTGTGGGCTGGAGCAGACACAGACAGCACTGGGGACGGGCCTCACACCCATGAGTAGAGTGCAGGACTAGTTACCACGGGGGACTTTGTGTCCAGAAACAGCTTGGGACCCCCGATCACCTCTCCTGTGCTGTCCAACGGGCACCAGAGGTTGCCTTCCTGGTGAGGGCCGGGGGGCTTTTTACCTCCAGGCAGCATCTTCCAAGGGTGTCTTCATAACCCAGCAGGAATCTCCCTGACAGAGGGGTAGGTGGTCCAATGAGTTTGGAAAATGCCCTTGTAGACTCACAGGCATTCAGGTGGGGTATTATTCAAAATATGTAGCAACCGGCATGGCACAGATGCTGACCAATCAGATCCGATGCTGACAGTGCTGGCCGAGCATCTGCCCCTCATAAGAAGACTAAAGTCTGCCAAAAAAAAAAAGCACTGAATTTTGTTTAAGCCTGTCACCACATATTTGTCCTCTGAACACCTTCCTTTAACAAAAATATTATCTATTAAGATATATTTGGAAAACCTGTTCTATAGCAAAAGAGCAGTTTACTTCAGGTCCACAGACACTTGCTGAGTGCCTAATATGTGACAGACACGTGCTCCAGGGATCCAAAGATAAATAAAATGTGGCTCTTGCACCTCTAGGTGCTAATAGGGAGAAGACAGACATGTGAACGCACGATCTTCAGACAATACAGTGAGCAGGGAATAGCCCAGGATTATTTAATTCAACCTGGGAGCTTGGAGAAAGCTGCCCGCAGAAATGATTGCATGGAATCCCTAAGTGAACCAAAGTTAATTTACAGGCAACAGAAGCTGAGCAGCAGAGCTAGGTTGGGGCCAGAGCCCGGGAGCCCTGGATGGTACAGTAAAGAATTTGGACTTACACCTGGAAGTGACAGCTTTGATTCTGACTAGATAAGTTGGATGGCAATATGGAGAGTGTATTGAACCGCAGGCCGCAGAGTGGGGGCAGAGGGATCAGTGGGGAATCGCAGCAGTAATGCTGGGGAGAGAAGGTAGTGGGGATGGAGAAATGGGCGGTGCATGCACTGCCTCGCCCAGTCCCCTTGCCCTTCACTTCAGTGCTCTCTAGCTGACCTCTAGCTACAAGAAGTACAGCATCCGCATCCTCTCCCTAAGGCCTTTCTCTGGTCTCTAGAGCCCAGTTTGCCTGTGCACATGAGGGGCCAGAACTTCTGGGGTACTGATGCCTCCATAGGAGCAACCCTTGGCCAATGAGAGCAAGGAGTTGGTCTGTAAATACCCCAGCTCCCTGGCCCCTTAGTGGAGTAACAAAAAGCACATTTTCTGCACCGGCGCCCAGATTTCTCAGTGGGATTAAGTTCTAGTTACCAGCAGCAGCAACTTGCTTGCTAAGGTAATTCATGGCTGCTTTCCTTCCCGGCCCCCCACTAGTGGTTCCTGGGATCATCTCCCAAATGAACTGCTTACACTCAAGTCGTCGTCTTGGGATCTGCTTCTGGAGGAGCGCCACCTTCTGCTATGGGATTTACCAGTGAATGAAGGGTGGGGGTGGGGGGAGGAAGAGGAAAATCTCTAGAAATCTCTCAGGGTGTGGGTTTACTTAACAGCACAGATACGGCGAAGGCAGGAAGGGAGGCGTGCTTGCTGGAGGAGGCGATGGGAACTCCAGCTCTGGATAGGCTGCAACGGTCACTTCCAGTGGGACCTCTTAGAAGGCGACTGGGATCGGAACCTGGTAGTCAGAGGATCAAATGGGGCTGGATATAGAGATGTCAGAGACGCCACCACGGGATGGTGTCTCAGACCAGGAGAGTGACGGAGATTGGCCAAAGGAAGAGAAGCGTGTCCAGACAGGCCCGGGGAGCATGGGGCCCCGTCGGGCCTGCGGCGGAGGAGGTGCCCGTGGAGACAGGAGAGACCCCAGGAGGCTCGGCGTCCAGGGCGCAGAGCACCAGCGAGATGACCCTGCAGAGCACCCAGTGCACAGAACCGGCTGAGGGCGCTGCTGGCCTCTGGGTGGTGGTTTCAGGGGCACAATGCAGGAAGGAGCCTGGCTGCGTGGATTAAAGTGAGGGGGGGAAGGCACCCAGAAGGTGGGTTAGCTACTGGCCCAAGACGGCGAGGGGAGAGGGGACGGTGGTTCATGGTCACTGTGAGGAAACCTGAATTTACTTTTTTTTTTGTCAGTGAATAAATACCCCCAACTCCCTCGTCCTTCAAGGATTAACTCAGGAGCATGTCCTCTACTGAGGATACTGAGGAAATCTGAGTGTTTATGTGCCAAGAAAAAAGAGCGCAAAGGAAGGGTGAGATTGAAATTGTAGTTAAAAGCAGGGATAATTGATGGAGGAAGGTTCCAGAAGCCACGGTAGACAGTGGAATAAGAGTGCAGGACAGATAGAGATGTGAGCAACTGGGGGCGCCCGGATAGGGAGCTGTGGTAATTCTCACCCAAGGGCCCTGAGTTTCTCAGAGAAGAAAGAAGTGACATCAGCTGCTAAGCAGCGAGAAAAACACATGAGAAAAGTGGTGACTGTTTGGAATAGTCATGAAAAGGAACAGAGAGAGCATCTGAGCAAGGGTAAGAGCACGTTAAGTGGTTTCCAGAACTCAATGGGTTTGGAGGCCATGGATTTAGAGCCACACTGGTCTGCATGGTTGGGCGACTTTCTTCGGCAACACTTGAAGGCCAGAGGAGGCTGCTGTGGGATGGGGTCAGGGTTGGGGCACAGAGGAGGGTCGGGATGGGAGGAAGCACATTGGGGGAGGCAGGGGGGAGGCACCCGGGGAGACAGACCAACACACTGCTTGTGGATGTTCTAACCCATTAAGCACAGGAGGCGGGAGAGGAAGCCCGGCCTCTCCTCTCCTCTCCTCCCCACCTCAGATGGGCTTCTTAGTCCCTGCTATAAGTAACTCGCTTTACCTGTCTGGATTACATTTGCCTCACCTATTTAAAAGGGGCCAATATCTTCATTGGGCATTATTACACCAGTCTGGGAGATCTGAACTTGCTTGGAGTGTCCTTACAGCTCACGGTTTTGTGTGACTATGTTCCATCCTTGCCTTTTTCGTCTCCTTCCCTAACCCTCAGGTTGACATGAGAGAGGTGATCCCCATGGAGACAAAGTTAGAAAGCCATGAAAAATGGAAAATACCAAGGGCATTTGATAGCAGTGTTTGGTTTCCTGTTGGCACCATCTGATTTTCTTTTTATTTCCTTCTTACCGCCGACAGGTGTGCTCTGGGCGGGATACAAAATGGTAACACATCTGGGTTTTGGTTAGTTCAGAGGTGCCCACAGAGGTGGCATCTCTCTCTGTACCTTAAGCTCTTCGAGGGCAAGATGGCTTTTCCCCTTGGGGTCTCCCATGACCATAGAATGCTTGTATCCACCGTCAGCTCAAAGATTGTGGAATGAAGCTGAATTTCTCATTTGTTTACAGCCAGCGGAGCCATCATAAGCTTCCCCAGGTCTAAGGAGAGCTGAGAACCAACACCCAGTCATATTTTCAGACATTTAAGTTGTTTTCAGGTTTTAACTATTATAAACAACCTGTGCATTTTATTAATTACTTTTTCAAGCTCAATAACTAGAAGGGGGATTGCTAACCAAAGGGAAATATTTTTAAAGTTTTTGATACGCTTTGCCAAATACAAAAAGGCCTCTACACTGACCTTTCCCTGCATCTGGGGCCCCCACCCCCATCCCCACTCCCTCGGTTTCAGCAGAATTCAGCCTTTTTCAGTTTTTGCCCATCTGATTCGTTTCTCTTTCAATCTCATTTTATTTGGAATCAGGTTTAAGTGAAACTTTTTGAAGGATTCTTAAGAGGAAAAGGGAGAATTTGGAGGGTGCCTCCAAATTCGATGCCTCCCTCCCCCTCCCCCCATACCTCCCAGGAAGCAGCGAGAGAAAGTGACAGTGGTCCCAAGACTGGTCCCAATGCAGGAGAGACAAGGACACTTTTGCTGCCAACCCTCTCCCCCAGCTCAGGAGTCTGAGCCTGGCCTGTTCCGGTCCACACCTCCCCGGCTCACTTCCAACCCTGCAGCACGGGCCTGGGGGTGGGCGTTGGGCTTTCCTGCCCCACTGATGCCAGCCCTGGGTGGGATTCAGACTCAGACCATCTGCGGTCTCCGAGCTGAAGTTTGTGGAGAAGCTTCTGCGAAACAGCAGGAGCGACCAGAGCTGGGGCACCGCCTGTCTCCTCTGTGATGTGAGGGGCCAGCCAAAGGAGAAAGGACCCTCCCCTAGGAACCTTCTCTGCGCATCCCTGAAACTGGGCAGAGCCCTTGCCAGTCCTGACATGAGCAAGGCCTGCGGTGCCTCCTAAATATATAGACTGGGGTATTGACTGAGTCACATGACGACAGCCCAGGTTTTCTTTTTCCCTCTTTGTTGCTCCTAATACATAAAATGAGCATGTGTTTATTTAATACAGCTCTCAAACTTAAACAAATAATGACAGACTGTTCAAACAGACTTCGGAAATCGCCCTAATCAGGATGTTTGAAAGAGCAAGAACACTGTACGAAAGTAGATTTTAGGGCCTTCAGGCCTGAAAGCACAGCGTCGGCGTGGCACTTTGGAACGTAGATGGGCAAAGCTCGGAGGCCGATTCAACCTCAGGGGGGCTAATGAGGCCCCTCCGCCTACAACCTGCCTTAACAATTGATGAGGAAGTATAGCCGGGCATTGTAGTTTCACTTCCTGTCTTCCCCCGAACACATCACGTGTGCATTTTAATTCACAATTTCTTTAGACATCCCCAGGCATCTTTAGAGGGAGCTGGCCAAGGGCTCTGTGAAAACCTGCCCTGCCGTCGGGGGGCCCTCTGGAGGGAGGGGCAGGTTTAGGAGGCACGCAGCAGGTTTGCAAGGGCGCCGACTGCTAATGTTGCCACTAGTTCACCGTCCTGGGCCACGTTGACAAATGGCTTTGAGTCACCTACGTTAATCTTCACAATAACCAATTTTATGGGTGAAATAAATGAGGCTCGGGATGGGGTAATTTGTTCAAGGTCATAAGCAATAAAACGTCAAGGCTGGGATTTCACCCAGATCTTCTCTCCGAGTCCAGAGCTGATCCCAGACCCCTGGGGGCTGCGTCAGCACCGCTGTGCTCGGTCTCCAGGTCAAGAGCTGCTGTTAGCTCATCCCACCCTGGATATGAGGTTTTTCTTTGTAATGCACATCAGAAATGGCCCGTTAGAAGCACAGTATTTATGTGAGGCGATGGGGGTCGGGAGGGGATTATTCCAGCCCCAGAGGAAGGGTATTTGGACAGGCATTTCTTCTGCCCCTTGGGCCGGTGCCCCAGGCACATGGGGAGGGCATGCCAGCCCAGGTGTCCCTGCTTCCTCCACTTCTCCAGGATGGCTGCTTGTCCAGAAAGGTCAGATGGCCAGCGTCTCAGTCCGTTTCATAGTTAGCCACAGAAAACTCCATTGGTAACTAAAGAAATGCGGAGTCCAACCACGGACCTTCTTCCCCAGCGTCCGTGCTCTGGGGCATCCTGTGGCCGGGCGGCTGGGGGTTCCAGCCTGCCCACCCCTGAGCGAGAGCATGAGGGAGGGGAGGGCTCGGAGGCCTTCCCAGCTGGGTCTGTGGGATCCCAGACTGCACTTCACAAAAGGCAGTTTCTCCTGCCTGTAAATACGTCCTGACCCCTTCCCGCCCGTTCACCCCTGACTGTATATAGGGAAGGTATGTTTCTCGACAAGCAATCACGATGATTACCTCAGCTTTGTGCTAAGAGCACTAAGTACATACTTCATCATGTCTCTCAGAGCCTCGCTTTGCTAAGGCTCGAATTTGGAACATTTTAACAACAGATTGAAAAAGAAGAAAACCCTTGCGCCCTCTCCTGGTGCAAGTTAATCCAGTGCATCTGAAGGTCCAGCTCTCCCACTTGTGGGCTAATCTTATGCTAATTTGACCAGAGCTGTTGACACACTAGGTAGAACATTGTGTTCTGTGGTCAGTCAACACAGAGGTTCTTCAGAATCTTTCTTCACAGGTTTTCTCAGGCATGGCACCTTGGAGCCTTGGGCTGGATGATCTCTGTGGTGCGGGCTGTCCTGTGCATTGTGGGATGCTGATCAGCATCTCTGGTCTCTACCCACAGATGACCCCACCCCAAATCATGACTACCAAAAATGTTTCCAGATATTGCCAAACGTCTCCTGGGGGGCAAGGCCACCCACAGTGAGAACCACTGCCCTAAACCGGTGCCTGCCTTTTGTAAAAGGTGTTACTGGTCCCAGGGCAACCAGTGAGAGAGTGGGGATGACTCAGCAGAAACCTTTTATGACTTTAGTAAACAATTTTGAGTAATTTGTCTCCCAAAAAAAAAAAAAAGAACACATCTGAGCAAGTACATAAAAATTTATATAAGAATGTATCATAATATTGTTTCAATAGTAAAAGTTTAGAACAACCCAAATAAAGCATTGATTTCATAAAGCGCAGCATATATGGAATACTACGTAGTCGTGAAAAATAATTGTGTAAATCTATATTTAATAACGTGGGAAGCTCCCCTAATGATGCCTTAACTTTCACCTCCAAGATTGCCAGAGGTTGTATTTAGAAGGAATAATTTCAAACAGGCAGAGTAGGCATCTGGGTGACGTATTAGGCCAAAGAGAATTCAAACCAGTAATTGAATTCAGAAAACCTGAATCATTCATTGAAAAAACATTTATTAAGCACCTACATGTACAAGACCTTGCACAGCACTGGGACAAAGAGGATACCTGGTCCCTTCACTGAAGTACTTGCCCCAAACAGACAAAAAAGCTATGAAGGTCGTCAGAGCCTTCTCCGCCCAGCAGTGCCAGGAGTCTCCGCGTGTTCCTGTCTCCGTAATGAAATTGTGTGCTCTAATTCCAGGTTGTTAGAATGCCTAAATAAATCGCACTACATGAAGAAAGCATTTCATTTACTGATTTATATATTTTGATTTACAGTTGTCCAAATACTAATTGGGTCCAAATGTGGAACCTAATCTTCCCCAACAAATCTAAGAAGCTGGTTCAAGCTAAGACAAGCCAGAGACCTTTGCTGCAGCACCCTGCAGGCCTGGCTTCCAAGCAGTTATACGAAGGGAAGACAGGAGCCATCTTCTTTGTTCCGGGACCTGCGTGCCCATTGACACATTCTGACCATAAAGACCACATGCTTGCAAAGTTCACAGCTTGCGTTAAACACAAAGTTGTGGTCATTCCAGTCTAACCACCCTGGGGAGAAACCCCACAGTGGCTTCCTTTCCCAGGGAACACCCTGTCCCTGACCTCAGAGGCTAGGCATGCCACCAGTGGAGGTCACCCTGCTGTGTTCACCACATCAGCATCCAGCGCAGACCAAGCACTTACCGAGCTGCTGTTCCGGCATCAGCAGAGGGAAGGGCACTGGTTTGGATCTGTGTTCAAATCCCGGCCCTATCATTGATTAGACAAATCCTTTAACCTCTGTGAGTCTCAGGTTTTCCCCCCTCTACAGAACAGGAATAAATAAAACAACTCCATAGGATTAGTGTGAAGAATAAATAATGTTAGGCGTTCATTACAAGTGCCTGGCATATAGCAAGCATTCAATAAAGGAATGTAATCTTGGTCGTGGGTTTTTTATTATTTTTATGAATGGCCACGCTCACGAAAATTGCGAAGCCTCCCATATTTCTAACTGCCTCTGCCGTTTTATTTTTTTCTCTCTCACTTGCCGCTCTCCAATACACTACTGTATATCATACATTTATTTTGTTTGTTGCCCATCCCACTCGACTAGATAAAAGCTTCGTGAGGCAGGAACTTTCCGTCTGTGTCATTCACTGCTGTTTCTCTGTGGTGCCTGGCACATATATAGGGTCTCCATAAATATTTCTTGGATGAAAGTGGAAAGAGTGGGTCTGCCCTCTGTCCCTAACGCCCTCTCTTTGTCTTCCCTCCTCTCTGCCCTGCAGGACGCCTTTGTGGAACTGTACGGGCCCAACATGCGGCCTCTGTTCGACTTCTCCTGGCTGTCCCTGAAGGCGCTGCTCAGCCTGGCCCTGGTGGGAGCTTGCATCACCCTGGGTGCCTATCTGGGCCACAAGTGAAGGCAACAGGCCTACCACAAACAAATATGCAAAAGGTTCGCGAAAGCAGTAGAAATATATGCATTGTTAGGGATGTACCATGAAACGGAGCTATAGTCTCTTAAAAACAAGCAAGCAAACAAACAACAAAAACAGCTTTCAGGCTCAACGTCGAATCAGCTATTTACTGCCAAAGGGAAATACCATTTATTTTTTACATTTCTGAGAAAAAAGATTTATTTATTTAAGACAGTCCCGTGGAGCATCCTGTCTTTGGAAAGCCTACCACTCATTGCCAAGCGTCGCCGGTGTGGCTCCACCTGGATCTCCTGTGCCTACAAACAGATTCGCCTTCCATGTTATTGGCCGGACTGACTCACCATCTGAAGGGCAAACAACCTGACGAAGGACAGGACTGTTCCAGAAGCCGAGCTTCTGGCTGCTGGAGGTTTGGAAGGAGGTGTTCATTTTCCTGGCATTGATTTGCCCCCGGGGGCTGTGATATTAATAGAGGGAGGTGCTTGGAGGGAGGTGCATTCTTTCCCAGCCAGAAGAACCTACACTTTGCATATGTCTCACATGGTACATTCCTGGTTGGAAGAAAAAAAAAAAAAATCGGGAACTTCAGATGGACTTGGTATCCGCCAAGATTTCCACACCGAAGGACAGTGGTAGGAAAAATGCCCTTAAACCATAGGAAAGTATTTTTTTAAGCTACCAATTGTGCCGAGAAGCATTTTAGCAATTTATACAAAATCATCCAGTACCTTAAGCCCTGATGTGTATAGTCGTATATTTTGGATACGCTCCCCCTCCAAAAACTGGCTCTGCACGTGAAACAGGATCCTCGGGAATGCGAGGAAGCGAACGTCTGGGTGACTTCTTCGGCATCAGCGTCAGGAAGGCTGCAGTTACAGAGCATCAGGCCGCCGCAAGTGCCTGCTTTGCCGCAAAAGGCCGCTGTCTGGAGTCCCGCCTCGCCCCAGCTGGGAGGCCCGGCCCTGGACCTTCGCCTGGGCGATCGCTGGCCTGCTCCAGGGATTTCAGACAGAGCGCTGTGGTCTCCCAGTGTCTGGAAGCTGATGGAACTCAGAATCCCGCTGTCAAGGAAGAGCAGTAGGCTGGGGCCTGGACCCCTGGGCCCCAGCCAGAAAGGTCCTTTCCCCCTGGAATGTGGAGCCTGGAGCCTGGAACCTGGGAACCAACGCTCCTGAGGCATTTGCCACTGTGGAGGGAAGGTGGCGAAGGCCGGGAGTGCCACTCGAAGGCCGGGAGTGCCACCACCAAAAGGAAACGCGGAGAAAGGAGACACGCGCGGCCCTTGTGCAGCGTGGCCACGGCGCACGTGCACCGGCTCCACGGCCGCCCACCTGTCTGAACAGTTGAAAGCAAGGCTTTAAATGACTTAGGGGAGGGTCATAAATCCTGAGGAAGCGTTGAGATGAGGTGTCATGGATTAATTGACCCATGTCTATGGAATTACGATGTAAAACATTATCTTGTCATTGTAGTTTGGTTTTATTTGAAAACCTGATAGAGGGGGGAAAAAAAAGTTCCAGGTGTGGAATGTGGAGTTTATCTGTACATCCTGGGCATTTAAAAAGGAAAAAAAAAAAAAGCAGTGGCGGAGAGCTGTAGAGAAGTAGCGAAAGAAGTGATCTTCAGCCGGTAAACTAGGAAATGTTTTCAAGTTTAGAGAGCCTGAGACACGTGGAATAACTGTGGCATTATTGCATTATATACCATTTATCTGTATTAACTTTGGAATGTAATATGTTCAATGTTTAATGCTGTGGTTGATATTTCGAAAGCTGCTTTTTAAAAAAAAATACATGCATCTCAGCATTTTTTAAAAATTGTATTTAGTTATGGCCTCTACGTTCTTTGTTAGCGAAAATGATCATTTTTTTTTTTTTCCACTTGAGATTATTGTCGCTTAATTCTTTAAAAGCATTTCTGAGAAGATGAGCTAAGCCCTGGGTCTCAGCTACCTGAGAAACTCTGGAGCATGCCGGCCACGGAGGCGATTCTTTCCACAGAGTTATGCGCTCTTCCTTGACAACATAATTGTTTATTGTGAGGGATGTATGTGTTGTCCCTTTGCCCTTGTTCCTTGCGGGTTTATTTGTCCCCGGGCAAATCATAATTTAACTCACATTATTTAGGATTGCATACATGTTTGGTTAAACCCATGAGGTTCATTCAGTTGAAAATCTAGATGAGAAGTGACCAGGGGATTAAATTCTGGCTCCAATGGTTTGGCCTTTCGAGAGTTGCTTTACATGGCCTGTTTCCACATAGACTCATCTAGAGCCCTCCTGCCCTCCTTCTGCAGGGCCCTTTCCCTGGCTGTCCTTCAGGTTTTTCCTGAAATGCAGTGGCACTTACGCCCCATGCCCCACACCGAGAAAGCAGGAAACCCCATGGTATGAAGCCAGACCTCCCTGGCGGGCCTCAGGGAACAGGACGATCAGACCTTTGAATGATTCTAATTTTTAAGAGAAATATTATTTTATGAAAGGTTTACATTGTCAAAAGTGATAAATATGGAATATCAAATCCTGTGCTGCTATTCTGCCAAGATCATCTTAATGGAGTCAGTTTGCAGTACACTCCAAGTGGCGACAGCCTCCAAGCTGCTTTAAAGTAACAATGAAGAACATGGACGTTTTTAATATAGAGTCTGTTTGTCTTTTATTGTTTTTGTTATTGTTCAAACTGGGATTTGCAGATTATTCAAAAAATGTGTATATATATAAATATATATATATATATATGTTAAAAAGAAAAAAAAAAAACTCCCAGGGGTTGGCTTCTGGCTGGTTTCCTTTTGCTGTGGGGTTTTGTTATCTGGTTTTCATGGTGAACGTGCCCAGCCGCCTGCCCCAGAACTGTACAGTATTGTGGCTGCACTCACTCTGAGAGTAGTTATGTTGCATTTTTCTTGTTGTTAAAAACTTGTTAGAAGCAATGAATGTCTATAAAAGCTTCAACTAGTCGTTTTTTCTCCTCTGTTTTTCCTTGTCTCAATTATTCTGTGATCGGACAACCAGAGAACCGTTCATACTTCTTTCTTTCTGAGAAGGGATTCCCACCTGAGCGCGGTGCGTATGTTGGCCAAGATCAAGGTTACATGGGACGCATGCACTTTCCAAATTGGGGTCAAGGGCTCTCACAAGAACCACAAGGAGAAAATCACCCAAGAACCTCCTCGGTCGTCCCGAGCCCTCAGTGCACAAGCACCCGGGAGGAGAGATCTAAACAACCGGTATGTCCTGCAGCAAACGGTTCATCTCAATTTGCCCGGTGGCTGAAAAGCCTTGTACGTTTGAGATTTGGGTGAAAGTCACATTTTGAATTAAGGAAGCACCTTTCAGTAGTTCAAACAAACAAAAAACCATATTCTACCCCAGGCCACTTTTCTCTGCATATTCAGATATGGCCTGACATTTGGATATGACCTGTATTTCATTCGTAAATATTTATTGTTTATCATTCAAAGGCCTAGTCCTGGCCCAGTGATGGAAACCTAGGAAGTGATTATAAATCAAGAGGAGTTACAATAATCAGGATGAAACATAAATAAGTAAGGCAGCCCCCAACGCGTCTGGCTTTCATATTAAGGATCTACTGATTGAACAGAATTGGAAATAGACCATCTTGCAATTAAACTCATGCTAAAATGACTAATTTACAAATGTGAACTTAAACTCTCCTCTCGATTGAACTTCTAAAGCGGTGGTTGTTTTTATACTTTCTTATCACTTATAGTTCGTAATGTACACCTGCTCTATCAGAAAGAAACAGGAAGGGCTTGAAATATAAGCCATTCTAAGGAACTTAGGGAGTCAGTTGAAATTCTATTCTGATCTCACTCTGTGGTGTCTTTTGCTCCCCAGACAAGTGTGGTTGCACACTTTTTAAGAAATACAATTCTACATTGTCAGGCCTATGAAGGCTCCAACCAGATCTTTGTTGCTATTCAATTTGGATCTTCCAGAGATTGATTTTTTTTTTTTTTTAATTATTATGGGACAAAGGACATTTGTGGCAGAGGTGGGAGGGAGGAATTTTCAAATGAGCAAAACATTCCCAAGACTGGATCAGGGCCTGGCGGTTTCGGAATAGCCAGAGCTGCGGGGGTATGAAATGGAAACAAGCGCGACCTTTACTAGGGGTCAATGTCATACCTCCATGAAGGGCCTTATGCAACAAGGGAGAAGTATTGTTAAGTTCTGTAATATGTTCAGATTCTGGAGAACTCAGAGCAACTCAAAATCCAGCTCTGTTCGGCAGCACAGAAGGACCAAAGCTCTTTTCAACATTTGCCAGCAGCGGCATATACTTCAGGCCTGGATATGTCTAATGGCTACTTAAACAATAAATTTGCAGTTTTAAACAACAGGATATTTAATGAAAACCTTCTGGTTGGTAGGAACATCTGTTTCTAAATACGTATTATGCACAATACAGAAAGAAAATCAGAACAAAACAAAACAATGTGAAACTGAGCTGGGTAAGTGATAATACAGGTCCCTTGTCCTTAACTCAAAGAATCATTCTGTTCCATGTCTGTACTCATAGGACAGACCTTGGACAACCATGAAATATGCATCCCACTGGGCACAAAGAAAACCAGATGGAATATGAACGGTATTGCACCAATTCATCGTGACTACCCAGAAAAATAACTTAAAGCCACTATCCTACCGATGACAAGTTTGTTTTGTGTATCAATGTGAGCCCAGCAGACAAAAACACCTGTGCAAGACCGAAAGGCTTCATCAAAAGGTCCTGGAATTGTTACTAAATACGACTGTGATGTAGATACATAGCAGTGCCATATACTGGAATCTTTGGGGGAACCTGCTGCAGTGGGCCTTCCAAGCTAGCTCGTGTTATTAAATTTTCCCCTCTGGGTACCATTTGAAGGAGTGATAGCCAATCAAATTTCTTTTGGGGACGTGGGGGTGGTTGTGTTTATTATACTATCTTCTTAAGTTTTCAACCGAGCTTTGCTTTTGTTTTGAGTTACTGGGATGATTTTTGTTTGAAATAAAATAAGTGTATAAAAAGTGTTTTCGTAGTGAAAGCTTTTGTTATCAAGATTCCACTTTGACCTTCCATGGCTGCTTTTAAGATGAATACTTTTTCGGGGTGGCTGCTATCCTGCGGCGCTTCACGCGCATGCACACACACACTCCCACACACACACACTCTCTCGCACGCACATGGTAAGCATATTTTAGTAGTTAAGATAGGGTAAGTCTCTAGTTGACCGGCATTAATATAAGGGCACTTTTTTGTGTTATCAGAAAAAGCCACATTGCCATTAAACTTTCCTTGTCTGTCCAGTTAAAATTGAGAAGAAAAATAAAGTACAGTGTGAGATATTGGTTGTGCCCTAGAATTGTTTATAATGTGGTGACAAGACTTTGCTCTGCCATTCATCGTCATTAAACAAGACTTTCAAAAGCCTTCTTAACAAGCCAGTAGAGCCACCAGAAACCTCATGCTAATGAAGCCCCGGGGGACCAGGCTTCAGGATTGCCTTACAGGTGAAACTACCTTAGAAGGAGGCCCTTCTGTTTCTTGGTTACTAAACCCCCTGGTTAGTTAGGTCCAAGATGGACCAGGCTTGGATTCTACTTCCAAAGAGAGCCATTGTTGGGTGTGTTTGTCTACATCAAGTGGACATGCAGTCCATAAGGCGAAAGATTGTATAAAAACGAGAGAAACAAGCTGAAAGTTTGGTTTTGAAAGTTTGAAGTGAGCATTTTAAGACAACCAAAGCAGTCACTTGCTTTGGAGAAAAAAATATATATCGGCCCTAAGTAGCAAGGGTCCTGTGTTTCCCCCTTGTGTGATATTCCAAGCATCAACCCTCCAAGTCTCTTCCTTTCAACTTAATTAAGAGGACTCTGGCCCTGGCCAATGTAGCTCAGTGGTTGGAGTGTCTGCCCATGCACTGAAGGGTTCAGGGTTCAATTCCCCGTCAAGGGTACATACCTGAGTTGCAGGTTTGATCCCCAGCCCTGTCGAGGGCATGCAGGAGGCAACCAATTGATGTGTTTCTCTTACATCGATGTTTCTTCTCTTTCTCCCCCACTCTCCCTCCCTTCCACTCTCTCTAAAAATCAGTGGAAAAAGTATCCTCAGGTGAGGACTGACACAAACACAAAAAGAGGACTGTGATAGTAACATCCATCGGTGGAGCATCTGCTGGATGCCAGCACTGTACATAGACCACCACCAGCTCTTACTGCCTTGGTAGGTAGGTATTGGCTTCTGTCTTGCAGGAGAAAACTGAGACTCACAGAAGTTAAACAATATGCCCATGTCCTCAAACATTACAAGTTACAGGAGGCGGGATCTGAGGCGTGGTCCTGAGAGCAATCAGTGGTATTTAGAGGGCTGCACATGGAGCCCTGGGGCACAGCCTTTGCAAAAGGTGATCAGGTGTTTAAAGAACTGAAGCTCTCAACGAGAGCCTAGTGCGCAGGCGCTGGGGAATCACTGCTTTTTATGTTTTGCGTGTTTGAGTTGGGGGGGTTGGTAGGCATCCCTGGTGGGTTTTGACCCCTTAACGTTGAAAGGTCATTCTAGGGTGAATTCTTCCTTTATAGCGCATGTCTACTGTCCAACTTCAAGATTTGTGGCTTTGTGGCCTTGTTCTGTTATCTCTGAAAAACAACTTAGTATCTTATTAGAAATAGGAGGCGGCCAGTTTAGACTTGTTCTGTGGTTACAGAAGTATTTACACCAAGGAAATGAGCAAAACCTCCCAAGCAGCACTTTTTTTGTAAGTACCCCCCCCTTTTTTTTCCCCGTTGAGCCAATTTACCTTCACATTCCTGGGCATTGCCCTTGAGTATTAAAACACTCTGGTTAAAGGGTGAAAGATTTATGCGATCTGAAACTGTAAGTAAAAAATTTAAAAATATATTTGAAACAAACAAACAAACAAACAAACAAACGCTCCAGTTACTAAAAGGTCTGATTAGAATCCTTAGGAGGAGGAACTAATCCTTTTGCAAACCCTTTTTCCAATTCCTTGCTTTCAGCGAAGCTGAATACCTAGTCATGACAGCTGGCAGATATGTTGTTTTAAATGTGATTTCGGAATATAACTCAGAAGTCCAAAGAGTTGAGTAATATTACTATAACGAACTCCTTCCACTCCCATGTACTTAAGTGAACAACACGCCTCAGAGCTTACATCTTAAACACAAAAAACAAGAATAGACTTGATGGTGAACCCTAGCTCTTCGTAGTAATAGGTCATTTCTATTTATGGGTGCATGTCTTTCTTGGGGAAGTGGAATAAACCAGCCCCATTCATTTCATTAAGAGGTGTATTTCCAATGAAATTTAAAATTTCTTTTTAATAATTATTTATCAAAATGTGTAATATATTTGTACATTTTATTAATTGTGTAATAATAATCACTCAGCTCAGAAACAAAAAAGTAAAGCCTTATGGTCACAAAAATTTATAGACTTACTTTGTTGTAGAAAATTATGAGAGGTTAATTTTAAGCTTTCAGTTCTAAGAAATATATTAGGATAAAATGGAGTGTTGAAATATGAATTTGAGGGGAGAAAAGGAAAATTTAAACTTTCTAGGTATCAAAAAATAATTTTTGTTCTAATATTTTTCATGTAGATGATGCTGAATATAAAATCATTATTAAAAGTAATGTAGCAAATTTATTTTAAAGTGTCAGTTGTTAAAATACCTTCTAAAAGTTTGTAGTATATGTAAAAATTCTATTTCAAACTAGCCTCAATTCAGGAATTCTCTCTTGGGACACACACCTAGAGAGACAGAAAAAAAGGTGCCTCAACCAAAGAATAGCCAAAGTTTGATTGATGTGTTTTAAGATAGCCGAGAGGGGGACCCTAAATTCTCAGGATTTCTTAATCCCATTAAAGTCTATCCGGAAATTACTCAAGCATTTTATCAGCAATCACAATTACTTCATGGAAGAGGCTATAAATTACATCATTAAAAAAAAAAAATCCTGCCAGTGACAGTTTTGGGACAATTTTCTCTTTCATACTATTAGCAATGCATTGGAAATTAATTCCTTTGCAACTATTTACATTTAAATTCTAAACATTAAATGTCAAGTTAAACTTCCTTTAGTGGCAACTTTTTGGAAGACCCCTGCCCTGTATTCGCCTCTCAGCACTCCTCTGGACTTTATTGGAAGTTCCAAGGAGGATGGGGGTGAAGGTTGGAGGGGGGGGGGGGGGGTGATGGGAGGGGTAGCAGATACACTCCTTCTTCCAGGACCTAGCACCTAGATTGTATTGAAATAAATCTTCCTGTCAGCACCAAGGAAGCAGGTAATTGGGTAATCATAATTGTAATAATTACTCATTCCAAGACCAAAATAAGTAAATAAAACCTTGGGGCCACAAAAATTAATTTAAATGCATAGACTTACTTTTGTTCTATAAAAAAAAGTCTGAGGCTAATTAATTTTAAATGTATTCTTTTTGCTTGCAAAATTTATGTTAAAATTTCTATTTTTTTTTTGGTCTTGCATTAAAAAAAACCCCTGCAGCCCATTGCCCACCTTATCTTACTTGTCATTTGTCTGTCTGTGTGTGCGTCCTGGGTTGCATGCTCCTAGACCTCTCTTAATCTATGCTGCTGAAATATCTGCGCCCATGACCATAGTGAAAGGCGTGCCCCAAAGCAATGAGGCCCTTTTTTATCTTCCCTCTTTTCTCGCCCCCTGGAGAAGAACTCTGTATGAATTGACTTTCATTATAGACTCCTTTCAGGGCCTCCTACAGTTTCTCCCGGGTCCAGAATAAGAATCCCTGAGAGTGACTTTCAAAAACTCTGAAGGGCCTGAGACTAGCCAGCCTGCCACTGGTTGAAAACATGAGATTCCTGGGTCAGAGACAAAGACTGGTGGCAATTGCAACAGCCAGACTCTCAGCACTTTTGGAGCCAGGTCCCCAAGCTCCTTCCAGTTCCCACAGGACAGCATGAGGAGGATCTGCTGACATCTGCACACAAAGTGGGTTGTGACACAGGAGAGGAACTCTGAGCTCAAACTCGAATATTTTACAATGAGCAGTAAGCACGTCAGCTCTTTGCTGTGGAAGAAGACATGGTATGTGTCTTCCAAGGCTGTAAGTAAATCTGTGCTTAGCTCTGGAGGGGGACCTTATCTCTGCCTCCCAAAGCAGTTCATTATACTTCATCCTTGGAGAGATAGTTTGGGACCAAGAGCAGTCGGTGCATTGATTGCGACATGAGCAGAAACACGGGCGACCCATGCAGATTGTCTCCCAGCAGTGGCACAGGACAAGTCTACACCTGCCGCAGGTCAGGCCCCTGAATGCAAAGACAGCAAAATATATTCCTGTAAGCTTTGCTCCTCACGCTGACTGTTCTGGCCGAGATTCTCAGCCCTATACCATCCTAGCTCCTCCATTTGGACACACCCCATGTGTCAACATTTCTTTAAAAGGATTATACCAGCCCTGGCTGACGTGGCTCAGTAGGTTGAGTGTAATCCCATGCACTGAGAGTCACCGGTTCAATTCCCGGTCAGGGCACATGCCCGGGTTTCGGGCTCCATCCCAAGTAGGGGTGTGCAGGAGGCAGCTAATCATGTTTCCCTCCCTCTCCTTTCCTTCCTCTCAAAAATCAATAAAAAACTATTTTAAAAAATAATAAAATAAAAGGATTTTACCAAATATGATTATAGTTTCTAAGCTAAGAGCTGACTCAGTGCTGCTGATCATCAGAGATAACCTTGAGTTGTCTCTTCTCAGCCACCTGCTGTCCATGAGCAACTGGATATTTACTATCATCTCAACACATCAACCAAATCTAAGCTACAATCTACTCCCAAAACTATGTCTTTCCGTAGCTCCCCTTTTCTATCCATTTTCCAGGTTAAACGCCTTGGGCACATCATTCCCACTCAAAGCTCTTTTAACAGGTTGATTAATGGATCCACCAAACAGTTGCTGAGCTTCACTTGAAGGACAGGTGTGGGGCTGGCTCTAGGTATTAGGAATGATCAAGACCCAGTCTTGAGCCTCAGGAACTCTCAGTCTAGTGCCTTCCCTGTTTTCTGTTCTTTGAATGTTTTTCAAGTCCCATCGTAACTGCAGAACCAGCTCAAGATGATCGTATTCTGTTTAAAGAGATGCTGAGTTGCTCTTCAGAGACAGCAGACCAATACTGCAAGTCATGCAGCCGGGACATGCACAGAGGGGAGAATGGTGACCACAGCTGCGCCTGGAACCAAAGTCTCACCCCCCCCCCCATACGTGGGGAACGAAAGGACCAGGACTGGAACACTGGACCCCTTTCAGAAACCAAGGGTTCTTTGTCCAGCAAGATCTGGTGTTGACGCCCCGTTACATAAATGGCCAAGTTCCAAGGCCCTCCGATTAAAACTCGCTCCACCAGCAGTGCCACATACCAGCTCCCCCAGCCCCTCAAAATCCCTTGGCCTGGTCCAGCGAGCAGGGTGGATCTGACGGACCACTAGGGCTCTCATTTTCTCCGTTGGCGCCTTCTCCATCGATAAACCTTTCCTTACTCCAAACCCTAATGTTTTGAGTTTTAGCCTTTCAAAGCGCTGGGCACACGGGCTCTGGTTGGGGAACGCCACTTAATGGGCTCTTTGTTTTCTGTAGTCATCTTTGGCATCCATCAGGAGTCACTGACCATTTACACTCCTAAAAGCCTTTCAGAATGGGCAGGTTCCCACAGACAAACCATAAGCATTTGTCTCTCTAGCCAAGCCTTGAACCTTTTTGTTTGAAACAATTGGCTCAGATGCGATGTAGCTACGAGAATTTTTTCTCCGCGTTCTTTGTCTGTTTTTCCAAGGTTCTGAGCCCACTTCATCTCAGAGCCCTGCAGGCGGGTGGAAGCAGACACTGCAAAGACTGTGAGTCAAATTCAGCAGCAAGGAGGCCAGGGGGCTTTGATCTTCTCTCCCAAGGGGAACATCAGCTCCTATGTCCATGTGGAAATCCTCAGCTGGGGGACAGAAGAAAGAAAAGGAGGAATAAAATATTTATAGGAAAATTATTTCTCACAAGCAAGCATTTGTTCTAAAAAGCTTTTAGAAACATAATTATTTTCCTCCTCCTTGGGCTTTTCTGTTTTTAATATGAAACACTTTCAAGTCCCCTGCTTCAATTTCCAGGAAGCAATAATCCACTTTGCCTGGGGGTAGTTTAGGAAAGAAACTAGGCTTCAGAAGTAAAAATGTTTCCATTGAAATTGCCACGTGGGACTCTAGCTGCTTCTTGAACGTCTTGCATAATAAGGGCCCCATTCCCAAGGGCAGGGTGGACCGGCCTTCCTCGGACGCTGCAGCGAGAGCCTAGGCTCTGTCTGAGACAGGGATGTACCCCTGGCCTCGCTTCCCGTCACCTCCTCAGGGCCTGTCTCATCCAAAGGGGAGACCTCCGGACCAGCCCTGCCCAATAGAAATAAAATGTGAGCCACATATGTGATTCTGCATTTTCTAGGAGTCACATTAAAAATTAAAAATAATACCTGAAATTCATTTTAATAATATATTTTATTTAATCAATATAACAGTTATTGATGTAGTTTCCATTCTTTTTAAGTATATATACATATATATATACATATTGTGGAACAACAAATAGATGTTTCTCTCTCCCTCTCTGCTTCTCTCTAAAAATCAATTTAAAACATATGTATACATACATATATATGTGTGTGTGTATATCTATGTGTATATATGTATGTAGGATGTCTTTGAAATTGGTGTAGAATTGACAATTGGAGCACATCTCAGTTCAAACGAGCCACGTTTCAAATGCCCAATGGCCACGTGTATCTGGTGGCTACCATGTTGGACGGACAGAGCAGTTATAGACTCTGTCTCAGTATGTTACAGCTCACACACAAATGATATGTCTATAAAATAAATGCCTTCTGCTGCCTTCCCCTGCCCCCTCACCCCCTACACTAATTAAGTTGCTAAGGCTGCAAAGCATCTTTCCCTTCAACTCCCTCAACTTTTCTTTTCCAGACTTACCCAAAAGAGTTCTTCCTTTTGGAACACTGGCTGCCAGTTGAAAGGGAGAACTAGATTGTGCTGTGTTCACTGACAGTATTGCCAACCCTGTTGGGGGGTGTTGAATGCTTAATATCAAAAGATCTGGGTTCCTGACCAGGCCGAGTAGCTCAGTTGGTTAGAGCATCATCCCGATACATCCAGGTTGCAGGTTCAGTGGCAGGTCAGGGCATATGTAAGAAACGACCAGTGAATGCAGAATTAAGTGGAACAACAAATAGATGTTTCTCTCTCCTGCTCTACTTCTCTCTCTTTCTAAAAACCAATTTTAAAAAGATCAGGGTTCAAATCCCCACTTACTAAAAATACGAGCTTAGGTTTCTCCCCCGCTAAACGGATGTCCTGTCTGTCCCACCGTGTCCTACCAGCCTCCTGGGATAGGGGATGTGAGGACATCACAATGGTAAGTGTGAAGGGGTTGTGGTGCCCTATAAAATGGGAACTCACATTATAGTCTTTATTCTTCCAAAACATTAAAAGCTGTGCAGCCACAGAAAATAATAACCCACAATATCTACAAACACAGAGTAAAGATTTAAATTTCAAAACTGAATTAAAGAAGCAAATTCCTATAATGACCCACAATGTCAACATTTTTTTTTAATCACTACCAAACCTTGACGTTTCATTTTTATATACAGAGACAGACACAGAGAGAGGAAGAGAGAGAGAGAGGCGACCTCCCAGGGTAATAATCGCATGTGGTCTTTGGAGCCAGGTACACGTCATGAGAATCTATCTTGACGGTACCGAGCTATAAACTTAGTAACAATCTTGACAATGACACTGCAGAGAACGTCGTCGCATGTGAACCTTATTTTCAAAGGCTTGCAATTTGAGATGCCTGCAGAGACTTCCTGCAATATCTCTACCCCATAACCACCTGGATATTTCCTTGCCCTGATAGCTCTTCGATTAGTAACGTTAGCTTCTAACATTCCCAGCGACACCACTTAAACCTTACCTTCTCATTGTTTCCTTCAAAATGAGATCTGTGTGCAGGGGACTAGGGAAATATGTTGTCTTCATTTCTAAATTGCCCTCTCCCAAGTGTTAGTTAAAAACAAAATTCCAATTTTGGGCTTTTCCCATTTGCCTTCCCTAATGACTTCCTTTATGTCCTACCCAGTGGTACCAGAACTAATTCAAGTTCAAACAGAACGTTGTCATTATTTCGTCACACTCACCCCCTGCTCCTAGGGAAGCCACGTACACGCCACAAAGACGGAAACCAAGAGGGGTCTTGGGCTTCATGAGGCCTCAGCTGTCACTCCGACCTGATCACGTGACCAAACCTGCCCGTGGCAGGTGCGTAGAGCATGTTCTCCCGCTAAAATCCACGCTCGCCGCTGTGTGGTGCGTGGAAATAAATGAAGACCAGCCAAACGGGAACAAGCAAAGGCCGTCTATTCAGAGCTTGCTCTTTGTAGCAGGGAGTCGGCACCATCGCTCACGTTTGGCTGAGACTCAGAGGCAGCAGAGGAGAGGGAAAGCTTTATCGAGGGACAAGGAGGGCTTCGGGGTGCCCGATTCAGGGCTCTGGGCCTGGGGAAGCCACAGAAGGGCCAAGGAGAAGCAAGGCATCCTACGCGATTAACCAATCTTTTGATTTCTGTCTTTGTGGCCTGTACGTGGCTTCCCTAGGAGCATTTTTGGCTTTCTCTGGTTGGTCCTAAGTTGGAAGTGGGGACAAGAGTCAGGGAAGTTGTCAGTTACTAATCAAATCCTGGCCACTCAGAGCCGATTGTTTCAGGGGTTGTTGTTTGGCTTCCTAGATTGTTACTAGAGATACAGGGCTGACTTGCTACAGCCTGATTTATAGAGAGCAGGCTGATTTCCTGCGCCGGTTGCTATGGATTGCGTTCGGAGTTCACTTTCACATATGGTCTGGCCCTTGTCTGTTTGTATACATTCAGTCTCTCAGATACAAAACAAAGCTGGCGAGGATGACAGGAACCCAGGAGGGATCCAAGCGAGTGAGCAAGAAGTTATCACGTGAAGTCACCAGAGTCATGCAACACCCTGGCACCTGCCCAGCCATTTGCTAATGACATCCTCTGAGCCTCTTACCCACTTCACAGCCGCATAGCTGCCTGGCGTTTTTCAGCCTTCGCTGTTACGTTATCTGAGACAGTGGCTCAAGTGCACCTGCAATCCTGTGAACACTGTGAGAATGTGGCTGAGGAGCTAGGATGAGGGAATTCTGGAGACCCCAAAGCTTCCTAGATAAAGGTCTAGGGAGCATCTTCTTGGGTTCTAGTAATTCTAAAACACTTGACCATAGTTTCTTTGGGAGAACTGTATCCACTCCCAACCACCCCAAGTTCGCTTTAGTATAGTGTAGTGGGTGGGCTTTAAGTCAGACTTGGGATTCAACCCTGGATCTAATAATATAATTTCAAAAAACACATGATAAAACCATCTACCATTTACTGGCTGACTCTGTTATGTGCTGTAGATGACTTGTATTATTTAACCTGGCACAGAAGCTTTGTCAGGTGGCTACCATTACTGTTGAATTTTATAGATCCCATTGGGCTAAAATGAGATGTCAGTTTCTAGAAGAGGCTGCCCATGTCCCTTGGTTCATGTCCCCTTCCTATCATCACTCCAGTCTTTGCTCCCATCGTCACACTCCCTCTCTCATGCTCACTCTTTCCTGTATCTCTCTCATAAGAACCTTGGGATGACATTGAGCCCACCCAGACAATCCAGGATAGTCTCCCCATCTCCAGATCATTAACGTAATCAATCTGCAAAGCCCATTTTAGCACGTAAGGTGACACATTCACAGGCTCCAGAGATTAGGACATGGACATCTGTGGGGGACCAATTCCAGCCTGTCACAATAGATAAAGAAGTTGAGGTTAAGAGATGTAAATTTATTTTCACAGAGCCTCCAAGCTCATGGTCCTGGAGCTGAGGTTTGAGTTTTCTAACGACCTCAGACTTCCCTTTCTGAGTTCACCACAACTGCCCATGAGGCCAAACTCAGCACCGTGTCATGAGTGCAAAGCATAACCTTCACCCCTGCTCTTCTCTAGGCACGTGGGTCCTCACTGTCATCAGCCAGTGCAGTCAGCTTCTGGCCATCTCCACGTCTTGATCCAGGAGCTCTGGTGTCAGAGATCATCCTCTGTGGGGATAAGGTCTGGCGGCCAGAGGTGCCTCCTTTAAAACTCAGCCTTCACTTCCACAGCCACAGCTCAGCAGTTTTCCTTGGTTTCATTTCATTTCGCTTCTTGTCTTCCATGCACCACACTCCCTCTCTGGACCCCTTAAAAATTCTTCCCTAGCTCTGTCCTGAAAGCTTATGGGGGTAATGTCTTCCCTACAACTCTCCCTCTCTCAATTTCCTTCTTAAAATAGGTCAAGGGTTAGGGAAAAAAATCTGGTTTAACCAATAACTATTTCCAAGAAATAGGAGCACACCAGCACCTGGATGGTCAGGATGCTATGGACTGGAGGACACGTTCCGGACACCTGCATGGCACAGTGCACCTCCAGGCTGAGCCCAGGCGGGGGAGGGTCTCCCCTGGAGAAGACGATGATACACTTGGCACCGCCACCGCGGCCTCACCTTCTGCCCCACCTCAACCCTCCCTCTTGACTAGGAAAACTCAGCGAGCCCTTGCTCAGCCACGCAGGGCAGGATTACAAGAGAACACTGTACTACTGTTGGGTTTGCTAATTCTCCGACCTCTGGGCTCTGGCCCTTCCTTGCCTGACCTGTGGTATTTGATGTAGGCTCTGCGCTCAGCTGGTCTTCCTCGCCTCGGTCTCTTGTCTTTTGGGTCCTTACAAGTTGGCTTGTGATTCTGGAACGCAACTCTTGATCATGTAACTCACTTGAAACACTGGCCAGAACGTCTCCCTCTGCCCTAATTCAGTGTCTGTTCAATAAAATCACATCCACGGGGGCACTGGCTGTTCAGAGTTTCTTCCTCGACAAGCCAAGGCCTCAGAGTCAGAGAAACACAACCCACTGTGCCAAGAGGAGATGCTCCATCGCTTTCTTTTGTGCCTCCTATTGCACATGGGCCGGCAAGCACTTGGAAGCCATAAGGAGAGGCATTCATTATAGCAAGAAGATTAATAAAGACCACGGTGAGCCCAGATTTTTTCTTTTATCTTCTTTCTGTATCATGGTTCAGGTAACCGTTGGAATAATTGCAGATCAACTTCACTAAATTAATAATTTAAAACAATTGTCCCGAATTTCCTTTTATCTCTATGGGGACAAGTTGTATACAAGGAAGCCTATCAGGAAAGGTAGCTTCTGGACCCTACTAGGGGGGGCATCTTTCTCTTAAAAAAAAACCTAATCCTCACCCAAAGATATGTTTTATTGATTTTTTACAGAGAGGAAGCTGGGGAGGGGAAGAGAGCTAGAGAAACATTGATGTGAAAGAGAAACATCTATCGATTGCTTCCTGTATGTGCCCTGACCAGGAGTCAAACCCACAACCTTTTGGTGTACTGGACCATGCTCCAGCCAACTGAGCCACCCGGTTGGTCAGGGCTCTCTTTTATTAATATATATATATTTTTTAATTTGGTAAGTTTATTTTATATATATTTAAAATTTTTATTTTTCAATTAAAGTTCACATTTAATATTATTTTGTATTAGTTTCAGGTGTACAACATAGTGATTAGACAATTATATACTTTACAAAGTGATCTCCCTGATATGTTAAGTACCCATCTGGCACCATACATTGAGGGGACCTTTTTCAAGAGTCCCTAGTCCTGAATTCCCTATCATTAATGCTCTCTGGCTCATTGCATTTGATTTCTGCAACTGAGCAAGGCTTTAACCTCCTGCCCACTGTGACTTCTGGCTCCTGTGAGATCTTGCATGAGGCACCAGTTGAGGGAGAGAGATATATATTCTCTGCCTTGTCTGTAAGTGACACTCAGTATCTATGAAGAATATTTGGGACACACATGCTCTGTGTAGTGAGCCTGTCCCTCTCACCCTGGATCTGACCAATGAAGCTGACTGGCTGTGGATGTTACAGTGACAGGTCTTGTGACTCCAGGGCTTAGCTGACCTGTCGGCCTCCTCATGTCATTGAGTCCAGTGTTCCCTGCATCTTTAGCAGCATCACAGTGTTGGGTAGGGAATAAATACAGCAATGTTTCTCCGTTTCCAGAAATTAATACAGACTTCCTCTTTCTTGTGAAATTCATGGGTCACTGAAAATAGGAAAATATTTAGACATAATGGATTATACAGTGTTGAATGTCTCCAAAAAGGAGCATTGTTTTCATACTACAAGACCATCATTATATTAGACTATTTTACTTGCAAAAATCAAATATATATTTGATATAGAAAATGTCTTTCAAAAAATCAAGATTAAAATAAAGGACATCCTCCAGGATTCCAAAATGGCCAAGAAATATATTCTCATAAATCTCTGGATATCCTTGGGAAAGTCATTTAAACTTTATGGGTCTCAGTTTTTAAAATTCAGTGAATTTACATGAAGGCCGGGACTGGGTAACCTCTGAGGCAGCCCAGTCCGGTGGGGCTCTCAGGGTGACAGAAATGTTCTCTGTCCACACTGTCCGATGCCTTCAGTGTCTGAAATGTGACTAGTGTGACCGAGGCACTAAATTTTAAATTTTCTTTAACTTGGGTTCATTTAAATGTAAAGAGCCATGTGGCTAGTGGTTATGTACCAGACAAGCCAGCTCTACCCGGTCCCTCCTGATGTCAGGAAAGTTAGAAGGGACGTGGAGGTTGATGTTCTTGGACTGTGTGGGCCTTGTGACCAAAGTCTATCTTCAGCCTCCCGCGAGAGCCACCCCTCTGCTGACAGTTTGCTCTCAGACACCTTCTGCTGGCTGAGCAAGGAATGACTGCAGGGCCCTGGAAACCACATGTCTGCTCTGTGATTAGCAAGACCACCTAGAATCCAAAGGAGAAAGGAAAGAGGAACGGGGTGAGCCCTTCTCAGTCGCAGCTCAACAACAGTGTGACGTCAGCCGAGAAGGAACAGAGCAGGCTCTTGGTGTTCCTGGACCTTGTGGGTTCTTGGAGAGAAAGCGGGAACCTCGTTCAGTTAGATAAGAGAGCTGGCTCCCTGCTGCCAGTGAATCACAAAGCTCTTAAGATAGGAGGCTATGGAATATTTACCAAAAAATATATCAAACGAAGGGAAGTTTTCACTTAGAAGCACCCCTGAGGGCCAGATTCCAGGTTCCCACAAAATAAAACCTGCATTAGACTTCATTCCATGTTGGACTCTCAGCTACCTGTCCTAGGGGGTCAGTGAGGTCCATCAAGGTATTTCCCCTTTGTGGGGTGGGGTCTGAAACATGGTACTTTTCTACCTTCCCCAAGAACTAATTTTCTTTCTGAAAGAAACAAAAGCAACAAAAACACTCATTTGTGCCATTGTGTTTAGCACAATCACTCACCTTTAAGTTGCCACATTGAAAACTTTCTAGGGCCCTGAGGAGTGAAGTGATTATGTTTAATATAACCTTCTGGGTTTGGTTTCCTGCGGACCAACAAAGAATATGGAAGCATGTAATCCCATACGGCCCAAAGAACCGCGACAGTTCCAGTCTCAATCAAAATGTTTGTTTACTTATCTGATAATCTCATTATTTTCCCCCCTCGATTCGCTCTCAGTGAGTGAGAGTGCAGAATCTGAAGTTCAGCCATTTCTGAAATATGACCAAAATGGAAAGTCGGAGAAAGAGAGACTATTCAAGTAGGGAAAAGAAATACACAAGCCCCCCAATGAATGACTTGGAGTGTCCGTTAACTTTCTCCTAACAGAAGACCATTTTCTATGGATAAGGTATGTGTACAAAGGAGTGACTTTTTAGAAATTTACCAGTGATTTTATCGTGGTAAATTGAGCCACAATCCCAATGAGAGTATGTGCTATTATTGCTAGAAATGCATGGAGCCTGTATTTATTTTCAGAGGGGTTTGGTATCATTTTTATTAGTTGCTCTTCACAAAAAGCAAAACAGAAACCACCCGAACCTCTGAGAGGTAGATCAGATTTTATCTCTTTTATTTTTTCTTTCCAAATGAGGAAACCACACAAAGTGATTTGCCCTGGGGTCAGCTGGCTCATTGGTGGCTGGACTAGCGTTAGACGTCCTGGTCTCTAGATTCCCAACCTGCTGAATTGTCTCTGGAGCCAATCCTTCCGTCTCCGGAGGGACACACCACGGGGGTGCTGTGTAACCAGCAACTATGCCGACAGACCACTCTCCCTAAGTACTCCCCAGTCTCACCATCCCGCAGTCCCTCGGGGCTCAGGACCCCCTCCCGAGGGAGCCCTTCCTTCTAAGGTGGTGCTTTTGGTTCCTTTGTAACTAACACCATCTGGATGGAGTCCAAAATCCTCTTTATTCTGAATTCTCTCATAGCAACTAAGTCATATTATTATTGTTACTGTGATCTGGCCGTGACCCTTGGGCTGTCCTAAAGACCCTGTGGGCTATCTTCCCCGAGGCAGAGCGTTATTCAGACAGAGTGGGCCCTCCGAGGTCTGCCTGGACGGGTGCGGGGGAGGGCTGGGCAGAGCGCTTCCCAAGCTTGGCACAGGATTGCCAAGCGGGCTAAGCTTCCCCCTGTCCTCAGGAAGCCCAGAGGAGAGCCTCCGGCAAGGTGAGCCCACTCCTGCCTGCAGGCTGGTCAAGGATGGCACCCGCATTGTCCCAAGGCTCCCCTCTGAAGAAGGGGAGGCTCTGGGGGAAGGGGTCTCGGCTCCTAGAAGGGGCTGAAGCAAGATTAAGAAAACAAAACAAAAAAGAAAACCTCAGAGATTAGTGAACCAAGAGCCTCGGCTCTGCACCCAAGTTTCTAAGTTAGCAAGTTAGCCACGTTTCCTGTGACTGGCCACTACGTGTTTCCCGAAGAGTGTTCCGGGGAACACCAGCTTCAGGAGGCACTTTGCAGAAACGGGGTCCCATGGTCAAACGAGTTTGAGGAAGACCACAGATTACATCTCCCCCTTGTCGAGTCACATTCGCATAGCAAAGGCTATGAGAAGTCCCACAGTGAAGAACCACAATGAGTGCTCCTGAGACTTGACCAGTGGGAGAGCCTCCTTTACACTAACAGCCCACAGAGCACACTCGGGAGATGAGAGGCCCAAGGCCCCAGCCCGAGTCGACGCTCGCCTCCAGGGCCCTCCCCCCTGAAAGCTGGGTTCTGCTCTCGCCGTTGCCTCTCCAGGCAGTCTCCTTGGCTTCGCCAGTCTTGACCTCAGGTGTCTTGTGTCTTTACCATGTTGTTTCATTCATTAGAAGATGCTTCCCAGCTAATATCAAAAGGGAGTAACCCAGTGGAAGATTTCCATCACTGCGGGGCCCCGGACCTCCTGACCACCGGGGACACGGAGAGACGGTCCTTGCCTGGCTGCAGACTCCCTAAGCTGTTGCCTGCTTCTGCTGACGTGGGCCTGGGTTTGTCCCAGCTCAGAGAAGTTCTTGAGTCTTCTCTCCCTTTTCTCTCAAAAGAATTTGTTCTTCAGTTTCTATTTTAAAGAAGCAGGGCTTGTCTAACACAACGGGGGTCCTAAGGAATCCAAAGGTGCATGTTGAACCAGGTTCTAGTCAAGACAGAGGTTTTCTGGTTTCCTTCTTGCTCTTGGCCCTCAACTCCTGCTCAGCAGGACCTGGACCCTATCCCTTCTCTCCTGGCTGCTCCTGACCACCAACCAAGGGCTTTTGAAATAATTTATTCCGGCCCTCTCCAGTGATGTTCAGCTGCTTCCTTCCTCCTCAAATATTCACACACATATACACACGCACTCACACACACGCATGTATGCACACACCTACGTATACACATACACGCACACCTACATACACGCATGTACACACCCACACCTACACCCACATGCGAACACCCACATGCACTTGCACACATGTACGCACATGCCTACACACACATTCACACACACGAACATACGCATGCACTTACACACATGTATGCATGAACCTACACATACACATGCATGCACACGTTTACACACACCTATACACATGTGAACACATACATACACACATGCAAATACACACACCTACAACACATCCATATACTCACACACATGCACACACGTATGCAAATACATGCGTATGCACACACACCTACATGCACGCTTGCACATACACATGCACACACATACATACATGCATGCAAACACACATACAAACATACATCTACACACCTACATACACACGTGCACATACACACACCTGCAACACACATACACATTCACACACACGCACACACACATTCACACATGTATTTGTGCACACACACATACACACACATACACACGCACACACGCATGCACACACGATCTCCTGCCAAGCCCCATTCCAATCTGTGACACCGTCCTCCTGCCCACCTTTGCGTAGGTGCAGACAACCTGGCACAGTCTCGGTGGCAACGCCGGCTGGAAAAGGCAGGGGTTCTTCATCTACCTGTCAGCGCCTCTTCATTACGGACGAGCTCGTTTAAAATGTGGAGACTTTGCCTCCCACCGGCCATACCCCAGGAGGCTCTTTTTTCACCGCAGATGTTCACGCACTTGCCCACAGCGCGGGGACGAGAGGCTGTCCCTCCCAGGTGGGCACAGGTGGGAAGGCGCCTGTCAGTGCCCTGGGCGTCAGAGTGATGACAAGGAGGGCAGAAGCAGAGGAGGCGCAAGGCCCAGGAGGAGCCAACACCAACAGGAGGGGACACCGTGAGGGTAAGGGCAACTCGCCGATGAGGACGGGTGGGTTCTTGTCCACCCGTCCCAGGTGAAGAGTGAGCTGCCTGGAGTCTTCACAGGTTCCAGTGAGCTCTGCCGTTATTAACACTCTCTTCACCATTTCTTTCCTCTTTAGTCCTGGAATCATGCACAGCACATAAACTGCTGACATTTATTGTCTCTGTCACAAAAGACAGTTTCGAATTATTGGTGAGCAACTGGTGGTCCCACAGAAGGGGGGACAGGTGGCCCAAGAGAATGATCGGTTGTGGGGTTGGGATTAGATATGCGTAGCAGAGCCCGGGAGGTCAGCCTGGGGACCTGCCGTCCTTGACCACATCTGTGTAAATTCAGCAATGATAAACCATGAGCCCATGGGAAGGCTGTCCGTGTGTGCTGGGAAGAGGGTGACCTTCCCATCCCTCCCCCAGCTCCAGGCCCTGCCCAGAACAGGAATCAGATAGACTCATGTAAACAGGCTCTAGTGGAGGCGGGAGACAGAGCCAGGCAGTCCAGGATGCTGGGTGGCTCACCTGTGTCCCCCAGGTGAGAAGTGGGAGCAGTGGGAGTGCAATGTTTAGTTCATACCTGCATATACCCCATGCGGCTTGATTTAAAGCATTGTGTGGTCATCACAGCCTTTATTTCTGTTGGAGCCTCAATATCCTCAAATGTGCCACAGGATCTGTCTAAGCCCATTCTGTCAGGAACTTGGAGCTTCATTGAGCCTCCTCCCCTTGATGTCCGGGAACAGAGGTGAGATGACCATGGGCTCAGGCCCCAGGGTGCCCCCTTGCCCTCCTGGCAGGAAGCCAGCTGCCAGTCCCTCATACCTGAGTCCATGGTCATCTGAGCCCAGAGGAGCAAAGATCAAGGAACAAAGGGCCATCCGAGCTGGCTCCTTCCCCTCCACACAGTCCCGGGGACAATGCCCGCAGTACCCCAGCGCAGGCCCGGAGGAGGAGTGGGCCTCGGACAGCTGTGCCCGGGCTGGCCGTCTGGCTCTCCCAGCCGCAGGGGCTGGCTGCTTTGCACCAGAGGCTGCAGCAGCACCCGGCTGAACAAGCCCAGGGCTGAAGTTCGTGCAAACTGTGGGTGGCACCCGCCAGTCCTCCCCTCACCCCGTCTTCCCTCTCCTGCCCTCTCTTCCCATCTTGTTCATCTTTGGGTTGTTTGCCTCTCCTAGTCTTTTTCTTTTTCTTGAGCCATAGGGCCTCTCAGTGCAATCACAGCTGTGGCTTATCCTGCCTTGGAATTTAAAAAGCCCCCTGCCGCGGATGGTCCTGGGGACGCACAGTTCCTCCATGGTGAGGCTGAGCCACAGAGGGTCCCGCGTCATAGACTGCACGGCTGAATTAGCTTATCATCAGGTGAAATCTCGAGTTTTCTGTCTTCGCTGCCTCCGTGAAGTCTTACACCTGCTGCCACACAGGCGGCTGTGACGGGGACGCAGCGAATGAGCAGCCATCGCGTGGGAGGCAGTGCAGGAGGTGTGGGAGCGCCGGGTGCTGGCGGGCTCGCGGGGGAAGGTGAACCGCTCTCCCTCCCTGGCAGCGCGAGGGCCTGATTGGCGAGCTGTTAGGTGTGAGTTTGGGGACGCAGCTGCCAGAGCTTTGTGGCTCCGCTGACCCTGCTGCAGCTCTGAAGTCACTGTCTGCCACATGGCTAAGCTCAAGGGACCTGTGGCCTGGTCCCTGCAGGCGCCCAGCCCCGGTCCACAGTGAACAGCAGCCCTGGGCACATCTCGACCAGGAAAGGGAGCAGGAGGCCAAGGCAGACACCAGGCCGGAGCTTGAAGGAGGGAAAGGAAAATGCCCTTCACTCTCCTCACCCACCAAAAACACAGCACCCAGTTAAGACCAACTTGCAAACTAAAAATAGGGGCTGGGGAGGAGGTGGTACAGAGAACAGCCCTAAAGGAAAGTCGTTTTGACCATAGGGGTCGGAAAATGTCTGTCTGTTCCCTCTGTTGGCAAAGTAGCTGATTGTGCAACCTGTGAGCCCAGCACAGCACCTCTTATCTGGGTCGTCGTGTCCGTTAAACTGACAAAGGGGAACTGTCCCCACACGGAGCCACAGTTAGCTCCGACTCAAGCTGGGGCAGGTCTGGTATCAGCCCTTTCTAGGTGCTGGCTCTTTCTCACCAGGGACTCCTTCCCCACCCAGCTCGGGGTTCCTGCTGCTCCCAGGGAGGCCAGGGCACAGGCCTCGCAACTGGAGGCCACTGCCGTGGAGTGAGGCTTCCCAGAAAGAATCAAAGCTGAGTTAATAGTTAGTAGTTTATAGGCCACCTGGTACCCTTGAAAGATAAGGGGAGCCCTCAGCCTGGTGGAAACCTTGTCTGGGGTCAGAAGTCTCTGGGAGATGTCTTTGGAAAATGTTTTTTCCCACGGTCAAGGCAGCCAGGCCTCTGGGAAGGAAGCACAGGGCAGGACCCAAGCATGCCCTGGACTTCGGGGGGCTGTGGGCTGCACACTCCGGGGACACTCCCCACACAGGCGGGCCGGGCCCTGAGTCCCTTAGACTGGGGGTCTTCCCTTACTTTGCCCAGTTTCCTGTGAACCTTGGAAAGCTGTGATGTCTGCCATCCTGCTCTTAAAAATAAAAATGATTGCAAACTGTCGGTTTGCGAATTCCCGTGCTCCGATACTCTCATCATTAATAACGATGCCGCCGCTTCTCCTCCTACCGCTCATCTTTCTTTTCTTCTTTGAGCGTCAGATGCTTTCAAAACACTTATTTTCATTTGCTGTCCTGAGCATGGGCTTACCTCTGTGCTGGCCCCATCCTTCCTCCTGGCAAATAGCTGCCAGCTGGGTCATGTGCCCCTCAGTCCCCGGGACCCAGTCTGTCCACCAGAACGAATCCGCCAGGTCCAGTGAGGCCACTGGTCCTGGGACTGCAGATCTGGGTACCCCTGGACCCCTTAGACTGAAGTTGAGCCCCGAGCCTCGAGACCCAGGTACCATCCTGAGCCCTGTCTCTACAGGCTCTGTCTCCTCAGGCAAAGCAGCGGCCCTCCCTGGACTCAGTTTCTTCAGCGGAAGATGCCACTCCCTCATCCTCAAAGTGACTGGGACATGGCCGAGACCTTTCCAACTACTGCAGTCTATGTCTCCACCACTCAGCCCTTTCATGGCAGCACCTCTGTCACCCGTCTCCTGTTTCATTTTTATCTAGAAAGCTGTAAGAGCAGAGAGCGAGAGAAGGCTGAGCAGCAATTCGCCCCCCAAATCAGGGGTTCGGATCAAGGTGGGGGCAGGGTGAGCTCAATGCCCAGACCTGACATGCTGACCGCTGGGTGAGTTATTTTCACTTCTGTGAGAAAGGCCTCCGCTCTGGCTTTGCCACCAAGCCTGTCGCTTCTAAAAACCACTGGTGTCACGAGCTGTCTATGGAAAATGGAAATGGGCAGGATGTGGTTTGAACTGACAAGAGGAGGCAGCTCATTCCTCTTCAGGGAGTTTGAAACGACGGCAAGGGTCACAGCAGAGACTCTGACGTGGGACCGACTGGCCGGTCAGGTCCAGATCAGCCAAACGAGTTGCTGATCAAATGAAGGTGGTAAAAAAAAACCACAACAACACACACACAAACCCTCCAACAACAGGACACACATGCACGCAGCCACCAAAAAACAAAAACAACCAAACATAGTTCTGGTTTCCAGAAGTAAAACTTTGCATCTATAAGGCCACTTGCGCACGTCAAGAAGCGCTCACAGACAGCCGGGGCTTGCGGCAGCCTGCGGAGAGCTCGGAGCTGCGCCGCTCCTCCTGCTTTCAGAGAAGACGCCGAAACAGGGGATGGTGACGGCGAGGGCGAGTGACACAAAGGGCCCAGGGATCCAGGACTCCTGAGGCCCCGTCCGGGTCTATGTTTGGTTCCCCTGAATCCATGTGAACAGAGCCCCATTCAGAGGAAAAACCAGCTCCCTGAGTCAGGGACCTTTTTCCAGGCGTTTGTTGACACCTGATGTCCTTGCTGAGGGGAAGTGTTTGGGGGAAAGTAACTATCCCAGCACCTTTGCTGACTGGCTGGTGTAGGTGGTTGTCTTTCTAAATGATTTTGGGGGAAGTGACGTCACATCTCTGGGAGTCAGTTTTCTCATCTCTAAAATCAAGGCGAGCACAGCAGCATCCACGTCGTGGGTGGTCGTGAGGATGCAGCGATGCCGTCCGTGGACGTGCTCAGAGCAGTGCCCGGCGTGGAGCAGCTCCCAGGCCTCGCAGGGACAGTCCCTCGCAGGCTGCTGGAAGCAGGGTAATCGTTTTTAAATCATAAAACCTCAGCCTGCATTTTTTTTTTTCTTTCTTCACAGACATTATCCAGAGCAGCAGAGCTGTTTAATGTTGCCCTGGCTTCCTTCCCTCTGTTCTCAGTCTCTGGGGAGGAAGGGGGGAGGGCAGAGGGAAAAGGAAGGACATGCACGTGTGGCAAACACCACCCCGCACACGCCTCCGAGGGCTTCACGGCGCTCACGCACGCCGAAATCACGTTTCATTTTTAGCGCGCAAAAGTGCTTAATACGTGGTAAAGCTTGCACCTCACATCCGTGGGGAAAGAAAGGAGCACCGCTCGATAAACGAAGCTGGGACAATTATTCCTAATTATTTAGGAAAATGAGTCTATTTCTATTCTTTGACCACACACCAATTTTGCAGCTGGATCAGAAATGAATGCCCTCACAATCCAAAGTCAAACAGAGGCATCTCAGGATGGAGGCTGCCTTTCTAAGCACAGAGGTGACAGAAAGAGAGAAAAAAGTGCAGATGCGACCACATGAAACACCGAGCCCGTGAAAATCACAAAAGGAATAAAATCAAAAAGGAAATGTCATACCAAATGAAAATACTTGTCGTATGCGTGAGAACCCCTGCTCCATTGGGTGACTTATATTTTTATTCACCTTTAAGAGCTCTTTGTATATTAAGGAAATCGGCACTTGTGCCTCATATGTGTCATAGGCCATTATCTACTTGTTTGTAGTATTGCCTGTCTCGTGGGAACGTTTAACCCTCAAGCAGTTAAATTTGTAATTCTAACAGGAATTCATTATAAGCTGACTTCATTGTGTGTGTGTGTGTGTGTATATATATATATATATATAGTCACCTCTGATGCCACCTGAGATGTGAACATTGCCAAGAATAGCATAAGCTGGGAGATAGAACTGTTTGTTGTTGTTAGAGTTTTAATTGAGAGGGATTTCACAGAATTTCAGATCTAGGCTCTTCTGCTGCCTCAAAAAAAAATCCTCAATAACTATTTTTGTTGGAATTTTGACATAAAGCTGCCATTCTCAAAGCCTTAGAGCCCTGTCTATTTTCAGTCCATGCCCTCATTTCTTTGTCTGAAATACCAGCCAAGTCACCAACTTTCACTGACTGTTTTCGGAGGCAGAAGCCAGAAAAGTGATCGCACCCACGAGTGACTGGCTCCATGTTGAGTGGCAGGCACCGAATGTTCTGTGAAGTTATTCCTCATACCTTTCAAGGTCTCTCTGATCCATGTAGGCTGGATAACAATATGCCCAACTCCTTGACTGCTGTCCATTCTGTTTCTAAGCTGGGCATGTGGAATTTCCAAACAAGAGCTAGCACAGGTAGGCATGAAACCCAACCCTCCTGATTTCATTAGGTGTCTCTAAATCTCCATGAAGTTTTTATTAGTTCTGGTAACCAAGAAAGAAAGAAAGAGAGAAAAAAAACAGCAAGTCATTTGTTAAAGTCATAAAGCTGAACTAAATGGATAAGGTCCTCTAATTGACCTCAGGGAAGCTCAGGGACACTGTAGATCAGCTGCTAAATGACTTGTGATGTCTCGATTTAGAGTAGATGTCTGGCTCCCTAGCAAATTTGTCTGCCCATAAATTTCTTGATTAGGCTAAAGGCCTCTGCCAACATAGCCAGATCTTCAATTCAGTATGTCCTTCATTTGAGCTAATATCATGACTGAAAGCACATTCGATCTGGGTGACACAATATTTAAATTTAAAATTGTGTTCACAGTTCATTTCCAAGACATCAATTTATTAGTCTAGGTGGGAGATGGAAACCACCAAGGTTGTAGCTATGATGCTCTTGGAGGTATATTAATTGGAACTGTGAGCTAAAAGCAGAAGCTCTGTCTGCCTGCCAAGGATGCCTGGTTTTCAG
The DNA here is from genome assembly GCF_054644295.1 of Miniopterus natalensis. Lineage (NCBI taxonomy): Eukaryota > Metazoa > Chordata > Mammalia > Chiroptera > Miniopteridae > Miniopterus > Miniopterus natalensis. The sequence goes on along the minus strand of NC_142087.1, from coordinate 71,548,704 downwards.
TACATTAGTGCCCCTTGTGGGAAATACTGTTAAACATTTATTTTTGAGGGCCCAGTTCAAGCTCCACAAGACATCACTGAAAAGTCCAAAGTAAATTCTTAGTATGTCACTGGCACTGAAGATAAGCCAAGAGCTTCTTGCTATATCTCACTTGTCTGTTCAAAAGAGGACAACTGGTTTAAGAAGTTGCAAGGAATTTTGGGCTGATCGACCAACTTTTCTACTTGTCAATTATTGGAGGAAGAGGTATATGAACAACATATTCCCTTTTAAATTGCTATGTTCCCCTTTGTTGTTGTTGTTAGCTCCTAATATTCTTTTTCATCACAAAAAAAACAGGCTGTAATAGAAATGGAAAATCCTGCCTAGGAATGCTAAAAACACACACACCTTAATTCTGGTTTTCAGGAACTTTCTTTTCCCAAGCAAGTAGCCCATTCTCTCGTGGGTAGAAAGTTTCCTCCTACCACATATAACTAAAAAGCTCTCTCAACCAGGAAGAGTCAGAAGGACAAAAGACAAAGCAAAAAAAACAGGTATAACCAGGGGTCCTGCCAAAATGAAATTACTTTGGGAAAAATTACTTCCTCCAGCGACTCCTTAACAATGGTAAAGCAAAGCCATTGACATTGGATCAACTATCCCAAGAATTAATTGAACATTAAAGAAATGAGGCTATTGCCTTCAACTTCTGTCTCTAAACATGAAATAGAATGCTTGGACTGCCTCTTCCATCTTCCCGTGGAGCAGAGGTCCTCCCAGGGCGGGCGGTGGGAGCGGGGCTCCCAGGGAGCCTGCGATCTGCACGCGAGTTGATGTTTTGGTCTTCTTACCATCTTACGAAGTTCCTTCCTATTCCTTGTACTCCCATCAACTTTAAAATTCCCCAAATAACAAAAACAAACGTAAGGCTGGCCCCCCTTGCAGCCAACTCATAGAAGACCTAGAATTTCCTTTCTGTGGGGCAAACCCACCCTATTTCTACATAAGAAGTTCCAGGACACAGCAGATCATCCCTCGGGTGCTCTCCCCGGCATCAGTGGGGGAAACCCTGCTTGAAATTCCCTGGAGCTGCAGAGATTACCTGTGTAGTGCGCACGGATCTCGTTCCACAAACTAAGATATGCAGCAGATAACACACCTCGTTGTTTTATTTGAATCAAATTAAATAAAACTCTAAACCAGCCTTCCACTGGGCTTGCAGAAAATGTCACTTCGTTCTTGATTGCCAAGGGGAGCTCCCCCTTCCCCCAGGACAGAAGAATCCAGAGGTTCTTGCCTAGAAGATGAGCCAAGATCTCCAGTTCATGGCAACACTGTCATTCCCCAGAGCCAAGGTGGTGTTCTGAGGGCAGGTCAGCAGCCTCTTGCTTCTGGGTCAGGCTTGAGCAGGGATCTCTGACAAGTCTGGGAATCCCAGAGACCAGTACTGAGCATCACCAGGTACCGCACAAGCCACCTCTTCGGAAGCTCTGCTCCGCCACCAGGCACTGCCAGGGAGCAAGGATTAAGATCTGCTTCTCACTCTTGGAGGAGGCACCACATCGCCCACATAAGATGCACTAAGCTTCCTTCCCTAGGAATGTCTCCTCTCTCTCTCTCTCTTTTTCTCCTTCCTTCCCTCCCTCTCTCTCTCTCTCTCTCTCTCTCTCTCCCCCCACCCAATGAAGCCCCTCTGTGCCCCCCAAATGTTCTGCCTTTTCAGCATCTTTCCAATCATGTCCATTTGGAAATACCTCATAGTAGGGTAATGTTACCTGCTTACTCTCTCCAGAGGAACAGGCCCCACCGCCCCCACCCCAGAAAACTGATCTTTAACTCAACCCCTTTTAAAAACTCTAGCTTCTCTGAACACAAAGGGTCTAAAGGCAATTTCTGCTTTCCCATTGCCCTCAAAATCTCCTAGGCAAGACCTGGCCACTGTTGATGGTCTTTTGTCTCTTCCTTACACTTTAATGCACATTTATTTATTTATTTATTTAAGCACATTAAGCACATCAATTTCACATCCGGTCTCTAATCATTCCGTCCCCTGCTGTCTTCGTGACTCTCGTTCTACGGTGGTGGTTCCTGGTGACTCTCGCTGAGGGTGACTTGTGTCCTGGAGTGTTTGCCGATTTCTGTTGCAACCTCCTGTTCCCTAGAACTTTACCTGCGGTACATCAGGGTTTAAAGTGTGTTCCCGCAGAGAGGTTTCCTGTCTGCTCCTGCCTGTCACCTGGGTGGGACACTACCAGCATGGAACCCTCTTACACAAAATTATGGGCTTAGGATTTTGGGGGGGCCTCTTGAGAACTACAAATTCTGGCCACAGACCACATGAGTGTAGGCCTGTGGTTAGGAGCTTTCATGGGAGACTTCTTGGAGAGTTTTTTTCATCGGAGACCTTGGCTTTTTCTTTTCACTATTCCCAGAGCCAAGATTTTGAAGAGCACGTGTTCTTATTGATCCTGTCTGGTGGTGTTTTTTTGTAGTTCAAAAGTGGCACTCGTCAGAGAGCCTGGCTCAGTATAGGTGTCTGTGGTGTGTCATTCCAGCTCATGTGGCCCTAGGCTCTCTCCTCTGCCACCAGGGACATGGCTTCTTAGAGCCCAAGGTCTAGGCCTCCAATGGAGAGTGCCTGTGGGTAGAATGGTGGCTTTGGTCTTCTCTCCCGTCATTCTTTAGTGGTTTCCCTTTCCTTTTCTCTACCTCAGCCAAACATTCGTAAAGAAACATTTCTCCAAAGACCTAGGCTGCCATATTGCCCTCACATGGTTTCCTACCATAATTTCTCTTTTTTTTTGTTCCTATGATAGTTTCTCTCCCGCCCTCACCTCTCTCTCTTATTCCCTCAGTCCTTCTGACATGCCTATAACCCAATTCCTGTATTTAATTCTCTCTGTTAGAAATACTTAGTACTGTTTCTGCTTTTCTGACGGGGCCTCTGATAGAGACACAACCCCTGAGACTGATGCAGCTCCCAGCCCCGACTGTCATCTTCCTTCTCATCTCCCCACTGCAGGGACCAGGAACTGGGCTGCACATGAGCATGCAGATAAAAATACAAAGCTAAAATAAACCTGAGTAACTCACACACATCAATTAATGCAATTGCATAAATTAGTGTACAGGGGGGGAAAAGAGTTTGAGAGTCAGTACTGGGTTCAAATTATTTCTGTACCTCCAAGCGGTGTGACCTTGGGTAAGATAGCTTTGCATCTGTTATGGAAATTAATTTTATTCCCCCAAAAGATATGCTGAAGATCCAACTCCCAGTACTTCAGAATGTGACCTTATTTGGAAAAAAGGCAGTTGAGATGTAATTAGTTATGTTGAGAGAAGGTCTTACTTGAGTAGGATGGGTCCTTAATCCACTGTAAACAAAGGAGAGGCCAGACACCAGGACACACAGAGGAGAGAACCCAGTGGGATGACAGAGGCAGGGAGGGGACTGAGGCAGCTGTGAACTAAAGGTCCCCACGGGTGGACAGTCACTCTGAAGAAGGAGCCAGGAAGAGGCAAGGGAGGGTCTCTCCAGATTCTTGGAGGGAGCATGGCCTTGGACTCAGACCGCAGCCTCCAGAGCTGTGAGAGAATACATTTCTGTTGTTTTAGGCCACTGTGGCAGGCCCAGCAAACTGATATATTATCTGAGTCTCAGTTTTCTCATCCATAAAAAGGGGATAACAACACTTGATAGAGTTGCCTTGAAGATTAAGATAAGGTATTGTATGCAAAGCATCTGGCTCTTAGAGAACAAAACAAAACAAGGCATAGTAACTGTTATCATTATTTTGCAATATAGAGCTAGCCGGCTGCCAACAGTAACTCCTTTCCTGTCAACAGTGCCTTCCTCCCTACACACACACACACACACACACACACACACACGCACACGCACACGCACACGCACACACACAGTTCTGTGTGTAGCCCTGTGCTCTTATGTTGCAAAGTCTGACGTGCTCTTGTCCCTTTCAAAGCTTCCAGGACATTAATTCAGCCGGGCTGACCTGCGTAGAAGGCTTGCCCGGATGTGAAGGGGTCTGAATCCAGCGATGGCCCTGGAGATAGGACAGTTGGAGAACATCGTGTTCTTAGCTCGGTTCCTGCCCCACCTGGAAACACTGCTCCCTGTGGCTTTTACATCTGTGGCCTTAACTACAACCACAAAGAACTGCCAGTTGTAAAAAGCTGAACGGAAAGTGCATTTGTTTTACATTTGCCAAGGTGTTTTGCCCATGATTGATAAAAATGACCACAACTTCTGTTCTTTTGATGTGCCTTTCTTTAAAAAAAAAAAAAAAAAAATTGATTGCTGGTGACACCCCCAAACTCAGACGGAGGGGGACAATACAGGTTTGGGTTGAATCTGTGTGGGGATCCCAGGGAAGGAGAGCCTGCAGCCCCCGACTCCTTCCTGGGTTCTCAAGGGAGCCACCTGTCATTCTCACAACCACATAGGGACACTCAAACATAATTTTCCAAGGCCGTAGGTAACTTTCCAAAACGTCTGCAGCATGAGTGAGAAACGGCAAGGCGGCAGCCTCCCACACACATGCAAGGAGAACCCAGCTGCAGAGAGAACAGGGGTGTGCCTGCCTCGGGGTCCCCTCGCTTCTGGCTACCAGCTGCTCTGAGCTGAAACTGGAGCAGCCACAGACCAAAGATGCTGCCTGCAAACATGTGCTCACGACCCTGACGGTGCCTGCGCCGCTCCCCGGTCTCCGACCTCTGCACCAGTCAGGGCTCCAGAAACACAGCCAAGCTCCCTATCGGAGTCATCTGGCCTCCCAGCCGCAGCTGGATGGCGCTTCTTTCCCGGTGCACCTCTCCAACCCACACAGGACTGCCTGAGGAGAAACCGTCCCTGGGAACCCTAAACAGCAATTAGGCAAATCCTAAATTACAGAGTTCTCACTCCGCAGAGAAATGCAAATGATAATTTTGCTTCCTCCCAAAGCCCACAGCCTGATTTTGCTCTCCATCTGCAAACTGCTGCTGTCCTGCAAAGCGAGTCCCCCGATGGGGCTTTCCTGGACACGCCGCAGAAAGGGCTCACTGCGGGCCAGCTGGGTCAGCGCTCCTCCTGCTGAGATGTGGGAGAGAGGGAGAGGGGGAGAGAGAGAGAGAGACAGAGGGAGAGAGAGAGAAAAAGGGGGAGGGAGGGAAAGGGAAAGAGGGAGAGGGAGAGTAGGGAGGGAGGCGGGGAGAGAGGGAGGGAGGGAGAGAATCCCTTTGCATTGTTTTTTCCAAGCACAGATATGTGTGGGCACTGACTGTGCTAATCATTGTTGAGAACAAAACAAAGTCCGTGATATAACCCTTATGGCTCAAGTAGTTTCCAGTGTAGTCAAAAGAGGGGGGGAAAGCCCACACACAATTTCTTTAAGCACTTAACTCTATGCCACAGGGAACTTGGGGCTGTAGACATTCAGGGAAGGTGGGGGTAGAGTGGGGAAGGGCTGGAAGCCCGAGGAAAAAATGCTTCACGCAGGAGATGGAGCCTGAGGTGGACCCGAAAGGAAGTAGAACCCGATCAGGAGGGACCAGGAGAAGAGCCAGTCTGGGGAGGGAAGACAGCAAGGTCCCACATGTGGCCGCCTGCTCCCTGGACCTGGAGCAGCCCTCGGCCCTCCCCACCTGGACCCGACCCCCCGCTGGGCGAATGAAGGAGAAGGGCTCACCGAGAGGGCGCCCCAGGGAGGACATCCACCCCCATCGCCCGTGTTCTTCAATTCACTGTCATCTCCTGTGCTCCTAAGGATGGTTCAGTGGGCTCTCTGCGTGGGTGGCCACACCAGGAGTCCAGAAATGTCTGCGGGGAGGCTGTTCCTCCAAGGTGCCGGCAGGTTCCCTACCGTTTTGGGTTTGTGGGGCCCCTGCCTCTCCAGTCCCATCCCAGCTGTTTCTGCAGAATTGGCTCTAGAACCAGTGAGGACCTGGGGTTTCCTCCCCCACTCAGCAGGGTTTGGAGACAACCTCGTGATGCCACTCCACAGAGCCCCCCCTACCCAGAGTAACAATGGGGGGCTGGCTCCTCCAGATACCCCCCAAGGCCAAGGCCTCAGGGAGCCTCCTCGTTTCCTCTGGGCCCCTCCGACCTGCTCCTAATGTTCCGGATCAGGGGAGTTTCCAGGCCGAGGCCTGTGTGGGCCTGCTGCTCTCCAGCTGCGCTCTGTCTGGGAGAGGTTTCCCCCACGAGCACATCTGAGCAGGAGCCGGGGCAGCTAAAGGGGGCGAGGCAAGAGAGTATGGGGAGCTTTCTGGAATGCAGGGCTCGCAGAGCCTGCTGGGGGGCAGTGCACAGGGGTCAAGGCTTGGAGGGCCTGGAGCTCAGCGCCGGGGACTCACCTGGGGTGAAGAGGGGCCGTTCATGTTTCCCGCAGAGAAGACACATGGTTAGGGAAAGAAGACACCTGTGTTTGGGAAAGATAACCCCCGGCTTTGATATTTTTTGCTATAAAAGGTTGCCTAGGTTAATGAATCACTTTTTACAGGTCTTGTCTCGAATGCTATCCATCAATACCCATCTCTAATTCGTTATCCAGATGCCAGGGACAGGGGTGCGGGAGACTGTCAGCGAACGGTGGGAGTGGGGAGAATTCTGAGCAGGGGCCTGGAGTTCCCTCTGAACCCCACGTCCCGGGGTAAAGGCTAATTTCTCCACAGGTCATTTGGATTTTTAAAATCTCTGTTTCATAACACGGCAGAACTAGGTTGCTGTGTACTTGTTCCGACAGGAGAGGAAGTGTATAAATCATGGGATTACGTTATTGCAGGGTAAATCAAGAGCCTCTGCATGGGTGAGAGGCTGATGTCTGGTGCCGGCGGTCTGCAGCACTAATCGCAATATCTTCACTTGGGCAGCGTCACGGAGCCGAAGGCCCCCACCAGCTGCCACCTCACTCGAGTCCTGTGACCACCAAGGCATGGGCTCCCGGGTCGGACTGCATGGATAGACCGAAGCCCTGCCATTTACAGGCTGTGCAACCTTGAATAGGATACTTAGCCTCTCTGTGCTTCAGCGGCCTCATTTATAAAATAGGAATGATAATAGAACCTACATCACAGGGGGTGCTGGAAGGACTAGATGAATCAATGCATGCAAAGCACTTAGGGTAGTGTCAGGCGCAATGGGAGCAGGTTCTAATAGAAACCTTACCTGTTCTCCCTTTTACTCTGCCCCTGGCTACTGAGACATGGCCAGGATTGGACTTCAGCTTGTCACTTTCCCATGGTCTCACCACTGATCTTTGGCCCTTCCACATCCAAGGAAAGAGCCTCTGGGTGTGTTCTAACATCTGGGAAGGTCCAGAACGCTTCCTTCCTTGGAGTGTATCAATCCCCAATCTAATTAGTAATTAACACACTTGTAGGGATTTAGGGTTGGATGCCTGGCAGTGGATCACTCTTCGTAATTGTCTAATGTGAATTAAACCAGGGGCATTTTTATTCCAAGTTTCCAGAATATTCTAGGCACTCAGTAATGTTTGGTGAGTGAATAAGTGACATGAAGGGCGACAACGGAAGGTGCTACCTGGGCCAGCGTGGATTCATTATTTCATCGCGCACGTCACACGTGGAGTCAGCCCAGTGCTGTGAGTAGTTATAAAATGATCTCATTTAATTTACTAAGTGTGAACCTTAAATCATACTGCAAAGCTGAACACGGTCATGAAATCACATCAATTAGTTCTGGTCAACTGACCAGATCCTTTGCTACTTGATGAATTTTAAAACGCAGTGTTTATTGATTTAGATTAACCATGACTTAAGAAAATGAAATTTACAGACTTACAAAATTGGCAAGTTAGAGATTATGTGACTTACAAAAGCATTCTTCAACTTTACAGAACAAGATCCATTGGAAGCATCTGTAAATTTCAAGCTCCCCATGGGTGTTAAAAATATAATTCTATTCACCGAAATTCATGTTCTCAGGAACACATCAACTCTACAAATAAATCCAGCTTTAGGATAATGCTATTTAACTACGTCGAAACGGTCCAGGAGCAGATGTCGGTGCTAATGAGCCTATAGAACTTGAGAAAGACTAAACTGTAGAAATATATTAAAGATGAAAAGTGTGACAAAGAACCAAGGATGACTAGGAAAGGAAAGGAGGAGGAAGGTCAGGAAGGTTAGAGCCCCGAAGAAATCAAGGCTTGTGGGATTTCCCAAAAGACAACGAAAGGAGTTTATGTTTCCATCCCTCATCTAGAAGAACACAAAAAGGCTAGCCTGCTATTAGAGGTAGCAGAGAAAGAAACAATCTCTTAACTCTCTGCTGTCGGGAACAGGACCACTGTCTCCTCGGCAGGATCTTGACCCCAAAGGAAGAAGCCAGGTGCCACAGGACTCTGACTCAAGACCCAGCTGCCACCGCTCATGACACCGGCTAACTGTCTTGACCTCAGTGCTTGGGCTCTCCTGGATCTTAGCTGGTAAACTGGCTCAGCCTTTGCTTCTAGCTTTGTCTCTTCTCTACCAAATGCTTTGACCACTTCAGGATCTGGGCTGTCACGTCTCTGAAGCCTCCCGGACAACATGCACCTTCCCTACTCTCCACCCCTTCGGCTCAGCTCTTAACTCTCTCTCCTTGTTTCCTCACTGGCAGAGCTCACAGGTGACAAGAGCAGAGGCATGCTGTGGGCAGAGTGCATCTTGGTTGGCGTGGAGCCCTCCATCAAGCCTCTCATTTGAATCTCAGGAGAATTGCCAGGAGACCTGCCCGCTGCGTGATAATAAAAGGAGGCCAGCAGTGCTTCCCAAGAGTGCTGTATGGAATTCCTCACACAGACCCTCAGGACAGAGGACTCCACGTTCTTAACGATTCACTGGGCACAATAATAGAGACTCTGAGAACATTTTTTAGAAGTAAATCTTCTCAATATTTAGAGAAACTGTTCCTCCAGGAGACACATTCCGAAGACCCCTGCTTTTGGGCTGATTCACAGTTGGCTGAAGAACTGCACTTAAAGACTACAGTCCAGTGCCCATTTGTGGGGATATTTCTAGACCTGATCAAAAGGCTCTGGATTTGGCCCTGGTCAGTGCAACGTTGTTTTTTTAAAAAAATCAATGACTTGGTGTAAAGGATAGAATCCGTGCCTACCAGTTGGTGGTGGGAAGACAGTTAATATAATGGAAGGCAGGGTAAAAAAATCCAAATAATCTAAACAATGACTACTTGTTCCTTTTTTGACTTGAACCCTATACCATCGGCATTTATGCTGAAAGAATCAAAGGCACAAGAGTCTTGGGGGAGACCCGATTCAGCAACAGTTCAGGCACGGCCCAAGGCACAATCTGAGCCAACACGGGGCTGCGGATTCAATCCAGAGCCACGGCACTGGGCGCTTACTGTCCAGAAGCTCACATCTGGAGTATACAGTCCATCCTAGGGGACCACTTGAGACTAAATAACAGGCTAAAAAATCCCATTATGTGAAAACTGTTTGGAGCCGTTAACTACCCTTAGCTAGAACAGGAGAAACCCCTAGGAGGGCGGGGTACTGATTTGTTTTCAGCGTATAAAGGGTTGTCGTGTGTATGTTGTGCGAGACTTGCTCTGTGTGCTCGAAGTCTAGAGAGTGAACCAAAGACTGGAAGTCACGTTTCACTTCCACATAAGACCTTTTTCTATTTCATGTGGCCCAGGGATGGGATACGTTGCCCTTCAGCAGGAAGTGTCCCGTCATGGGAAGTGTTCAGACAGGCGCCAAACGCCCCAGGGTCGAGGCGAAAGGAGCAGGGGTGACATCAAAGGACGCTTTCAGCTCAGATTCTCAGATTTTTCTGGTCATTTCAGTGCTGAACTACCTCCTTTGGGGGCACGATCGCTGGGATCAGCCAGCCTGTCCTCTGCGCATTTCACAGAATCCTCTCCCACACCCCACCCTCCATGACCTTTCTGCCTCTCACTCTCAGTTGGGTCTGAACATGGAACACTGGGCGCTGCGGCCACCAAGGCCCCTCGCTGCCCTTCCCAAGGCTCACACCAGCTCATTCTTTAACTGGCCACGTGCCTCCATAGCTTTTCACAAATTCCTCTTTTGTTTTTTTCAAACTGTCATGACTCAGTTTCTATTCCTGACAAAGTGAAGACCTTAAACTACGACCTCAGTCTAGTACCTTTGACAACTTTATCTCACCAGAAGATAGGGCAAGTCCATTTAAGCAGGAATTTTGGTCATAATTTGATAATATGCTTATTCCCCACGCTCATACCTTGGACACTGAATTACGCAAGCATTAGAGCAATAGAGCAGAGAATCCGACATGCGCCTCGTAGTAGCTCACTCTCAAGAGCATATGGAGCCTCGAGGAACCCAAAGAAAGCTGCTGTGAACAGATTGATTGACATTTTAATTCTTAAAAAATATGTGTCTTGCAATGCACATGTTATTTGGAAGGCAGCCCTTCATTATGCAAATACCAATTTCCCTCTGAAATGTCTCGCTAATGGTGTAAGTTTTATACCTATCGTTTCTGGCCTGGAACCAAGAAAATGGCATGGCCACTAAAAGTTCACTTGTTACCCAGCTGGTCTGACAGTTAATTAATGGGCTTTATTAGGCTGCAGGGCGGGAGGCCTCCCTGAGCCACGTTCAGGCCCCAGTTGGGTCTCAGAGGTCGGGAGCCTCGAATGAAGCTCGGACGTCATGCTGTGAAGTCCCGAACTCTTGGCAGAGAACAGCTTTCTGTTCCGAGCGTAATGGCCTCATGTCTCTCGTGAACAAGTCCTGCTAGAGATCAAAGCAATCTTTCAGAACCTGGTTTTGATGAGTTAAGGGAAAATGAACCAGAAACATGAGGATTAAATGTCCCTTAAAACTCCCCTTGGGATGTAAATACTGAGAAAAATGTGCCGGGCCAAACTGTGTATGGGATTTGACCAGACCCCAACCATGTGGGGAAACAGGGTAAGGCTCCTGACAAATTGAGGCACGTCTGGCTCTGCCTCTACCTAATTGGTCTGTATTATGGTCCTTAAGGGGGTCTCGTAAAGGAAAGGGCACCTGTGCTCTCCTGGGGGGCTGCTCCCACCTACGGGGCTTAATCTCTTCCAATGGACCAATTGTAAGCATCCAAAATTTAGGTTGTTACTTTTGCTTTAAGTCACTCATTACGTGAAGTGATTCTGCGCAAGTATAGATGTCTCACAGGGCTCCAGACTTACAAGAAAAAATGATTTCCTGTATGTTTTCTCACTGAAAACATAGCTCTCTCGAAGGGGGTTCTGTAACATATATGACATCAAAGAGGAGTGCTAAGTCGAGCTGTCTCTGAATTGCTGTGCAATGAATGAATGGAAGACCCTAGAGGGTTCTGTTTGTTTTTATTGAAGTGACATTCACATAACACAAAATAAACCATTTTAGTGAACAATTCAGTGGCATTTAGTACATTCACAATGTGGTGCAACCACCTCTGTCTATTTGCACACCATTTTCATTACCCCCGAAAGAAACCCATATCCATTAAGGAGTTGCTCTTTAATCCTTCCTCTCCCCTGCCCCTGGCAACCACAAATCTGCTTTCTGTTTCTTTGGATTTACCTGTTCTGGATGTCATGTCAATGGCATACAATAAATGACCTTTTGTGTCTGATTTCTTTCACTTAACATAATATGTTTAAGGGTCATCTGCATTGCAACATGTATCAATACTTTTTATAGCTGAATAATATTCCATTATATGTCCACATCACATTTATTCACCCATTCACCCTTTGATGGAAATTTGGGCTGTTTCCACCTTTTGACTATTGTGAATAGTGCGGCTACATACACGTGTGTATGTGTGTATTTATCTAAACACCTATTTTCAGTTCGTTGAGGTATATACATAGGAGTGGAACTGTTAGAGACCATTTGATGCTAGAAAGAGCTGTAGCTCTACTCTGCACGCCCATTTTTCCCCAACACCATCACACATGGAGGTAACAATCCTCATAGCTGTGGATTCCCTTGGTTTTCCACCAGTGAACCCATCACCAGTTGCCCTGAACTGAAATTAAAACTGCTACCTGGGCCCAGCGGGTGTGGCTCAGTTGGCTGAACATCATCTCATGCACCAGGAGGTCATCGGTTTGATTCCCGGCCAGGGCACATGCCTGGGTTTCGGGATCAAGCCCCAGTAGTGGGTGTGTAGGAGGCAGCGGATTGATGTTTCTCATGTCACATTCACGTTTCCCTCTCCCTCTCCCTCTCCTTTTCCCTCTCCCTCTCCCTCTCCCTTCCTCTCTCTCAAATCAATAAAAACATATGTTTTTTAAAAAACTGCTACCTGGCATTCCAATGTCCTGAGGCCATGAAGGGAGTAAGAAAAAAGGGAGGTTGCAGTGAAGGCTGAAGGATTGGCACTATCAGGAGCCAGGACAGTGTTTCTGGAAGCTGGGGCTTACCCCTTAGGGTGTCTGTACTGCTTGCCCCATGGTCAAAGTTACAAAGAACTGCCTCAGCTCCATGTGGACAGGGTCACCAAGGATTCACACTCCTCAAGACTAAAAGTTTGGGCCACCTGATCAAGCAAAGATTCTCAACCAACTGAGGTGGTGGTAAGAGGCAAGGGAAATGTGGGGTAGTTTGGGTAGTTATTTAACCAACCTCCATCTTATGCCCAGCTGCAGAAAGCAACTGACACCTCCGCCAGTATTTCCCTGCATGTTGCTAGTGCGTAACAATTTCCTCCCGTTTTAGTATTTAGGTAGAAGCTACACCCCGCAGGACATGCCCCCCAAAATGAAAACATATGTCTATAAAAACCTGTACACTCATGTTCATAGCAGCATTGCTCATACTAGCCAAAAATGGAAACAGCTCAAGTATCCATCAACTGAATGAATAAATTTCGCTATCCATACAACAGAATATTATTCAGCAATCAAAATGAAGTACATTAGCAACAGAAGAGTACGCTGTATCCCAGAGGCAATAGAAATGAAAAAAATCGTTAGGGAGCTGCTTGCTGTGTGATTTTATGTCAATAAATTTGGAAATATAAATGAAATTCCTCCTTTTATAGAAAAAATTCTAACTTTCTGAAACTGACTGAAGAAGATACAGAAAAACCGAAAAAAAACAATTTTAGCAATAAAAAATTGATTTGACAATCAAATGTCAACACCTCTCAAAAGAGACGTTAGTCTTAGAAGATTTTAGCAGTGAATTGTACCAAACCTTCAAGGAAAAGATCATCTCTATCATCTATATACTTACAGATGGTAGAAAACGACAGCAGGCCTCTTAATTTACAGGCTTGGCACAAGCATGAAACAAGGACTATGCGAGAGAGAGAAAAATACAGCGTAATCGCACCTATAAATGTAGGTGAGAAATCCTAAACAAATATTAGCAAATTAAATCCAGGCAGTATATATGTCTTTAAATGATCATTACCAATTATGGCTTATCCCAGGACTGTGGGAACATCAGAAAAACAGAATAACACATCTTATTCTATAAGTTCAACACTCACTTATCTCAAAGAAAAACTCTTAGGGAAATAGTAGAAATAGAGGAGAACTGCCTTAATCAAATGAAGGATTTTTACCAAAAACCTACCTCGAGCCGTCATATCGCTTCCTTCTGGAATATTCCCATTCAAAGCAAGAACAAGGCAAGGAGGCAGCTATTGTGGCCACACTTCAACATTACACAGGAAACACTAGCAAATGCACTGAAAAGAAAGGAAGGAAGAAAAGGCAAGAATGTGTGAGGTTTGGAAAGGAAATGAAAAAATACTTCTAGGCATAGAAAATGCAGAGGCATCAACAATATAATCTTTGCTTATATGTCAGCAACAATAGTTTAGGAAATAAAATTGAAAAAAATTAGCCAATTCACAATAGCAGCACAAACTGTAAAGCCCTTAAGAAATACACATCACATAAAATGTTTAGGAGCTTTATAGAAAAAAAATTATAAAATTTTACTAAAGAACCTAAAAGGAGATCTGAAAAATGGGTAAGGAGATTCAAAAGCATAAAGGTGTCAATTCTGCCTAAATTATCTATAAATTTAACTAAATTCCAAACAAAATCCCTGCAGAATTTTGGGGGGTTTTTAGATATTTGCAGGACATATAACAAAGAAACTGATAAATATATATTTGTTTTATCAGGGAATTTATATTTAATGGAGAAAGAACATGAATCAGTAAACAAATAAACACGAGAATGGATGCATCCCGATAGAAAGGAAATCCAAATGCCTTCGTATGTATTTTTTCTTATTTTATAAATTGCATAAATAGAATTAGGATGTGTGTTTTTTAATCCTACATGAGGATATTTTTTTCCATTTTTTTTTCTTCTGTAAGAGAGAGTGGAAGGGAAGGGGAGAGGCAGAAAGAGAGAAACATTGATGTGAGAGAGACACATCAATTGGTTGCCTCCCACAAGTGCCCCAGCTGGGGCCGGGGACCAAGCCTGCAACCCAGGTACATGCCCTTGACCAGAATCTAACCTTGACCCTTCAGTCCATAGGCTGACGCTCTAACCACTGAGCACACGGACCAGGGCAGAATTATGGTATTCTTACTCTATACATTTTTTCACTCAAGATTAGCATTTATGAGAGTTCAACTGCCTCTTGAGTGCAAAAATTAATTGAATATGAATAGCATAATTCTATATAAAATGTTTAAGATAAAGCAATACTATGTTATTTATGAAGATATTAGAAATGCAAAAAAAAAAAAAAAGAGTTAAAAAGCTGAAAGCTTGCACAGTAAGCTGTGACAGTAATGTCCTTCAAGGGCAGAGAGAAAGGCCATTGAGGGTGACAAGCAAAGAGCACCAAAGATTTAGTTGCAGTTTATTTCTGGGAATAAAAAGATAAACAGTTGGCCCTGGGTGGGTGGCTCATTGGTTGGATCGCTGTCCCATACAGCAGAAGACTGCAGGTTCGATTCCCGGCCAGGGCACATACCTTGGTTACGGGTTTGATCCCCAATTGGGGCACATACGGGAGGCAACCAATTGATGTTCCTCTCTCACATTGATATTTCTCTCTCTCTCTCTCTCTCTCTCTCTCTCTCTCTCTCTCAAAATCAATAAAAACATATCCTGGGGGGAAGGATTAAATTTTTTAAAAAAGATAAAAGGTTGGCAGTTGTTAGTTTGCTATGGATTCTTCTACTCCATTTCCCACACTTCCGTAAGAATTACAGTTTTTAAAATGTTCCCCTCATTTCTCTCCTCTTTTATAAAATGTGAGAAAGACAAAACTCACCATTTAATCCATACATTATAGGATGTTGTAATATCATTGTGAGAGAAACAATGGCATGGTCTCTGTATAAAAATACATAGGGAAACCCCATACTGGATTCCACAAAAATTAATTTCTGCAGCTTTATGTTCAATTCAATTTTAAATGATACACGCATTTCATTAAAGGTAGAAAACCATGAGGATTCATTGGTAATGATTTCAGGTCTTAAAAATATAACAAATGGTTGTATTTTCTGCTGGCGTTGCCATGTTCTCCACAATGATTCTGTGTCTCTGTGTAGCCTTGACTCCCAGCCTCCCCGGGCCACGGCTGTGACACACTCTTGTCATTCACAGGCCAAGCCACAGGATGCCACTGTTGCATTTGTGCTATGATCTACTTGACTTAAGCCGAGGTGCAGGAAGAGAGGGAGAAACAGAAAATCCCATCGCTATAAATGGATACGTGACGGCTATTTAAGGTTTAAGATTCAAACCTTATCTTTCGAGCTCTGACTAATTTTTTAAATCCCTTTAAACTGGATTTCCAACATCACATGTTGAAATGATATGAGTCTTTAATTAATTACATTCCAGAATCAAACCAAAGCAAATTCTTTTAGAACTGTTAAAAAATGTGAGCACCCACAAATGCTTAGAACAAAGCCCTCTGACAGTTACATTCTCAAAAGTGGTTTCGGTGCCAGCTACTTGAAGTCGATTGCTAGACGTACAGACTTGAGATCTCTGTGGTGTAGTATTGCTAAACTAAGTAATATATTCACTAGTATTTAAACCTATTAAAAATTAAAAAAAAAATAATAATGTATTGATTTTTAGAGATAGAAGAAGGGAGAAGAGAGAAACATTGATGTGAGAATGTGACATCAATCTGCTCCCTCCTGCGTGCCCCCTACTGGGGATGGAGCCTGCAACCCGGGACATGTGCCCTGATTGGGAATCAAACCAGCAACTTTTTGGTGCATGGGAGGACGCCCAACCAGCTGAGCCACACTGGCCAGGGCTAAACTTGTTTTTAAATAGGGCCAATGTAGTTTTGAAATCAAAGTGTTGGGTAAATCAAATTATGGTTTTCCTTTGATTTACCCAAAGATACTTCATGTGCATTTCTGATTGAATCGCAACTGATAGTTACACTTGGCCCTTTGAAATTTCTTTCTGATCCTGTCCCAGACTTGAGCAAGTAATTAAAAGTTTATAAATTAACAATTATAGATTCCAGAGAAGCTAGTTCGAAGGGGAGCATCCCTTATGGCTCATGAGTAAATAAAATGTACAGAAAAGTGTTCCCAAAGTAGAATATGTCCTATTAAAAAGTGGCTATAGTTATGAACATCCGGTCTAAAATAAATTGTAGTCTCTCAAAGACCCTGTAGTCGAATTAGGGACACATGACACATCCATATAAAAGCACAATGCCATTAGGAATATGAGGTGCCCAGTTCAGAGGAGGAGAGTCCCCGAGGCCCGCAGCAGCCGGGAGAGGCCTTGGAGGAGGCGAGCCTGCAGGCACACGGCCGCCTCCTGGAGAGTCCCCCTGCCTTCCACGTGGCCAGGGTAAGCCAGCCCCTTTCCTTGCTGGCTCGTCAGACCCTGACTTCTGAAGAATTTCCTAGTTCTTGGAACATGTGTTTAGTTATAACTCTCAAATAGTGCTCATTTACTTATTCAACAACTACTAGGCACAAAGAATACAACCAGCTTGGCCCCTGTCCCTGGAACTTACGCTCTAATAAATGCATTGCCGCTATTTGCTCGCCCATCTCTGCCTTCCATGGGACTATGAGCTGTGCAGTGTCCCCATGTCGGTGAAATGAAAGACGCGCCAGGATGAGCAGAGGCAGGATGATCGGAAGTTAGCACAGTTGTCCAGCCAAGGGGCCCCGGGAGCTCCGATTAGAGTGACGCAAGTGGTGCCGGCAGACCAGGGCCAGCTAACCAAGAAGACGAGAGAGCAAAAGGATTTGGTGTTCCCACAGGCAGTGAGGAACGGGGCGAAGCCAAAACCTACGCCAGGACGGCTTTAGGAGGCGGGTTGGTTTGTGTGCTGGTTTCCTTTCCTAACCCTTCCCACTGGCCACCCTTCCATGTCACCAAATTAACCGTGGGCCGGCCTGGTTATTGTGAACTGAACTGCCCTGTTCGGCAGTGAATTTGGATCCCACAATAAAGGGCAGGCTCCCTGAAAGATCAACGTGGAGCTCCCAGGTCCATTCTCCTCAGAGTCCTCAGCAAGGTGAGCAGGCCACTCTGGGCGTATGAGTCCCGATGTATGTGTCCCGGCTCGTCACATGCACCCGAGCCACAGGTCTTAGTTAATTTAGAGTTAGAGGCGACTCTTAGGGGTCAGCATGACTCATAGGAGTAGGACATGAGCAAAGCCATGGGCTGAGTGGTTGTAAGGTAATAAATTTTTTAACTTAACTAAAATAGCCCGAGTCTGAATTCAGGATACTGGTTGCCCCAGCAACAGAGAGGTTAAAGCACCAATAAATTATGGCTGGTCTTATCAACTCGAGCCATTACCATTTTACAACATGGCACCAGTGCCCTCGATGTGGGCTGCTAAACACAATTCAGCATGGAAAAATATCAGCAAGTTCATATCCAAGGAGAACAGAAGACTGTGACCAAGGTCAAGGTCCATGCAGGCTTGGGTCTTCATCCCAGAGTGTCAGTCATGTGACCTGTTCCATGGCTCACCTTGCCTCTGACAACCTCCAACCACCCTCCTTGAAGGAGAGATGCTGCAGGGCTCTGGGGAACTGAAGTTCATGAAAACACTCTAAAAACAGGAAAATGCTCTACTAAAAAAAAAAAAAAAAAAGGCGAAAACCAAAATTAGTTAAGGAAGAGCAACAATAAATATTTTAAGAAGAAATACCTGTCAGCCAGCAGCTGGGTGAGTGAGATTATCTTTAACAACTGTAAAACATCATTTCGTGTTAACACTCGCACTGGACCTTCAGGGAAGTGGTGTTCTAGGTGAGTCAGGCATTTTTGGCAAGGTCCCAGGTGGGGACTCACAGTGGCCTAAGTCCGTGTAGGCCGCCCCTGCCCCCATTCTGCTCAGGGGCAGATCAAGTCCTTGACTATGGAAGAGGGTATCTGATAGTTTTGCCCCTCCAATGTATTTCCCCTTCTTCCAGCAACAGCACTTCCATTTCTTTTTTGGAAAGCACCAGCCCCACCCGAATATGTGAGCTCCTGACCCAAGTTTGAAGCCCATCCGAAGCAATGAAGGCCAGTGCCTGGGATTCCTGTCTGGGAAGTTCTGTCTGCTGGGCTTCCTCCTGGCCCGCTGTAGACTCCATTCCTAGGGGGCCATCCTATGTGGAGAGCATCTGACTAAGAATGAAGCCACCTTGGTGGGCAACCGAGCCACAAGAGAGATCTAAAGAGACCAAGGCCTTCTTAGCCCCCGCCCTGCCTGGAGCTGGCCCCCATGTGTGTGAGCCATGGGAGCTGCACTCGCAGTGAGGAGCCCTGACCAGTATATTCCACGACCTGGCAGCCCGGCAGCCTCTGCCCTTCCCAAACCAGGGGTACCTCTCTTCTTTCCCTCATAGCACCTACTTGTGTTTCTCGCTTCCAGCACAAAGCCCTCCTGGAGAGTGCAAGCTTGGGAGGGGGGCTGCCTTGCAGGAGACCCCACCTTCCCACCCCCACGCTGGCTCCCATGGAACAGGGTGAGGCAAAGTCACGGTACCCTAGGCGCTAATTAACATCTCAGTGTATCAAAGCGCCTCCTAGATCTCGCTCTCCGGCTCCCTTATCATTGATAAGTTTCCTCTCTTTCCTTCCCCATCTATTTACTCTGCTTCCCCAGCAGTCTTGTTTTTCAGCCAACTTAATGCACTAATCACCTATTTTGGGCCCAATACTGTTCGGAATCATGATCTCC
Organism: Miniopterus natalensis; assembly: GCF_054644295.1. Lineage (NCBI taxonomy): Eukaryota > Metazoa > Chordata > Mammalia > Chiroptera > Miniopteridae > Miniopterus > Miniopterus natalensis. The sequence goes on along the minus strand of NC_142087.1, from coordinate 71,529,574 downwards.
CCCCTTGGAAGGCTCAGGTGTAATGAAGGAGAATTTGAAGTTAAAAGGGAGTAAGTTAAGGAGCCTAGAGTCAAAGGGCAAAGGGCAAGAAAAGTCAACATTTTGAATTTGAAGAAATTGATAGTGTCACTCAGGGAAGAGGAGGGGCTGGTCAACCCATAGGAGGGGCTTAGGCCCTGGTGGGGCAATCAGATGAGAGACCTTTAAGCACCAGATTCTAAAGGAGGACATTCGAGAGTCCACTGGATTATAGACTGTTTTCATTAAACAGGGCCTGAAAGATGACCTGGGCTCCGGCATCCAAAACTTGCCTGGCACATAAGAGAAATGGAGAGCCATTCTTGGACGTAATTTGTTTTCTCCTGCTCTGAATCCACCCTCGAAATAGTAAAAGGATGCTTTATATTTTTCAAATAGAAGTAGTCACAGCAGCCAGGGGCCATTGTCAAACATTCATACATTGGTCTTGACTTTGACCAGCCTTCACCTGTGTTCTTCATCCTCTGAAACAGGACCAACTCTCGGTTTAGACGGAGGAATCACAAGACGGAGCAGCATATTTGTCCTTAAAGCCACAAGTAGAATTCTCATTTCCAAGGAGGGCTCATTCACTTCTGGCACCCAAAGTCGCTGAGCAGGTTCGTTAGCGTTGCGGCACTAAATTCACTCCCAGGTATGAATGAAACCATCAAGCATTCTTTATCTCTACCGCCAGGACCAAAGGGGAGAGCCCAGCCCAGGTGAATTCCTTAGGACACACTCTGTGCTATAGGAAACCTGTACCCTGCTTTGCCGCGTCGCTGGACAGCATATTCTTTCTATTTCATATAAGATGCGTTCGCTGAACCAGATAAAAGTAAGTTTCAGGCATCATGACACTCTCCCGCATCCTAGATCGTCTGATGATGACAATGGGCCAGAATGCCGTACAACTCATTGCATCCCATCAGAAAGCAGGGAATGTTAGGCTGTTCCAATGCAAAGTTTAATCACTCTGTATCCACTTTATTTTAAAAAAATAAAATAAAATAAAGATAACAAACCGCACAGAGAACAAACCTATAGGTTCTGATTGCCTCTGTGTGCGATGAAAGCCCGCTGTGTCTTACAGTCTTCATGAACAGCAGCTTTGTGACTTAATCCACCATAAGGGACGAGCTTCTCCATTGCTGTGCAGGGGTGTCTCAGAGGCCTGTGCACTAATATTGGTTCTTTTAGAGACTCTGGAATTTCTTCTATAAAGACCAACACCAAGCCCAACAGCACCTTGCAAACAGGAAAACCCAAGCCTCATAGGCTCTGAGTGTTTAAGCTGAGTTCCAAACAGAGACAGGTTGCTAAGGACAGGAAGTGGTGGGGTTGCAAATGTGGCCTCTGTCCTTCCCGGAATGGTCACTGGTCACCTCGCCCAGGCTGCTCAGATTTGGGAAATCACATTAACAAACATCACTCCTGCCAGCTGAGTAACAGTCGGCCTCCGCCCCAAAACTGGCTGCGGGCTGGCACAGAGTTTTACTTACCTTGGCATCCCCGGAGCAGGGCAGGTCACCTGGTATAGCCCTGGGGCTTGAGATGGACTTGTTGATCACCCCAGTTTGAACCTCCTGCATGGCGTTATTTCTGGGCCTGGAAATGGCTTTTCAGATCTTTCCTGTTGGCTGAGCTGCAGAAAACTCTGGTTTTGTGCTCCATCCGAGTCAAGAGCCCTGTTACAACCTGACTGCCCCTGAGAAGCCATTTACCTGATGTGCCAGGTGGTCAGAGGAGCACGTGAGAGCCTCTAGGGGCACCTGGGGACCATAAATTCCACGTTGGGGCACCCTTCTTGATAGCATCCCCAGGGCTGTGTTATGACCCTTGAGTCACCTCCCTGGGCAAGTTGATATAATCTGTGTCAAATACCTGCCTATTAAGCACCAACTATATGCTAGGCCTCCTGCTAACCCCAGCGCCCTCAAGCAGGGGGTCCTCAGCAGCACCTCCAGGTCCAGTGGTTAGGGACCAGGGCTGGCAGCTGCGGTGACCAGAGTCGATGGTGTGCACACACTTCGTTGCAGGGTCCAGCTGTGGGTGTCTGTGCACTGGCAGGGGCCAGTTACAGACACACACGTAGTGGTGGGAGCCAGGGCCAGGGCCATCTGTGGGCTCACTGGCAGCATTGAGGGCCCTGGGTGTCTGCGTGCCCTCGGGTGGCTGCCACAGGTGTGTGCACAGCAGTGGAGGCTGATGATGGCAGTGAGGCCAGCAAGGTGCAGGTACATCTCTGGAGGGTCAAGTCATGCAGACCAGTGATAGGTGACAGGGCCTGAGCTGGCCCATCAGCAGTTGCAGGGACGCTGGCTGTGGGCATGTACACCTGTGGCTGCAGGGTCTTCCCACAGGTGCATGACAGCGGGTTGGGCCAGGGGCATGCGAGTGCACAGATGGAGGGGCTAGCTGCTGGTGGGTACAGTGGTGCAGGCCAGTGACAGGAGACAGGGCCAGATCTGGACCCCAAGCAGCTGTGGGGACTCTGATGCCCTCCTGTGGCTCCCGGGTCTTCCCACGGTGCGTACAGGGCAGTGGGGACCAGTGATGCGGCCGGGACGGTGGGGGCTGGTGCACAGTTGGAGGGGCTGGACCCAAGCGGGCACACCATGGGGGAGGCAGCCGTTGGCGTAGAGGTTGGTGTCTTGCACTGATGCAGCCGCAGAGGCCCGGGCTGGCTGCTGGTGCAGATCCCGAGCTCAGGCAGGGGCAGGCTGGGAAGGGAACAGGGAGCGATTCAAGTGTCTGGTGTCTGCAAATGCGAATACTTGTGAGACCCAAGTGGGTGACATCTACAGAGGGTCCTCCACAGCTGTGCACACTCAGTTTCTTCAGTGACAAAAGCTGTGGGTCACTTGATCCTCTCTGTCTGCATGTCAGCTTTGCTGGTTTCCATGTGTGCGGTTCCTTGAACTGCTGGGGAAGCTGGTCCCTCACTCACTCTCCTGTCCCAGCAAGGGGACCCTTTCTAGTAGGGAGTTTCCTCCCAGCACAGAGCATGGCCGGCCCAGGGACAGATGACACAAGCACAATGGCACTTTCTTCCTTTCCATTTTGTGCGGTTTATCTCAAGTGTTGTGTTGCTGAAGTTTCTGAAGTGGATCCCTGAGCTCCCCAGACCTGTCATTGTCTGTGGGTAGCTGTCTAATTTAATTTGTGTGGGGACAGAAACTGGGGTCTCCTGCTTCATCATCTCAGTCTTGCTGGGGTTTCATCTTTATATTAAGAAGAATTGGAAATGGGGGAAGAAAGGAGATTTAAAATATATATATATAATTTCAGAGAGAGGAAGGGAGATGGAGAGAGATAGAAACATCAGTGATGAGAGAGAATCATTGACTGGCTGCCTCCTGCACACCCCCTACTGGAGATCGAGCCCCCAACCCGGGCATGTCCCCTGACCAGGAATCGAACCGTGTTCTCCTGGTTCATAGGTCAACACTCAACCACTGAACCACACCGGCAAGGCATGGAAAGGAGATTTTTAAAATATATTTTGAGCCCAACTGGTGTGGCTCAGAGGTTGAGCATCAACCTAGGATCCAGGAGATGGAGGTTTGATTCCCCGTCAGCCTGGGTTTCGGGCTCGATCTCCAGTAGGGGGCGTGCAGGAGGCAGCCGATCAATGACTCTCTCATCATTGATGTTTCTCTCTCTCTCTCTCTCCTTCTCCCTTCCTCTCTCTGAAATCAATAAAAACATATTAAAATATATACTTTGAAATGGCTAGCATCCTTTCCTTGCTGAAATTTCAGACTTAAAAACACACACCATGATTTTCAGGAAGAGCAGTAATTGCCTGAACAGGTTTGAGTGTGTGTCTTATGATTTGGGATTTGATAGGAGTTTATTATGATTGACCAGATAGAGGAGATGTTCTCTGTTCGGGCAGCCATGTCCAGCCTCTCAGCCTCTTTTCCTAAACACAGACCAGTCATGGCACACTTCATGGGTATTCCAGCCTCCAAGGCCTCTGAATGACCCTTCTCATTTTGGGGAGATGCTCTGCTGATAGGAAAATGGGCTGGACATTCCATCAATAATAGTTACATAGATAATTCTCAGGTGTATAAATAAAACTGCTTTTAAGTGACTATATTTCCAGCTCCTGGCAGCAGCAACTTTAGCAAATGCTCTTTTGGGAAATGCCCTCAATAAATATTACATTTAAAAAGAGTTTGGTGAACTCAGTGTCACAGAAGACAGACCTTATTTAAAACCTGTTTTCAGCTGTCATTTCCATTTTCAAGGTGATAAACTGTCCTACTCCTTGAACTTGAGATTCTGCTTTCAATGGTGAATCAAATTGCAGAACCAAAGGACAGGCAGGGAAAGGGAAACACTGACCGGTCATGTAGAAAGCCGGACATACTTGGGCCTGTCACTTGTGGCCAAAGGAGCTTCCCATCCTTTGTCTATCTCCTGCAGTGTCTGAGAACCCACAGGTCTCAGAGAGTCTCAGGACTGTGGCCAGGGAGAGGGGGAAAGAGGAGCCGGGCGGGGAGGGGAGGGGAGGGGAAGGGAGAAGAGAGATTGATCTTTTTTTTTTTTAACTGCGTTTCCTCTGTTTTCTTATACCACATGAGGAAATGGTCCTCATGCGACAGAATGAATTAAAGAGGCCCGTGTTTATCCTCTGAATGGAGTGGAGAGAAATAACTACATAATTGAAATCGTCTTGTTTTGTTTTATCTCAGGAGTAGCTTGTTGTGCAGACTTCAGATTTACTGAGACAGACGACACCCCCGTGTGTAAATCACTTTGTAAATCAGGCCGTTTTCTGTAATTCCTTTAGGTCTCTAGGGTACGATTTAATACACTAAAGCAATAATTTACTCTTCAGTGGGACCTTTGGGGTGACTTTTTCCTGGGGAGTGGTCTTTTCATTGGGAGACCCCTTCACGACGTGGCCATCAACAAGCTTCTCTATTTTCTTGTCACTCTCTGTTTATGCGCCCAAAAGGGGAGCGTCCAGGCTCCAGGTTTGGGAGGTGGACAGTCGGGGCTTGTGTTGCCGGCATGAGGAGGCGTTATCCATTCATGGGAACAGTGAGGAGACACCCGTGAAGGGCACCCTCTGTCTGGGCACCGGATCAGCAGGGTTTGGCCCCCACAATCATCCGGGCTTATTTGTCAGTTTCCCAAAGGGTCAGACTAGAACCCGGGCGCTCAGGTTCATTATGAAGTTGTGAACACCAGACACTGTTTCTCTAAGGCGTCTGACTTGCATTTAGGATGTGGCTGTATTTTAAATGTTTTAAATCATATTTCTGATCTGCAAAAAGAATAATACCTGACTGGCCGCTTAACCCTCAACTGCGAAAATAGAGAAATTGAATTGGGAAGGCTAATGGTCACATATTTATAAAATTGTGCATTGAAATGAAGAAGGCCCATTTGAGAATTGGTGGCTTCAGTTTATTTAAAATGGGATTACTTTTGGCCTTTGCAATTTTGCTGTTCTTTCATGGACCAAGACAAGAATTCCACAAACAATGCCAGGCAGTGGAACCTAATATACAGGAGAGGACTGGGTGGTTCAAGGTGAAATTGAATCACATGCTTGGGTAGCTGCATTGTAAGCCGGCTCCGGGCTGCACTCTCGACTGTCCAGTTTCTAGTTTCCTCCTGCAGCCACGGAAGCCAGGGGTTTCATTGCCATTCTGATGACCGATCCCCTGAAAGCTCTGTAATCCTTTCCCACCTACATTTTTCTATTTCATTATTAAATCAACAGGATTTGACAACCTTACCTTTCTCCTATGCTTTTTTTTCTTCTCACGGCTCTACCATTTTACTTTGGAATTTAATTTCTTCTTTCGTAACATACATACACACATAGATAGTCTAGCTCAGGAAGAACTAAATGTAATTTACAGTTGCATTGTAAGCTATTCTTTTAAACCAGATCTCACTACTGTAACATAAGATGGGATAATTCTAGACTTACCATTCATGTGCCTGAAAATTTCCCAGGTGAGACAGAGGTCCAGGCACCTGCCAGCCCCAGAACCCCGCGCCTCCAGGTACTGCAAAGAGACACTGAGCGTTAAAGGCAGTGCAGTCCCACTGGAGCCCAGGCTCAGACCTCCCGCCCGACTTCCCTCCGGCCCTCCCATCAATTCTTGGGACACATGAGAAGATGCTACAACAAGAGTCTGTCCAAATGCCAACAAGCAATGAAAAAGCCAAACCTTTGTGGCTTCTCACGAATGTCGTTGTCTTTAATATTGTCCCTGGCTCACAGGCTGTAACAACCACATAGATGTGCTTTGAGGCCCAGGATGACACTCTCACATAATGGAAATGCTGCCAGTGTTTAGGAAGTTCAGAAGCGGGGAGTCAGGAAGTTTCTGACAGCCCCCCACAGGTCTTCAGCATCAGGCGGTGTGTGACCATCAAGCCCCGTTGCTGGCTTCTTCCTGGGGGCACACGGCTTCTCATACAAGCCCACGCTTATGTGCTCGGGGATTTTCCAAACGATCTCAGAAGTGACTTGGCTTTATATTTCCCTCTGGCTCGGCAGGAGTGTGGGACCAGCACCAGCAAGACTTCAGTAGGGCGGACATGCGAGGTGGCGTCATTCATTGGTGTCCGCAGAGATGTGAGCTGGAGTCTGGTGGCATTGCTGCGAACAGACCAGGACTTTTCTACTTGGAGTGAGCAGAGCCAAGGAAATCTGAATTGCTTCTAGAGCTTTGCAAATAGTGATCGCAAGCCTGGGATTTTTCAGATACCTAATAATACAGTAGTACTTTACATAATTGCCTTCCCTAACATTTGTAGAAAACTATAAATAGTCCTCTTAATATGCATAGAGTACTTCTGTCCCAGGTGTTCCCATGGTGAAGGCACTGAGCTGTGATTTCCACCTATTCCAGAAGCGATGAGACACGGAAACTTGACAAGCACATACTTTTCTCCTGCCTCCTACAGGTCCCCCTGCCTCCCCACATCCCCATGGTCCGAGCACGGCAGGACCACCTGACGGCCTTCGCTGTCGCCTGGACAATGCCTGGGCCTTCTTACTGCCTTGGAAATAAACCTCCAGCAAAGCCCTCCTGGGGGAAGCTCCCTCGCCTTTGCTCTAGGAGAGGTGGGTGCATTGTGGATCAGTTGCCTCCTTGTTTCTGTTTTTAAAGACCGCTGGAAGTGGGCTGAGCAAAGGCTTCCCATTGTTACTTCATTGGGGCTCCCTTTTCTCGATTACTGAGTTTTTGTGTCTAGTTACAAAAACACTGACTGTGAATCTAGCAAAGAGTCTTTCCCCACAATTTGAATTAGAACCTGGACCAGTAATTATTTTCATCTTTTTTTAGGCTGAACAAAATTTGCAGTACTATTTCAGAAGATTCATTGTCTTCTAGAATCAGAAGCATGTTTTAAATCATTTTGGCCCCAACTGGCAGCCCTCAATGCAATCTAAGTCACCTACACCGACCTGACTGGTCCCAGCCCTGACATGTGGGTGGAGGGGATGCAGGGCCAGCGGGTGGGCCTGGGGAGAGGGTCTGAGCCTCTGGGTCTCATCCAGAAGCAGGGTAGGATGACAGAAGGGCCGCCATCTAACCCTCTGGGTGGTGTTAGGAACTTTGTCAAGGCAGATGGATATCAAAAGACTCCCCCAAAAGTTGGGGGTCTGGGAATATACCTCTGTTCACCCAACTCTTCCTACCTTCCCCGGAAATCCCTACAGCACCAGACATGTCAGAGCTCAGTAAACACAGATGTATTCCCAGGTCCCCAACTTCCTCTAGAAGCTTCCTGGCACTGATCTGCCTGGCACTCCTCGCCCCCTGTAATTTACAGAAGGAAAGCGTGCTTCTGAGGGTGCCCAGGATGTGAAAACGGGAGTGCCAAGCCAAGGGCAATCAGACAGGCACGAGCTGTCGCCACATATTTCTGTTAAGGGGGAACACAGCTTCAGAGCTGGGGTTGCTGTCCTAGTTAGCTGTGCAGACGATTTTAAACATCTCTCTCCTTTATTCTCGAACTCCTGGCAGAGCTCCGGCTTCAGGAGGGAAACTTGGGCAGTGGGGGCAGGGCTCTAGGCTTCCTCCCGCTGCTCTCCTTGAACTGAGATGTTGAGACATATCTTAACGCGTTTGAACTGAAAAAAGAAGGCGGATTCTTTCCAACTGAAAGCCTAGGTCAAATTTGGCCAATTGATTGGACAAGTTTGAGGACTGACTTTGTCAATTCATTTAGATCACAGACTTTTTCCATAAGTTAGATGTGCTAAATGGCTTCTCTGATGTCTTGGATAAAATAGATGTAAAGCCCTTGATAAGGTAAAAGCATTTTTATTTATTTATTTTTTTGTTAATACTCATCTGAGGATATTTTTTTCCACTGATTTTTAGAAAGTGTGGAAGGGAGGAGGGGGCAGAGAGAGAGAGAAAAGAAACATCAATGTGAGAGAGACACATCCACACACCCTGATCCGGGCTGGGGGTCGAACTTGCAACCCAGTGCCCTTGATCAGGAATTGAACCTGCGACCCTTGGGTTAGAGGGCCGATGCTCTAACCATTGAACCACATGGTCCAAGGCTAAGGTAAAAGCATGTTATCTAAAATATTCTATTGGTGAAGGCATATTGAAATAAACAGTATTTAGAATTTCCTAAACCTTTCTGTCAATATCATGTGAAATAAAATGCCTAAGGGATAGATATATACACTTGATTATAATTTACTAAATCTTAGTAGAGTTTGTTTGGTTATATTTTCCCCAAATTAAGAAACTAAAGAATGACTCTGATGCCTGAATAACAAATCTTTTTGTAAAGCCGATGGTTTCCCTTTTTTTTGGCTTTTAATATAATTGAAGGACTTAGTTGATTAGTCAGCTGATAGATTAATAAAAATAACTTTTGAAGATGGATTAGTATGTGATTTTCGAAATATCCCTTGGAAGGAGTTCAAAGAACTGAGTGCCGTTCCTGTAACAAATGCCTGCTATTTATTTCTGGGAACCTGCGTGTAGAACTTACATGCATATGAATGAGGCCGGGAAGAGACCAGAGCAGAGCCCGTGTCCCGCAGCAATCAGGACCGCTCACCTCGCACCAACCCACCCCTTTGAGAGAGGGAGTGCCAATCCCATTTTACTTCTGCGTGCAATCATTATATATCCACATCTGAAATATATTTATGTTGTTTTGATCAGTTGCGAACTAATAATAATTGTAGCAATAACTCAATCCCCACCCCTCGTCAAAGAAAGGAATGCTTAGTGTCTTATGGTCACTGAAAATTTCAACAGTTTAAAATTTATATCTGTGAGAAATAAATTTCTGTTGTTTATAAGCCAAAAAAATTTTTTTTTAAATTTCTATGCAGAAAACTGTGGCAGGAGGCACGAGAGGGTGATAGCTACCGCTTTGAAACACACAGATAAAACGCTGAATGGATGTGTGTGTTCAGGAAGAGAAAGGAATGATCCAAACGTTCCGAGAGGTAAACAAGAGTGGTTCCCATCCTTTCCAAGTGAACAATGGACCTTTTCAACTCCTATGGTATTTCAACCTCATTATATATATTTCAAAGAATCCTGTACCAGTTTGTCTTGGAAATAAATGCCAGTATTTTCAGCACACTGGAACATATATCTTTTGCGACTATCATGACTTACAGCAAAACATTTCAATGTCAACTAAAAAATGTGTGAGGGGGTATCTAGCTCTGTTTTGTTTTCATTATTACATAAGTTACCACGGAACATTTTGCAATCACTGCCCCAGGAGACTCAGGCTCATTGATATCACGCAGGACAACTTTTCTCTCTCCTTCCCTGCGATTCTGTTAACGAGCCACAGCCGCCTGGGCCACGTGGTTGAGGAAATGCCCCTTTCCCGCTACCTGGGTGTGTTTAAGCTTGAGCTACTCTGGGGCTCCTGTTACAGAGAAAATGTCGTGCGGATCCCCACCGTTGGCTTCAATTATTTCTATGGTTATTTTACTTACAAATAGGAAACTCCGTATTTCACTGTTTATGCTCACAGTCCTTATACATTGAGTTATTTTAAAAAATGACAAATTAAAAATAAACCGAAAAACCAGCATAATTAAAATTTTAGTTAACGCAGCTGCTCAGGTTGCTTGCTACAGCTAAATCGTTGCTCTTGTTTGGCAGTGTTTTGGGGTCCACTATTTTGTTTTCATTCTACGTGCCCATATTCCTAGGGGCCACAGAGCGACTCACTGAGTGCCTCCCCTTTTCTCTGGGTAACTCCTGTGACACCTCTGTGGCCAGTCAGCACGGGTGATGCCGCTGGGTGGTGTCAACAGGCCTCACCTGGCGAGAACCCTCCTTTAGCAGATCCCAGTGGATTTAATTTTAAAGTGTTTATCAAATGACCCTGAATTCGCTTCCATTAAGATTTTTTTTTAAGTTAGCAACAAAATGAAAATAGGGAATTTTAAACATACCCACTGTAAAAAACCTACGGGCCCCCGTTGCGTCTTCTGACCCTTGGAGTTTGGCAGATCCCAGCTTGAGACGCCAGCACCACAGTCTCGGCTGCCACCAGCAACTGGCGCGGCGCGGACCTCACCAGCCAGGCAGGTCGAAGGCGACATGTTGGATGACATGGAAAGCGCTCGGGGACCTTCTTTCCGTCGGATCCACTCTGAGACACTGGCACAGTGGCCGGCTCTTGTGAGCGCGAGATCATTTGTTTAAATGACTTGAATAAAGGATCCAGGTTCTTAAGTCACCCAGGGTGGGCCTCTGGTGATGCCCTTTGTTTCAATACCCTTTGTTTCAACACCCCAAGAACAGGTTTCCTGGGCTCATGGGCTCTGTCCATCCCAACTAGACCCTCTGCAAGCAGGTTGCTGTGGTCCCTAAGAGCCTCCCGTATATCTACATAAGAAACTAAATACAAGATAATAGAAATAGCATATGTGACTTATATAGAACATGTTACATATCACATAGTATATAAAATTGTATTATAACTGTGTAAATATAAAATTAAAATACAGAGAAACATTGGGGAGGGGTGGGACTCTGGCAAGCTCACCTTAAAGGCTCTAAGGTCAGCAGACACACTTAGACTGTGTGTTTTGTGTTTTTTCAGATTGTGTGTTTCGGTCGAGTGGTTTTAGAGGGCGCCGGTGGAGACTGGAACCACCCTTCCTAATCCTGGTGGGACTCTAAGTCTCTGGATGTTTTGCACATTTCCCCTGCACTGTCCCCATGGCGGCGGCAGCCGTGGCCAGGTTCTCCATGGAGAAGGGAGAGCCTGTCGGGCCCTTCTCCATCCTTACCCCAAGACTCTGATTAATATATATTTTCCTTGTTAGCAGAGGATTTTCTCTTAAAGACGTATGATGCCATCTAATTGGAAGTAAAATATAACCAACACCTTCTTAAGCAGAATCATGCCTGCCCCGCAATTTCTCAGCCCTTAGTGTATTTTGAACCGTCAATATCTCTACACCCTTAGCGTTCTTCCAGCCCCGTTATCAAGGTCTAAGTCGTGCGCGTCAGCAGCAACCCTTCTTCTCTGCCACGTGGTCTAAGGAGAAACACGCGGACCTTGGAACTACGTTGCTCTGATTTAAATCTCACCCTTGAGACTGACTTATTTACTCTCTGGCTTGAGAAGATCAGTTAACCTTCATGAGCCTTAGCTTTCTCTTTTTAAAAATGGTTGTTGAAGGGATCGAGTGAGCTACTTGCATAAGATTTTTAGCGCAATGCCTGCCTGGCCTAGAAGTACTTAATGAGTAAGAGCTATATTTTCTACTAAAATATAAATTCACTCATGGCTTTGAGTGGGATTTCCAGAGCCTTCATAAAATGTAATCCCCTTTCTATAGCTTCTTCCTGAGTCCTTCCAGAACGCAGTGTGGTATTATACACACACATTCCTGCACAGTCTCCAGAAACCAGAGCAGCAGGCTTACCATAGCATAATAATTCATAAAGCAGTCACAGGAGCTGTCAGCTCTGCTCTTAAGAAATAAGGGATGGATACATCACTTAAAATAAGACAGAAGAGTCTGCTGAACTCAAGAGCTACCCTTGCTCACGAGGGCCTTAGGACTTTCTGATATGCAAAATCTTGAATCCTTTCATGCTTGATTACTTGTTTTTTTCACTTTTCAGTGACAGAATTTCACTTTTAAATTACTGGCTTCCAAAAGATTCTGAATTGAAATCTCAGAACCCACACGGGACAATGAGACTGCCCCACAGGAAGGAACGCCAGACGCAGGAAACGCGGGTGCCCGACTCAACAAGGCGCGGCCTGGCTGTGTGGCCTCGAGCAGCCCCCTGCCCCACTCTGGGCCTCAGTTTCCACTTATATCAAGGGAGAAGATGGATCCCATGAATTCCAAGGTTTTAAGTTTCCATCATTCATTTTGAAAGTAATAGGCAAAGTCTACTCATAATCCCAAGGATAAAGTAATTAGGGTGTTTACAGAGTTCTACAGTTTACAGAGCTCCACTGGTTCCTATGACAATGCTGAGGTATCATCCCTGGTCCCATTTTACAAATGAAGCTTTTGTAATATTGAGAATTAAATTGAAAACCAAGGCTATGCAGTTACTGAGCTAAGAGAAGATCCAGGACCCTTCTGTCTGGGATGTTGGATTTCTAAATTTTCTCTAAACTTGTTGCCATTTGATGAGAAAAGAAATTACTTTACACTTTAAATCAAAATAAAAAAATGCTCTTTATTCTCACGACTACTTGTCTGTTCATGTGGCTGTGGATTCTACAGGTTACATCATTCATTCATTCATTCATTCACTCTTTCCCCAGGATCGGTTGGCCATGCCAATACAGCATCATTTAATGTGCTATGTGGGATATATGAGAACGCATGAGTGTAAGTGGCTCTCTGCCACCGGCATGAACTCTCGGGTCTCTTTATTCACTGCTACCGTCCCAGAACTTAGGACAGGGTGTGGAGGATGGCAGACGAGTGAAACAGGCGGGTTCAAGTCTGGCCTCACGCCCGTGTGACCTGCCTCTCCCGGGAAGGCTTCCCTCCGACACGTCACTCAAGACTTAGAGCATCTTCCACTCCATTCCACCCTGTAGCACTTGCCTCACTGTAGCGGTTTTCGTTTAGTTTAAATTTCTCATCAAAGTCATAGATACATAGAGTTAGAAATCAAACAGTGCTCAAAGCCTGGTTAATAGACCACAGCAGTCCTCAACCCCTCCTTGCCCCTCCCCTACACTCTAGTTAATAGCTGGAGGCAACCACTTTGAACTCTGAGCTATTGCTTCTGGCAACAGCCCTCACACCACTGTGCAGTGTGATTGTCTGGATAGTTCCTGATTTATCTGTTTTCGATGGTATCTATTACCCGTTATGATGGATCACTAGTTTAAATTAAGTCATGTAAGTACGACTGTGAATAGGACTTATTCTGTTTAAAACGCCCCATCAGTTCTGCCATGCAGCTTGCCCTAGTGACTGCCATCTCAGATATCCTAGGGAGTCCCCCTTTTTTCCAGCACCTTCTCTCCCTGGACGCTCCGCCTTCCTGCTCCAGGTCAGCCCTCTGCTCTTCTGTCTTTCTGATACTTCTCTTCATCACTTTCCTGGGGAGCATTGCTCCTTCAGGATCCTGGCTCTCCCTCTGTCTTGGGGTACACCTTCATCTCTCCAGAGCTAATTAGAACTGAGCTGAAGACGGCGTGAGTGACAGCAAGCCTGTAGGCCCATTGCTTGAACGTTCCAGTGATAGTTCTGACCTGCGTCCAAGGAGGTCACTCAGCCCTGGCCCGAGGCTGGAGAGAGGACACCGAGGACAGTGCCAGCCGCAACGAGAAGAGGGATGCCCAGGGTGGCAGTCACACCAGTGACCGTCACACTATAGTAAAAAACTTACGCACTTTCTAGGATACCCAGAACAGCCTGCTTTATTTTTTCAATTTATTTATGTTTCTACTTTGGTTTCAGGTATCTGGGGATGGATGACGAACATTTGCCAGGTTGTACACATATGTGTGTAAATATTGTTTCCCCTCCCGCCTTGAGCTTAAATATGAAAGCTGACCGTCGTTATTATTGTTAGAAACTGTAAGTAAAAAAGAAAAAAAATTCTCATTTTGTGTACTCAAGCAAAATGACTTAGTCAGTTTCTCCCTGACTCACACGCAGGGAATTCGAAGTTCAAGTTCAGGCTTTAGAAGGCATTACGCACAGAGGAGGCTTTTTTCTCCCACATCGCACATCAGACTGACTTCTTAATCAACCGTGAAGGATACTGGGGTAATCAAGATAAGCTCTGAAACGTTGCAGGAAGACAAACAGAAGTTCCACTTACATAGTTAAAAGAGAAATTTTTACAGTGTTTATTGTCAGTGGGTGTGTTATGCAATTGTATGTCATTATTCGGTAAATTATTGGCACGCATTTTGCCTACATAGCACTTTTCACCCATTTCCCATAATATAGAGGAAATTGGCTCATCGAAACAGAACAAAACCAAAAACAGAAAAAAGGAAAAAAGGGAGCTTAATTGTGGGTGTCCTCTTTTAGAAATGATGTCCTTTTAGTTGCAACTTGTAGTGAAATTAGAGCATATCGGGCCTGTTTTGTGGTTTCATTTCCCGCTTCTTTTAGGGTTGTTTCAGGTTTTGACTGGGCTGAGCCTTAGCTTCACTATATCTGGGTGGCACAGGAAAGACTGGGAAGTTCGGGAGTGAGTGCTGAAAAAAGCAGCTCAGGGAGCAGGGTAGGCTGTCTAAAAAGACAGTGACGCCACCGTGTAGGATGACAATGCCGAAAGGCCTTGCGACTCAAATTGGGACCAGCCCTTGGCGGGGAGGCTCTTGTTAGAAATGCAGATTCTCAGGTGCCACCCACACCCACTGAGTCAGGATCTGCATTGCAATGAAATCCCTATTAACGTGTGAGAATCAGTGCTTTATGGAATCTTTGAGATCAGCTAATTCAAACATTTTATGAAAGAAGGAATGAACTTCTCCAAAGTCACCGATTGGCAACATGACCACGCACTGTTGAGTGTTGACCTATGAACCAAGAGGTCAGGATTCGATTCCCGGTCAGGGCACATGCCCGGGTTGCGGGCTCGATCCCCAGTCGGGGGAGCACAGGAGGCAGCCGATCAATGACTCTCATCATTGATGTTTCTCTCTCTCTCACCCCCTCTTCCTTCCTCCCTCTGAAATCAGTAAAGACTTTTTTTAAAAAACAACAACAAAAAACCTTTGGCTTTGTTGACCCTCTTTAATATGTATTTTGTTTCATTCGTTTCTGCTTTTACTTTGTTGTTGTTAATCTTCACCTGAGGATATTTTTTCCATTAATTTTTTTTCGTTTAGAGAGTGGGAGGGAGGGAGGGGGAGGGAGAGAGAGAAACAGTAATGTGAGAGACACACTGATTGGTTTCCACCTGAACACACCCCGACTGGGGCCAGGGACCACGCCAGCAACCCAGGTGCATGCCCTTGCCTGGGAATTGAACCCACTACCCTTCCGTCCACGGGCCAACGCTCTAACCATTGAGCCTTGCCAGCCAGGACTCTGCTTTTACTTTTATTATTTTTCTTCTTTCTTGGGGCTTACGCTGTTATTTATTTTCTAATTCTTAAGTTGGCGCTTTAGTTTATTAAGTTTTAGATTTTCTTTTTTTCTAATATAAACATCTAAAACTAAAATTGTTCTCTAAGTACCACTTTAGCTGCCTCTGAGAAATTTTGTTACGTAATTTTTAATTACTGTTTAGTTTTGAATGTTTTCTCATTTTGATTGTGATTTTGTTTTTAATATGTGAATAAATTTTAAATGTTTTATATATGTTTCCAAATGCATGGGGGTTTTGAGTTATCTTTTTTACTTCTAATTTAATTAAATTGTGATTAAAGATTATGGTCTGTATAATACCAATCTTTTGAAATAGGTACATTAAAATTTCCCAGGGACGTGGTGAATTTGTCAGTTTCTCCTGTAGAGCTGTCAGTTTTTGTCTCATGTATGTTTGAGGTTCTATTATTAGTTGTATTCAAATTTAGAACCATTTTACATTTCTGGAAAATTAGACCTTATATCACTCACTAAGTCATGATCTTTATCTTTAGTAATGCTTTTGATCTGAAAGTTTACTTAGGCTAATGTTAGTATTACTACTTGATTTTTCTTTTAGTTAGTATTTCCTTAGTATATGATTTTTTCCATCCTTTGACTTTCAATCTTCCTTTATTTTTAGGTTGAAGAAGTATCTCTTTTAAACAGCACATGTTGCGTGCGTGGCCGTCCTGCTCCCCCTGACCTGTGCCCACCCCCGCCCACAGCACCCGCTGCCTCCCGCCCCCTGGCGCATTCTGCAGGTGCAATTTCTGTTGGTCTTTCTTCATGAAAACTCACATCCAGGAAGGAGATGAGACAGTAAAACAACTTTTATTAGAAGAGGTTGCCCTTCGAGGTTTTTAAATGCACTAGAAACAAGTACCAGGATATTCATCCAAGGGGCATTGTCATCATGAAAAGCTTGAAATAATTCTCAATGTCAAACAATAGGGGATGTGGGAAAGATGAGGTCACTACCACAGTGACATAGATGAGTTTCAACTCTATCACGCCCAACACCACTTTTTTATAGTGATAAATATTTTGCACTACCCCCTTTTATCCCAAAGTTAAATTTATAGGTAATATATCTATCCAAGTGTGTAATTTTTAAAATTGAGGTATCATTGACACATAACATTAAATTAGTTTCAGGTATCCAACGTAATGATTCAATATTTGTATATATTGCGGGTGATCACTACAATACGTCTAGTTAACATCTGTCACCACACAGCTACAAAAAATTTTCTTTCTCGTGATGAGAACTTTTAAGACCTGCTCCCTTCACTGCGTACATTCCCTCAGCGCCACATGCTGTCACCGATGAGCTGCCGCAGGCGCTTTCCTCCTTTGTGTCCATTGGCCTACAGGAAACCTGGCTTCATTGTGCGTGGTTTCACCAAATCCATGACCCTGTCGATGACCCCAGGTGAGAACTTGCTGTGTGATTAACTGCAGTCCCCGTGCTGTACATTACATCCTCATGACATATATTTTATAACCGAAAGTTTGGACCTTTTGACCCTCCAAATGCGTACATTTTTAAAAGGATATAATTCCATGACTATATAAACAGGTCTAACAGAACACAATTTTAAGCATTTTAAAATCCATTCCTGCTCACTCAGGGAAACAAGCCACTCTAAGTGTTTCACACAAAGGCAAATTAATCTCAGGACTGGGTTAAAAGGGTCTGGGAAGGGCTGAAGGGCACGTACAGGACGGCAGGGACTCCTTGGAACCAGAGAATCAACGGCCTCTAGTGGCCAGGCTTCTGCAGATGCCTCCACTCACACTTCACACTGTGCACACCACACACTGTGCACACCTCACACTGTACACACCACACTGTGCAAACCTCACACTGTACACACCACACAGTGTGCATACCACACACTGTGCACACCTCACACTGCACAAACCACACACTGTGCACACCTCACACTGTGCACACCTCACACCGTGCACACCTCACACCGTGCACACCTCACACCGTGCACACCACACAACCCCAAGCCAGCGGGAAATGGCATCTCCCTGACCTCTTCCAACCTCCCCAGGGCCTCCCCTTGCAGACCCTCAGGGAAGGTGGAGGGGAAGGAATCTGGAAGCTGTAACTTGGAGGGTCCCAGCCCGGAGGTGGAGAGCAGGGCTTAGGAGAGGCGTACAGAGCTGACAGGTAAGATTCAATTTGCAAACTTGTAGACACAGCTACATTTGAAGGCATACTGAAGAAGCCAGGTGCTTGAATCTGAGTAAAATGGGACTTAATACAAGTGAGACAGTGTCCCACTGAACGTCTGCGGACACTTTCTGTCTCTGGCGTTTGGGAAGGAAGGCGGACAAACGCGTTGCCATGTGTGTGCCGTCGCTGTGAATGCGGAGGCTCCAGTACAGGCCCAGCCAGGTGGCTGCGAGTGGCTGTGCCGCGGCTGATGAGATTTTCCAAATGGCTGAGTTGACAATTCATAGTAGAGTGTAAATAAAACAAAACTCATTAGTTGCATTGTTATAAAACTCAGCGTATACTAAAACCAAGCCAAAAAGCTTTGTGTTTATATGTAAAACCGAGTTAGGTTTTGGGCTGAAATCATTCTAAACAGGTTTGTGGTTTTTTTCCACTTTCATGAATATCCATCAGGACATTCAAAATTTGAGCTGGACTAAACGTTGTAGGATACCTAACTTCCTGGTCCCTTGCCTTTAAATGTCACTTGCACGCTCCTGTGAAGGCCACTGATGTGCATGTGTATTTGCAACGTGGAAATATTACGAGATATTGGATGAAAAGCAGGATAGCATTGAAGAATGGTGGCCTCCGCTGTTTTAGAGAGGACTTACACATGCGACACATGAGAAAAGGGTTAGCAATATATAAACCAAAGCGTGAACAGTGCTTATCTCTGAAACTGAGTTTCGAGAAATAATATTTCTTTTATTTGTATTTAAAATTTTTTTCACTCAAATTTCTTTTTAGTTTTATTTTTTTCAATATAGTTTGCATTCAACACTTTTTTGTATTAGTTTCAGGTGTACAGCATCTCGGATAGACATCCATAGAGGTTACAAAGTGTTCCCTCCGATCCACTCAAGAAATTTTTTAAAAGCATTCAAGGAATTAGAAAACAAACAAACAAACAATAGTCAAGCCAAGTAAGCACATCAGTGAGGATCCTTCTTGGCTCATAGGATCTGTCAGACCTCAAATCTGTCCCTAGAGGCCGGATGCTCGACACAAGAGCCCGGTTCAAGCATTTGCTCAAACTCTGGTTCTACCAGAAATGCCACCTCCCTTCCTGCACACAGGCCACTCAGTGGCACTCACTGCTCCTTAGGGATGGCAGTCAGAGCACTGCCTTCCTCGGGTAGCTGCCACTGGTCCAAAGGGGTTGTTCTGTATTTTTGGCTGTAGCCCAGGGTTTTCTTTAAGAATAGGAGCCCCCTCTGAATTAAGCACTTGATGATGTAGAAATAATCCACCCTCAGTGAGTCTCAAGTACAAATCTCCAAACGAGGAGACCAAGTCGCAGGCTTGGATGACCGTTTCCACCTGTGGGCCAAGCCACAGTGGGGGCATCAGCAAGACACAGTGAGATGTCTGGCTGTGTGCTGGCTGCTTGAGGCAGGCCTGGCATGGGGACCCTGCTGAGAAACCTAAGGAAGGTGGACGGGATAGGGCACAGACCTGCCGCTGTTGGCAGGTGGCCCGTTAGGATTTCACCAACACACTGCCTCCTAACCGGGCCACCAGCCCCCAAGACCTGTGCCCCGCACGGGCCTTGTGTGGGGATGGCCAGGCGGGGTGTGGCTATACCTGACGCACACACATCTCCTGAGCCTGAACGCCTGGGCCAAGACCAGGGATAGTTTCCAGATGTGGGCCTCACATCTGGGCCAGCCATTGGGAGGCTGCTTATTTGAACAAAGACTGTAAGTACTCAAAGAGCCCCAAGGTCCAGAGAAGGCTGCCAAGACCTGGCGAGCAGATGAGTGCAAAACAGACTTAATTTATGCTTCCAGGAGGGGAAGAAACTGTGCTTTGTGGCCCACGCCCACGCGATCCGTGTAGAGGAGGCATGTCACTCTCGCAGGAGGCAACAGCTTTGTCTGCAGGATCAAGGTGAGGGCCTTTGGCTTCAGAAGGAGCAGAATCCCAGACTGAGGATCTGTTTCTGTTTCCAGTATCCATCTCTTGACCCTACCCCATTACCCCCTCCCACATCATCTCATAACTTGTATTCTCTGGAAATAGTTTGAAATACAGAATTTCGCAGCTTTGTAGTTTGGTGGGCCCTTTTAGGCCATCGGCCCAGGAGACACTCACTGTCTTTTACACTTAACTATGTGGCTGGAGAGTTTCCCCCACTCGGTAGGAGCCACTGAACAGGAGAGGTCGAGGAGATGACTGTGGCTTGGAGCGAAAGCGTGTACTCCCAGGAAAGAGGAGACATGGGCTCCTCTGGCCGCGCTGTTACAGGCTGAACTGTAGCCCCGCCCCAAATCCACATCTGAAGTCCTAACCCGCAGCACCTCAGAGTGTGACTATATTTGGAAATAGGGTTTTTAAAGAGGTGATTAGGTTAAATGAGGTGATTAGGGTGGACCCTGATCCAATCTGACTGGTGTCGTCAGAACAGATTAGGTCACAGACACGAGGGAGGACCATGTGGGGACACAGAGAGAAGACAGCCACCTGCTAGCCAAGGAGAGAGGCCCCAGAAGGCACCGACTGTGCGGGCACCTTGATCTTGGACCTCCAGCCTCCAGGACCGTGAGAGAATCAAGTTCTGTTTTTAAAGCTGCCCAGTCTGTGGCGATGTGTTAGGGCAGCTGAGCAAACTAAGATAGGGCGCTGTGGGGGGGTCTGGAGGCTTCGAAGGACTGCAGCCGGTCCTTGAGCACCAGTGAGAGCAGCCCTGTTCACAGCCGCCCATGTCCATCGGCAGGTGGCTGGACAGCAAGACGTGGTCCATGCGAACAAAAGAGCATTACTGAGCCGGAAACAAAGAAATGAGAGCCTCACTCACGCTCGACGTGGAGGAACCTTGAAGACGTTAAGCTAAATGAAGTTAGCCGGACGCCGAAGTGCAGAGACGGCCCCATTCCACGTATACAGGGGCGTGGAGAGTAGTTGAGTTCATAAAGACACAAGGGGGGGGGGGGAGTTGTTGTTTGATTGGTACCGAGTTTCTGTTTGCAATGATGGAAAAGTTCTGGAGACGGACAACAGTTGCACAACACGGTGAATGCCCTTCGTGCCCCTGACCTGTACACTTTAAAGTAGGAAAAAAAAAGTAAATTTTATGTTATGTATGTTTTATCACCATCAAAAATAAATTAATAAAAATGAATTTGCCCCAAGTCATAGAGCGAGGAAGTTGAGGTGCTGAGCCGAGGACCCCGGGGACCTGCTCCTGCACCCGTGCCCAGCTCTCCCGCAGGAGAAACCGTGGCCCTCACAGTGGTTGGCAGTGACATTCTTGGCAGCATCCCGGGAACCCAGCAACCGTTCCTCCCCTCCTTCCCTCCAACCATCCGTTGCTCATGAGGGTTTCTTCCACCTCTATTTCTTTGTAACTGTGTTTCCCTTTACATCGTATTTTCTCTTCCTTGGGTCTGGGGCTGAGGCCTCTCTGTGCGCTGGCTGGGCGCAGGTGCCCTGGGTTCAAATCCCCACTCTGCCACTGACGCGGGGGGGGGGGGGTTCTTAGGCAAGTGTGTTGAGCTCTCTGTCCCTCCACTTTCCCACCCGTGAAAAGGGGCGACAGCAGTGTCCACCTGGCCGGTGGTTGGGAAGGTAAGTGAGGGGACGCGTGGCAGGTGCTTGGAGCAGAACCTGGCCCCCTAAGTGCCGGGGGCAGGGTGGGGTGTTTCCATTGCTAAGGACGCAGGGCTGAGAGGTCTGCCTGAGGGGCGCTCGGCTGCTCGCATTCAGCCCTGCTCAACTCTTACCACCAGGGACCCCTCTGGAAAGTTCCATCATCCGCGGGGAGAACCGCAAAGGTGCACGTGAACCGCGCCGCCCCGCACTCCCTGCACAGCGATGCCGAAGGATCCCGGCTGGGCCGCAGCATCAGCGCAGCCTGAACGCAGGGGGGTGCGACCCAGGTGCCCCCGGCTGGGCGCACCTCCTCTGGGGGCGGGGCCACGCGGAGGGGCGGGAGTATGGGCGGAGCCGAGCAGAGGGGCGGGGCCAAGCGGAGGGAAGGGGCTGGAGGGGCGGGGCCGTGCGGAGGGCGGGGCGTGTGGGGGCGGGGCCACGCAGAGACCTGGGTGCACAGTGCTTCCCCTGACACAGCCCACTCCTGCCTCTGTGCCCTGTGCTCGCTCTCTGTTCTCTCCGAGTGGCTCTGTGAGGTCCTGCCAGCACCCCAGTTCCCATGAAATGAGGCTTCAAAGAAAAAGGCAGCCAGCCCCCCATGGCCCAGGGAGCTGCTGCGCTCACCTGGGGGTAGGCCTGGGTCGCACCCAGCAAACCCGGGCCTGGAGGCCTCGGGTCTGCTCTCTCCTCAACAGCATCCCTGTTCCCACACTTTCCAACTTAGGACTCAAGATCCAGAGGCATGAAAGGTAAGACACGTATATTTTTAAAACGTTTTGCATGGAAAGGAAAAAACAAGCACCATATGCTAAGTTTTTAAAAATGGCAAAAGGAAAAAAAATGTTTTTGCAATTCATATGACAAAAAAGGCCTAAATCTTCCTAATTACAAAGAGCTCCTAGAAAGAGAAAAGCAAAGAAAGAGAAGGGAGAGGAGCACTGTTCTTTTACAGATAAGGCATCTAACTGAACCCCCCTGCAAATAATGAGTGTCCAAGCTGCTGGAGACCGTTTAAAATGCCAGGCACCTAAAATAAAGCTGTAGACCATAGAAATGAACAAAAGAAGAGAAGGAAT
This sequence comes from Miniopterus natalensis, assembly GCF_054644295.1. NCBI lineage: Eukaryota > Metazoa > Chordata > Mammalia > Chiroptera > Miniopteridae > Miniopterus > Miniopterus natalensis. The sequence goes on along the minus strand of NC_142087.1, from coordinate 71,507,082 downwards.
GAGGCCCTTAAAGTATTCAGTGGGATGGGACAGGTCACCCACGCGGGTTCTGCCAAGGCTAAATTGCCCTGGCGTCCTCCTGTCGCTCCGGAAAGCTTTTTATCCCACTTTATTTTAGGAGTGCCAAGGTGTGCTTCTAATTCTAGTCCTCTCTAGTTCTTTTTATAGGACTCAAACCTGGGCAAAAACCAGTAATACACAAGTGCATCCTCTTTTGTATTTCAAGTCAGCCAGAAGGTCAAGTCCCCCGAGCGCCCCGTCCCTGCATCCGTCCGCAGGGCCGGCTGCCCCTGCACGGTGCTCCAAGCACAAGTCCCCCTGCTGGACTATCTGCCAGGCCAGCGGCGAGGCCAGTGGAGGGAACCACACACCTGGTGTGCTTCGATTCTGTCACTCTGATGACAGCGAAAGGCTCTAGGCTGCCGGCAACCCCTCACAAGGCTTCCGAGAGAACTGGGAGCTGGAGGGGGGTTCATTTAGAAAATGCCAGTGAGCCACAGGAAGGTCTAAAGTACCTTTGACCTCTGAGGAAGACAGCCAGTCATGGCCTTGAGTTTGTTGGGGTCTTTTTATTTTCACCTGTAAAAAAAAAAAGTGCATTTTCCCAAAGGCATTGAATCAAGATGCTATGGCAGGTGCTGACTGAGCTCTGCCCACACCTTTGTCTTTCACCCTCAGCACTGACAGGCTCAAATGTCCACAGCCAGCACCTCATTTCCTGGCCTGAGGACATTCTTTTGACCTGGAGCCCCTTTGCCACCTGGACAGCAGGCCAAGGTGCCAGGGACTTGAGCAGCCTCCCGACAACGGTGGGCAGGTGTTGATACACAAATACCTGGCTCCCTGGTCCCTTGGGATAGCTCTGAGGTGTGTCTCCCACACTCCTCCAGAGTTTTCCAAACAGAATTAAGCTTCAGTCACCCGCGGTGGTACCTGGCCTGGTGCCACCCAGGCCCCCTGCCAGCATCTCCTAGGATCATCTTCCAAGTCAACTACTCTCCCTAGATTCTTTGTCAGAGAGAACGCAAGCAACGACCTCCACCGGTGGACACTGTTGCTAGGGGAGAGTGGACACCTGGGAGCTTCCCTCCCAAGATCACAAAGTGTGGCCACTTCTACAGCCTGAGCTACGGTGTGCAGTTAGGGGGCCCCCTGATGAGCTTTGTGGCCCCTCTGGCTGCCATCTCCTGTCCCAGGGGTGGTGAGCTGATAGGGGAGCCGAGCCAGAGGCGTTCAGAACACGCGCAGGAGGACAGATCCACGCGATGTTGGACGCTGGTGGAACGGAAGGACCTGCCACGTTCTCCCGCCATCGCCGTCTGTGGGCATCCTCCTGGTCGGTCCCTCCTAACTGGGAGCAGCTCGGAGGTGACAGGCAGCAAAGAGAGGAACCGGGATAGAGAAGACGGACAGGGAAACGCAGGTCTTCCTGCATCCCACTCATTCCCTTTAGGTTCAACTTATTTTTCTCCCCTCTGAAATATATTTGTAAGTATTTCTTCCAGGAAGGGTCTGCTAGGGGTAAACGCTTCCTACTTACTGGGTTGAAGCTGTCTGTATTCTGCCCTCACTTTTGAATGACAGTTTAGCGAGATCTGAAGTCTACACCGGAAATTATTTTCTGTCAGCATGGGCATTGCCTTCTATTTTCTCTTGTTGATACTGGGAAGGCTTTTGTGGATGAGGCTGCTGTTTTGCATGTAAACCTGTTTGTTTGTTGTTTGTTTGTTTGTTTTAAATCTCTGGTTTCTTCATCCAGAGGTATTTAATTTCCCTTTTTCCTCCCTGGGGGTCTGCAGCCTTATTTTCACCTGTCTCGGTGTGCTTCTATTTTTATTTATATTGCTCAGATTCCCTACACCTTGAATCTGAAGAATCATGTCTTCTATTAACTCCAAACAAACCCCCGCAAATCTCAGCCATTATGTCTTTGAGGACAGCCACCCTCTTATTCTCTCTATTCTCGCTTGAAAGCCATTTTTGGTTTGTGCTACACATTTTCTCTTTGACTCTGGCATTTTGTGATGGGGGAAGAAGGACTGGGATTGCAGCGGGTCTTGGTGGCTCCAAATACCTATCTTCCCCTGCCCCCTAGTGGCCTCATGACAAATTGTCAGAACCACATTTCGTCTCCATTTTCCTCCTCGCTTCTGTTCCTGCTGTTTTGATGATTGTTCATGAAAAAAAGATTTTCGTAAACTTGTCACAACCTCAAAGCTCCCTAATGCTAAAAATGACGTGAATGAAGTGTACTTTTACTAGAAAATATGTGTGCAGTCAGAGGCATTGTCCTGCACAGAGAGAAGCTGGAATTTAGAGAGAGATCGCCCCTGATACTCCTGCAGGCGTCACTGTGGCCACCCAGGCCGGGTGCAGACACTTCCTGGGACAGCTGTTCACCACCCTGGGACCCCTTGGTGACAGCTCCTCCAACAGCCCCTCCCTCACATGCCTTGCCCCTAGCCACCCCCTCCACCTGAGTCCTCAACGGAACACTGGTGTGAGGGAGCCCTAAGAGAACTGGGTCCTAGACTTGAACGTGGTGTGTGGTCTGACCAGCACCAACCAGAGACCATGCAGACCGCGTCTTTATTTATGCCACTAAGTCTGTGTTAGTTCCTCACCAAACACAGACTCTGACTGGCTCCTGCCAAGTTTGCTGCCTCCCGACAGCCCCCACCCCTGGTCCCCTTCACACCTGCAGTGGCCCAGCAGGCCTCTCCCATTCTATCCTCACAACAGTGGCTTCTTTTCTCATTAGAGTCACGGGAACTTTATTTTCATCCCTGCTTTTTGGTAGGTTTTGTTTTGTTTTTGCCTGGAGACTGGATCATAATTTGAGCATAAAGAGAAATCCCAACCTGAAGGATTTTGAGCCCAGAGGAGAGAGTCCCTGGGCCCAACCATCCAAAGCCGTGACCTTCCCTGGCGCCAGGCTCCTCATCGGGACGTGGAATTGACCTCCCCACACTCTAGTGAGGAGTCAAGGAGGGGACAGGCCTTCCAGGGAGGAGGGAGCCTCCTCTCACAGCCTCGAGTGGGCCCTGAAGGATACGATTCCATTCCTGAGACCCCCCCTGAAACCGCAGGGCCTTGCAGGAAGTCGGCACCTGGCCACCAGCTAATGGGAAGCTCGGCTCACAAACCTGGAGCTCAGGACATAGTGCGCGCTTCCCCTGAAAGGTCTCACCCGCCTTCTGGTCGCTTTTTGGGACTTTAGCACACTTAGCGTTATTCATCCCCCCCACCAAGCTAGCTCTACAAGTTAGCTACAGGGACTCACATTTACATAAAACTTACCATTTTAACCACTTATGTGTCTGGCTCAGTGGCATTAAATGCATTCGCATTGTGCAACTGTGACCAGCATCTCCAGAACTTCTCCCATCTTCCCCAACTGAATCTCTGTCCCCGTTAAACGCTAACTCCCGTTCCCCCTCAGCCAGACCCTAGCAACCTCCGTTCTACTTAGGATTTAATTTGAAGATTTAAAACGAAGTGAATCTCAGTGAGTTAACTTTTTTGGTATCTATTCTTATGCACGAGCGTTCCTTTGCATTACAGGAATATTTATCATTTTCTACAGGAATTCCCAGGGGAATAAATCTGTGTGAATTCCTCTGTGGGTGGGTGGAGAGGGCACCCACCCCAAATGGGCATTGTTGCTCCTTGGTTTCTGTGGCTGTGTTCAGGGTGAGCCGTCCTAGAGACTGTGTGACACAGCAGAGTGTGGAGATCTGAGATGAGGGGGTGAGAGTCCCTCTCGACTGGCAGGGCACGGTTATGTCCTGCAGGTGGCTCCATGGCATTTGTGCATCTCCTTATTTGCCCTGGGACTGTTCCACCAAAAGAAACCTCCACGCAAAGATCTCAAGTCTAGAAAATATTGACCACAGAAGTCTCTTCCATCAGTGATCCTCAGCTGGGTCATTGCTGGGTGGAGCTTTTTCTGACTCTGTGTGTGCCCTTGAGCAGCCACTGAGGACATCACCCCTGCTTAGAGGCCCTGGTGGGAGAGCAGAGCCCCTCAGGTGTGGTGGGACCACATGGGCGATCACTGTCGCTTCCAAAATGCATAGGCACGTGGCCCCAGAGGAGTCAGCGCACCAGGAAACCTGTTGGTGGTATCTGCTGAAACTGAACCCAAGGATGGACCCCACCCCCACTAAGGAATTCCCCCACTGTCTGGCCAGGACACGGACTAGGAATGTTTGGCTCCCTTCCCGAATGAAGGAATCGGGTGGAAGCAGGGCTGCGTTCCTGCCCCTTGCTGGCGTCCTGACAAGATCTCTGCTGGTGTGAGCCTTCAGAAACGACGGGACAGAATCTGTAGGCTGCCAAATTTTCATTGTCCTACATGTATTTTTCAAAATGTTTTATCTCCTCTCAATAACATCGTTGGTACTAACTTCCAGGGAAACAACTCCAAAGTGGTATAAAGAGGGCTTCTCACACTCACGGCTGTGCGGAGCTCCCAGGGATCTTTATTTTTTTGACGCTCATCTAAGGAGTGAGGATATTTTTTCTATTGATTTTTAGAGAGAGTGAGGGGGGAGAGAGAGAGAAACATCAATGTGACAGACACACATAGATTGTTTGCCTCCCACACATGCCTGACCAGGGGGATCGGACCTGAACCCAGGTATGGGCCCTGGACCAGGAATTGAACCCACGACCTTCTAGTGCCCAGGCCGACGCTCTAACCACTGAGCAACTCCAGCCAGGGCTGGGATCTTGTTAAGCTGCAGGCTCTGGTTTAGAGGGTGCAGGGTAGGACCTGAGATTCTACATTTTAAAGAAGTGTCCAAGCAGGACCAGCTACAAAATGTACAGGGCTCTGTACGAAATGAAAATGCAAGGCCCCTTGTTTAAAAATGATTAAGAATTTCAGGATGACAAGAGCAGAGCGTTGAACTGACAGGTTACCCTTCTAAGTGCAGAGTCGTGGGCATGGGGACCCGTGGGATTGCTCAGGTCGTATGCCCTCAAAGCTGGCATGGCTCCCGGGTGATGCTGGCGGCCATCGAGGAGCAAGGCCACAGAGCTGGACTAGGACAGGGCAGCCTGGCTCCAGAGCTATTCCTCAATCTCAGTCCACAACAGGGTGCCTCTGACTTGAATTCCATCAAGAGGCGTTAGGTCCTTGAGCACCAAAAGTCTCCCATGGTGAGGGGCTCAGCGACGAGCACCTCGGGGTCCCAGTAGAACTGAATGGTTTGGTGAGACGGGAAGTGTGTAAGCGCTTCATCAACTTCAGGGCGCCCCTGTTGTAAGATGCCCTGGCCTCCCAGCGTGGTGAGAGAAACTAGCGAGAATAAACACGCCGGTGTTTTCCTAATGTCACTCTCACCTTCAAGCTGGCTCTGCCCTTGTGGGACCATGACAGTGCGCCTGCAGGGCAGAGTGCAGACAGAAGGAATCGGTGGCGAGGACACAGTGAGGAGGGACCGCGGTGCTGCTCGGGTGTGAAATCATGAGCCTTTGGGAAGCCTGCGAAGTGACTTGGTATCTTCCCACCACTTGAAGCTGAAAGGTGGATTCATCTGCCCTGGAAATAGAGCCACGCCTAAAGTTTAGAAGCGCTGGCTGGATGTCCCACTTCCTTACCTCCCGAGCAGGAGTTGAATGGGCGATGCTCTCCCCATGGGCATCAGCCACCCACAGGGGCAGAGCTCAGAGAGAGGCTCCCGCCCTCTGCCCTCATCCCCATGTCACACCCAAGGGCACCTCTGTGATGTTCTGCCAGGGGCACCTTCTGGACCCTGCCCCAGGGCCAATCTGTCCTCCTGCTGGTGACGTAGGTGGGGACACTCTGGGCTGGTCTTTCCTTCCCGTGGGTCTGACAGACACAGACATTCTGAGCCGAGCGACCTGCTCACCGGTGACGTGGCCTCAGCTCCAGGCCAGCTGGCTCAGTGACCCGGTGGCCATGCCAGGATCCGTTCTCTCTGCTCCACAGGAGGTTCCAGAGGTGAGCAAGTCTGTCAGAACTTGTCTTCTGTGAGTCCTGAGTGCTCTGGTTTTTAGTTTAGTGTCAGATGTGGTGCTTGAGTCCTTTCCTCACCCAGAGTTGGGAAAAGCACTCTCCGTTTTCTCCTCTTGGCCTTCGACAGCTGGGGGTTTCCACCCTGGCGGCGCAATAGACTCTGCTAACGTGGGGCCCACCCCAGGCCCATTCCACCAGATTTCCCGGGCCCACCCTGCCATTCGTATTCTTTAACGGTTCCCCAAGCGATTCTCCTGTGCAGCCAGGGCCGGGAAACACTGCGGGGCAGACACCCCAACAGCCCAGGCACACAGAGCCCCCTGGGAAACTCCACCCATCCTAGCTGCCCGCCTGCTGTGCTGCCCGGGACTCCTCCCAATGACCCTTCGTTTCTGGAGTGGCTACTCTAAGCCACTGTCACTGCCTCATGCTCCCTAAGCCACTGGACCTCTGACCCTCCCTGCAGGTGATCCAGCCCCAGTCCCCTGAGTCTCAGCCCAAATGCTCATCGCCCGGCCCCGCCTCCTGTCCTTATGCTTTGGTTCCTGGAGCCTCTCAAGACAAAGCCATGTCCTATCTCTCCAACTCACCCTTTGTGATGGGGTCTCCAGGCTAAACACAGACACACACTGTCCCCACACTCACTGACAGTGTGGACGTGCCGGCTGGGGTTCCCAGCACCCCATGTCTGCAGGAATGCTGAGCCCTGTTGGCTTGAGGAACACAAAGGAGCCACAGGGTGGGGCCTCGGCCTCATCACCTTTGCCCACTGGCACCTCTGCTCCTTCCCAATCTCAACCACGGGCGCTGGCATGTCGCAGCTGTTCCAGGGGACGGAGCTGTTGTTACGGCCTCATGCCAACAGCCCAGTTCATCCCTGGGCTCCTCGGCTCTGTTGTCACTGCCAGTGATGCCCACTCGGATCAGCACAAGCTCTAGGACAGTAGTCAGCCCGTGGTGCAGGTGCGTCACAGGAGCCCCTGACACGTAACTAATCCATTGGGGCATCACCGACCCGAGTACACACTGCGATGGTGGGGTCCCTGGTCCCCACGGAGGGCCCTCCAGCTGAGACTGAGAGTGCTGTCACAGGAGATCCTTGGAAAGGCCCCGTATGGGTTGAATTGTGTCCCCTCCCCCACCAAGTTCATGTGCCCAAGCACCAGCCCTTAGTACTTCAGAACGTGATCTTACACGGAAGCGGGGTTGTTGCAGAGGTAATTGGTTAAGATGAAATCATAGTGAATTAGATGGGCCCTAAATCCAGTACGATGGGTGTCCCTATAACAGGAGGGACCTTTGGACTCAGAGATGCAGGCACACAGGGATAAAGCCATGGGACAAGAGAGGCAGAGATTGGAGTGACGCGGCTGCAAGCCAAGGGACGCCGAGACTTGCCAGGAGCCACAGCAGCTAGAAGGGGCACGAAGGATCCACCCCTGCTGGATTTAGAGGGAGCTGGCCCTGCCAACACCTGAATCAGACTTCTAGGCTCCAGAACTACGAGAGACTAAATCCTGTTGTTTGAAGCCGCCCGGTTGTTGGTACTTTGTTATGGCAGCCCTAAGAAAGTGTGAGTGTGGGAGACAAGCCTCTGGTTGAATAGTATGGAATTTTGCCCTCCAGCAGCACTTCTCTAATTCTTTTTCTTATTTATTTCTTGAGCACTGTCACCAAGATCTATCCAGGTGGGAAGGCAGCTGGAGTCAGAGCATTCCTCAACATTATCTTACTGCAGAGCCATAAAACGGCATATTCTCATGAGTGCAGACACCCGATCTCCCAGCCTTGTGCGCACAGATGCTGTTGGAGGGAGAACCAGAGACTCTTGCTTGAGTCCCCCCCGCGCCCCCCTCCCCGCCAGGGTATACAAGCCTCAGAGTCCTGGACGCTGAGCTCAGGTCCTACAGGCATATGTTATGTGCTAACTGATGGTTTTGCAGCCCAGGAGTGTGCTGTTTTGAGCAGTTGCACGTCTGTAGGAAATAATAAAGTGATTCATTTTCATGTTGAAAATGTCAATATTTGACAAACAGTCTATTCATATTGCCTTTGGTCCCCAGTTCCTGCCTCTAATGTTTAATTGTCATGTATTGGAGTTGCAAAAAGGTGAATCAATTGAGATTGAAAAATGAGATGTTAAAAAAAAAAACACAACACGTGGAGAAACATGTCCTTTGTGGTCAATATTAATCTTGCGAAGGAGTTTTGTTTTCCCTGCTAGGCAGCCTGCCAAGAGCGAGGAGGACAGTGAGGATAGAGGGTGATTCGCCGAATCAGCAGCTTCAGGGAGGTCGGAAGAGACAGACTGGGCCCTGTGTTCGGCAATGAGAAGAGAGTCAAGGGGTTGGCTGGAGGCCCCGGAAACGCATCCTGCGTGACCACGGGGTGGTCAGGAGGATGGGGCTGGGGGCCACGCTACCTAGGGAGCCGGGGTGCTCCCAGCCTCCCGCATCCCACACCTTGGCTCCAGCAGGGCACCTTCCCTTTCCTGGAGCAGCTGCTTACCCCAGACGTGACAGCCGGCGTTCCCTTTAAGGCGATAGCCTCCCCGAGGCCTGGCTGTCCTTGACCCTCTATGCCCCTGCCTGGCTTGCTCCAAAGTGACCTGTCAGAGCCAGGAAGGCCGTGTGGAACCTCCTCGGTAAGAAGACGGGGCCCGTGGGATCGCTCCCCTGACACCTCAGCATTTAGTTCCCCAGACTGAGAAAGCTGGGTCTAGAAGATGCTGCCAAACGAGACCTCCACAGGCTCTCCGGGCCATGCCCTGGAGCCGCCGCAAGCACTCTGTCACTCCCTCATGCCGCTGCTCCTCGACCTTCAGAAGCTCTCATCAAGGAGCAGGAAGCCGCTTAGGTGTCCGTTGGACATCGCTGTGTGTCACGCGCCTGCTGCGGGCCTGGGCCTGGGCCCGGGCCTGTTGGCCGTATCTGGGACACTTCACCAGGACAGACAGCGACCGGAGAAAGCAGCAGGATCCTTTCCGACACTGCCGAAGGGCATGAAGACACCGAGCCGCCGTGAGGCAGCCGGTGCGGGGGGCTTTGAAGGGGCCGCCTTCGTTTGGATGGTTAAGGAGACCCTCCTGAGGAGGCGATGCCTGAGCCGAGGCAGAGCAGAGAGGGAGGCAGACGCGGCATCGGTGGGCAGGCGCGGCCCGCGGGCCTAGATCGGATGCGCGGGCTTGTTCGTGGGAAGGAAGCGGCGTGAGGGGACTGGTGAGTTCCAATAGCACCAGCTTTGCTCCCGGGGGATGCTTGGCAATGTCTGGAGACGTTTTTGTTGCCACAAGGGCGGGAGAAGGCAGCTGGCAGCTGGCGGGTGGGGCTGGCGATGGCTCCACACATCCTCCGACGTGCAGAGCAGCCGCCCATGAGGAAGAGTGATCTGGACCAGGGGGTGTCCGGTGCTGAGGCTGAGGCCCGGATGAGATGGTGCTCATGGGGGGCGGGGCGGACAGGGCCCCGCGGGGGAGCCCTCGTGAGGAGTTGGGGTGCACTCTGGGGTGCCAGAGCCGCCTGGAGACTTCTCCTGGGGAGCCCGGTGTGGTCCTCTGCATCTGAAATGACGGGTCTGGTGGGAAGCTGATGGATGCGGGTGGTGCCTTAATGGAACCTCGCCCGGAAGCCCGGATGGGAGGGAGTGTGGCTCGGACAAGCAGGGGAGATGGGCAGACGTGGACGGCGGGGACATGTGTTCGGGATGAAGAGCAGTCGATGAACTGGCTGTGTGGAGTGGTGAGGGAAAGAGGAACCAAGGACGACCCCTGGCATTTTGGCTGGAGCAAGGGGAGGGTCCCTTGCGACCTTTTGTCACGAGAAAGACTAAGAGAGGATCCATTTGGGGAAGGAAGCCAGAGTTCTGCCTTGGATGGGATGAGCTTTGGACATGCAACAAATACCCACATACACATACACAGCAGCCAGCCGGCTGTCACTGTAGATTTGGTATTTAAAGTAGATGAGAGACGCTGAGCCCCCCGGCAGTGTGCCCGTTCTTACCAGGCTACTTGCACAGCAATGCCAAACTCAACACCATTCCGCTCGCCTAGAAAAAGCTGGCCACGCTCCAATAATCTGTGAGTCTTAGAAGAAGAAGTTTTTTCGAAGAGGCAGGAGAGCAGTGCGTTCTAAGAAGATGTCAACAAATACAGACGACGCAGCAGCAGCAGGGCCGCCTCAGGGCTCGGAGAACTTGAATTTCCTGCTGGTGGCCCAACTTGACATGGGCCAAGCAATCGCTCCCCTGGCAGGGAGGCTGTTACCCCACTTCTCCAGGGGCCAGCTCCCCAGCAGCCCCTGAGGACCACTGCAGAAAGCACCCCTCTGTGACGCTATCTTTGCTCCTGACCTGGGCGGCTGCTCTTTTCTGAACCTTCGAGACCCTTGAAGTTAAGCCCTTCTCACGAGCCAATGCCTACCGTCACCAAATCCTCTTGAATCTTATGAGTATGTCCTGTGAACTCCACTTGGCAGACCAAGTAACTAAAGCCCTGGGTAATTAAATTGCCAAGGTCACCCGGCTGATCAGAGGCAGAGCCAGGATTTGAACTCGGGGCTCTCTGCTGCAGAAGTCCTGCTCCTACTATTTTTTCAATGACTTTCTCCTCCACTAGCCTGTGAAGTCCTTGAGGGACAAAATACGCCAGGCTGGGTTCACGGGGAGCACCAAGCGTCCTCGGTTTGTCTGCAGAGTACCGTGTATCTGGAACTTGTCCTGACATTGAAAATCTGGCCATGAAATCACAGGTGCTGGATTTCGGTCTTTAGGAATTCAAAACCCGTGCTGTTGAAACCTGCTGTCAACCACTAGCCGCTTGAAGGACTGTTTTGCAGAGAGGAAAACGAAAACCTTGATTTCCCTCCTCAAAGCTGAGATGTTTAACTCTTTAAGAATCGGCCCAGAGCTATATCAGAATTTTTTCTTTACTGAAATTCCTTTCTTTTTGTAGGAAAAAAACAAAACACTTAGGGTACTTTTCCATGTTGTGGTTGATGCTTTGACCCCTCAGGCAACACGGCCCACCTGGGACCCTGGTACAGGGGGCACCTGCTCCGCATCTGGGAACCAGGGCCACACCCTCCTGCATCACTCAGCCACAGCTTAGCTCCCTACCTCTTGCTCCAACTGTTCATAAACTTTAATCAATATTGTGATTAAATTAATGTTTGCAATTATTTAATCAATGAGAGCAAAGAAGTTCACTGCAGTGTTATTTGCAATAGCCAACAGCTAGAAACCATCTCAATGACCATTATTGATCTATTTTATCAAATTATGATACACTCACCTCATAAAATATTACCAGCTTTTAAAAATGTGTACTAAGAATGTTTAGTAACCAGGAAAGATATGCAAAACATAATGTGGAAAAATGATATTGAATATAGCATAATTCCAATTATGTATTAAAAAATGGTGCTTAGAAAAAAGATTGGAAGGAAATAAAGCAATGTTAATGTGTCAGTGAGATCATGGGTTGTCTTCTTGCATCATTAATGTTCTCATCCTTTCCAACTTTTGTGTGTGCATTATTTTATAGTCAGAAAAGACAATGCTGGTTCTATTCTAGAATGTGTCCGAAGTTTCTGGAGCAAAGGCGGCTTTGTCCCATGTCCAGGACCTTTGTAAAGATGGTTGTCTGGTGCTAAATAAGAACAGTACCAATTAAAATGCCAACAGAGTCATGGTGCTTGCAAAGCTGGTGAATTCTTTTATATAAAAAATAGGTTGGAAGCTTATAATGAGTCAGGCACAGGGTTAGCCCCTGAGATACAGAATCAGTGAGGCAAGGTTTCTGCTTCAAGGAGCTACCAGATGAGAGCTGCCCATTTAAAATCTTAAAATGATTCCCCTTTCTCCACACCCTCGCCAACACTTGTTGTTTGTTGATTTATTGATGGCAGCTATTGCGACAGGTGTGAGGTGATATCTCATTATGGTTTTAATTTGCATCTCTGATGATCAGTGATGTTGAGCATCTTTTCATATGTCTGTTGGCCATCTGTATGACCTCTTTGGAGAAGTGTCTATTCAGGTCTTTTGATTTTTTAAAAAAATATATATCTTTATTGATTTCAAAGAGAGGAAGGGAGAGGGAGAGAGAGACAGAAACATCCATGATGAGAGAGTCATTGACCGGCTGCTTCCCGCACGCCCCTGCTGGGGATCGAGCCCCCAACCTGGGCCTGTGCCCTGACCGGGAATCGAAGGGCAATCTCCTGGGTCACAGGTCGACGCTCAACCACTGAGCCACGCCAGCCAGGCTCTTTTTTAAATTGGATTTTTTTTTTTTTTTGGTATTGAGTTTTATAAGTCCTTTATAAATTTTGGATATTAACCCCTTTATCAGATGTAAAAATTGATGAATATGTTCTCCCACTCAGTGGGTTGTCTTTTCATTTTGTTGATGGTTTCCTTTGCTGTACAAAAGCTCTTTCGTTTTATGTAGTCCCATTTGTTTATTTTTTCTTTTGTTTCCATTGCCGAGGAGATACATCAGAAAAAAATATTGCTGTGAGAAATGTCTGAGATTTTACTGCCTGTGTTTACTTCTAGGATTTTGATGATTTCGAGTCTAACATTTAAGTCTTTAATCGATTCTGAGTTTATTCTTGTGTGCGGTGTAAGAAGGTGATTTAGTTTCATTTTTTTTGCAAGTAGCTGTCCAATTTTCCCAACACCATTTATTGAATAGACTATCTTTAGTCTATTGTATGTTTCTGGCTCCTTTGTCAAATATTAATTGACTATAAAGTCAAGGATTTATTTTTGGGCTCTCTATTCTGTTCCATTGATCTATGTGGAATTTAATGAACAAACTGAACTACGAAGCAAAACAGAGACAGACTCATAGATAGAGAGCAGGCAGACAGCTGGGGGGAAGGGAGGGTTTTTGGGGTGTGTGTGGAGGGATTGAGCAAAAAAAAAGAGAGAAAACTCATGGACCTGAACAACGGTGTGGTGATTGCGGGGTGGGGTGGGTGGAGGTTGTATTAATATTTAATATTACAAGATACAACAAACCTGTGTTATATAGAGTAACTCAGTCTCACTCTCACTAAGCCACTGTTAAAAATAAATGTAAGGTTTAATTGTGTGGGGTCTTTAAAAAAAAAACTAACCTAAAAAAATAAAATAAAATCTTGAAATGAGAAAATAAGATGTCAACAGGGTGGGCCCACATCCTTAAAGATGAATACTTTCCTCTTATCACCACTTTTAAGCCTTTCTCAGGACTAAACAATCAACCAACTGTAAGAGAGTGGTAACTAAGTGGGGTCCCCCTGGCTGCAATCCCCTCCCTCTCTAATACCCTCCACTGAGGGTCCGGGAACATACCAGAACTTCCCCCAAATGGCTGCGCTGGACCCCTGCCTAGAGTTAGATTTCCTCCCTTTATAAAAAAGCAGGTCCCTGTCTGTAAATTGCATTGCACTGGACAGATTTCTCCTTCTGCAGCTGAGACCTCTGCAGTCCCCTATAATCTGCTTGTGACATCCCGGCTCCTCCCCAAGTACCAACAAGCCCCCCACCCCCTGCACTTGCTGTCCTGGGAGCCTCCGCTTCCCTGGACTTTACCCAGGCAGCCAGGCCACAATCCTGTCACTAGCGATAGAGCCACAGATGCCAAAACAACAACAACAAATCCCAGAGCCTTCTTTCTTTCTGTAAAGCTCAGTTTTGGAAATCACATCATCTAGAATGAAAGGTCCCCAACTATCCCAAGGGCTGCCTTAACCCCGGACGCATCCTGTGCTGGTGAGACAGGCAGTGAGAGGCCGGGACGCACCCTAAACTCAAGCTCTGAGTCGAGAGTAACTGGGGGGGGAGTTATCTCCTGCCACAGTGCTGTCCCGGGAGCATGAGAGCTGGGACCAAGCCAGGGCTGCTGTGTCCGCAGGGCTCAAGGGACCACCCACATTCCCAGTGCCCGGGAGCTGGCACCAACCAGCTCCTGTTCTCGTGGAGGCTCTGTCCCAGGAGTCGAGAGCCTCTGCTTGCATGAAAAACAAAGCTGGAGTCTGCAGCGTGCACGTGTGTGTGTGTGTGTGTGTGTGTGTGTGTATGTGTGAATTAATACATTACACACATGTTCCACGTGGCAAAGATGGTTTCATCATGAAATGGTTAAAAAAAGGTGGTAAGAGACTGGAGCCACCAGTCTGGGCCCAGCCCCTGCTCTGACACTTCCTGGCAGTGACCTTGGGTTGATCACTGGAACTTCTGAGCCCCTGGCGCTTCCTGTGTGAATCAGGATAAGTCTTCAGCTCCTCTGCTGTTATCACGATGAAGGGACTCACTGCTCTCGGTAAGCACCTGGGGCCGTGCCTGACACTCAAAGCGGTGAGAGAGTCTTAACTCTTAGCATTTTCAGGACGCAGACAAACGTAAGGGGGGGGGCTCTGATGTTCCCCTTCCACATCCTCGTTTCCTCCGGTTGTCCTGTGGGGAGGAGCCCTGGTGACCACAGCGTCTCCCCTCCTCCTGGGCGAGCAGAGGCGCACCGGCCTCCCCACGAGGCTCTGTGCTGGTGGCGCTCCGGGCACCGCTGGCGCCAGCTTTGTCCACTCACCTTCCCCTGGGGCCTGCAACAGGTCTTCCTGGAAACTCATCCAGTCAGGACAGGCCTATTCATTTGCTGAGAAGAGTCCTCCTCGCAGAGAAAACCCCTGCAGGGTGCCTGCTCCAATTTGTCCTTGGCTCCGTGAAGAAAGAGATGAAAGCTGTGTGCTCCGGGTGCCTGGCCGCTGCAGGGTCAATGGCACAGATTCTGTAAAGGCACAAATCAGCTACTTATCTGGACCGCAGTTTCCAGTTGTTGTTGGATCCTTTTGGGGGGCTCCGAACCAGTCACCCAGATGTACCTCTGTGCTATGTGGGGAATTTGAGCTAAAGGCAGCTGAGGCCTGCCCTGACCCTCACCCCTGGAAGAACCTGAATTAGGGGCCTTACTCACAATAAGAATCATCAGAGGGAACCTTTCTGGACCCATCTCTATGGCAGGGAAAACTTTTTAATTTCTGAACATTTGCTCTTAACATCCTGCAACCACCCTCTGAAGCCCCCAAGGTGCATGACTCACCCCAGCTCAGGATGTCAGATATAGCCACACTCCTTCTGCCTCTGAACCGCTCATGTATGTGGGGTTCTCATATGCACATATGTGATTAAGTTTGGTTATTTTCTCCTGTTAATCGGTCTCCTATAGAGTTAATTATTAGGCCGGCCAATAGTACTTTGAAGGTTGAGAAAAGGTTCTTCCCCCCCCACATTTACTTGATACTTATTGATCATGGAGGACCTGAAACGAATGGCCTGTCCTGGGCCCGATAAGCGATTTAAAAGAGAAATATAGTGAAAAGCCTAACCACAGTCAAAGTCATTCACAGTCATTAGTATATATCCTGGAGCACAAGATGAAGTCCAGGAGGGGGGCTAACTTAGGACATTTTCCACAGCTCCAAAGAACTATATTTATTAAGCTGAACCGTATAGGAAATTGTGGATATGCAATCAATTTTTAGTCTACCTAGACAACAACTGAAAATGACTCAATCACCCACCTGTACCAGTGTTGGATGGGGTTCCCACTGCAGGACTCCAACAGCAAAGGAAGGAAATCTCCATGGAGAAGGGAAGGTAATCGCCGCAGACATGTGGCACCGCAGTTCCCCATGCTGTCTTTCAGCTACTGCCAATAGCCGGATTAAAACAAATCATTAGTCAACCCAGGGAGGAAACTGATATTTTGTTGAATATGAGACATCTTGAAACTAATAGTTCTGGTTATAACTCTGTCATTGAGGTCTTCACATCAGTTAGCACATGGCTGGCTTAAATTTCTTACGACATAAGCCCGCTGGTCAAACCACAGCAAAATGGAAAGAGAAGAAGGAAATAAATGAATTCACGAGTCAAAAGACTCCCTGAAGAAGCCTGGATTCCAGTCCTGTCTTAAAACCCCCCTTTTCTTTGTCGTAGGGTGAGCTGAAATTAATGACTGACGCAGAGGACGGCCAATCCATGCTTAGTCTCTTGGACTGTCGATGACAATCCCAACCTCCCAGCCGGGGAGAACCACCTCCCACCCCTGCCCGCAGTGCAGCTCAGGAGCCTGGGAACAGTGACTCTGTACATTAAACACAGGAGGCCATATGCTGCTCAGAAGCCACCTAGGCCAGTCCCAACTCAGGTACAGCCAACATGGGGCTCCTCCAGCCTCTGCCACAGCCACAGACTCCAAATAACAAACCTGGACGCTCAGTTTGACAGGTGTGAGAGGGTTATCAAATATTTGCAATGAGGCTGGACTGGTGTTTCCATCCACTGTTGGGTAGATATTTATGGTGCATTTGTTATATGAACGGGGTAGAGATGCCATGGTGAGAGCCACGGAGGGACGAAGAGGGGAGAGGAAACATTAAAAAAAAGTTTAGTAAGCACCCGCCTCGCCCCAGCCCGAGCCCAAGGGCCCGGGCCGACACCTGCTGCAGCAGCTCAGCTCACAGCCTCTTGCCCTGCATCTCCGAGCTGCAGCCTCGCCGGCCTCCCCGGGTTTGCGGAGCTCGCGGCGGGAGGGTCCCCCTGCAGCTGCGATGGGCCCTGGAGCCCCTCCCAGGGAGGAGAGAGGGGCAGGAGCCTGCGCCTGCCCAGCCCCGGCCGCCCCTCTAACTCTGGGCAGCCCCAGTTCTCAGCCGCACCTCCAGGGGGCGCTCTCCGCTCCAGAGCAAGGAGAAGGTCTGATGATGGGGAAGCCCACTTACTCTTTCACTGTCGGCTCTAAGTAATAAAGGTCACCTTTTGGCCCCTGATCTCTGTCGTATTTCTCCATTGGTTCAGAGCCAGGGGCAAGAAGAGGGGTGTTCCCAATGCCCACTTCCCCACAATGTCCCAACACTACCCCCTCCCCGCTGTGCCCTTGCAGGCCCCCTGCTTGAGATTCTCTTCCTGGCTTCTCAAGCATCACTCTTGATCCCATAACCCGCTTTCTATTTTCTTCACACCTGAAATAATCGTGATCTTTTAAAAAAAAAAATTATTCATTGTCTCTACGCTCCATTAGGAAGGCTCAGGAGGTAGAATTGACAGGGCTTGGTGGCAGGTGACAGGTTCTGCCAGCGTCAGGCTTGCAGGAGTCCTGGGAGGGAGGTGGCCAGGAGGCAGTGGGGAGCGGCCCACTTGGGGGGACAGTAGGTGCCCCCGTGATGAGTCCTGAGTGAGCAGCAACGGCTAGTGGCTCTCCCCTGCGGGAAGGGAGCCGCTCTGGGCATTAATGAGGAGCAGCTCGTGGGATGTGGGTGCTTCTCAGCTTTTGCTCATTGGAGGGTGAAGCCAGTGTTGTCCCTCAGGAAGTCCCAGAGAGACAGGCTTGAAGGCCACTGGGCGACAGGAGAACTTCACACAGGCCTGATTCTCAGCGCCCCCACTGCAGGGCTGGGGCTTAGAATTCTGAACTCGGGGTTGGCCCGTGGGCCATCTCAAACCGGGGGCAAGTCTATACCCCGAGCCTCCCCCCAGCCCCCACATGCTTGGTCATATGTGTATTCGGATAATCCCTCCACGGTGGAGGGTCATCGTTTGACATGCGGTTTATTGTTCGTCTCACTGCTCTCCCGCCCCAGCGCTTCCGCAGGGTGGCACCCAACTTACTCACGCAGGCGCCCGGCAGTTTGTGAAGGGGGCCCAGGGGCCTCGATCTTCGGAGCTCCAGGAGGAAGAGACGGAAAAACCACTCGGCGGAGCAACAGGTTGGAGCCTGCCTAGGAGCGGGCCCTCAGCGGCCTCCGAGGGCATGTCCACCCCCCATGCTTAGACCAGCGCGAGGGGACAGCAGGGGCAGCGAGCGGGGTCACGCGGGCGGGCTCACGGGTCCTGCCACTGCCCCTTACTCACCCCAGCTCCTCCCTTCGGGCGTGTCAGGGATGCAGAGGGAACAGGACAAACCTCAACACGCTGCAACCCAGGAAATGTCCTAAGATGTGTGGAGGAGTCAGAAATGTTGACACATGAAGTATATGCGAATGGTATGCAGTTATATGCAAATGTATGCATACCTAATACAGTTTCTAGGAAAAAAACGTCCTAATGGCTTTACCTGGGAGGTGGTAGAAACCGCATGGCTGGTTGTGCTTAGGGAGGCAGGGGGTGACACACGTTCCGATGAGCTATTTTTAACACACTGACACGTTCTAGGAAAGGGAATATTCAAGCAGCTCTTAAAATGGATTATAGATCATAAAACAAAATATTTTGTGTGCATGGTCTATTCCTGGCTCACAGGGCAATTTCTACTGATTTAAGAACTTCTACATGTTAATCGTGGAACAGTTTTCTTAGACTCAGAAAAGCAAATGACCTCCAAGTGAGCTCAAGAGAAGTCAACATCTGGAGGTGCAGCATTTGGAAAATTTACCTCAGTTGCTATTTCAACGCTCTTTTGATAGATAAGATTAGCAATTAGGGGAAAGTGCAAGTTCGTTGGAATAAGACCTAAGGAATCATTCAGTTTTACTGCCACGTCTTTAGAGAAGGAGAGGTAGGTAACGGGAGGAGTTCTAGTCGTAAGCAGATGCGAGAAAATTCTCCAAGTGCTCTGCTGTTCCCTTTGAATAGGACAGAACATTGTGTTTCTGGTCTGGAACAAAATGAAGGCCACTAAGGAACCGGAGCCCAACAAATGCAGGATTTGCTTCTGGTCACTTCAATCCTGGGCAGGGGACACCTTGACTCCCTACTTTATTACACGGCCCAGAAGATGGGAGTCAGCCTTGGGGATCCATTTGCCCATCTCCTCCCGTCAAGTGTTCAACCTTATCTTCTAGAAGGAAGGAAACAATATGACCCCCCCCCATCACCCCCAGGACCTTTCACTTAGTGACCAGGGCAATGGACTTGTCAAGGTAAGTCTGACCTTTGCTGCAACTTTGGCATTTTGGTGGCAGTGATTAAAAAAATTTAGAGCCATCTTTCACACACACAATAGGAAGAGTTCGTGACAAATAGATGACAACAGTGAAATAGAACAAAGGTTGCAGAGATTCATTTGCACAAAAGGTATGTTGGGGGATAAAAAAAAAGAAACTCAATGGCAAGAAATGAGAAAAGCCTGTTTTCTCTACCATTACTGTATCTCTCTCTCTCATAACAATTTAATAGTTATTTCTCCAAGAGTTTTTAATTTAAAACAGTACGTTTGCTGTGTTCCCAATTATTTTCTTTCTGGCCATCCTGAATGCTTCGCTTACAATAACGACAACAATACTTCCACTTACATAAGGCTTTCCTGTCTACAAATGACCTCAAAGGCATGACCTGCTTTGGTCACTGGGGGGGTAGGTAGGGCGGATACCACTACCCCTGGTGGGTCGGGGTGAATTCACAATGCCCTCTACGAGTGTTCACGCGGGAGTCACACCATCAAATGGGGACTGTTCACTGGGCAGTGCCAGCAACGAGCTGACTCTCAGATGTTGTCCTGTAAGATCCAGAGCTCATTACGGACTTTCACGTATTTACTTTTCCCCACGGGGAATGGGGAATTGGATGAATGTTGAGGATACTGACTTCCTCTCTCCCAGGTCAGTGCTAGGCCTCTGGTTCCACCTCTTCATATGTCTGCAGGTCAACTTCCCGTGGGAAAAGTGTCCATCGCAGGGCGCAGTGGCCATCCACTGTCCCACCTGACGAAGCAGCCTCCTCGGGCGCAGCAACAGCACGGTTTAGTCAGGATTCTCTGCCTCCTTCCTGTGCGGGGGCTGCCTTCGCGTGCCTAGGAAAGTGAGGAAGGAGCGTTTCTTCTGGGAGCCTGCAGGAAGGATGAAGCAAGAACAAGCCAACAAGCGTCAGGCCATTTCCACCGAGCCCAACCTCACCAGCAGGTGGTGCTGCGACAAAGGAAATCAAGAGAAACCGGGTCAGGCGGGTCGGGAGTCCTGGCTCCCGCACTGGCCCTGGCACCATCTTCAAAGTCAGTTTTCCACAGGCACACACGTGGCTGATGGGACACCAAGCGGCTTCTAGGGTCTTCAACGGGGAGCTGAGTCTCCTGGCAAGGCTGCAAGCCGCCTCCGAGCTTCTACAAGCTGCTGCTCCTACCTCTTCCTTCCCCTCTCCCGGCCCTTTCCCAATCACCTGGTCCTCCCAGCAGGCGGGGATGCCCTTCAGGCTCATATTCTCTGGCGATCCCTTGGCTTCGGGGACCTTTAAATATTAACCACGTCACAGTTTACATGTATTATCAGATGCTGCTGTGACGAGAAGTGCTAAGAAAGTCTTCCCCAGAAAATGACTGAGTCTCCCACACAGGAGCAAGCCGGCTCTTAGTATGTCTGCCTTTCTGGCCACCTAACACGCTCCTGTTATCTTTTCATTCAGATGCCTATTTACCCCAAGTTCCCCAAGGACGAACTTTTATTCTTTACCTCCACAGTACCCTGTACGTAAGTGTGCTCAGTGACAATGACACACAGAAGCAAGCACTGACTGAACTGCTGGGCTGCGGAAAACACCAGCACCCAGCTGTGCCCGGTCTCCCACCTCAGCCACAGAAGTTAGGAAATGAGGGAGGTCTCCACGGGACACCTGACGGTCCCATTGGCTGCCCCCAGCACAAGCAGCTCAGGAACCCATCATGGACCCCTCGAATGACTGCTGCCTCAGTTGACTGCCTCAGGGCAGCAAGTGCTGACCGCTCTGGGAGGGAGCTGCAGAGAAATCCAGTGCTGGTCTGGATATGCCTCCCCTAAGGCCACAGGTGAAC
Source organism: Miniopterus natalensis (assembly GCF_054644295.1). Lineage (NCBI taxonomy): Eukaryota > Metazoa > Chordata > Mammalia > Chiroptera > Miniopteridae > Miniopterus > Miniopterus natalensis. Next base: position 71,486,335 of record NC_142087.1, on the reverse strand, counting down.
CCAGCCACAGGGGATTTATAACTTGGACGTCGGAGAACCGGCGCCTTCCAAGCCTGCTTGGATCCACTTGGAGCAGGGCAAAGACAGGAAGCCAAGGTGCGGTGAGGGGCTGGGCACAGGAATCCTGGGACGGTTTTGGGCTCATTCTAGAGCAGAGAGCTCGGCCTGGGCTTGAACAGTCTAGTCCATCGGTCACTGATCCCTTACTGGGCTGAGATGAGCTCTTCTGCGGCCTTAGCAGTTTTCAAAGAGCACGGCGTGCAAGCAGCCCGACATGTAACGAAGTAAGGACATTACCAAGACAAGGCCAGTCCACTGATCTGGCCACCAGGCAAAGGGACAGACAGCCCCCCACCGAGGCCACAAGTTGGGAAAAACTAATTGTCCTGTCACTGAACTACCCAGGTACCACCGAGGGCAGACCTGAAGGGCGAGAGGAGACAGTCTACCTAGGAAGCTGGTCCATGTGAGACAGAGAAGACCAACAGCATCTTCAACTCGTGGTTCACACGGTGCAGGGTCGGGCTACAGGCTGTAAACGGGCAGCCGTCAGCTGGGAGTGCTGGGTCTCCTAGTGAACCAGCTCCACTGGGCTGGCATGATGGGTCTTAGTGCTGGAGTGAGCCAGCCAGCTGCTGGTTTTCACTGGTCCATTAAAGGTATGCTAACCTGTTCTTGTGCTTAGGGGCCCCCGAGAGAATTTAAAATGGGCGTGGCTTTGTGGGAGACGTTGTCCAGCCTCCCCATGCAGCCTCTATCTGCTCCCCATCCCCCCTCGCCTACATAACAACAGAAGGGCTGCAAGGCCATTTCTATTGCAGTCACAAGGTCCATGTCGCTACCTCATTCAATGTAGGTTAACCTGTTGGGTGTTTCTCCCCTTCCAGAAAAAAACCAATCGAAGTCAGAAATATCTGATAACACCACCCATTCACCCCAAACCCAAGTTGTTGGCACTGTCTGCAAGACACATCTGGATGCTGAGACAAAAGCAGATGGGTGCAGTACTTGTAAATTTTGAATTTATTATAACAAAAATTATGACATGTTCATCTGTGCATTCTGCTTTAATATAACTCTGGGTATGTAAATGATCTAACTGGACTCTATACAATCATGCGGATTGTGGCAGCAGTAAGGAACACAAATTAGAAAGTGTCTGCAAAAGTCAAGAGGCTAGGTGGGGGCCGGAGAGGAAGGAAAAAGGTTCCGAGGCTCCTTGGGTGCATACCCCCTTCCAGTGGCCTAAGGGGCACCTTATTCCGACAGAAATGCTCTCTGACGCTCAGCCTCATCACGGAATGAACTAGGGGTGGGTTAGGAGGGGGCGGTGGGCTGGGGGAAGGATCCTCAGAGGGGGAGGGAAGTCAGTTGTTTAGACTGTGTCCTTATGCCAAAACTACAAAACATCTGAAGCATCACTATACAACACGTAGCTATTTACAATAGAAATTTCTCAATCAACTGTTCTCTCAGAGAAAATTAGTGAATCCCAGTGACTTAAGTCACCTGACAGAGTAAAGCAACTCCTAGGAGTTAGTCTCCATATTCTACAAATGTCTATCATTTTCAAGACAAAAAAAAAAGAAAAAAGAAAAAGCCTTTCCCCCAGAATTACAATATTATTAAATCATTTAGCACTGGCAACCTGCCCTGCCTGCCAAACAAACAAAACAATAAAAAGCCATTTTAAAAAATATTACATTATCATTAACTGCTTCTCTGTAATATATTAAACCTTTTGTTCTTTGTCTTTACACATCTGATATGTTAGGAAAAGAAGTTAACGGTTTAAATCATACCGGTAAAGCATCACTAGAAGAAAAGTGGTAATTATTTTAAAAATCACCAACAGGAAGAACCTACAGACTAGCTGCAAAGACAGGTTGAGGGGAGAGTCTGGGGGAAGGGCGTGGAGTAAACCCCTGGTTTAATGCGAGCCTGGGAGACTCTGGCAACTCGTCTGTCTCGGTTAGTTTATTGTTTAAGGTGCCAGGGGTCATAGGGGCGTGTCGCAGTAGTCGGGCAGCGGGTCCACGGGGCACTGCCGGGGCGGCGGCTGCAGGGCGAGCTGCGAGGGCGGCTGCTGCTGCTGGTGGTGCTTCATGATCTCCTTGACCTCTTCCTCCAGCTCGGGGGGGATGATGAACTGGTCCTCAGGGTCCGGCTGTGCCGGCGCCGCGAAGTAGCCTCCCGGCTTCCGCAGAGGCGCGTCCGTGGCCACCTCGATCACGTTGTGGCTCCGCTCCTGGGGCGCCACAGAGCCGTTAGCGCGCCGGCGCCCGATGGTCCCCACGGAGGCGAAGTCCACCTTCCTGGGCAGCCCCGGCTCGTCCTCGTTGGCGCTGATGACGATGCCCTCGTCGCTGGTTTCCGGCGCGTGCGGCGGGTGCTGCTTGTCCCTGTCCTTGGCGCGGCCGCAGTGGATGTCCACCTCCACCTCCACGCGGCTGCCGTTGCTGAAGACGCCCTCGATCGGTTCCTCGTCGTCGCTGTCCAGGCCGTTGTCGGAGAAGGCGCTGGAGAAAGTGGCGCTGGACAGCTGGCGCTGGAAGGCGCCGGACAGGCAGGCGGGGTGCAGCAGGCAGCGCTGCTCGCCGGGGTAGGCGGGGCCGTTCTCGCTCAGGGCCCCGGGCGCGGGCTCGTCCGAGGCCGTGGAGCCCACCTCGCTGCTCATCTCCGAGGTGGACAGCTCGCTGCTGATCTCCGAGGCCATGCCGCTGCTGGAGGACGGCACGCCCAGCCCGTCCGCCGGCCGGTCCTTGATCACCATGCTCACCGAGGGCGGGAAGATGCCCGGGCTGGGCGGCGGCACGGCGCCGCCCGCGCCCAGGTCGCAGCAGCAGAAGCTGTCCTCGGTGACGCTGAGCTGCACCACCACGGCGCTGAGGCTGTCGCGGCAGCCGTAGCTCTGCGCCAGGGTGCACAGCTTCTTGGCTGCCGCCAGGGCGTCGGGCACGTTGCGCACGGCGCCCACCGCCTCCTCGATGGACAGGCTGTCCCACAGGCCCTTACTGCCCAGGATGAAGAACTCATCCTGGGGCGTCAGGGTCACGGACTGCACGTGGGGGCGCGGCACCACGCTGGGGTGCAGGAAGGTGTAGCCCAGGATGCGCGTGGACTCGGTCACTCCGTTCACCTTGCCGTCCTGGAGGAAGGGGGTTTCCAAGCAGAGGTTAACACGGAGCACACGTGGCAACTTCCCTGATGGGGGCCCTGGGGAGAGTGCTTGTGGGCCACAAAGGGAAGGACCCCTCACCCTCTGATGAGGGGTCGATGTCCATCTAGTAGCAGAAGCCCAGGGCAGGGGCCTGGGCAGGTAGGGAACAGGAGGGCCAAGAAGGAGCTTGCTCACCCTGGGCTCTAAAGCAGACCATCACCTAGCCTGGCACAGCAATGCGGGCACCGGTGTCTCCTGTAGCCCACAGAGAGGAAGGGCCTTTCTGAAACAAGCCAGTCCTGCAGACACTGAGGCAAATGAATGCCCCACATCTTACACTACTCTCGGACAGGCCATCAACCACAGGTCCAGAGGAGATGCTGTTTTAAATTTAAGTAGGTAAAAAAATAACTGGTGGGGAGAATCGCGGTGTGACTCACTGGGTCAGAATGCCCACATTGGAGAGGCAGATGCTGGGGAGTAGGGCCAGTTCTCATCACTTCCGAGAACTCACTCTGCTGATGACAAAGGGAGAAGACAAAGTCCCTCGGCTTCAGTTCAGTTGGGTTCGTGCCATTTTAATCACAAGCCAAAGTTTCAGACCATTTGCAGGTAAAAGACCTTTATTCTGAAGCTGGAGGGGAGGGGGTGACCTGTGTACCCGCTTGGTTGTTTAATCAAGTTTGAGGGTCTCAGGTCCATAATGTGCCTCTCCATGCCCCTATTTTTAACCACTTGTCCAGGCTCCATGATGACAAATGCAGCCTCAGTGTGTGTCTAGGAGGAGGTAACAGAGATGGTCTCACTGTCTCCTTAACAGCTGGTGTTTCTTCCAGAGAAGGACCACTTCCTTTCCAACCCCACCTCCTTCCTTCATGTGGAATTTTGGGAGGTGATTTCTGGGTGTTCAAGGGGTGCCCTCTGCAACTCCACACACAATCCTGCCATGATACCCTCACAAGCAGGCAGAGTCTTTAGAAGGAAAATTAGTAAAATGGGGCTTCGAGCACAATTTTCAGCTCCCTCAATTCTACTGATGGAACTGTTGCTCCCCAAAGTATGGAATTTGCTAGAAATTACTCTTGCTGTTCTGCCCAACCCTTGAGATCTTGCCCCATCAAAACCCATGGTTGTGTGTCTGTGTGCATCTGTGCGTGCATGTGTGTGTTTGGGGGGCATGCCTCAAGGCAGAGAAGTAACAAAACCAAAAAGCGTTGAGAATTCAGCGATGCAGCCAAAAGTGAGGAGGAGGAGAGGCAGAGAAAACAGGAGAAACGTTCCGAGCACAAGCTGTGACGCATTAACGCAGCAGAAATTGTTAACCTTTGCATCATGTAATGTTGAGTTTTTACTTCAATGCATCTGTCCCATCTTAGCCTGCCTCTACTCCAAGAGTGTCTACTGTCTATTTTAATCCTCTCTGCTCCCGGAACAGGTAGGCAGGGAAATAAAACCAACCTACAGACTCATTTCCAGACTCTCCCAGTGGATCCCAAGTCTTTTCTGTCTTCCTCATGGTCCTTATCAGGGCCTGTTTTTCCCTACTGAACTGCAAACTTTCACTACCATCTACCTGGCTGCCCAAGGCCTGTGGGTTTTCTTGACAATACAAAACTGGACACCTCCTGTGGCAGATGTGTGTCTGCGGGGTCACTTCTGTATCCCCCTGTCATTCGTCAGTACCCGGCAGGTGGAAATGCTGTATGATGAGTGGGTGAGTGCAGCAGGCTGCAGCCCCCACGTGGAAGTTGCGCTGTACCGACTCTTGTGATAATGCAGACTGACTTACTCCAGCCTTTCTCAACAGGGGCACTAGTGACAAGTTGGGCCAAGTAATTCTTTGTTGTGGGGGCTGTCCTGTGCATTTTAGGATTTTTTGCAGCATCCCTGCCTCTACATGCCCAAAGTACTCTCTGCCCCACTTGTGACAACAAAAATGTGTCCAGGCATTGCGAAATGTCCTGTCAGGCCCAAATCACCCCTGGCCATAGAGCACTCACTGCCTTACTCAGATGGAACAGGACGTATGACCCAAAGTAATAGCTCGGTCATTTCCACTGGTACAGTAGCCAAGAGGACAGATATATTACTCCTGTTCCCACTTTATAGATGAGGAAACTGAGGCTTGAAGGATTAAAGGTCACAGCTACCAGCAGCAGGTGAGGAGCAGATGGGACAATGCCACAGAACATCTGGTGCAGCCTGACACAGAGAGGCCAACAATAAATGGCTTATTATCCTGTACTGTGTAATGTCTTCACACCTATCATACAAAGAATTTGTTCTGTGACACCAGGGGTTTAGAATTGTAATTTTAAACCACTTTAAAGAACATTCTTTGGAGGGAAGGCTCCCTAGCTGGTTTCTGTAGGACCCTGGCCATGTCCTCCCACCCTCCCAGGAAAATGGCTCTCTCCTCACCTCAGTGACAATGGCCTTGTGCTGCTTAATTCTCCTCAGTTCTTCCTCACAGCTCATGACGTACGACCTGGACAGAGGCAGCGGCTTCCCGTTCCGACAGAGAACCGTCTGGCACCTGCCCACATTGGCAGAGGTCAAGGTGAAGGATCCTCCCGGGTCTACAGGGTCATGTTTGATGTGACAAAGGACAGCAGCACCTCCAAGCTTCTGGCCAGCAGTTCCAAGTTTCCTGGAATCCAAAGAGAGAGCATTAAAACCCAACACAGCCCTCCCCGCCTCGGTTCTGCTAATTCGACAGAAGACTGCAGCCCTGGGCAGGGCAAGGGCGAAACAGAACCAGAAGGCTCAAGCCAGCCTCTCATCAAAGCAGGCACTGCTCAACTCCTCGGAGTGAAAGAGCCATGGAACCTGACAGACATGCTCAGAGAGGGATCTGCTCACAACTGGGGCAGCCCCACTCTACACTAAAAGCCAGGCGCTGATGTGCAGTAAAAGAGCCCTGTGCTTCTGTGCCTAGCCTGCTACCCCCATGTCTGCACACTCGAGACAGCGGCCAAGTGACCACTGAAAGCTCTCCCCACCCCTCTCCAAATCCCCTCTACTCCAGGAGGGGAACCCAGCAGGTTCAATAGGAGCAGGTGCAAACACCACTCACACTGCATGCAGACCTCAAAATCATCTGACCACCCTCTCCCCCTGCAATACGGATGTTTGCTGGAGGAACTCTGACGTATTGGACCGTTCATGTTCTTTGCTCTAGATGGCGAAGACTTGCTGGGCCAGTAATGCCAATTCTAGAACATTCACAGAAAGAACATTCTGGTAATCAAGCTCCACAGACCTTGTATGTGTGACCATCAACCCACTGGCTTACTGAACACACAAAGCCCCTGCCAGTCCTAACAATCAAGGGGGGCCTAGAACTCCTATCTCGAGTCCCACAGAGGGAGGTGCCAATCAGGCCCCGCTGATCCTGAGTGTGCAGGAGCACAAGGTCAGACAGACAGAAACCTGTTTACGAGGGCAGACCCTCAGGTGCTGTCAGCTCCTGCCTCCTGTCTAGGTTAGGCAAATGAAAACAGTAGCAATGAAAGCCAGGGTATTAGCATGTCACACACGAAAAATGTGCATTTCTCCCAAGAACCGAAAAGATCACCACATGTCCCATGTCCTATTAACAAATAGGAAATAAGAGGCCTACAAATGACCCTAAAGACAGGCCGGCAATTTGGGTCTCAAACCAGATTCGGCTCTAGGCCCCACATGCAGCACTATCTTCCTTTCAAAGGCACAGTGATTGCTCTGAGTAAGGCCAGAAATAGGGTGGCATCTGTACAAGTACAGCTAATAACCAGAGTTCGAGGTTCTTACATTTTTAATTCTTACCCAGTGATGGAGGGTCTACAACAAGCAGTCCTTGTGGGGGGTATGTGAAGGGTGTGTGTGTTGGGGGTGGGGATGTGTGTGTGTTATCTATTTGCTTTTTTGTTAGGAGAAGCTGGGGATGAAAAGAGAAAAGTAGACAGATGTCCCCAGTAGTCAGAATATTCTCTGGAGTCTTACTACCTAAGGTCGAATTACAGCTGTACCCTCTACTAGCTCTCAGAGCTATGTGCTTCACCTCCCTTGCGCCTCAGTTTCCCAACAGTAAAATAAGAACAGTAACACTACCTATCCCACTGGGTACAATTTATGGTATTAAGGTATTTGGAATAATGACTAGTACAAATAAAAGACTCATGATATATTAGCTATGAGCAGTATTTAACTAAACATGCCCACTGAGAAAGTGAGAGAGAGCTGAGTCTAGCAGCCTCTGCTGAGCTCTTCAAGAGGAACTAACTATTCATGACTCAGGGGAACGCAAAAGGCTTTCCCAAACCAGTGCTCCTTAGCAGATACTTTTTCTACCCATTACAGAGATACTTCCTTTGGCAGATGATCAAGGGAGAGAAAAGATAGTCATTGTTCCCATGACCTTTAGTGCACTCTCCACTTCCTGGTCCCACAAAGGCACGTGTTTGCAGTACAATATTAATACACAGGCAACGTGTTTACAACCTACAAAGCCATTAATGTGACAAAAGACGAGCAATCCTTTGAATATACCATTCAGCCCTAAGAGTTACAAACATTCCAAAGTTTCTGTGGTGACTGTAAGCTCTAGACAATGGCCTAGGATTTTGCTAGTAACACTGACCTGAACATTTAACTAGGAGGAAAAACAACATAAAGAATGATTTAACTTCCGGCTTAAAACATGACCATCTCAAGTTTACAAGGGTTGCACTGTAGTGAACCAGCGACAACAGTTCCTAACGTGAACAACCTGAGACAGGAACAGTCCATTTCAAAGAGAAGTCCGCACACCAAAAGGTGTCAGGAGCCTCTGGAGCTCGCATGATTTGGGGGAAGAGGGAAGAGGAAGTGTGTTGTAAAGGAGCATGAAAACCTGGAATGATGACGCACCTGTGAGGTCCAGTCCTAAGAGAAACTCAATTCCTGCCACTGACGTGGCCCCCTACAAAGCTGTCAAGACATCAATAAGTCTCAGGTGGAACACAGTCTGTCCGCGATGCCCGGGCAAAACCAAATGGCCCAAATGCATCTTGTACACCCATATTCAACAGTAGTGCTCTGAGATTACTGGGCACCTAATTTTCTAGCTGGAGGGCAAACACTCAAAGGAGAGCAAGAAAACACACAGCAGACTCAGTTTTACCTTTGCATAACAATAAACGTGTTGACCATGTATTCTTCTTCATTTTTTGTTTTCTGCAGCTCTTCCGCCAAAATGTCACTCATCGTACACTGGAGGAGGTAGGGCACCTCCACATTACGGTCTCCGTCAAATACACCATACAGGGCCTCCCGGTTGTCACAGAAGTTATTCACCGACAGGGCCGCAACGCACAACCTGCAAGGCAAGAACGCTTTTGTGCTAAGTCTAACCTTTCCTTTTCCATGCCCAACCCAACTCTGTTTTCTTTCCGATTTGTCTATCCCACTCTTGTCTCTTCCTTCATGGCTCCAGACAGAGTAAGAATAGGTCAGTGAACCTCAGCTAACTTACAGAGACTAAGGGCTGTAAGCAAAGAAGGACCGATGCGTGCTCATGCCTCACAAGTGGCTTCCCAGGCCCTTATATCCTGATGACATTATTTTTAAATGGCAGTGAAAAGAGAGTAAGAGACATGGGAAATAACACAATTATGAATCTGTATGTCCATATTCATTCGCATAAAGATATTAAGGAGAAATTCCACATTCGGCAAAAATGGAGTAACAACTAAAACACTGGAAAAATGTAGGAAAAGAATATAAAAACATATGTATGGTCTCAAATCCTAAGCACCTCACATACATAAGTCAGGGGATCCTGACAACAACCATATAAGGACACATAGTATTTTTAGTGCCATTTTACAAATAGGAAAATTAAGCCAAAGGGAGGTTGAGTAACTGTCCAAGGCCATACAGCAAATAAGCACAGAGACCAGATGCAAAGCTAGGCAGCCCAGCTCTCAGGTCAGTGCTGTCAAATTCCTGCCTCCATTTATTATGAAAAATAAGCCATTCCAAGTTATATGCAATTAGTGGCAAAGTAAAATTTAACAATAATATTAAATCATCTTATAATTCTGTCTTCCTTCTGTAAACTCCCCTTGCTAGTCAAAACGGGGGAAGGGTATTAAAAAAAAAAAAAAAAGATTTTTTTTTTTTTTAAAGTACAGTAGTGATGTTTCTCTTCTGCTGAAGCTTCCTGTTTGTTTTTTAGTCTGAGGAAGAACCTAACATCCAAATGAAGCTCCAAGCTTGGGTTTCCCTGAAGGATCTGCAATGACCAGACACTGGAGGCAACCCAGCAACCCCAGGGGCAGGAGGGAAGGAGAGAAGAGAACACAGATACCTCCTGAGATTTGGAAGCAGGGACAACCACAGTTCTTGCAAGCAAGCTCCTTGTTTACTTAACACTCTACCTACAAGTCTAAAAGAAAACATTTGAGAAGCTTCTGCTGGCAAAACCAAAGGTAAAAAGGTGAAGGGACATAAAGTGAGGGAGGGGCGGCTTGGGACTTCTGAGGTGCTGGAGATGTTGTAGTTGTTGATGGAGGCAGTGGTTTGCAGGTGGGTTCACCCTAGGACGATCCCTAAGCTGTACGCTTATCGTTTCTGTACCTATGCTATACTTCAATAATGAAGTTTTTCAACAATTACGGAAGGAGGGATTATGCAAAAAGGAGATTAATTGGTCATTGCTTCATTAATATATATGAGTGGATAATGCATTTTAATATCCAGAGATGTTCGTGAATTTGAAAGCAGTTTCACATGCTGGTGTTTCCAAGTAACGCATAATGTCTTTTAATCTAAAAAGAAAAATCTCTAGGAAGGAACTTCGAGTGCTCCAAAGAATGTATAATGTCTTCCCCTCTCCCCCAAATACAATGACAGCCCTAGCCAGTTTTGCTCAGTGGTTAGAGCATCAGCCCGTTGCCTAAAGGGTCCTGGGTTTGATTCCAGCCAAAGGCATGTACCTTGGTTGCAGGCTCAATCCTTGGCCCTGATCGGGGCTTGTGTAGTAGGCAACCAATTGATGTGTCCCTCTCACATCAATGTCCCTCTCTCCCTCCCTCCCTTTCTCCCTGAAAAGCAATGGAAAAATATCCTCAAGTGAGTATTAAAAACAAAAACAAACCAAAATACAATGTCATACAGTGCAAAGTACATAGAAACAATGTGACCACCAGAGCCCAGGCCCCACTGGGGGCACATGGAACAGGGGTGCTGAAGTGGGGACACCTCTCCTCTTGTCAGCACAATGCCAAGCCACACTCTTAAAGAGGAAGGGGCTGCGCATCAGAACTTGAACTGATTCTGTTTTCCATCCCAAAGAGCGGCAGTCAGCAGCAACCACAATTCCACCTTCCATTTTCCACGGGGGGTATTCAGTGAGATGGTGGTTCTCAGACGTGGGTGCACATGAGAATCACCTGGGGAGGTTTTCAAACAGTCTGATTTAATGGGCCTTGGTTGGAGAGTTTTTTTAAAGTTTGTCTTCTGATTGATTCTCACGTGCACCCAGAGTTGAATACTAATGTTAGCCATTATTGGATGGTCCTCCATTTTCTGTTCTTCCCCTCCTTTGAAATGTTACATCCTTGTCCCTTACCTAATTAAATTACGATTATTCCAATTTATAGGATTCTTTGCTTTTCTAGTGCTAATTATTAGCACCTGTTGACAAAAAGCAAACAAGCCCCAAGAGCTAGATTACAATTCTCAAGAAAATCAACATTTGCATATAAGACAGGGAAAATTAGTGAAAATAGGGAAGAAAGAGAAATTCAGAGGGACAGGTCCTGGTGGCAAAACAACCAGCTGGCATTATAGAGACACTGAACTCCTGCCAAGCTCATTTTGATCGTAGAAATAGCTCCACAGAACCGCTCCCTGGTCAATAACGTAAGTGATCTCAAATATGGACCATCAACATGGCCAGGGAACTTCTTTAACACGATCCTGTTTTGCTGGGTAAACAGGCTTCAGAGAAAGAGAAAGGAGCTTTTTAAAAAGAGCAGGGATGCATTTCAATACTTATGCCTTCTTCAAACCCTGGAGTCTCACCCAGATACAATGTGTCAGTTACACCGTTTCCTAGCAACACCTCTCACAAAGAGAGAGTATGTGATGCCGAGCCAGGCTTGGCTTAATGTTCAAACCTAAGTGAGGAGGTGGCCTCACTCTGGGGAAACATGCTCAAAGAAACATCACATGAGGCCAGTGTGTGCCGACACTGCGTTTCTTCCTACTCCAGTAAAGAAGGAAGGCGGGCGGGAGGGCTCTCATTCCTAAGCTTCACCCACTCACTTGTTTTTCACCCCTGAAGCTTCAGTGTACCCATGGCTCCACACAGCTGGGGCTCCGGATGCATCTCCTGCCGAAGGCTGATCAATCTTGAAACAGCGGATGTTACTAACAAGAGAAACAGAAGGGACAGGAATCAGGAAAACCAAACATGGACATGTTGCTACCTTTATCCGAGAAATGAAAAACACTTGCTAAGAACTCTGTACTTACCATTTCTTACTGCGTTTAAAGTGTCTGAAATATATTTTTTTAACTTTTATTTATTGATTTTTCTTAGAGAGAGAGTGGAAGAGAGAGAGACGTTGATTTGTTGTTCCACTTATTTATGCATTCACTGGTTGCTTCTCGCATGTGCTGACTGGAGATCGAATCTGCAACCTTGGCATATCGGGAAGATGCTCTAACCAACTGAGCTAACTGGCCAGGGCCTAAAGTTTCTGAAATATTTATCAACAACAATAACTAGCTACTTATTCATAATGAAAACAAAGGGTCAGATATCCAGAGTATGAAAATTAGTTTTTATCAGCATTCTATGTCATTTATTAGAGACTTTCACACCCACCACGCTAGATGGCTGCTCTCTCCTGGGAATGAAAAAGACAGCTCTCAACCTTGGTGTTAGAGAAGGAAATTAAACCATTAAATTGGGTATATTCTTACAACATGAAGGCCCTGGTTTGAAAAGATCAACACCTAAGTCACAATTACATTTGTTTGGGTGATGTGAGAGAATCCTGCAACATTCATCTCCAAAGCCAACTTCTGCCCCTGTCACTCCTTAAGCTATTTCACAAAGATTATTGAGGACCTGCCATCCCCCAAAGCTTCTAATTCTTTCCTCACTTGCACAGCCTTCCATGCTAAGATTAATATAATAAAATTATGAAGTAAATGAGTACTTCAATAAATTACATGTTAACTACGTATGTTTAAACTGGGAGACAAGTTCTCATCTCACCCCTGCTCCCACAGGCCATAATTGGCCCAATAGGACCCACAACAGAAATAGTAAAGGGGTAAACTCTCAAATGGCGTTTATTGAAAACCAGTCTACTAGGAAGCATTCAGCGGCCCCCAAACAGGAAGTCACACAGATGTGAAGCAGGTTTTTGAAAAGGCTGGCTGCCACATGGCGAAATAATTCCTTTTTACTTGTAAATTACCACTAGCCCTACCCCCCCATTACTTAAACAGGAGAAAAAGCATATGTATCATCTCTTAAACAACACCTCAACACTTGTTACGATCCCAAATTCCAATAAAATAGTATTCACTTTAATTCTAGAAATAGGTGCTGGCAATTTCTTTGAAATTAAAAACACTTCATTAAAGCAAAGTTTCTACTCACAATTACCAGCAAACATTTACTTGTCCCTTTACCCTAAAAAGCTGGAAAAAATAAAAAGCACAAATGGTGCCAACAGAAAATCCCCAAATCAAATTAATACCTCATTTTACAGCAGGACTATATATATACATAGCCTCTTTTCAAAGTTTTCCATCCTACCAGTAAGAGAGGAGCACTACAAAAGACAGGCTACCACTATCTGCGCTCCATATGGCCTGCGCCATGTGCAATGCTGAGGGGTGCAATGGTCCACTGAGGCACGCTAAGGCTCTCACTACACCTCTGCTACCTTTCCAAATTCTAGAGGAAAACTGAAGGCATATTTCTAAAGACATTTATACTTTTTACAGGCAGAACATAGAGTCTTCAAAGAAATAATCCCATTTCCTAGCCTGATTACTAAAGAATACATAAATCCTTAAACTCTCCCATAATCCTTTCCAGGGAAGCAGCAAGTTCTCCTTCTCTGCCTAGCTGAACACAGTGTGGCGGAGCAGCTGTCTGGAAGTGACCTGAATTTTGACTCTCGTACATCTTTAAGTGAGCCTGACAGTCTTGCTCGGTCACACGGGAGGGTCACCAGAGGCACTCACCCTGCTCATGTAGAACAAACAGGCCAACCCTCTAAAACTGCAAGTAACATATTAGACATGGAAACTCTCCAGAGTTACTAAAAGGCCACAATCATCTAGATGTTAAACAGAAGGTAATGTTTTTACGTTAAGAGTGTTATGATTTCATTGTCTTACTGTTTTTTAAACCTGAGGGCACACATGTGCTTCACTACAGCAGCTCTGGCCAATCCAGTGACATATGCTCATTTGTAGAGAATTTAACAAGTAGATTTTCTCTTATGCATATATAGCAGTGGGTCATTCTTTCTTTCTACCTACCTACCTACGGCTTTGCATTGTTTTTTTCCTGATTTAATCATGGACATTTCCCATCATTTTACATTGATCCTAAATAAAGTTAGAAATAATCTTGATGAATATTTCTGTACCCAAAATAAACACCATTTCTGATTATTTTTTAGAAAATTTTTTTTCCAGAGAAAACCTTGGTCTAAGTATGGAGATATTTTTAGAGGCCTGATACACAGGGCTAGTAGCTTTTAAAAGTTATATCCATTTATAGGCCTCCTGGAACACCAATTAGAGGGAGAAAATCATTATCATTTAAATATTTAATATTTCCTTGACGTACTAATAAAGTTGAACCTGATTTTTCCATGTAACTATCTGTATTCTTTTGTTAAATGTTAATGCCCTTCACTTATTTTGTTTGGGACTTTTCTTACTGACTTTTAAGAACATTTTATACTAAATATTAAATATTTTATTTTCATATTTTTGCCAGTGTTTCTTCTTAGTTTGTCATTCCTTTCAGATATACACGTGATAGCTTTTGGAATAGGTATTTAACCTTTTATGCATAAAATGAATTTTTATTTATAAATACATATAACATAAACATCAAAACCAAACTATAGATATTGATTTCTTTTTTTGTGATACCCATCCCCCTTTTTTTGGCCTAAAAAGTTCTTTTCTGGCTTGTAAATATATTCATATGATTTCTTCTTACTTTTAAAAATTATTTTATTTTATAGATTTAATTTAGCTGGAATTTATTTTGATGTGAGATAAGAATTCAACTTTTATTTGTCTCCAAACAGCTACTTGCATTTATTAACAAATTTTGATATAATTATTTTAACACAAAATTTCATATCATATTTATAAAACTACTCAAAAGTTATCTGTATACACATGAATTATATTTTGATAACTCCTGGACTCTTAAGTTCTGAGAAGCAGCCTGGAGAACATGTTGGCCATCCTCCCCATACTACAGAGGAGAAAACTGAGGTCCGCGCAGACTGAAGGATTTGGGCCAAGGCTTCCCATACTGACTGATGAACAGTGGAGAGAGCCTATGTCTCTGCGACTTCCTTACAACACTCTACTTAGGCAGTATTCTTTAATTATATATTGAAATCAATGTGCTCATTCAGTACTTAAAATACCATCAAACAGGCATGAATTAGGCCAATTCCACCCAGGAATCACCTTAAATGCTTTTCAAATTTTAGTTTGCACTAAAAGATTAGGATAGTATTAATGGACCAAAAACAGTATTAATATTACTTTTCAAAACTCTACTCTTCTTTTTTGTCTTTTCCTAGGATAACAGAAGATGACTTTCAGCAACAGATAATTACAACAGGGTTTAAGCATACATAATGACTAACGGTTGTCAAAAAAGTCCAAAAATTCAGAAAAGTTTAAAGAAGAAAATTAAGGCCACCCATAGCCCTATAATCCTGAGAATAACACTATTTTAACATTTTAAAATGTCCTTTCAGGCATTTTTCTAGCTGCACATGAGTACACACATGCACACATACCACCCAATGCACAGAAATTTACTTTAACAAAAAGTGGAGGTATACTATACAAATTCCTTCATTAACTTCCTTTTCATTTACTATTACACTGAGGAGACTTTTCAAGTTAGTAATATAACTACACGTCATCATTTTTCATGGCTGTATAATATTCAACTGTGGAGCATAATTTATTTAATTCTATGGATAGATATGTAGAGTCCTGAGATAACATTCCTATAAAGACATCTTTTCTAATGAGATTACCCTTTAGTACTTAACATGGAGAGCCTGAACCTGGAATTCCCCAGCAACTTCAAGAATGAGACAGGATCAGTGAACTTTCCCAAAACACGGGGAGAATGTCACAGGGCCTAACTACCCCACACTCCCAGTTCTGTTTAAATAATCTGGATTTTACTTCCACATTGTTAATTTTCCCACATTATTCATCCCTCTCAAAGTCCTACTGAAACATCTGCACCACATGTCACCCACGCTGTTGGTAACTGAGGTGGAAGTTCACGTCTTGGTCATCTGTTGCTCTCCCGTGTCTTTATCTCCCATTTTCCTCTTTGAATTCAGTATTCTTGTTCCTTTTTGTTTGGACATTTTCTAAAAAAATTTCCAGAAGGACACGAGTGCCCAACGATTAGGCTTTTTTGGCCCCCCATTTTGGTGAACTATGGACTTGCAAATCACCTCAACCCTGGCAGACACCACTAGGATGTCGATGGATGCCAGACTGACGTTTTTACTCAGGTGTCAGCCTGTCGTCAGTGCTTCACAAAACACTTACTTCAGCAGTTCCAGGGTTTTGTGATCGAGGGCCAGCCGGGGGTTTCCAGTCAGGTCTAGTTCTTGCAGTTTTGGAGGCAGGTTTTCTGGTAAAGTGACTTCGCTTAGCTCATTGCAGCTCAGGTCCACACACTGGGGGAACAAGCGCAAACAAGGAGACGGTCAGGGCTCGACACTCCCACGCTTCGCAGCACAACCAGCGGACCGTTCGCTTCAAACGCAGAAAAGTACATTTGGCTGCTACTCCGCCGTAGACATTGAAAACGGATTTTGCTAAACGCAGTTTAAATTTGTACTCTCTTTGAGTAACACACACAAAAAATCCATGCTCTTTATTCTCCCCATCTTTACGCTTCTAAGTTTATCTCTCTATTTAAAAATTAAGCGTTAACTGAAAAATCCTAAGGATAGTTTCTCTTATTGCTGACAAAATCTCTGCACCTGCTGTGCCCAAGAGGGTTATAGTTACAACATCAAAATGGAACTTCTTAAAAACAAACCAAAAAAAACCATGCAAACCGAGGAAAAGGCAGGGAACAAATATTCAAAATGAGAAGATACTTCAAAAGAAGCTAAATAAGAAATTGGTAAAAGACAGGCTAGCAGATGAGCCGTTTACTATACACAATAGAAAAAGGCATGAGTCAAATAGGGATTCTGCCCTCCAGGCCTCGAATACCTTAACCCTCCCAGCAGCTCCCACCTAATCTTTGTGCTTAGAAAACAAGCACAAGAAGGGTCAGCACACTGACTAGAAGAGAAATTGTGTTATCTGTGAATGGGGATCACACCCCCTTTCCCACAAAACTGATGGAAGGCTTAAAGGAGGTAAGCCCACCACCAGGTGCTCTGCTGCTCTGGGGGCAGGGAACCAGGGCAGAAGGCTCTCCATGCACAGGTGAGAACGAGAGTAACTGGTAACTTTTCTGGCTAAGAGAACATGGACCCACAATTCAGCAGGATGGGGTGGAAAGTATTCAATTATCTGGCTTGAGTTGGTATCTGACTATAATTTTTAAAAACGCCTAAGGAGCCTATTTAAAAATATTAAGATAGTTTGAAAGCAAATTGTATCCAAGAATTTCAGAATCTTAAAAGTGGTCCAAATCATCTTTATTTGGAAAAATTCTTAAAAGAATTTAAATCTATAATGGATTGGGGAGAGCTATAGACTGGGTAAAATGAGAACCTAAATTTTTGGAGAAGTATATTTTTAACTGACTTAAAACAATACAATGTTTCATACAAATTGTTTCATACTCTTGCTCCCAAACTACAGCAATGATATAAAATTGTATTACAATTTTAAAAAACTACTTTTTATTGAAAGAGCATTACAACCCCATTACAAAAAGTTGGACAAAAAGAAAAGCTTAGAACACTTACCCTTAAATTTAGCACCCTAACACTACCAGTGTTAGCATTCAATTTTTTTTCTTGTAGGCTTATTATTAATATAAAACTCTAAAAAAATCATAAATGTGAGTACAATTTCATCTACTCCATATCTTCACTCTCAGCACCTTTAACAGCCTTAATAATCTGAGTATAAGTACAATAGTCCGCTTAACCTAGACATTCATAGTAGGGAAATGGCCATCGCCTTTTCATTTTGTTTTTCCAATTATAAATAACGGGTGCATGAATAGTCAACTGGACTTCAATGGAAAATTGATAATACTGGTTAATAATGGTTTATTCAGTCAGTAGAGTCGGTATACATCACAGATAAGACAACAAATGGTATAAATATAATCTCCTGGCTAATTCTGAAACATGAGCTTTAGGACTGGCAGGTGTGGGTAACTTAGAACATACGTGGTTGACAGAAATAAATTCAGAGGTCAGAGTATGCATTATGGGAAAAGATTAAAGACATTTTAGAACATTAATGAATTTTATAAAATTGGTGAGCAATGTTTTATAATGTGACCTAAAGATTTAAACTTTCAGAGTTCTGCCAATGTAAAACTGCTCATTCTTTAAATCACCAAACTATAAAATGAGCTCACTAGGGTATTTATTCATAAAGATAACAACTGGTGATGGTAAAGGAGATCTTTTTAGAGATGGTGCTTATGCACTAAGCCCTTCCCAGGCCTGTGTGGTCACCACCACGTCTTTAATTCACTGCAGCCAGTTCCCTTCCAAGTATCTGTTACCCTGTCCATCACGCCTCCCCTGGGGGACGAGGACCCTCCCTAGCTCTGATTCTGGTCTCCTTCTCTCTGACCCACTCCCCACAATGCTGCTGTCAGGGTGATTCTCTGACTCGGTTTATTCCATCCAATCACACTCCAGCTTCACACTCCTCCTGCCCTTCAATCTGCCACCCAACTCCTCGGGATGTCAAGGCACATGTCAACCAGGTAAATGTATAAAAACCACTGTCATAAAAAATTACACATGCTATTTATAGTGTCTTCAAATGTCTGTTATATCAAGCTTGTATCAGCAAGTGCCTGAAAAGTGAGGAATGGCTAAGTAGGACAGCTTTAGTTCCTTATTAGACCAGAAGATCCTCCAGAGTCTATAGCCACTGCGCTATTTTTTATTAAGCATGAAACTGAGGATAAGCAGAAATGCTACGCTGCAAATGAAAAACTACATTTTATATCTATAAAGAATTCTTACCTTTGCGCGCGCACACACACACAAACACACATGAATAAAAAGCTGTAAGATGAGTGTCACCCCAGGGAATAGTTTCATCCCATAAGCCTACGCGGAGTCAGGAGCCACACTAATTTGCTGTCTTCATTTACATAGATCGCTTCCTCTTTTAGCACCTCAGTTTCCTCACCTACCAAATGGGAGTATCTGTTTTGCCCATTTCATTAAATTGAAATGAATGTTTGGTGACTAATGATGCTGTACCTATACAGAGAATTATTATAAGTTGGGTACTGTGCTGGTGGATGGTATTTAATTAGGGGAGCAGGTGGGGAGGGGTACATTGGTACCACTAAGTTTGTCACACCTGTCTCTGAGCCTGGAAATAAGTAGGACATTATATTAGGTAGACGGGAAACGTTCGGTGGCTATGTGGCTAGCCTCATGTCATGCAACTGGTCCGGGCAGGGCCTAGAATACAGTTTTCCCAATCCCAGTCTAGTGTTTTTTCCCCCCTCTGCTGACTCAACAGTGTAGCTCAGTGGTTAGAAAGGATGGAGTCAAGACAACTGAGTCTCAATGCTGAGGGAGTCCAACAATGGTGCAAACGCCCGAATGAATAAAATGAGAGACGGTTCTCTTCGAGGGCTTGCTGCCTGCAGTTTATGGAGTGAAACCACGCACCTTGATTTCTGGGAGCTGCATGACCTCGGGAAAGACCTCGATGCAGTTGGAGTGGGCGATCACCGTGTGCATGCGCCGGCAGTTGGTGATGGTGGTTGGGATGGCTTTCAGTTTGTTCCCACTTATATCAACTTCTTCAAGTTCCTCCAGTTTTGCCATTTTACTAAAACAAGAAAATCCACAGCACAGGGAGTCATAGGATAATTATAAGACAAAATTAAAAGGAAAATAATATAAAATGAAAATCAAAGGGGGAATTGACAATGACTAGAGATTCACTTGTATTAGTCATGTTAACAAACAAGACTATCTTTTCACTACTGTTTTCAAGTATCAAAGTATTTTAATGTCTCCTTTCCTACTACAAAACAAAAACTATTAACCTGAACTCTTCAAATTGGTGACAAGGAGGAAAACAGATGTCCTTTTCCTCTGAAAATGGTGTGTGAATTAAGTTATCCTGGCAATAATCACCTTGCTATGGAGCTTAGTCTAAACTCCAACGAAAATACTGCTCAAATAGGTCAAAAGTTAGCATTAGTCCAATATCAGTGCTTTAAAAGAGCTTATCGTTGGAGAGTCTGATTTCCTTTGTAATGGCATTGAAAATTCAAGGGGTACAGAGGAGAAGAGGGTTGCAGGTCACAGGAAGGTACGCTTTCTCCTAAAACTGCACTCCCCAATTCCTGACATCACGGTGACCACAGGTCATGTGAGGAGCTGGGGGGGGGGGGGGCAGGGGGCGGGGTGGTACTAAAAGGTCATCTGCATCATCTCTCTCCACTTGCTAGCAGGGCCCAAAGTTAAGCTCTGCTCCAAAGAAATTTCTCTCAATGCCTCCTAAAAATCCACAAAAAGGACTCTCTCTGACCTTACCTTAATAACGTGTCCTAACGTAATCCAATACTTTTGTTTAACAATGTCTTTTACTATTATTCAATCTTACTCTATAATTAGTCTTAATAATATTAATCAATAATTACAGCAACCAAGTAAAGGAACATTTCTGAGTTAGGGTGCCTTGTATTTTCTGTAAATATGGAGGAAAAACCCCTCTACCCCTACAATCCTATGATATACAGGCTACCTGATACTCAGCCATTCCTCCCTTTTTCTACCACTGGTGATGCTGGGTTCCGAGAAGCTCAAGATTCCCAGTAAGTGGAACTCAAATGTGTAATTTGGATCACTTAGTTTACAGCTATTGGTATCTTCTCCGCTTGCTGTGGTTTTGTCACAATAAATCTTTAAAAAATTTAGCAAGATACCTTTTATTATTTTTCTTTCTGTCATCTCTCACATATAAAAGTTATATCATCTGCTCATCTTGAAAACAAATACATGCCTAAGATGGAACTAAGTTTTTGCCTTATGAAATCAGATCTTTCAATCCCATCAATATCCAACATGGTATCAGGATATGCTACAAACAACACTACCTACACAGATTGTGAAGTAATCCACTTACAGTAGCCTAAATTTGTAAGACTATGGGTAATGGGGCATGAGAAATGATTGAAAGTATAGCAATCAGGCCCGAGAGGAAAAGTTAAAGAAGTTGATATCCTTCGGCATGGAAAGGTGGCGGCCATGGACAGCCTTGACCGTGGAAGCACGTTCTTTAATTCAGCAACCATCTGCTGAGTCTACCCTAGGCCAGGCCTTGTGTGAGGTGTGAGGCTCAAGGAGACAGGTGAATGCCAGTCGTGTCTTTTAGGGAAGCTACTGTGCCACATCACAATCCCCAAGAAGAGAGAAGTGATACCAAGGCGGGTCTTGATGGGGTACATAAAAAATTCTCTGTACTTGGGTGATTACAAATGACGTAGGTTGCTGGCGGATACCCTCAGAATCTGAGTATGATAATCATTTCTCGGGCAGGGCTCAGGCACTCACCATCTGAAATAGGACAATGAGCCCTTTCAGATATATTATCTTATGTGATTACCAGGTTCTCTTCCCAAAATATCATCTCCTCATTCCATAGTACACACAAGTTAAAAAAAAAAATCTGAATCTATATCCTCAAACTAAGGGAAAAACTGCAGAAATAAATATGCACTACAAAAAAAAGAGCAATACTTTAAGTCGATGCATATTTGGGCTTCCTCCTTCTGTGAGGGTTTAAATAAACGGGCAGTCCCGAGGGCAGCAGAGGGAGGCTGTGCCAGTGTTTTGCTTTGGCCGAGGGCTCAGTGGCAGTTAGCAGAATACCAGAGGGGTTAGTGTTTGCTTCTTTGATGTGCGGGCATGTGCTCCAAGTCCCAACTTGTGAGATGGATGAATGCCAACGACATGGAGATGGACAGAGAGTGAATCCCTCAGGGCAGGCTCGGTGTGTGGATTCACTCAGAGTTAGACACAGTGCCACTGCTCGTAAAAATAAAAAATCAACACCAAAATATTATTAGAAACAGAATCTTCTGAGGGCCAGGCAGTCTTCGTAATGTCATACAGTGTCTGTGGTTGCAAAGGCCACCACGACTTCTTATACCATAAGCACAAACACAAAAGTTGGCAGCTAATTAAGAACCTTCAGGCTCCTTAGTTGATGTTCTAATTACCACACACCACATTAGGTTAATTTCTTTCAAAATTAATTTGGCTGGTTAAAAAGCAAAAGAAAAGCATCTGCTAACTAACATACCTTATTTTAAAAATCCTAAGAATGTTCTAGTGATTGGGCCTGTGGATACATTCATAGCAGAAAAACCAACATGTTTCTCTTTAGGGGAATGCTGACTGTGGCTTATATAAAAGACAACCACGAGGAAGAATCAGGGAGAAACAAACTTTACGTTACCTGGGAAGGGGACATTTTAGCTTTTGCCTTTCCATCTGTGAATGGATGTTTAGAAACACAATAGAAAGCACCCTTAATGACCTTCTTTTACCTTGCTGGGAAGCTCTGGAGGCGGTTGTAGGCCATGTGCAGGATCTTCAGATGGGGGTGTCCTGTTAACAAGGGCACGCACTTGTCTGTGAGGTTGTTGTTCGTCAAATATAACTCCTGTAAGATGCTGCTCGTCTCTTCGGAAAGTGTGGCTGCAGGAAGGGTTTCCAGGTTGTTTGCAGATGCGTTCAGGAATCTCAGGCTGCAAGGACAAGATGCAACAAAAATCCTGCTGATAAGCCAGAGCTCTAGTCCGGAATCCTCAAAAAGCCCAGTTTTCTGATGGATACCTACCATATTAGACACTGGGTTTAGAAACAAGGATTTAAAGACAGGACCTGGCTGTAGCAGGCATATGGATACCCGCCCCTGCTATCTATGATGAACACAACGGCTATCGATGTGGGTTAAATCTAGAGAGAGAGATATCCATTTTTATGGAAGCACAAAGGTGAGAGGAAGTGACTAACTGTACAGCTGATGGGGAGTGGAAGGGGGAGTGACAAAATAAATATTTTGTCTTTAGGAAGAGAAAATCAATGGCCTATTTTTTTTTAAAAGAGCTCTTATAGTAATAAAGCAATTAGGCATTAGATCACAACACAACTAAATCACACAGTGACTAAGTCCTTGTCAGTATGTTGTCAAAACCACATTTTACTGACATAGATTCACAACTGCAGGAACTGATTTGCTCTATAATAAAACACTATAAAGCCGGGAAAATGAAGAATTACAACATGGGCCACAGGACAAATCTCACACATGTAATGGTGAGTGAAAGAAGCTGGAGAACAGAGGTACATGTGAGTCCATAACTACAGGGTTCAAAATCAGGCAAAACGAACCTATAGTATTAGAAGTAAGGGGAAAGCGGCGTCTAGGAGAGGGCTCCTGCTTCTCTGATAGGGTAACGACATGGTTCTCGACCTGGTGCTGGTTACACCAATGTGCTTGCTCACTTTGAGAAAATTCGTCACGTGCTACACTTACGATTTGGCCCCTTTTCTGAATTTATATTACCCTTCAAAGGATTTTACATTAAAACAAATAAATACCATATATATGTGGTTATCCAAATGACAGAGTGAGCAATGGCTAAAATATGAAGGATGTTTTTGTACCTAAGACAACTCAAACTGTCAGGGATCCTACCGTTATTGAGAGATGTAGATAAACACAAAACGCAAAGCTGCAGCATTGAAACAGAATCCTTGCTGTGATCAGGTTCCAAACCATTCGGCAGGGAAGGAAAGGACAGAGCAGGAACTGTGCGCAGCTCACAAGCCAGACAAACCCTCGCTTCACAATGGAGTTCCGTGGTGTGTGCTCCATGGTGAAGCTGCAGCAGCTGGAACATGGAGCGTGCTTAGCCCTCAGGACTCACCTGCTACGGTGCGAGGCAAAGCTGCCCTGCCTCCTCCCCTACTACCACCCTGGTAATGAACCTCCATTCTCTCATTTTAAAATCAGCTGGGTCTGAAACTTTCAGCACTGAATTCAGGGCTGTTCTGCCATATCTTTGGAAAAAGAGAATAAAATCTTCCTTTTAAAAAAAAAAAAAAGGAATACCAGGTACAGTTATTTTTAATCTTGGATAAAAAGAAAAGCTTTGCATTCAGGAGTCATTGCCAGGACTGTCATTCCAAGCTCTCAATCCATTCATTAATTTAATACTCCCCAATCTTGCAACTCTCACATGCGCGCGCACACACACACACACACACACACACACACACACACACACACAAAACTCTACTACTTATCCGAGGAAAAGCAGCTTCCCCAAAATAGAACATTTTCCATTAAAGAAACACGTATTCTGTTGACATTTTTTAAAAAAGGAAGTTAGAAAAGGGCTGTACAGACCATAAATAGTCATGGGAAATTATAGTCGTGTGTGCTGCAGAGAGGAAAATAAAGGTCACTCATGCAGGTTCTGAAATGGTTTTGAACTAGGAAGGAAACCAGTGTCAGCACCACGGTTCTTTAAAGCATTTTACGAAGAGTCTGTCTCTTTAGGCCCCATTTATATCACCTAACTTAAATATGCCCTGTTAAGAATTTCTTCAGTGTAGGATTAGAAAAAATTAAAATGTATTGCCCCAACATATCATGGACTTCGGTTGGCAGGGAAACTATCTGACAATCTCATTAAAACACAATTCTCCAGGAAATACGTAGCTATAGATACAGGAGAAAAGAGAGAGAACTTAATTCATAAAAATGTTTGCACACCATTAGGCCAGAAAGAGAGGGAACATCGTTTTGAAAGGAGAAAAGACTGAAAAGTGAATACTCACATAGAAAGCTGCAGAGGGGACTTTAAAACCACTCATACCATCTGAATGAAGGTGAGACAGTGACTTCCAAAGCCTTGTTCTCTCACCTTGCTGAAATCTGCCTGTGCTGAAGGAGCTACATACATGCTCTTTATGGGAAATTAAGGGGGGGGGGGGAGCCCACACCCTACCCCTCCAGGAAATAAAACTGAGTTGAAACTACACTGGCTGGTTCCAAAGGATTTCATTTGCACTGAACAAAGCCTGACTGAATGCCCTTGTTAGGCAAATTGGCAGAGAGCAAACAATTGGACTAGAAAGATTTTCTCTTATAGGGGTCTCAGGAAAATTAAATTCAGCACCTACTCTCTTAAATAGAAAACACTTGTCCCACAACCTCACAATGTTTCAGGACACAAATTAAATTGGTTTAATGTAGGTGTTGTATTTCCACCAGAATGGACAACTACTTTAATTTTGCAGAATTCAACAGTTTCACTCAATAAAGAGGGTATATAACCCTACCTCCTGCTTTTGAGCTAAATTCC